>NC_143019.1:146375443-147012557 GCF_055824585.1 Amblyomma mixtum
CCAGTGTTCTATCATCTGCATCCTTCAGCAGGCAACGTCACGGCCCACGCCTACAGACTGTATCGCTGATTTGTTTGATTGAGGTGGCGGATTACAGCCTCCACGTTTCACGAGCACAACTTACAAAGGACACCTATCAATCGCAGCCCCAGGCATGTGGTGCACATCTCTTTACCACACGGACCTCCACTGTGGTGACGCTCCCAGCCTTTCAGCCCGGCGGCGGCGCTACCACCAACGCAGATTGCAAGCCGCCGCGAAGCCAGACTTGCACCGTCTCACCAGCTTTTGTCCGCCATGCTTTGCGAGCGACGTCAAGGTTTGTGCGTGCCGAGTTTTCAGACACAATACAGCCCACGAGAGTGGCTGCCACCTCTGCTGTCCCTTCCATCTTCTGACCGTCTTCCGACTGCGTGCCCGCCCTCACGACGACTTCTGCTTTACCGCAGCGCAGCGGTACCTACTGGCCGCCCTCTACATTTCACTCAAGCGCGACCTCCTGAACTTCGATTTGGTTTTTCCTGATTAGCCATCGGACTACGACCTGAACGCGGACTTACTGTACATACGTGTAAATAGTTAGTACATAGTGTCCCCATCACTCTAATTCACCCCACCCCCTCATCTCTTGAGCTTTATTTTTTATCGACCAAAGGTCTAGGAGGGGGGCCCTGCAGCACCACCTCACGTGCCAGCGTGTAGAAGACGATGGAGTGAGAGGCTTCGAGTGAACGGCCATGGCCGCCTCGCAGAGCTGACGCGTCGTTCAGCTCACCGCTGCTTTCTTCATCAAGTGTCATGGGGCTTCCTCAATAAATGTAGACCACTCCTTCCACACGTGTTTCACGTCGTCGTCTAAAGTGCGACAAACATCGATAGTTAAACACCGCATTATCACGCATGAAGGAGCTCGACCCATCCATCAGCAGCCCTATCGTGTGTCCCTCGTGAGCGAGATGCTATCCAAACACAGGTCGAAGAGATGCTCGCAGACGCCGTCATCCAACCGTCAGGCAGTCCGTGGTCTTGAGAAAAAACAACGCTTGCAGACAAAGGACCAGAAAAAGAAGGACACACAACTGCGCTGACTAACAACTTTTATTTCGGAAGGTTGTTGTTGTTGTGTTGTGACTGAGAGAAGGATGAAAAGGAAATTGCACGGCCCTGCTACTGGCTCGAGCCAAGCCACCACCGCTGCTACGTGCAGATAGAGGAGAGTTAAGAGATCAGAGGAAAGAGAAAAAGGAAAGAAAAGACGCGCGTCGCAGCAACAACTGCGTCCGCCGGAGCGGACGCTGCTGAAAAAATCAGATAAGCGGCCGAAGCCGCGCTCGCCGAAGCCTATTTCGGAAGGGGGCCGATCCGCGCCTTTTATACAGAACTAGAGGGAATGATGCGCACGCGCACAGATCAGCAAAGTGGGAGCATGGAAAGAGCCAACACATAGACCAACTATTCTTATCGTCACTGATAACCAACAACGCAGCCAAAACAAGCGAGAAAAGAAAAAAGAGATAGAAACAACGGGGGAAACAAAGGCAGGGAGCGTAAAGAAACAATTCCAAAAAGTTCTAAAAAGATCCCGAAGAAGCCAACAACCAACACGGCTAAACGAATGACGATGAAAGGTGACAAAGATGAAGGCGTTAAAAACTGAACAGACAAGCATAAAAAGTGCAGTGCAAGTGCAAGCATAAAAAGTGCCTTCATCTTTGTCACCTTTCATCGTCATTCGTTTAGCCGTGTTGGTTGTTGGCTTCTTCGGGATCTTTTTAAAACTTTTTGGAATTGTTTCTTTACGCTCCCTGCCTTTGTTTCCCCCGTTGTTTCTATCTCTTTTTTCTTTTTTCTTTTCTCGCTTGTTTTGGCTGCGTTGTTCGTTATCAGTGACGATAAGAATAGTTGGTCTATGTGTTGGCTATTTCCATGCTCCCACTTTGCTGATCTGTGCGCGTGCGCATCATTCCCTCTAGTTCTGTATAAAAGGCGCGGATCGGCCCCCTTCCGAAATAAAAGTTGTTAGTCAGGGCAGCTGTGTGTCCTTCTTGTTCTGGTCCTTTGTCTGCAAGCGCTGTTTTTTCTCAAGATGTACCCCAACCAACTCGCCCAGCAACACACCTTGCTCAAGTCCGTGGTCGTCTCCTGTCGCCCTCGTGAAAAAGAAAGACAGGGCACTACGATTCTGTGTCGACTACAGGAAGCTTAACAGTGTGACCAACAAAGACGTGTATCCGCTGCCGCGTATCGACGACTCCCTCGACCGACTTCGTCAAGCCAAGTACTTCTCTTCGGTCGACCTCAGGAGTGGTTATTGGCAGATAGAAGTTGATGAGAGGGTCCGTGAGAAAACCGCCTTCATTACACCGGACGGGCTGCATGAATTTCGCGTCCTCCCATTCGGGCTCTGCTGTGCTCCTGCCACGTTCCAAAGATTGATGGACACCGTCTCACAACTTTGAAGTGCCAGACCGGTCTTGTTTATCTTGATGGTGTCATCATTTTTTCCGCAACGTTCACGGAACATCTGCACCGCCTCAGGACTGTCCTCGAAGCCGTTCGATCCGCCCTCCTCTCCCTCAAACCAGAAAAATGCCACTTTGGGTTCACCGAATTGAAGTTCCTCGGGAACGTCATTAGTGCTGACGGAATCCGAGCTGACCCAGACAAGCTTGCTGCCGCTGCTGCCTTTTCGGTCCCAGCCCACAAAAAAGCCGTCCGACGTTTTCTGAGCCTGTACTCCTACTATTTCCGCTTCATTAGAAACTTCGCCCAGCTCGCCAGCCCTCTGACGCTACTAACATGTGATGATACGTCATTTTCCTGGGGCAACGAACAGCAGACTGCCTTCGACGAGCTACGACGCCGACTCCAATCGCCGCCCATCCTGGCACATTTTGACGAAGATACCGATACGGAGGTGCACACGAATGCGAGCAACGTCGGTCTTGGCGCCGTTCTAGTTCAGCGGCAAAACGGTGTCGACAAAGTAATTGCCTACGCCAGCCGCGCACTGTCGCGCGCTGAGTTGAACTACTCTATTACGGAAAAGCAATGTTTGGCGGTAGTCTGGGTCGCCCTAAGTTCCACCCATACCTGTATGGCAGACCATTTTGCATCGTCACCGACCACTACTCGCTGTGCTGGCTGAAAAATTTAAAGGACCCTTGCGGCCGCCTAGCACGTTGCGCATTACGCCTGCAGGAATTCGATTTCACCGTCACCTACAAGTCAGGCCGGAAACACACCGACGCTGATAGCTTGTCACGTGCTCCCGTCGTGCCGCGCCAGAGACGGTTTGTAGACTAGAAGACTGAATCGTTACCTTCGCACCAGGGGTGCCCCGTCAGAGACGGTCTTACGATGAGTTGGGACGCAGAGATAAAAAAGGAATTACTTGAAGATTTATATACATATATTTGCATAACATACAAATTTAGGCACTGGAGACAAATGTAGCGGCAAAAAGAGAAATTAAACAACAAAGATACAAAACAACCAAAAAGTGGATCTGGCTAACACTAGGGGAGGCCCCTACACGGCATAGCCGAAGATGCATAGCATCTGACCTTAGCGCACAACCCTTATTCCGGCTCCGGAGCCTGGTTTTAAAGACCTAGAGGCCCGGCCCACCCTTAGTAGCACCCAATCATGTTATACTCCTAACATGATTGGTTCATCGAGAGCATGGCCAGCCCTCCAGCTTCCGTAGGGTAAATCACCTTCTCCACCACAAAATACAATTAAAAACACACACACGCACAGACGTGCCCGCACGTGCGAGGTAACACATCCTTTCCTTCGCACAAAAATACACGCGGGGCGGGGAAGACCTGTGCTTCCAGGCGCATTGGCGAGCGGCCGCGTTCCGAGAAAGGAGACACTTCGCTTTGAGCGCCCCGACCGCACCTCTTCACGCCTGTGGCGTCCATTGAAGACGGCAGGTGGCGAGGTCGTGAGGGAGAACAACCGGTCCCGATGACCCCGCGTACACTACCGATCCCTTACACGCCCTTCCCAAGATTCTACAAAGGGCTCAAATGCCACTTTTAGAATTGCAACAAAGAAGGGATCGGTCCAACTCATGAAATCGCCGCTAGGGCGACGTACATAGAACAGTCACATATCGTGTCATCACAGGGAAACAAAACCTGACGCAAAATGCACACGTGCACCAACAAAACAATCGAAATGCACACATTCAAGTACGCGTTTCACACGTTCAAATACAGCGCCTTGACTGAAGTCCAAGTTGTCGCGCTACGACCAGTTGCACCTGCATGCACACACTCGTCCTCGCGAATGAGCACACATACACGCAGACACTCGCAACTGGAGCGTTCATTGGCATTTATATGGGGTCCGTAAGCGGCCACGTGAGCCTCCTTAGTCGCACCGAGTGTCCCTGTGTGCGTTCGAGCCAACACGTGTCTCAATCGACACGATTAACGCCTAATGGCCGCTATGCTCACTAGACTGGCGCCACAGCGGGGCGATAACTCAAAAGTTTCTGCCCCCGAGGATCTAAAACGTCCTGGTCCTCGACAGGTCCAAAACCCTGACCACACAACGCCCTTAAGGGCACTCTCTCTCCGGCGCCCCAGCACGAACAGCGTACTGCGTAATGAGCATAGCCCCTGGCCAGTCTAACCGTACCAGTGCGGCCGGCGTTGCTACACTTATTATGGCGTACCGTAGCACGGAACGTACTGTTCCACGCGCCGACTCTCAGTGTGAAAGCTATGCGCCTGCCTCCTGTTACTTTGTCTCGCTTCGAGCCATTTGCACTGCTCCTGCACGGGCAAACCTCGAAGTTTCCGCTCCCTGCATTGTAGGCGCTTGCCGGCTCCGTAGCACCGTTTAACTCTGGGGCTGCATTAGCCCCCTCGCAGTCACACGGCCTTAATTTGCCTTCTGGCAAGTCGCCACGCATTCCCATGTCCTCAGATGACCTGATCGGACATACATCGGGCGCGTTCGACAACTACGCGGCGCTCTGCCCGGTCGGCCCAGCAGGCCCACCTCCGTTCTCTGCCTCGGATGGAATGTCCCTGCCATCAGTAACGCTACGGGGCACTTCATGCCCTATGCCCGACTCAGTGTGTGTTTGCGGCAACGTTAGACTTTCACCTGTTACTAGCTCGCCGATCTGACATGTGTATTCGCTGGCCGTTTCATGCTGAACGAACTGCTCTCTTTCGCAGCTTTCTTGAGACCGCGTGTTGGGAACTGTCAGACTCGTTTCCAGCATTCCTGAACTCGCGTTGTCGCACCTGGTCTCATCTCGAGTAGAGATAACCTGGGCGGCTGGATCATGTGCGAGATCACTGCCTCCAATTTCGTGGGGCTGCGTTCCCTCAGGATGCTTTCTTCACCTCAGATTCCAGTTTTTCTACAAGCTGACTCACTTTTCACTTCTGCCTGGCTGTTTTTCTTTCGTTCTTCTGATATGTCGGAGGTCACAACCTCCGTCATCGAGCCTGCAGGAATTTTATCGCAGTCTTGTTTGTTGTCAGACAATTCGGTCTCGACTGCCCTCGGATCATCAGGATTTGGCCGCTCCTTTTCGTTGCTAGCCGCCCGCGGTGGCAGAAAAGCTGTGATCTTCTCGCGCCTTCGGGAATATTTTCACTTCCTGCGCTCTCTGCGTCCTTTACTAACAAAGAAGCGTTCTTGCATACCGGCAGAATGCCTCCCAGCACAGGTGGCCTCTCCTCTCGGGACTCGGAGTAGTCCACCCTCGCTTGTTCACTAGCTCCTCTAGCCTCCTTCAGCTTAGAGGTCTCAAGCTCTACATGCTGGCGTCTTGCTTCTATTACCTTCAAGACGTATTTAACATCCTGAGGTTTTTCCTCGCGTAGCGGCGCCTTTCCACCATTCACTTTGGCAAGAGCCTGAAGATACGCTAAGTGCACTTTCGCCAATTCTACTTGGTACCTCACATCGAGTGAGGGCCGGCATAGATAACCCTCCATACCGCCTTCCGTACCTGTCAACTGTTCTACCGGCTCGAACACATCAACAGGGACGTGAACAACGCGACGAAGGAAACTCACAGTTTCGATGTGTCGATCCGCATTGCCAGCTCCTTGGCGTCGGAGTCCACCGCCACTTTCACCAGACGCTGCGATGAGCTGTCGCACGCCGCTGGCCCTGTGCACGTTGTCGTCACTTGCTGTGACCCGCCGGTGACCGTCGAGTTCTCAACGCGCTGCTTTCCTTGACCGGACGCAGTCTCGCGTCGCTGGACTACTGCTGTGGTCCTTGCCGCTGTCTCTCCCTGCAGGTCCGTTCTCGAACGCTGACCTGTTCCCTTGTCGTCGCATTTTTTCCCTGCCTTCAGTCTTCTTTCTGCGCCGTCTTCCGATGGCCGCAGGATCCTCGCCGACTGCGCCAGTAGTTGCTGTTGTTGTTGTTGTCCTCTAGATAATGGCGCGTACCCACTGCGGGGGATTGGCCAAGACACCCCAACAAACACAAAACCTCCTCAGGAACTCCAAAAAAGGATGGAATGTCCCAGTCCCAGTACAGCATTTATCAAACGTTTCCAGACCATAGAGGCAAGACATAGAAACACAAGAAAAAAGGCAGAGCTCCCACTAAAGGTCTAGAAACGTTCTTTCGAGAGTTTTAAGCAGCAACAAAAAAGAATTAATGCATTTTGGTCCCAGAAAGGTAACTGGGTATAACGTTTTCGGGACCAATGGTTTTCAACAAGAAATAAAAATTGACAGCTCGCTCTCTTTTCTCTCTCCCTCGCGCCACAAGCTGCGGGGAGAGAAGGTTTTCCTCTTGCACTCGTCGTTTTGAGAGATGAAACGGTAGTTTCATTCGAACAGCCGAAGGAAACGGTAAACCCCGCATCTCTCTCGGCGCACGCGTTTCTCGCACGTGGGCCGTCGGCTCCATGCTGCAGGCAGGCGGCGGCGGTCTGCATTTTCATCGCGGCGCCGGCAGCGGCGGTCACCAGCTTTCACGTCTTCTAGCGTTTTCCCAGCTTGCGCCCAACTTCAACATTATGTGGTGGTCCCTCCAGGCGTCTCCGACTATCGGCACTCCTCGCTGCGCCGCTGTCTACCAGAAGTGCAGTAATGGCCTCCCGTCGCTCGCCCGGCTTCCTCGCTGGACGGACGCCATTTTGCGCGCGCTTATTCGCGCTGCCCCAGACGTTCGAGCACAAGCCCCAGCGCGCGGCAGTTCTTGCTCTCGTCACTGCACCAACTGGGCTGTCGTGGACTTCGTAGCTACGGATTCACGGAAGTTTTCCCGCGCACCTCGGCGTGCCCACACCATTCCTTTTGGCCTTTTGGAACTGATGCCGCGGCGGCGCATCGCAAGATAGCTCCACGGCCCTACTGATGCCGCTCGAGGCGGCGTTCGCGGCAGCGGAGTTCGTGGCAATAGGTGACTCCTCGCACGCACCCTGCATTCCTCAGCGCCTCCGACGACTGCAGCACGTTGGTGGTGGCAGCGTGGCCGTCTACTACGGTCTGAGGCGGGAAGGACCTTCGGAGACCCACCACTCTCTTTCTGCGAGTGCCCATGGATTAGCCTGCTCTACCTACTTCGCCACCGCGCAGCCATCCTGCCGCAGCGGTATAGTTTGTGCAGTGTTCGCGTGGTTATATTGACTCTCTCCCCCTGGATTAATCGTGCCTTGATCTCGACTCCCAAGCTGGACTATGCCGCATGCGCGGTCTGCCGCACCATGGATGCAGCGCGCCACCGCACGTACTACCTGAGCACGTTCACCTTCCCGCCTGGCTCCAAGCAGTCTTATCCCCACACTTAGTCACAAGAAAATAAAACTCCCAGGATCGTTACGAGGGTGTAACGCGTACGTTTGAGCGCTCGCTGTGCTATGAGAAGGCCTGCGCAGGACAGAAGCCTGCGTTTAATTTATGGTTTCAGCTGCTGCAGCCTTGTATTTCATCCCTGGGTTTCCGTAGGCAACGTCGTCAAGGTATGTTTTTTTAATTGTTTATTTAATTTATTTATTTATTTATTTAAGCATACTGCAGGCCCTTTTCGCACTTTTTTTATTTTCGCCTAGTAGAACTAATATTTTTTTTCTGTTCCGATAACACGTCGCTGAAGCTTGCTCCGAGTCTCTAAGCGTGAGGGGGGTTTCAACTTGAAGAAAATCCGTGACCTGAAACTGCGTGTCTGCAGCGTACGCCTATCTCGTCTTTTCTTTTGTCACCCAAGTTGCTCTTTACATACGTTTGCTTTTGCGTGTGCATATCTGCTTTTGTAGCCCTTACAATGCTCGTTTAAGGTGCATCAATTTGCAGCCTGTATTCTGTTTTACTTGCTTCATATTGCAGATTTCTCAGGGCTGGAGAAAAAAGTGACCATCATTATATGCACGGCGCCGTAGTGTTATGTACACTGTGTATTAAATGGTGCATACGTTTGCGTCTGCTGTTTGTATTCATTCAGATTTGCGCCGTTGAACGTAAGTTTTGTTCGGCACGGACTTTCAATTCGGTCTGTATTGTTTTTCTTTGACTGAAACATGAATGCATTTTGATTGTAGTGGTGTATGGTGCGGTCGCCGGCATGGACGACAGGATGCAATTCGTGCTAAGAGCACAGCTAGTAAACTGAAATTACTTCTGCATGGCGCTGCTATTTGCTCTTATATGAGCCAAATCGGGTTACTTTTTGAGTTCATATTTCCTTTGTGTGCAAAATGCTAGGGCATTTCACGTGAACGGATAAGTGCAGAACGGCCGGGCCAGCACGCATTCAGACGAGTGGAAAGGTGGATTACACCACCTGTAACGTAAGTATGCACCTGAAATTTCGCACATATGTGCGCTTGGATGCCTGCAGGCTGCATGAAAAAGGAGGAATAATTTTACTGAACCAGAGCCGAGAAATCGAGCATTAAAGGGACACTGAGGAGAGCACTATTAATATATTTTTTATAGCAAAATCCGATAGTTCGGCATGTCATGGCTTTGTTGCCACTTGGCCGGCAGCGAAAAATGCATTTATTTCTAAGAAATTTGGATTCGAAGTTGAAAAGGTTTTTCCCGCCGCTGTGATTCAAACTTGGGATTCGGCTATGACGACAGAGGACTAAGTGACGTGAAACATGACGTGATGCAGACTCCGTGATTTCTGGTTGCCAGCAGTGCGGCCTAGCAGCAGCCGAAAAGAAAGCTACCGCCGGCCGCACGTTGAAGGCATCTATCGGCTATTGCGGCCGTCGCTACAGTCGCTTCGCTTACGTTTGCACCGGCGTTTTCCAGCAAACCATGAATATGCAGAGGATGTCCACTAATGGTCCTAACGTCCAATGTCTATGTATGATATCTCCCCGCAGGGAGGCGTCTGCAGCATGCAGACGTTGGTGAGTGGCGACACCACGGGGTTAACCCGAGCATCCGCAGGGACATCCCCGCAGGGGGATGATGGTGAACAATGCGTCACCACGGACCCGAGCATCCGCGCTTAGCCGTGCGTGGCATCGCCGTGTCCGGGGAAAAGGGAATCCTGGTGGTTGAGCCGATGCCGAGCGTTTGGACCTTTAAGGCCCCTCGGCGGAGGCAACACACCACTTTGGCCCCAGCTTCCTGTAGACGGCACCTCCGGCCTGACCCGACCGGGGGAAATCGGCAGTCGCCTTTTCCTGTTCTCCTCTCCATCTTTCACTTTCCTATCTCCTTTCTTACAACTCTCCTGTATCCTCCTCCCTTCTTGGTTTTTTCCTCTTTTTCCTGGCGGCGAGGGTTAACCGTGTGTGACCAACTACCCTGTGTTGAGTCATATTAGGTTATAGTTAAGGTGTACAGCTGGCGTGGGCAGGACTTTCTTTCAAGTTCCTGTCGCGTCCCCTTGTTGGACTCCATGGTGGGTGGCTGGCACCATGACCGAAAAACATCAATTTTTTATGGCTCCCCCCCTTTCCAAACCTGATCGCTCTCTTAAAAGAGTGCGGAACGAAGCAGAGAACTTTTTTTCCAAAAAGAAACCAACATTTGCCAAATTCCATGTCATCCAGTGAAGTTCAAGATAAACAGGCCAGAATTCTATCCCCCTTCATGGTATCGAAGTGCTTAACAGAAGCTTTGGGCCCCGGCTACAAAGTATCCAAAATGACCAGTGGCGATTTATTGCTGGAACTCCGAGAAAATGTCCAAACCACCAAACTCTGTAACATAGTGTCTATTGGGGACACACCTGTCTCCATCACTGCACACCGATCCCTCAACACTGTCCGTGGCGTCATCTCAGAAAATGATTTTCTACACCTTACCGAGAAAGAAATGCTGGAAGGGCTTTCCGAGCAAAATGTCATTGATGTATATCGAATCAAGATCCGCAAGGACAACAAAGAAATAGATACCAAACACCTAGTCCTGACTTTTAACACATGCACATTGCCCGAAACCATCGACGTTGGATACCTCAAAGTAAATGTAAGACACTACATCCCTAACCCCCGAAGGTGCTTTAATTGTCAACGGTTTGGCCACGGATAGCAGAGTTGCCGCGGCCACAAAACTTGCGCGAAATGCGCGTCGAAGGAACACCATTCTGAGGAATGCGACGCAGCTCTACGCTGCGCTAATTGTGAAGGAGAACATGCTGCGTACTCCAGGGCGTGTCCGTCCTGGAAGAAGGAAAAGGAAATCATCACCATTAAGACCAAGGAAAACATTTCATTCAAAGAAGCCAGAAGGCGTTTTGCACTGACAAATACATTCTCTTTCACAGCCAAACCCAACTATGCTGACGTGGCGCGCAGGGGCGGTGCACCACGCAGCACTCCGGCATCTGCCGCGGCCACTCCCACCGCGCCTGTGGTAGTGCCATCAACGCCCCAGGCAGAGACAGCCAAGGCTGCTCTGCCAACTCCAAGCCAGGGAGTGCCGGCCCATGGGCCAGCATCCCGCAGGACTTCCCCCCGTCGGGGGAGGCCTGACACCAACACATCCGCGGCTTCGCGGTCCTCCAGCACCTCTGGTGAGGTGATGGATACAACTACCACTCCGCCCGCTTTACGGCGGCGGACCGGCTCTCACGAGCGAAGAAAAGATAAAACCCCGGTAACGGGCCCAGAACAGTAAATTCCTTCAGTTCCATTCACACCCAAAAAAACAAACATGATATTTGCGATTCAATGGAACTGTAGAGGAATGTTAAGGAACTACAGTGATATAACACATATTCTAGGGTCCGTGATGCCTCTAGCTCTATGTCTCCAGGAGACCAATCTTGGTCCACAACATTCAAATATCTTAAAGCATTATACAACTTTTAGGCGTGATCGCGAACATGCAAGTAGACTCTCGGGAGGCGTCGCAATCATCATCCAAAGCGGCGTCCCGGCTCAAGAAATCAAACTGAAAACAAAACTTGAGGCGGTTGCGGTTAGCGTCATCAGCTACAAAACCATAACAATATGTTCTGTATATCTTCCCCCACACATCACATTAACATGCCAAGATCTAGAAGGCCTGATCGATGAACTGCCGGAGCCATTTCTGGTAGTTGGCGATTTTAACGCTCACTCTCCGTTTTGGGGAAGCGAACGCTGCGACTCTAGAGGCCAAACAATTGAAGATTTTATACTTTCGAATAATGTCTGTCTTTTAAATACGGGAAAAGCCACATATTGCTGCCCAAGCTCAGCAAAAATGAGCTCTCTCGATTTAGCCTTCGCATCACCATTACTTTTTAACGATTTTAAATGGGATGTTTTAAATGACCCCATGGGCAGCGATCACTTACCTACCGTCATCAGGCTCTCATCATCCACTCCAATCATCCCCACAAGGCCACGGCGCTGGAAAATTCAGCTTGCCGACTGGTCACTCTTTACAAAAAGTGCCACTCTGGAAAAGGAATTTTGTGACGACCTTAGCACAGATGAAATTAATCAGAAGTTTACTGAATGCATAATATCGGCCGCAACACTCGCTATACCACAAACAACAGGACTTGCACAAAAGAAACACAAAGTGTGGTGGACAAAAGAATGCACATTAGCAAAAAAACAACAAAACAAAGCCTGGAGCGCTCTGCGTCGATATCCCACTGCAGAAAACTTACTTACCTTTAAGAAGGCAAAAGCCAGAGCGCGGTATGTCCGAAGAAATGCAGAAAAAACCTCTTGGCAGAAATATGTCTCCTCAATAAACAGCTCAACAACATCAAAGAAAATGTGGGAAAAAGTGCGTAAATTTACTGGTGACCATACCCCTTTCACACTTCCTCTCTTGACAGCACCCGGGACACAAACATCTTTAGAAGAACAGGCCAACATACTGGGCGAGCATTTTGCTGAGATCTCAAGCTCATCCAACTACACAAGCATGTTATAGCGGGACAATCTTTAGGGCCAAGCAACCCTGAGCTACCATGTGTCACGTGTTGGCGGCTTCCCCGCCAGTCTGTACCCTGCCACCAGCAATAAAGGACGTAACATATAATTGGCGACGAGGTAAAAATGGCAACTGCGCTGGGCACGATTGAGGAATTCGTTCCAACAGAGGCGACGTCTTGGCCCTTGTATTTGGAGCGCCTCGAATTTTTCTTTCAAGCAAACGACATCGACGGTAACGAGAAGAAGCGAGCAACGCTCTGCAGCGTTTGCGGCCCAGCAACGTATGCCATCGTTCGCTCCCTTTGTTCTCCGGATGCGCCGTCGGCCGTGGCCTACGATGAGATCGTCAGGCGTCTCTCAAACCACTTCTCGCCGCGACCGTCGGTGACAGTACAGCGTTTCAAGTTTGGCACACGTCAACAGCAGCCCGGTGAGTCAATTGCTGACTACATCGCAGAATTGCGACGTCTCTCGGAACACTGCGATTTCGGTGCGTCGCTCGATGACATGTTGCGCGACCGGCTAGTGTGCGGGGTGCGAAGCGAGACCCTTCAGCGTCGGTTGCTGGCGGAGCCGGAGCTTACGTTTGCTACAGCTCGGGAGAAAGCCATTGCAATGGAATCTGCGCAGCGACAGACCGAGCAAATTCGCGGCAGTGCCGCATCGTGTGAAGTTGGCAGCGTGAGCGGGCAGCGTTTCGACCCGTGTGTTGCGAAGGTCTCTGCGCCAGTGACAGCCAAGGAGGGTACCCATAAGCAGGCTGGTTCGCCTGGAAGCACAAGCGTATGTTTCCGCTGCAAGGGTGCGCATTCGCCAAGCAGTTGCCCATTCATGAATATGCAGTGCCACTTCTGCAAGCAACGAGGGCACATAGTGAGAGCATGCAGGAGGAAGGCGGCAGCTCGCGCTTCGGCTGAACCCAACTCTCAGAACAAAAAACGGGCCAGTGGAGGCCGTCACAAGAATGCTGCGTCGGACGTTTACGACGTGTTCGTGCTGTCTGGTGAAGAGCCAGCCGTGAGAGTGGAAGTGCGCGTCAACGGAAGTCCCCTAGAGATGGAGGTGGACTCTGGTGCAGTGTGTTCAGTCATCAACGACCGGACTATGCAGAAGCTGCGAATATCGAAAAGGGCGTTGCGCCCAAGTACTCTTCATCTCCGAGCTTACAATAACAAGGAACTACGAGTGTTGGGTGAACTGACCGTGAAGGTGGAATTCAAGGGGCAGGAACATCGCCTGCGATTGGTGGTGGTTAAGGGTGCTAGTATCGGACTTCTCGGTCGGGACTGGTTCAAGTCTTTGGGAATAAGTCTGAGTGGTGTTCACAGTGTGTACGAGCCGAGTCGAACTGGCAGTAGGGGAACAACAGCCTTGCTCAAGAAGTATTCTTCAGTCTTTGAGCCTGGACTTGGGACAAGTAAAGGGCCTCCTGTACGCATAGAGGTGAACCCGGCAGCTCCGCCGCGATTTCTGAAGCCACGACAAGTACCGTTTGCATTGAGACCGAAGGTGGACGAAGCACTGGACAAGTTGGTGAGCCAAGGCATTTTCCAGCCTGTGCGGCACTCGAAGTGGGCAACACCTGTCGTTCCAGTTGTCAAAAAAGATGGATCGATAAGGATCTGTGGGGACTACAAGAGCACAGTCAATCGTGTAGTGCAGTGGGAGACGTATCCCCTGCCGACACCGGAGCAGCTGTTTGCCAGGCTGGCAGGTTGCTCGAAGTTTTCAAGGCTAGACCTCGGACAGGCGTATCAACAGAAGACTGTTGATGAAGAAACAGCTGACTTGTTGACGGTTACAACACATCGGGGACTGTTCCGCGTAACCCGTCTTCAATTTGGCGTGGCAGTGGCAGTGGCTATCTTTCAGAGGTACATGGAAGAACTGTTGCATGGAATTGATGGTGTTCTTGTGTTCTTGGATGACATCTTGATCGGTGGAAAGGATGAGGTGCAGCACAATGCTCGTTTACAAGAAGTGCTCAAAAGAATTCATGAAGACGGTCTGCGACTAAAGTTTGACAAATGTCAATTTGGTGTTGAGGAAGTGTGTTACTTGGGATTCCGTGTGAACTCTGCAGGTGTGCAGCCGACAGAAGACAAGGTGCGTGCTATTCACAAGGCCCCAGAGCCGACATGCAAAAAGGAACTTCAAGCCTTTTTAGGAGCTCTGAACTTTTACAACAAGTTTCTTAAAGGAGCAGCTCATGCCTTGGAGCCACTGTACCGGCTGTTGGACAAGGGTTGCGAGTGGCGTTGGATGGAAGCTGAGGCGGAAGCATTTCGCCAGGCGAAAGATCTGCTACAGTCATCGCATGTTCTGGTGCACTATGATGTCAACAAACCCCTAGTGCTGGCCTGTGACGCATCCCCGTACGGACTGGGTGCTGTGTTGAGTCATGTGTGCGAAGATGGCAGCGAGAGACCGGTTGCATATGCGTCGAGAACTATGAGTGCGGCAGAACGGAATTATGCCCAGACAGACCGAGAAGCGCTCGCCATCGGCTTTGGCATAAAGAAGTATCATCAGTTTCTATATGGGAGACATTTCAAAATTGTGACAGACCACAAACCTCTCTTAGGACTGTTGCACCATGCCAAGCCCATTCCCCAGGTGCTATCACCACGGATGCTGCGTTGGACCCTCATGTTATCGGCTTATGACTATGAAATTGAGTATCGACCAGCGGAGAAGCTTTCCAATGCTGATGCATTCATTCGTTTACCACTGAGAGCCAGTAGGGCAGAGGAAGAGGAGCAGCGTCTTTGGGAAGTACGGATGCTGGAAATGGCGCCGGAAGTAGCATGGAACTCTAGGAAGGTGGCAAGATTCACGTCAAGGGATAAGCTGTTGGCTAGAGTCTGCAATTGGGTGCAGCATGGGTGGCCAGAGGGTAAGCTGCCAGAAGAGTTTGCAGCGTTTGTGAGCCGCAAGCATGAACTGTCGGTGTACCAAGGTTGTTTGCTGTGGGGCAGTCGTGTGGTCATTCCAGAGCCAGCTCGACCGTATGTCATGGACATTCTTCACACAGCTCATCCAGGAATTGTCAAGATGAAGGGGCTTGCCAGAGGAGCCGTGTGGTGGCCAGGAATCGACAGAGATGTTGAGCAGAAGGTGAGAGACTGTGCACGTTGTCAGGAATCCAGGTCTGCGCCAGCAGCTGCAAAGATTCACCCTTGGGAATTCACCAAGCGTCCTTGGACAAGACTACACATCGATTTTGCTGGGCCCTTCCAAGGCAAAGTTTTCCTCATTGTGGTGGACTCTCACTCAAAGTGGTTGGAAGTGTGCCGGATGAATTCCATGTCGACAGCTACAGTTTGTGCGAAGCTTCGTTTCCTTTTTGCTACCCATGGCATTCCAGAAACTGTTGTTTCTGATAATGGCACTGCCTTTTGTTCGGAGGAGTTCAGAGACTTCATGTGCCGGAATCAAATCCGACATGTGACCGTTGCCCCATATCACCCTTCTTCGAATGGTCAAGCAGAACGCATGGTGCGCGAAACCAAGGGAGTACTCAAGCGAATGGTTGGAGGCGATATCGACACACGTCTGGCTAGGTTTTTAATGACCCAGCATATCCTGCCTCATGCTACAACAGGCAAGAGCCCGGCCGAATTGCTAATGGGCAGGAAACTTTCAACTGTGTTAGAGCGTCTGCATCCTGACCTGCAGTCCAGTGTGCAGCAGAAACAAGAGCAGGTGATGCAGCGCCGTAGCCAGGCAGTGCGACTGTTTGATGTGGGGGATCGAGTGTTTGTGCGCAACTATCTCTATGGGCCCAAGTGGTTGCCGGGCATTGTGGATGCTGTCACAGGACCAGTGTCGTACTTGGTCGTCACCAAGGACGGTCGTCGATGGAGACGTCATGTTGACCAACTCAGAAGTCGTTCTGCCAGCTACGCATTGGACAGTTTCGCTTCTGGGATGTGTGAAGAGGAGGAACCGCTGGTTGCTTCCCCGGCAGGGTGTTCCGGGCTTGGCATTCCTTCAAGCCTAGAGGACCCTGGAAGACGGGACCAAGGAGAAAGACTGGAGGAGGCTGCAGCGCCCAGTACCGAATCTGCTTCCTGTGGTGAGGACCGTGAAGCGAGTGCTTCCCTTCAAGTCCAGCGACCACAGCGCCAACGCAGCCGCCCTGCGTATCTGAAGGACTTCGTGACGTAGGGGGGAGGAGTGTTATAGCGGGACAATCTTTAGGGCCAAGCAACCCTGAGCTACCATGTGTCACGTGTTGGCGGCTTCCCCGCCAGTCTGTACCCTGCCACCAGCAATAAAGGACGTAACAAAGCACATTTCAAAAACACAAAGCAATAGCTGAAAAACAAAAATTTCCATCTGGAGCAGGTGTTCATGAGGATTACAACCAGCCTCTCACACTACAAGAAATAAATAAGGTATTATCTTCTGGAAAAAAGACAGCACCAGGACCAGACAACGTGCATTACGCTATGCTTGCACATCTCTCCGAGGCTGCTGTAGAGGCACTGTTAAAATTCTTTAATAAAATCTGGATAACTGGAAATATACCTGACGAGTGGAAAAAAGCAGTCATAATACCCTTTCTCAAACCCGGAAAACCACCAATAAGTCCTAGCAGTTACAGACCAATAGCCCTCACCAGCTGCATTGCTAAATCTTTCGAAAGTGTAATAAACATTAGACTGACCTTCGTACTTGAATCTCGGCAACTACTAGATAAACACCAGTGTGGGTTTAAGAAAACATGCTCCACCACAGATCACCTTGTCCGCCTAGAAAACACCATCCGGGAGGCGTTCATCCACAAGCAGCACTGTATTGGAGTCTTCTTCGACTTGGAGAAGGCCTACGATACTACGTGGAAGTTCGGCATCCTCCGTGACCTAGCAGAGCTAGGTATCCGCGGCAGGATGTTGAACTGCTTGAACGACTTCCTGGCTAACCGCACATTCCGAGTCCGCCTAGGAGCAACTCTCTCCATGACTTTCACCCAAGAGAACGGCGTACCCCAGGGGTGCATTCTAAGCACGACACTCTTCATAATAAAAATGAATTCCTTAGCTAAAGAAATACCCAAGTCCATAATGTATTCAGTTTATGTAGATGACCTACAAATAGCATGCACGTCCTCCAGCATATCAACCTGTGAGAGACAAATACAAATCACACTAAATAAACTAGGTTCTTGGGCAGACAAAAATGGATTTAAATTTTCCCCTCAAAAAACAGTAGCTGTTCTTTTCTCATTGCGACGAGGCCTACAGGTCGATCCCAGTCTATACCTGAATCACACTGCGCTACCAATTAAACAAGAACACAAATTTTTAGGCCTAACTTTCGACAAGAAACTCACATTTCTACCACACATTAACAACCTTAAAAAGAAAGCTTCTCAAGCCCTCAATGTCTTAAAAGTGCTCTCACGGAAGCGGTGGGGGTCCGATAGAGCAAGCCTTTTACAAATATATCGCTCTCTGGTGCGCTCCAAGCTGGACTACGGGTGCATAGTATATGGCTCGGCAAGAGCATCCTACTTGAAAAGATTAGACCCCATTCATAATCTTGGTCTCCGCCTATCATCTGGAGCATACAGAACATCACCAGTAGCCAGCCTATACGTTGAAACTAATGAGCCCGCTCTTGAGGACCGAAGAATCGCACTAACATGCACATACGTCTTAAAAATCCGTTCTCTTCCGAAACATCTCTGCCATCCAGTTGTCACCAAGTGCCCATCTAAAAGATTATTCATCAACAAACCACATTCTATCAGGCCATTACTACTGCGCTTTGAAGATAAATGTGAAGAGCTAACAGTACTAGATGCCCTACCGGATATTGCACAAAGGAATGAATATTTGCCACCATGGTACAGCCTGCCTTCAGTATGTGACTTCACAATGACACATTTAGACAAAAAGCAAACGCCAAACGAGTACATATTACAGGAATTCTTTGCACTACAAGAAACGTATGACACCTACATTGAATTTTATACCGATGGCTCAAAAACAGAAAGTCATGTTGGAAGTGCAGTAATCCAAGAAAAAAATAAACAGATAATGCGACTACCAGAATGCGCATCAGTTTTTACTGCTGAGTGTTATGCCATCTTCATAGCTGTAGAAAAAATAGTAAGAGAGAACATCAAAAATAGCATCATTTACACCGATTCCCTCAGTATGCTCAAAGCACTGCACTCCAGGAATGCTACTGAACCCATAATAGGAAACATCATACATAACATAGTTAAAATCACAAAACAAAAGCGCAACATTAAATTCTGCTGGGTTCCTAGCCATGTTGGAATTGTAGGTAATGAGAAAGCAGATGTATGTGCTGCACAAGCCCGGAATGGCCAAATAAAGCAAGTGAACATACCGCACAGCGATTGTTTAAAGTTTATCTACAGTAAACTCAGAAATAAGTGGCAGGTAGAATGGGAAGAGCACGCAAACAACAAATTACATTCTGTTAAGCCCATTTTAGGGGAATGGCAATCGTGTAGGCATCAAGAACGTTTTACCGAAGTTATTTTATGTCGGCTCCGCATTGGACACACCCACCTCACGCACAACTTTCTGCTAACCAAACAAAACAAACCTCTCTGTGAAATGTGTGGTACTGAACTCACAGTGAACCACATTTTAATTTCATGCATAAAACTAGAAGAACTAAGAAAGAAATATTTCACAACATTTTACAGGGAAAGCATCCCATTACACCCCATGCTACTCTTAGGTGATCGAGCACTGGTTGACATTTCATGTATTTTTAGGTTTCTCAAGGAAGCCAACGTTTTAAACAAACTCTAAGTATTTTTAAAAAAAGCTTCACCATTAACAAAAACTCTAACCTTGTGTTTGGCGCATCATAGCCTCAGTTGCTTTTGCGCCATAAAAATCAATATAACTAACTAACTATGTATGATATCCTCTGCATATTGAGATGACTATCGGATTCAGATATCAGTTAGTGGATATTCAGATGACATTCATACATGTTTTTCTTTCAGCACAGTGGAAGATTTGGAAATGTGCAAACAGCTTACCAGGAAACACATTAAAATTATGTTGCCTTTAGATTTAAATTTTTCTTGCTTTCGCAATCTGAAGTTTTCAGGAATGAATTATTTAAGCAGTCAGCAATTACATGCTTTGATTTTATTTTATGCAAGCAAATGCATGTGCAGTACGATTATTTGAAGAAACTTCTCAAGTTAGACTGAAAGCCACAAACGCCGCGAATTTCAAACCAGAACCATAACTAGAACTCTATTGACATTAGGCAGCCCAACGGCCATGGGCATCATCATTAGCCGCGGCGGCCGCGAAGCGATGTTTTCTTGGTTCCTTTCAGCGTTCCTTTGCACATTTTATTTTTTCGCGTGTTCACATTTTCTTCGTTGTGGCGGCAAGCTTGTGCGCGGCGTACACCGTCCTGTGCCAGCATTGTGCAGTGTACTGGGGGACTACGTGAAGGACGGCAATAATGGTGAGTTTTTGCACACTTTTCTTTCAAACAAGTGTTAGTGTTCGTTTGTGCCATTGTGCAGTTTTCGTGCTGGCGATTTCACCAGCCGGTTTATCGGTTCGTGGAGTGCATAGATAGCTTAAAAATGCGTGGCGTTTAGTTAACTGGATTTGTCCCCGAAGTGGAGACATGGTACAGTAGTGGCGCGGGAATGCCTGCGGCGGCCGCCTGGCATGCTATGACCCTCACTACAAAGGTAGACAGTTTCCAGTCTCCGGCGGCTCCAGAAGACAGTTTTGGCAGATCTTGTGTTGGTGTAAAATTTGCTAACAGGTCCCCTTTCGTTGCTGCTCTTCTCTTCAAAACTAAATGGGCTTTGTTTTAAGTCAAGCTCTTCTGTTTAAATTTGCCTTTTGCGGTCTGACATTGCTTTTTCATCTTTGTGCTTTTAAAAAACCTTTGTGGGTTCTTTCTTACTTGTAATTTTCTCCTATTTCAGTTGTTGCTCACTTCATGATATTTGGTTCTTGACTATTTTTGTCTTTCAGCTTGTGGTTTCTATAACTTTTGCTGAAAATTTCTTGTTATTGCAGTGTGTCAATGCAAGTAGTGCTGTGAAAATTCTTGCTACTGTTCGTGTGCCCCATTACGGGGTTACATTATATAAAATGAGAGTTGCAAATTGTAAACCTGTAATGCAACTGGGTGTGACCATTCTTCTCTCCTGTTCATTTTCAGGTATTTTGGAGAGCATGTTCAGAAAAGAGGCTGTCTGTATGTTGTCACTCACTAGCTGCATTTGCTCCATCAAGACAAAGAGCTGGTATGAAACTGTTTTTTGTGCTTCATTCTTACCCAGCCAACCATGAATACCCTGAGCAAGGCGAGTTCTTTTGTTGACAATGAAATAGACGGTGAGCTTACTGGGTAGCACTTGTGTAAGCTCACCGTCTATTTCATTGTCAAAAAAAGAACTCGCCTTGCTCAGGGTATCAACGTAATCGTGCACTTATCTTCTTGGTCCTGTTAGTCTCGGCAGCTATACTGTGTAATCTCACACATGCAGTTTACTGCCGTGTCATAAAAGCGTTCGAGAACTGTTTGAAGCACTTGCGGTTTTACGAAATAAACAGTTGGAAGTAGCGCTCATCCCTGTCTGTTCCCTCTGCGTCCTTGTTGTTTTAGCGCTTTGAAAAATGTCAAAACTGCACCAACTAGCCCGATCCGCTACCCTTCTGAATAGTGTTGATGAAACAAGAGGAAACAGATGAGCTGCAATATTTCGACTGTTCATTCATTACAGATGCCGTGAAGTCCAACAAGCTGTTCACAACTACAGTGTGCGAAATTGAAGCTAACATTAAAAAGTGGCTTCAGCACGCTTCATGCCGTTTGAAGCTTAAGGAGGAGAGGCGTGTCAAGAAGCAGGAGGAGGTAAGCTGCATATTTCAAGGTCAAGTTTTATGTACACTGTAAAAACTAACAGGACACACATTTGCATTTGATCTCGTATTGCCAAAGCTTATATCCCTGTGCATTGTGCTGCCCACTTTGTTTGGAAGATGGCCACTTTAAGCGCAGTGTGTGCACACGTGTAGCATGCACCAGCTATCAGTTTTCACAAGTTGCCATGTTTGGATATGAATATCTTGACCTATACCGACAGTCATTATTTCAACTGCAAGGTGCTTGCCTGCATTGCTGCTGCTGAGTTACTTTTTCGAAGCCGTGATTACATTGATGAACATGGTTTCCTTCATAGGCACCCATTTTAACATTTTCTATATTTGTGACATTCGTGTTAATTGTGACATCACTACTGTTTGACACTATATGTATCTGCATTGCTGTATTTACAGGCCTCCAGTGCACAGGCCCCGCTGGATGACGCCTAACCACCATTTCAAGAATTTCAGACAGAAAAACGCCGTAGAACATGTGATGAGAAAGAGCACGGCGACACAACGGACTGACTAGCAACTCGATTTTATTCCGCCAGAAGCGAAACATATACAGCTGGGAAAGGTATGAAAAACAACAAAACACTAAGCATTTTAGACAACCTAGATAAAGAAAGTGCAGTTATTGTAGGTGCTTTGCGCAGGTCGAAATGAGAAATAGCATATTTCTTTTTCTCGCGGTTTTGTGGATGGCTTGCTGACGCAGCTCTGGCCTCTCGGGTGAATGGTAGCGCCTCAAAGATTTTCGTTGCTTTCTTTGTTTTGTATTTCTTAATGAGACTTGTGTGGTCCAGGAAAGGTACGCAGTTTTTTTAAGGGGCAGTTCTTGCAGTGTATGATTATATTGCTGCCTGTTTTATGCAACATGGCATGCTCGCTTAGTGTGGTGTTCAGACAGTGGCTTGTTTGCCTCACATACATTCACCACAAGATACTGCCATATCATACACCACACCTCACTGACAGTCAGTTCTTGATGGTGCTTAATGGCTCGTCATTGTTGACACACCCGCGCGCCAAGTTAAGTGCTATGCGCTGACATGTCAACAATGACGAACAATTATGCCCCCTATGTGACAAACGATCAAGAACGTTATACTGACTGTTAGTGTGGTGTGGTGAAGGATACGCCACTATCGTGTGGTGAAATGTACGTCAGGCAAATGGGCCGCTGAACACCACACTAAGCGAGCACGCTGTATTGCATAAAATAGGCAGCAATATAATCATACTCTGCAAGAACTGTCCCTCAGACAACTGTGTACCTTTCCTGGATTGCACGAGCGTCATTCAAGAGATACTAAGCAAAAAAAACAATGGAAATATTTGAAGCGCTATCAATCACCAGAACCCATGGCCGTGTCAGCAAGCCATATGTAAAACTGCTTGAAAAAGAATTACGCTATTTCTTGTTCCGACCTGTGCAAAGCACCTAAAATAATTGCACTTTCTCTATCTGGGTTGTATAAAATGTTTTGTGTTTTGTTGTTTTCCATACCTTTCCCAGCTGTATATGTTTCGCTTCTGGTGGAATAAAATCGAGTTGCTAGTCAGCGCGTTGTGTTGTCATGTTATCTGTTGTCCAGTCTTCTGCGCCGTTTTCCCTTAAATATGATGTACCATGTTGCCAAAGCCTCCACCCAGGTAGCACTGAAACATTGCGATAATGTTACATTTTTGTTACGCTCAAATGTTATTTCAGTGTCCTTTTTTCTAATGTTTTTGTAATGTTACATATGAACGTTCGAATAGCCTTCCCCAAACATTCATGAAACATGTAAACAACATAAATGCAACATTCTCGAAAATGGTGAAGCAGCCCCGCACAAGCATTCAGGCCTGCCAGTGGTGACGGCACACAACTTGCAACACTTT
This sequence comes from Amblyomma mixtum, assembly GCF_055824585.1. Lineage (NCBI taxonomy): Eukaryota > Metazoa > Arthropoda > Arachnida > Ixodida > Ixodidae > Amblyomma > Amblyomma mixtum. Next base: position 146,398,574 of record NC_143019.1, read on the forward strand.
GCAAGAACCAACAAGAGCGACACACTACAGCACACCAACTCGTATTCACTCACCTCCAAACGGATATCATGCCGCCGAGCTTATATACTCGCTACTGCGGGATGCCCCATGAGTGACAGTGGGGAATGGGTAATAACTAAAGTTTTGTGACAAAATAGTGGGGCTCTTCATGTAATCTATGGCGAGTACTATCTAAAAGATGTGGTTACAAGGTACTGTTAGTTGAAAAACATCTTTACTCTAAGAACAGTGAGAAAATGTCTGGAAATCCGTGCTCGAAATATATTTGCAATGTTGTTTTATAGTTGCGACTCTAACATTATAATAAAATTTAGAAGATTACATTAAAACAACGTTTGTTTAGAATGTGAAAGTAACGTTTCCTATGTAACTTATAACGTTATATGTTAATTTTTAATGTAAAGTTATTATGCAACATGTAACATTACTCCAACTTACATAACATTTTTACAACACTATTCTAATGTTCGGTGCTACCTGGGCACATTAACACCTTTTCAAACTTGTAAATAAATTTGAGTACACACAGAAACAATGTTGGTTTTTTTGGCAGCTACAAAGTATTGCGGCCATATAAAACTGATGTAGTATTCTATATATATGTTTAGGGGAGATCCCCGAAAATTAGGTATGTTTGCAATAAGGTAGCAGTTTCTCCTTAATGTCCACCCAAGTGCAGCATCGAGGCTACATTCCAGTTGACAGCAGCACCATAGGTGAAAAAAAGTTGCCATGAAAGCTGTATAGCTGTCCTTTGTAGTTCATATGGTTGCACTTAGGTGGACATTAATGAGTAATTACTGCCTTATTATAAGGTTATGTAGTGCTATAATGTAGCTCCCTGTGCCAAAAAAAATGTTGCCTAAAAGTCTACAGAATGTCATTGAATATTGCATCAATATTGCGTGTGGACATGCTGCGGGTTTTCTATAGATGTCCACTCGGGACAAAGTTGACATTGTATGGATCTTATGTCAACATAATATTAACTTTTATAGACATCATGTGGACATCAAATATCTTATGTCAGATATTTAATAAATGTCCAGTGGATGTTAAGTGGTTGGCTGGGGGATCTCGTTCTCGAAGTCGTCAACGAAGTTCTCGCAAATAGACACCTTTAGCATACCGTGTACCTTGATACCGCTAGCGGAATACCGGGAGCCCGCCTAACGCCGGCGAGCAGGCGCTGATTGGTCCCGATGCTTCAGGCGAGCGCGTAGCTGCCCGGCACGTGGCGCCATCTGGCGACGTCAAGGAGATTTGCGCATGCATTGGCTGCGCCTGAGTGATTTGTGCTCCTCGTGTCCTAGTGTTGCTACAACCATTGGTTCTAGCAACACTGTTTTGTCCTATGACGTCATCACGCTTGTACTTGCGAGTTTGGCCTGTGGCGGCGATACCTGTATTTTGGTTCTTGCTCTTTTCTACGTTACAAGAGCTTTGTTGTCAGTATGAGTGGCGTTTTTGTAATGAGGAGCTGGTATTCTGTCGATACAAGCCAACTTCAATTTCTCCTCAGTGTCCCTTTAACCTTTTGGGGCTTTCCATATGGGACGCACAACTTTTTGGACATTGCTAGTTGTGGGGACGTTTTTTAGATGTGTTCGGGAAAAATGAGCACCTCCTGGGCAGATTCCAGATGTCCCGATGGGTCATTTTTGGGAGATTTTGAGGAGGTTTTGTGTTTGTTGGGACAGGCGGCAACTGATAGGTGCACAAAATGTTAAACAAGAAAATAATGGTGGGGAAAAATAAAATAATGATAATAATAGCAATTAGGAAATAAATGAAAGAAACTCAGATGTGTAATTGAGATAAGCTAAACAAATACTGTGAGATCGGTGACTGAAATAGAGAACGGGGCTAAATATCCCATATTTCGGAAAGTTTTCGTTCCAGAGAAATATTGATCATGAGAAAGAGCAGAGCTTAAGACGGCAGCCGTTTAGTGTCTGTAAGGAAGTTTTGCATGGCGAAGAGCACATTCGAGTTGCTGTGCCCAAGGGAGGAAGCCCCAAGAGACAGAGCAACCCCAGCTGACAGACTTAGACCCAGCTGTCGTAACGGAAGCTCCAGCAGGCGGCTCCGTAAAGAGGAGAAACGGCGGCAGGTCAACAAGAAATGATCTATCGTTTCGGGTTCTCCGCAGAACGGGCACAATGGGAGACCGCCAGACCAGATCTATAAAGGTTTGGTTTATTGGGGTTTAACGTCCCGAAGCAACTAAGGCTATGAGGGACGCCGTAGTGAAGGGCTCCGGAAATTTCGACCACCTGGGGTTCTTTAACGTGCACTGACATCGCACAGTACACGGGCCTCTAGAATTTCGCCTTCATCGAAATTCAGCCACCGCGGCCGGGATCGAACCCGCGTCTTTCGGGTTAGCAGCCGAGCGCCGTAACCACTGAGCCACCGCGGCGGGTTGAGATCTATAAAGGTAGAAGTTTAAGTGAGGCACGCGATAACGTAGACGCGTGAAGGAAACCTCAAGCTTGTGTGATCGACATCCTTTACTGCGCAGTAAAGTTCAGGTTCTTCTTCCTCGCACCAGAGGTGCCCCGCTGTCACCCAGACTTCGCGCACTTTTACGTGGGAAGCTCCCAGACACCCTTAGAACGTGTGGGGGTAGCGGTCTCGGACTCAAAGGAGATGCCCTCGACTCAGCGTGGCAAACTCAGCGGAACCCAGCTACCAAGTGACAAGAGGTTTTTGGGCGTTCGGTGCCCAGCTTTCGCTGGTCGCAAGCCAGAAAATGGGTCGGAGCCAAAGGTTCACAAACAAAAACAAAGTTTATACAGCAAAGAGACGATACAGAGGATTTCACAAGCACTAATACAAACACATACAGAGTGATTAACAAGCAATGCAACTCAGGCAAAGTTAAACTCGAGAGAGAGACTACAATACAGAGGCAATATTGCACCTAAAGTGCACTAACACGAGAGAGAGTTAAACAAACAAAACACAATTTGTTCACCGGGCACTGCGGCAGTCCGACGACCAGAGCTCCACGACGATGCCGTCCCGCAGACTGGCGAACGTTGCCTCGTTGGTCCGTGGCTGGCCGAGTGGTGTTTTCCCCGGGAGTCGAACAGGCGCGCTTCTCCGAAGCTTAAACGGCGGTCCGGACTGACTTCACAGCGGTCAACGTCCTTCTTTTATAGGCTCGCTCTCCCGTCTGTTTGTTGTAGGCGCCAAAGTAGGCGCGTACATACACGCAGCATTTGCAGTGCTGTCTCCCTTCGTTCTTCTCACTGGCCGCTCGTCCCCATAGGTCAGAGGTCGGGGGTCGCATCTCGAAGTTTCGAGCGTACGTGTTCTTGAGTGGCGCCGTCGCCGACGGGCGAGGGGGACGTGCACGCAAGGCTACGCCCTTTCCCCCCGTCTGCTGCAGAAGCAACTCGTATGTTCCAGAGAATTCAGCGTGGATGACTCATTCCCTCGGCACACGCCGTGGCGGTGGAGAGAGAGGCACGCGCTCGGCGGGGGCTTTCCCTCTTTCCCGTTGGGCTCGCGCCGGTGAGACGCCGTGCGCGCGGCGGTTTTTCTTTGTTTCTAAAATGCGCCGAATTTTGTGACACCCGCCAGAGACGGTTTGTAGACTAGAAGTAAGACATGATGTTGGGCTAGTCGGTTCATGGTTAGAGCGAAACACTGAATCGTTATCTTCGCACCAGGGGTGCCCCGTCAGAGACGGTCTTACGATGAGTGGGGAACGCTGGCTCCATGCCGCCGGAGCAGACGTGTTCACATCGGCTCTGTCACTGCTAACCAATTACGCAGTGCTAATTGCCTCAAAACAAAGTTTTCCTTGCACCAATGTGTCCGTGAAGGCGAGCGGCATCGACCGATACCAGCTGACCCTAGACGTGCGTTTTTCTTTGCCAAATTGTGTGACTTTTTCTACCGCTGCCGTGTGATAGAGTGCTAGGCCTAAGCTTGTCCCGCGGACGCTAGGCCCTGCACCGTCGCACCGGTCGCCGCCTGCCGCACTCCTCGGCGGCGGCCGAGATGGAGGCGTCCGTTACGACGAGGGAGGCGTCCGCTACGTCTACAATGATCGTGGACAACCAAATGTGCGTTCAAGTTCAACCGTACTCATCGGCGGCGTCCGAGATGGAGGCGTCCGTTACGACGAGGGAGGCGTCCGCTACGTCTACAATGATCGTGGACAGCCAAATGTGCGTTCAAGTTCAAGGCAAAGAGATATCACCAGAGGAATACCACAACGACGCCGGATGGACGCTCGCGGGGGAACGCATGTCGAGGCTGCGCCAGCGTACCCCCGACGGCGGCAAGCCTGACGGACCCGGCGGGAGTCAAACAAGCCCGAAATCGAAATTCCACAAGAACGTCAGAGCCTCGCCCATCAAGGCAGCACGCATGCCAGCCATGCCACTGGAAGAGAGCAAGATAGTCGTCAGACCCAGAGGGGGACTGGACATCGCCAAGACCGGCACCACCACCATCGCTGCGGCCATATTCGCCGCGGCCAAGATCACGAGCGAGGAAAGCGCCGCGGACACCATCTGCCCCAACACGCAACAGAACATCATGGTCGTCAGTACACAGAACGAAGACAACGCGGCTAGGTACGCTAAAATCCAGGAAATCTATATTCAAGACAACTCCTACGAAGTCAGCGCATATCGCACGGCTCCTCACGACACCGTAAAGGGCGTCATCAGAGGCATCCCCATCGATGCGAGCGCCGACGAGATAGATAGGAACATCGTCAACGAGAGAAACCCGCTAGCAGTGGGCGCAAAGAGGATCGGCAGCACGACCACCGCGATCGTGGTGTTCCAGGGACCCAACCGAACTTCGTCCGATACGGAGTCACCCTGATACCGTGCCGCCTCTACAGGAAACAGATCGACGTTTGCAAGCAGTGCGGCCGAGTGGGACACCGAAAGGACGTGTGCCCGACCCCCAATATCAAGACGTGCCTGGCCTGCGGACTCGCCAACCTCAAAGAAGACCATCGCTGTACCCCTAAATGTAAGCTGTGCGGGGACGAACACCCGACCGGAGACCGAACGTGCAAGGCGAAATACAAGATCCCCTACGTAGTGCGCAAGCGACAATGGGAGCGCCGACAGGCCGAACGCCAGCTGCTGTCGGAGAGCGATTTCCCGCCACTCGACAAGCCACCAGCTGCGGGAAAGTCAAGGACTCCATCAGAGAACCGCGCGCCAAATTCCAGAGACAGCAGCTGCAAGAGAAGCCTCAGTAGGAAAAGGTCACCATCACGTGAGCGAGTCAGCTGGGCTGACGCAGCTAAAGGGAACAATATAAGGAACGTGCATAAAATCACCGAAGCCACGAAGAAAGACGATATAAACAAGATGCGAGAAGCCAACGAGACATTAAGACAAGAGAACGCGGCGCTGCGCACGACCATCAACAGCTTCACGAGAGAGATCGCCGAGATCCGTAAGTTGCTGCTATGCAACAACGAGCCTCCACAGAGACTCACGCCAAGCACAAGCACGACCGACGAAACAACCATGAACACCCAGGAGACAGCCTTAGAGGAACCGGCACCTAAGAAGCGAGCCGTCGAGGCCACGCGCAAGCAAACAGAGAACAATCAAATCGACAACCCCGAGGCCAAATTCGAAGCGACGTTCACCAAACTCGAACAATTAATCACGGCGAACATCGCAGCAGTGACAGCAATGAAACAAACAATGGAGACCTACCAAGCCGAGAACACGAACAGATTCGCCTACATCGAAAGGACCCTACAGCCGATAGTGAGCCACCCGACGTTTGCGCCCCTCTTCGCGCAACATCCACCCAACCAGGGAACCGCGTACACACCAACGCAACCATGGCTGCCAACGCAACAGCAGCAGCAGCCGTAACAGCGTGGCAGTGGAACTGTCGCGGCCTCGGAAGGAAGAAGGCAGTCATCCAACAGCACATCGCACATGTCGCGCGCAAACCAGACATGATCCTATTACAAGAAACACTCACCGACGCACCGTCCCTGCCCGGCTACAGAGTGCACAAGGGCCAGCCCGACGGGAGAGGCCTGTGCACCCTGGTCAGGAAAGGACTCACGTTCGTTGAGCACGAGCTGCAAAGCAATATCAAGATCGAGCACACACTCACCGAAATCATCCCGGGCAAGAAGAGAAAAGGAAGCATTTTTCTGCTCAACATATACAGCAACCCATCGCAGAGAAAACAGAAATTCAAAACAATCCCAAGCAACCACAGATATCCGTCGGACGTCCGAGCTAGATCCGAACGTCCTTTGCCGAGATCGGACGTCCATCGGACGTACGAATACAATCCGATTTCGGATATCCGTATTCATACATCCGCCGGACGTACGGACAGTATCCGCTTCTGTATATCCGCATTAGAGACAAGGTGTACGTCCGAGGGATGTACGGTGGAGTATATTCTCAGGATATGAGTATAGAGTTCTTTTCTAATTTTTCACACAGAAAATTCGCGCCGTTCGAGTATGTATATTGTAGAGTTCGCTTTTTTAACCTAGAAAATTTTATTCGCGAAGGAAATTTTGTCAGTTTTATTGGATAGTGTGCACGAAATTGCGTTAATATCTGCATATCTGCTTTGGAGAAATTATTTCCATGAGCTACAGGGGTTTGACTTGAGGACTTTTGTAAATTCGCGCAATTCCCTAGTTATATACTTGCAGTGCAAGGGCCACTGCTGAACTAAATTTATTTAAGGGTAGGAGCGAGTGCTACACAATTTTACACTAAATCAATTACTAATTTACATCTAGAAAACATCTAAAAATCAGTAGCGACATCGTGTCCGCCGTGGTCAAACGCGATTGAAACCACTTGTAAATTCAAAACTCCCGCCGAACTTCGCTATCATCATCATCATAAATGCAGCTTGTAGTCAGCCCAATCCAATCCATCAGCCACAGAGTGCAGCGGCGTAATGGCGGCGTTGTTAGTTTGGCGCGAAGCGTGGTGCCCCTTTTGAGCTCTGTCACTGGAATGTGTGGCTTTTGTTAGTCTGCGGACGAAAGTGGTGTGTAACTTGAACAATTCGAAGGATGCGGCAAGCGCCTGAAGCCCTCCTGGAGTGCTGGAATATCGTACTACACCGACTTCGGATGAAAGAAGGCCTAGTGTAATTGCCTACGGCATGACCTACGGAGGTAAGTACAGTACACTGCTTGGGAATTACTTTTATGACAATGGAGCAGGATCTGTAACATTCTCTCGCGGGAGAGTTGGAGTTATGTTATGGCTATACTGTGGTGTGGGCTACAGATGGGTTGAGACTTGTGCTACGTCTCTTGCCTCTTTGTGCTGTAGTGGTCTTCATTAACATGAACAGCATTGACTATAAGTGACTAGTTGCCGAACATTCTTGAAGTTATCATTATCTCTTGCAATTTGGCGCAGGCATAATCTTTTTGTCAGCAGTCCTGACACTGGTTTTTGCTTGAGTCTAGGGAAAGGAGGGCAGAACTTCTCTGAAATTAGAGACTGCATGTAACAGGTGGGTTGTAGGGCGGGTGCCATCATGAAAAATGCTCAATTTCCTAGCTCTTGGCCCCTCGCAAGCATAGAATACCTTCTGGTGTCAAGGATGATGACTATGTCGGTGTGTCTCTCACCTCTGTGCTATTTTGGGCTTCGTTAACGTGAATACCAATAACAAAGTTGCCAAGCATTTTTGAATGTATCATGGTCTACTGAGATTTGGCGTGGGCTTGAGTACTAACCTTTTTCTTTTCATTTTTTACAGAAAGCTGTTTGCTTCCGCTTCGTCATGGAAGTAGGAAGATGGTTGTGCGCTCGAAGTTTTACCGTCATGGAAGTAGGAAGATGGTTGTGCGCTCGAAGTTTTACGTCTTATCGAGGAGTTATACACTTCACAGTAACTCAGTCCTGTGCTGATGTACAATCACAATAAAATATTCTCGCTGTACTTTCAGTTGCTTTTTTCATTTTATTGCCCCGCGGACACGAAGAAAGTATGCATGTGCCATATATGCAAACATCCGAGAAAGATCCGGGAACGGACGTCCGAAATCGATGTCCATTGGCCAGACAAACATGTCCCTTTGGACGCCTATAGGACAGCCGACGGACGTCCACCGGCTGTTCGCGGACGTCCGTCGGCCGTCCGGAACATCCGAAACGGACGGCCAACGGCCGGCCGATGGATATCTGTGGTTGCTTGGGATACTACAGAGAGCCAGCACCGCGGCAGGCCGCAACACGCTAATCGTCTGCGGCGACTTCAACGCGATGAACCCAGCCTGGGGCTACAACAAGTACACAGCAAAGGGCCGCGACCTGTACCAAGACGCCATGGAACTCGACTTCACCCTCATCACGGACCCGGCGCACCCGACGAGAATCGGTAACTCTGTGTCCCGGGACACCACTCCGGACCTCACGTTCGTCAAGAACGACGTCCGGGGAGCGATCACCTGGCGAAACACGGGAACCGACCTCGGCAGCGACCACACCATCGTGGAAATCAGCATACCGGAACACAACGACACCAGCATCAAAACACACAGATGGGTGACTGGGATGCCTTCCGAGACGCCAGAAGCCAGAAGACAGACGCTGACGGCGAGATCGAAGACATAGAGACGTGGACGGCCGAAATCACCAAGAGCGTACGCGACGCGACCAAAGAAATTGAAACGGACGCTGCGATTGATAAAGTAGACAGCCGGCTAGCGCATCTCATCGAAGCCAAGCAGTCAATACTCAGTCGCTGGAAGAACCAACGGCTCAACCGCAGACTCAGAAAGAAGGTGGCGGAGGGCCGATGGCCCGATGTACTAGAAATGAAATTTGTTAACACAGATGCTTGGGCAAGTTGGTAACTCATTTTCACCAGAACAGCGCGCACTAAGACACGGACAGGCTGTCTAGTGTTCTTCCTTGACGAGAAAAGCCAATGATCGAGCGTTGCATACGGCGACAGCAATGCAGGTGACGAGAATACATGGATGAACGGACAGACAATTAATAGGGCCCGATGTACTAGAAATGAAATTCGTTAACACAGATGCTTGGGCAAGTTGGTAACTCATTTTCACCAGAACGTACAGCGCGCACTAAGACACGGACAGGCTGTCTAGTGTTCTTCATTGACGAGAAAAGCCAATGATCGCGCGTTGCATACGGCGACAGCAATGTAGGTGACGAGAATACATGGATGGACGGACAGACAATTAATAGGGCCCGATGTGCTAGAAATGAAATTTCTTAAAACATAAGCTTGGGCAAGTTGGTAACTCATTTTCACCGGAACAGCGCGCACTAAGACACGGACACGCTGTCTAGTGCACGCTTTTCCGGTTAAAATGAGTTACGAACTTGCCCAAGCATCTGTGTTAACGAATTTCATTTCTAGTACATCGGGCCCTATTAATTATCTGTCCGTTCCTCCATGTATTCTCGTCACCTGCATTGTTGTCGCCATATGCAACGCTCGATCATTGGCTTTTCTTGTCAAGGAAAAACGTGTGCCAACGTACGTTCTGCAGCTGTTTGGAGGATTCCAGCCTTCCAGCCTTCGCAGGGCCATTGCTCAAGAATTTGCCACATCCTGCTGAATGGAACAGACAAGCTCGGTTTTACAGGTGCAGTCTTTTTCTTCTGCTGCAAAGACCCGAAGCCCCACCACATAGAAAGAAGAAATGGAAAGAGTTTTCTGATTTAGCGAACGCAACAACTGACTTTCTGTGGCACCAAACCTTTTTCTAGCTCCGGGCATCACCGGCCAGAAAGAAGCACTCGACAGAGAATGTCATCCACACCGCAGGGAACGTGTCGCTGCCTACGGAAGTGCGTCGTGTTCTCTCCCAGGGGCCGAAGTACGCCACGGAACCCAAAAGGTCGCCCGCAGAACTTCTGAGCATGGTGAGGCAGGTGTCCAGGTTGGCACCGGTGGCAGAATCCGATAGGTGCGTGTCTGAAAGAGTTGATGCGCTTCTGCGTTGCAAGGCCCCAGTGAACACCGTCTCGGTTCGGCGAACTGTCTCGTATTTGAAGGGAAATTCGCTGCGTTTGCTCCCAGCGGACAAGGAAGGAGGATTCCTAGTGCTACACTCTCAATTGTACGCAAAGAAGGGTAGGGAAGCTATTCTGTCTTCGTTTTCTGCGGCCAAGAACCTTAACCTGAAAAGAATTAACCCCTTCACCGTTTTGTTATGTCAACGAATTTCTTAACAAAACTGCTTATTTTTTTTATTCCTGATTTCAATTAATATTGCAATAAAAACCATGCATTCGATCTTTAAAAAATATTTCAAGCAAACATGAAGTGAAATTAGCATATTCAAGTTTATTATTTCTCGCAATACTGAAAACCAACTTCCTGCAGGTAATAAGTGATAAATATATTCAAGCAAGTCATCAGATGAGCTTATAGTGGTCTAACCGGGAGCTGCGAAAAAAGGAATCCGAGGGAGTCGCGTAGGGATGTTGCTGACGTCGATCTACATCCACTGACGTGCGCTCGCGATGTTGCATCAGAGCTGCCCTCTTCTTCATCAGCACAACGTCATCACTATCGTCCTCGCTCCCTGAAACAATGTACACTTCGGTGTCTGAATCACCATCGTTTGAAGAAGGTGACGAGGAAGAAAAGCGTCTTTTCCGAGAAGACGGCTCAACAAAACATGCATCGCCTCCGCCGGACGCCATTTTTAAAACCCAGGTTGCCATACGAAAAAACGTTTATGCGGTAGAAGAAAACGAAATTATCAGGTCAGTGCTGCCATCTGTCGAGTAAAATGCCATCTAAGCCCCACACGAGCGCTGCTCGTCCAAAACGCTGAAAGGAAGAACCTATTCAGCGAGGACGAGCTACAGTCGTCCAAAACGGTTTGGGGACGGCTTGGCAAGGACGAGCGCAGCTCATCCAAAACGGTTAAGGGGTTAAAGCTAAGGCCAAGAGAGTGTGCAAAAAACTTAACCTTGAACTATTAACGAAAAGAGCCGATAAAAGTGAAGGCCTTAGTTTACAAGTGTTTTTTAGCGCAAAAACCCACAAACCAGAGTGCCCGTTTCGTGTGATCGTATCTGAGAGAGGCACATGGCAGAAAACTGTAGCAGTTTTTCTAAAGAAGATCTTAAAGGGTCCCTGAAACGGTGTCCATGTAGGCAAAGAGAAGTCGAAGTATTGATACACATTGAACGATCCATCATCCTACCGCAAAAATTTTTTATCTACCTTGTGCGGAACCAGAGATAATGGCTATTAAAAATGACCACCAGCCTTTTCCCTCTCAACTCGTACACCGGAGCGAACCATAAAAAAATAAAGATTACAGGCCGGGACCATGCTCCGCCCACAAATACGTCATCGACGAGATCGGTTTGTTTACTTCCGGTTGACGCGCTCTTTCGCTCGATCGCTCGCTCGCTCGCTTTCCCGCTGTCTGCTATGTTCACCTGTGTCTCGCAACCGTCGCTGCGGCTTCTCTCGTACTATAGACCCCGAGCTGAAGGAACGACTTTTGCGGATGAGTGCCGAAATGGGATTTCAGCCTTAAGGCGGGGACACATGTGCGGAAAGTGTGTGCGATTCGCTGCGGCGCGCCGTTGTGAACGACGTCGTAACAACCGATCGCAGCTCGTCGCCTGCGTACAACCTGCTGGATGTCTACGACATGCCGCGCGCGGAAAACGCAACGACGGGAAGCGGGAGTCAATACGAGTGCGGAGAGCGGCAGCGTCATGATGCCGTACAGCGCGCTGCTCAGGGCGCTCGGGGCCGAGCCAGGCCGAGCCACGCCGGACCGGCCTGCCAGCCTTGATGCCGGCCACCGGCGACTGAAAAACGCGCTAGTATTGTTTGTTCTCGTCCATAGCAAGCCCTTGGTTAGATGCATGTCAAAAATGCATAATTTCTGACGATCGTTGGCCAATACCGAGTTGCTGGTAAAAGTGATGACTGCGATACAAGCAAATTTCATCCGATTTGGTGCTGCTGCTACTTGGTGCGGTTCGCCTACCGTCTGCTAGCTCCGTTGCTGAAGGCATCGTGGAAATCGAACATATCGAACAGTAAAGCGATGTGAATAGTAGGCCTTTTATTATAGCGCAGGCAACTTCCGAAGCGCCGTCAGCTGCGGTTTCAATGCGAAACCAGATAGGCCTAGCGACGACTAGGGCAGCCTGGGACCAGCGCGCAGTTCGTCGCGCGGCGTTGCCGCAGGCGGTGTCGTTGCCGAAAGATCCACTTTTGCACAGACATATTTTCGTTGATCGAATCTAGGAAGCATCCTCGCTGGTATCATGGCTGTTTTGCATTTTCTTGTGCGAACGTGATGTACGCCGAGCATGCCGGCCGGCCGGCCAGCCTGGATCCCGTCTGCCGGCGACATAAAAACGAGCTAAAGTGTGTTCTTGACGTAAATAATAAACCCTGGGACAAGAAATGTGAAAAATGTGTCATTTTTGAGGATCGCTGACCAATACTGAGCTGCTGGTAAAGGTAACGACTGTGATACGAGCAAATTTCTTGCCACAACCGTCTCGCAGCTGCCGCTGGCCCGACGTGGGGTCCGGCTCGCCTGGCGCCCACTCGCTTCGCTGCAGAAGGAGTCGCGGAAAGTGACCATACTATTATTTTATTGTGAGATGATGCTGTTGACTGCAAAGCGATGTGTAGAGTAAGCCTTGTATTATAGCTCAGGCGACTTCCGAAGCGCCGGCCGCTGCAGCTTCGATGCCAAAGAGGCAATAGGCCTAGCGACGACCACGGCAGCCAGGCAGCAGCAGAGCTCGTCGCCCGGAGCGCCCGCGAGCGGTGCCGTTGCCGAAAGCTCGCAACATAAGTAGGCGTGCTTTGTCGCTGCTCGAGAAGTATTTCTGATAACAAGGCGATCTTGCCTTGTGATATTTGTACACCATCCCAAGCAGCGCTCAGGCATTGCTGCACGGCGGCGAAGTGCGACACCGGTTGTGAGCGGAGCTTGGGTAGGGCGGCGCAGCGATGCTCACCGCTCCGTGTCTCCCTGCTTGTAGTGGGGCGGCAGTTCGCAAGCGACGATCGGTGCAGCGCGTCGGCCAAGCTTTTAAGGACACGCCGTTCAGAAATCGAGCGCTGAATCCTGACGACGACGACCGCTCGCTCACTTCCATCTTTCGGCAGACAGTGCCGAAGGGCAACATCTTGCCGAACCCTGGCTTTGCAACCAACGACACTGCACGGCTGGTCCATTTTGATTGCGCATGCGACGGAGGTCGCGACAGAAATCAGTAGTGCGGTGACTCCAAATCGCACCTCGATTCTCGATTCGGTTCGACGGCGGCGCCGGCGGAGTGACACAAGCGGCACGAGCAGACGAAAACATTGTAAACCGGAAGTGCAGTACTAATTTCTGACACCGAACACACAATAACTGCGTAAACATGCATATAAACGACAACTCTGCTTGCTGAAATGCGAAATGTTTCCGAAAAGAGTAAGAGTGTGAAGTATCTAGAGCTTCTAGTTTGTTAAATGCGTGATTTCACGTTGGCACCGCGAACCAATCATAGCCCAGCACTTGTGACGTAAAGAGTACAAACTGACGTAATGAGTACGGATTCGGGCGGAAGTTCACCGCCGCTGGTCGCCGCGAGGCTCGGGAGAGGTAGTTTTTGAAAATGTATTGTAAATTATCTACTCGCCTTTGATGTATTGTACGCGGCATGAACGTTCAGTGGCCTACGCTCTACATAATGCAAGCATTTGTTTGCCAACCTCAGACACCCCTTTCAGGGACCCTTTAAATTCGCTCACGTTGGATGATCCTTTCCAGGTAAAAAATCCGCAGGATGTAATCCAGTTTTTAGAAACTAAAAATAACAAGGGACTGATGGCCTGCTCTTTTGATGTCAAGGACCTATATTATTCACTACCACATGACGAGCTTTTCGCGTGCTTAGAAGAATGTATTGACCAGCAAGGAGTAATTGAATTCCAAAACAAGAACGCATATCCGCCAAGGGCTTTTTAGAACTACTTCAAGCTATCAGGTGCTGGGATTCAGAAGTCTGCACTGGCGCTCTGTGATAACACGGAACTATCTCCAAAAAAGGATTAAAACGGCCGGAAAAGATGGGCTTATGTTATTCTTTTCGGCAAGAACACAAAAGATGTTTCGCCGTTAATATTCTATATTTTATATTTTGTATATTTTTCTGTATTTCTATATTCCTTCTATATTTATATTCATGTATGACTGCTGAACACCCCTGTACCACCTCCCCCCCTTATGTAATGTCCCTAACGGGACCTTTAAGGGTTAATAAATGATGATGATGATGATGTTCCCATGCGCGCAATTGTCACGGATGTAGGATCTTGCCAAGGTGTCCTTTCCAGTTTGCTCAAAAAAAGTTCAAATCTCCTTACAGTTATCGACCCATTAGAGTGCCTAATCTGAAGGAAGCAATTTAATTTTTCTCTCAAGAAGGCCTGTCTTTTGGGGGCTAAGCTGGCCTTCTCCACTGACATTGAAAGGCTTTTCTACGCAATTCCCTAAACCAATATTTTAATAACAGTAAAGGAGAGGGCACAAAATAAACACACTGCAGGTTTCCAAAATGATGTGGGAATTCCCCTGATAAAATTTTCAGCGCTTTTAAAATTTTATCTTCCTAGAAATTTCAGTGAGACAAAAAACGAAACAGGCTTCATACTATGCGTTCCCCATGACATCGCAGAGAATGTGCAGGTCCTCGGAAAGTCTTGTTGTGTTAGCTTAGATTTGAAGAGGGAACGGAAGTGAAGAGGAAGCCCATTAAAAAGTTTGCAGTAAGACGGTCTTGCACAGAGGCTTCCTTTCTTACTAAAGCAAAACCAATGCACTGGGCCACAGAAAATAATAATCGGAAAGGTCCGTTTGGTCAGTGTGCTCCAGAGTTCACACTGATAATAGAGCACGCTTCTTCTCTCGCCACCTGACTGCACCAGCATGACGCTAAACACATTTCAAGACAGTGCAGAAACAGTGAGAGTCTTGTTTATTATTGCAGATCTAGAGGCATATTAACATTCATCGGCAATTTCTGAAGCAGGCAACCAGTGACGCTGGAGGGCTTGGATAGAAGCCGCAAGTGCTCACTTGGCCATCAAAGGCCGAAATCCTGGCATTCCGTGGCAGCCTGGTGAGCTGTGACACGTCCGAGATGGCCAGCTTGGCAGCTCCACACAGGGCCCTGGTCACATAGCTGGGACCCTGTGGCGAGGCAAACAGGGAACCCCACGCCTCGGACAGCAGGTACTCGGCCCCCTCCAGTGGCGGCCCCTCCCCAGTGGCCGCCTCAGCCGCCAGTTCCTCGATGACAGTGACGCTGTCGCAGCAGCCCCGGGCAGCAACCGTGTCATCCACCAGGGAATCACCAATGTACAGTGCTCGCCCAGAACCCAGCCAGTGTTCACACAGGGCTGTCCAGTTGCCGCCGCAATACAGCACACCGGGTTTCAGCTGCTGATCATCCTGGCTAAGTGCTCCCAGCGAACCATCATCGTTCAAGGCCTGCAGAAAGCATGTGATACCAATCCAATAAAAAGATTAACTCGAATATGTAAAAATGATAATGTACTCTTAGCCTGCCAGCTGATCCGACAGTGACTGAATGCATACATGCTGCCAGTAAAGAAATGTTCACCACAGCCACATTTAGATGCAACGATCTACACAGTTTTCAACATAAAAGAGAGACAGCAGTCACATACAGTGCCCTCTGCTATTTTGATAGGCAGAACCTCAAGAGACAGGAAGAGGGCAGAGTGGGTCAGCGATCGGACACTGGTTAATGACATCCTATTCAAATCGAGAGGAAAACACGGCTTGAACAGGGCATGTAATGCAAAGGCAGGTCGTCCTTAAAGGAGCACCACGATGTTTTCTTCAGTGCCGATTAACTTGATTAAATGGACTCATCAGGCATTCCAAAGACTGGTGCAAAAAGAATTATTGAAATCTGAGCAAGGAAACAAAAGTTGTCCCACTTAGAAAATTCAAAATAAAATTATGAGACGAACACGTGTTTCAGCCGCTCATCTCACTCACTCAGTCCAGGCATTGGGTGCTACCAATCTGAACCACGCCTAGCACACACACTGCGCAACCTTGCATGTAACTGTTGCTTTGCCGGGGCAGCCAAGCATTTTGTCAGTGTCATCCCCCCGTACATGCGCCCTAGACAGGACAGGTATGAGAACTCAGCAAAGGAAGCTCCCGGGTATTTCTTTAGAATGAAGGCCCCCCCCCCCCCCCCCCCCCCAACCTTGCCTGATGTCTGGCCTTTCTCTCCACATTTTTGGGAAAGGTGTGTCTACCAGCATTTCTTTTCTCTTGCTGCATTCTTGGTGTGTGTGTCACGAAAAGAGTGACGCGTCCCCGATTGGCGAAGGGGAACGCTAATGCGTGCAGGTTTGAAGAAGAAAACAAATGAATCAAACAAAACAAAATGAATCGTCTTGATGCTTTAAAGGAAAGGAGCCAAAAAAAAACGAAAACACCAAGAAAAGCACACACTCGACACGCTACAGGTAAAAGAGTCCACCAGATACACAGCGTCCCAGGTGGAGCGGGAATGCCTTGCAGGCAGCAAGGACGCGGGTTGGCGACTTGCGATGCGTTGCTGGCATTGCATCGAAGGAAGTGGTGGTAGACAGCCAGGAGGTGAGGAACAGAGATGGACACGGGAGATGCTGATGAACTCCTGTCAGCCGCCCCCAAGAACTGGGCAGCTGCAGCAGAAAAACCGTAGCCAGGCCCCGTCGACGGCGTCCCAAAACACCGTGGACTTATGCAGCCCATCCACGGAAGCCTCGGCAGCACGGACCTTCAATCCATTGGCTGCCACTTCCGAACTTGAAAGGGACGCAGTAGGCCTGCGTAGGTGATCCAAGGGAAGTCTCTGGCAGCACAGACCCAATGTCCAACGGCTGCCACCTCCACGCTTGAATGACCAGACTTCCGCTGCGGTGTCTTCATTCACACCTCGGTTTACTGGCACATCAGCTCTCCGCTCCTCGTGCCCGCCTCACACGCACAATTCGCACATGCACAAGAGCAAAGCGGAGCTCGCATGCATGGCACTCCGCTGTCCGACGCACTGCGTTCAAAAATGCCCCGACGATTCCGTGTGCACATCCCCTTCAGAAAAGTTTTTTCACTTAGAAAAAACTGCCGTTGGTGCACACAACACTTATGTTCATGCGGTAAATCGACAAGTTAGATGTCACCAAAGTTGCTTCACACAGTCACATATGGAGGCACATGGAAACGCGCACACAGGGAACATAAACATTATACATCTGGCAAAAGGCAAAACAAAAACCATTCAAAACATCAGACACAAACTTTAAACAGGTCTGTACCACAAAGGTGAATATGTACACACTGAACACTCCATAACCGGAGAACGAAGGAAGAAGAGAGAAACAACCCACAAACACTACCACACTGCATTTACACAGCTTACGCCCCGCCGCGGTGGCTCAGTGGTTACGGCGCTCGGCTGTTGACCCGAAAGACGCGGGTTCGATCCCGGCCACGGCAGCCGAATTTCGATGGCGGCGAAATTCTAGAGGCCCGTGTGCTGTGCGATGTCAGTGTATGTTAAAGAACCCCAGGTGGTCGAAATTTCTGGAGCCCTTCGTTACAGCGTCCGTCATAGCCTGAGTCGCTTTGGGACGTTAAACCCCAATAAACCAATAAACCAACACAGGTTACAAACACCGGATAGTAGTACTGTGCACTGGGCATCACCCTCCAGTAACTCACAAATGACTCATGCAGTCAGCACCTACGTTTTCGGAGCCCTTGATGTACTCTACACAAAAGGTACAGTCTTGTAATGTCAAGCTCCAAAGCAGTACCCTGCTGTTCAAGTGTTTTGCTTTTGTTAAACCTCCAACCTCCGCCCTTTGCATTTACTTCTCATGAACGAGAAGAAATGGGTGTGGGGAAAAGAGCAAGAAAATGCATTCAATGCAGTGAAGCAGTTAATAACATCCGCCCCAGTCCTAGTACATTTCGACCCAGGGAAGCCACTGTGTCTCAGCTGCGATGCCTCACCGTATGGGATCGGCGCAGTTTCGGCACACCGAGAATCTGATGGTCGAGAACTGCCCATTGCTTTTGCCTCCAGATGTTTGTCTCGTGCAGAGCAAAACTACAGCCAACTCGACAAAGAGGCATTAGCCTTTGTATTTGGTGTGGAAAAGTTCCACCAGTACTTGTGGGGCAATCCTTTCACTGCTTATACGGATCACAAGCCTCTACTAGGATTACTGAATGATGACAAACCCATTCCAGTGCAAGCATCACCACGACTAGTCAGATGGGCATTGAAACTTTCTGCATACAATCACAAGCTTGTGTACAAGCCTGGTCTGGACTTGGGTCATGCGGATGCTCTCAGTAGGTTACCGTTGCCTGCAAACAACGTGGATCTACCTGCACCTGCTGAAATGTTCATGCTTGAACAAGCATACCCAGGACTGTTGTCACCTGCCATTGTGGCACAAGCTACAAAAAAGGATCCATTCCTGAGCCATGTAGCTCTTGCTGTCCTGCGAGGGGAAAAACTTCCAGCAGGACCAGAAGGAAATTCATTCACAGCAAGGAGCAGCGAACTCTGCCTCCACGAAGGTTGCTTGCTGTGGGGTTCCCGAGTTGTTATCCCAAAATCTTTGCAAGCCAAAATCCTAATGATACTTCATGCAGGGCATCCTGGTATTGAGAAAAGCAAGACAATTGCCAGAAGCCACATCTGGTGGCCGGGAATTGATGGAGACATCACTAAGAGTGTAAAGAGCTGTGAAACCTGCCAAGCTTACCTGCGTGCACCGCAACGCATCCAGCGCACGCCATGGCCGTTTCCACAGAGGCCCTGGTCAAGGCTTCAGGTTGACTTTGGGGGCCCATTCATGGGTCATACATTCCTGGTCATTGTTGACGCCTATTCAAAGTGGGTCAACATCAGCGGATGCTGTTATCAATGCTTTGCGAACAACATTTGCGCAGCATGGACTGCCGGATCTCATAGTTTCCGACAATGGGCCTGCCTTTGCAAGTGAACAGTACTTGGAATTCTTGGCACGTAATGGAATACGTCGCATGCTTGTGCCTCCCTACCATCCAGCTTCGAATGGTGCGGCAGAGCGCGTCGTACAGACTGTCAAGAACAAGATCAAGAAGAGTGGATCTGGATCTTTCCAAACCCAGATTTCGCGGTTCTTATTTCATTACAGAACCACGCCACATGAAGTCACAGGCACAGCACCGTGTGAAATGCTCATGGGAAGGATGTTCAAGACACCTTTGGATGTTCTTCGCCCAAATCTACACACTTCAGTGCTGCTGAGACAGTTGAAGCAGAAACTACAGGCCGATAAAGGGTGTCCGTTCTTCTCCATTGCCGAATGTGGGAGACAACGCAATGTGGGAGACAACGCAAAGAACTTTCGTCGAGGACCACCGTGGGTACCCGCACGTGTCACGAGCATCACAGGTCAGTCAGCAGCTACAGTCTGTCTCAGTGACGGTACTCTCTGGCATAGGCACGGCGACCACCTACGTCCTCAAGTAGAAGAAATCGTTGAGCCAACCACTGAACTATGGAGGCCTGGACCTACTGGAACACAGGGCGTTTCCAGCCACCCATCAACAGAGTGTGACACCAGCTTGGCTGTTTCTGTGAACTCTGACCTCACCGTGAGTGCTACTAGTGGCACAGAAGAGACAACTGTGAACGTGACTGGTGGTACAGAAGAGACTGCTATGAACTCTCCCAAGTCAGCGTGCAGCACGCCTCAGTTGCAAAGAAGCACGAGAAGCCGCAAGCCAGTGCAGCGCTACTCTCCATAATGTTCTTCTCTTCTTGAACAAACTAATGGGGGAGGACTGTTACAGTTTCGTTTTCATGTTTGTGTTGTGGCGCCACCCGGTGCCGACGGTTTAGAACTTGCGAGGCAGCAAGGCAATAAAAAGGACACAGCTCTAGGAGCAGTTGTTCGTTGCGCAGTGGAGCGCGTGCATCATCGTCCGTTTCTTCGAGCCTAGCCGTTGACGGCGACCGCCGAGCCGGTCCGCCTCTCGGCATTGCTCGGTCCACCAACTCGTTACAGGTTGGTGCTCAGTCTGAATGATGAAGAACGCCCCGCACAAGAATATGTGGAATTTCTCAGCCGCACAGACTATCGCCAAACACTCGCGTTCAATCACTGAGTAGTGAGATTCGCGAGGTAACAGCTGTCGACTCGCATGTGATACTGGGTGGAGGACTCCATCATGCTCCTGCAAGAGAACAGCGCCTATGCTGACCTCAGAAGCATCTCTGCGCGGCACAAACTGCTTACTGAGAACTGGAGCTCTTAACACGGGCCTGAAAGTTATTGCGTTTTTGAGCTCGTCAAAAGCAGCTTGTCGCTGTGGTGTCCAAGAGACAAGGTTGCACTCATTTTTGTGTGTCATCTCCACGAGCGGTTGGACGTTGTGTGCATAGCCAGGGATGAAATCGCTGTAGTATCCGGCGAGCCCTAAAAAGGAACGTATTTGCTTCTTGGTCTTTGGAAGCGGCACGTTCCCAAGCTTTTCTGCCAGTGTTTCCATCAGTCGGATTGTCCCTTCTCCCAGCTGATGTCCAAGAAAAGCGATGTTAGTGACTCCGCTTTCACTTTTCTGCGGTTTGATCGTGAGGCTGGCCTCACACACCCTGCTAAATAGCCCCTTTAAAGTCCAAAGACGTTCTTCCCAGGTGGATGCCACTACAAGAACATCGCCGATGTAATGAACGACATTGTCTATGCCCTGTAACACAATGCACATCAGGCACATAAAGTTAGCCGATGCTGTCTTAATGCTGAAGGGCATATAGACGAACTGATAGTGCCCGGATTGGGTAGAAAACGCTGTTTTTGGTCTCGCAGCTTCCTCCAAGGGTACTTGCAAGTAGCCTTTAGCAAGGTCAAATTTCGAAAACTACCCCTTGGTTCCAACCTCTGTAAATATTTCGTTTTTTCTTGGAATGGCCTCTGCATCAGACACAAGAATATCATTGATGCGTCGAAAGTTGATGCAAGTCCGATAGGTGTTGTCTTTCTTTTTAAGCAGAAAGAGCAGGGAACTGTATGGAGATGTTGAACGTTCAATGACCCCTAATTTGATCATCTCGTCTATCTTCTTTTCGACCCCGTCCTCCATGGCAAAAGGCAACAGGCATCGCGTAGTATTCACGAGTTCAGAACTCAAGAGCTTGAGTTGACACTCCACTAGATTGGTCTACCCGGGAATCTCCGAAAAAATGTCTGCATACGTGTCAAGCTCTGAACCGCCTGCTGTTTGTCACCATCGAGCCTGGTGGACGGCCTCAATTCCTTTGCCGTGGTCCATGCTAAGGGTAGGCAGTTGTTCTTCTGAGTCACCTTCTTTGATTACGAAAGATGACGCCTGCACGGTCTCTTGGGTACCGTTTGAGCATATTAATGTGGAATAGCTTCTTAGTGTGGCCGAAATCAATCTAATAATCCACACCATTCTTTTTGCCAGAAACCACAAAGGGACCCTTCCACTGCATTAGGAGTTTATTGTGGCTACTCGGCAAAAGAATGTGGACTCGATCCCCAATCCTTAAGTGCCGCTTCTTGCTGCTCCTGTCATAATATCACTTCTGAGACTTGAGCACGTGATGTACCACTCGCACAGCCTGCTCGAGACGTTCTCTTAGATCAAGAACATGCCCATATGTCGTCTTCTCCCAGCACTTCCCTTGCCCAGAGCTCTCGGAGGACTCCTCGCACGTGTTGTCCAAAAATTGCGGCACCTCTCTGTGTGCGAACAGAAGCGGAGCGATATAACGATCCCATGTTTTGGGATGCTCCTGACTGAGCTTCCACAGCATCTGCTTGAGTGTGCCGTTAAATTTCTCCACCACCCCATTGCACATTGGATGGTAAGGAGTCGTGCTGAGGTGTTTCACCACCAAGAAATCACTGAGCTCTCTCATCATTTCCAAAGTGAAACAGGAGTCCTGGTCACAAAGATCTCTCTCGCAAAACCTATCCATGAAAACATCTCCACGAAACCTTCTGCCACGGTTGCTGAACCTATCTTTTGCAGAGCCACGGTGTCAGGATACCGCGTGGCAAAATAGATCAAAGTGAGAATGTATCTATTCCCTCTCACTGATGCGGGCGACAGCGGGCCGATAATATCGACAGTGACACAATCAGATGGAGTGTCGATAAGAGGCATGCGTCCCAACAGAGATTTCCCTACTTTGCCTTTCAGGTGTGTCCTTTGGCAGGTGTCGCACGACCTGACATACCTTTTAATCTCCTCCTGCACTCCTGGCCAGTAGAATTCTTCCAGAACTCTATCTGTAGTCTTCTTAATGCCCTGATGCCCCACCAACGGGCTTTCGTGGGCAACGCTCAACACCTGCGATCTGCAAGACTTTGGAAGTACCACCTGTCGAACCTCTCTACCGCAGGCAAGATGATAGAGGCGGTACAGCAAACCCTTTTCGACAGAATACGAGTGCAAACTGCCGTGCTTGCCAAGGAACGTCTTTCCTATTTTCAGCCAACACGCCTTCAATGAACCATCCTCTCTTTGCTCTTTTTCTAACTCCTCCTTGGTGAACTGCAGGGGACCGACGCTTAAAACAGTATTTTCCCTACTTTGCCCGCAAGCTTCCTTTCCAGTTAACACCACTTTTAGGCCCTCGCCATTTTAGCAGGCAACCTCGTCATTGACTATGCCAAGATGCAATTTAGCAGTTGCTTTGATTTCTTCCAATTAATATCTGGATTTAACGGCTCATGGGCCTCTGGTACATTTCCAATTATTACATCGTAAAATGGTGTCTCCATGTCGGTGAAATAATTAGAAGCGATATTGGGAACTTGGGAACTTCCAGGCTACTGCCATCAACGAGGAATACCAAAGAACTCGAGCCGGTGAGAGCTGAGCCAGGAACCCGGGCCCTCCGCACAACCACCGTATTGCTCCCCGTGTCCCATAGAACGCGTGCGGGTGGGCCTCGGAGCTCTCCCTCTAGGACAGCCATGTGTTGTGCGTCTGCTGGATTTTTCCGGACAAGTCCGACCACCACCTTATCCTCAGCTGGTTCAAACCTACCTGCTGTTGTGGACATTCTTTGGCTGGACACAACAGGACGACTGCTTCTGGTTTTTGTGCTTTCCTGAGCAAGAAATGTAGAAGAACTTCTTGCTGGGCGAGTTGATGCATAGCTTTCTTGGGATGGTGTCGCGCACACGAACAAACATACACAGGAAGAGGCAGAAGACAGAAAGAGCGCAAACTATCAACTAGATTTATTGCTTTCGCAACAGAACATATACGCAGCATACATATTCTGTTACGGAAGCAATAAATCTAGTTGATAGTTCGCGCTCTTTCTGTCTTCTGCCTCTTCCTGTGTATGTTTGTTCGTGTGCGCAAAGCCATCCCAAGAAAGACTTGAGCAAGAACTTACTTGATGTCCTGTTTTCCGGCAATAAACGCAATAAAGCTGTTTTGGCTTTGAGCGACAGTCGGCAGCCTTATGTCCTAGACGATTACAGATGAGGCACCTCACTCACTGTCTACTTGATGGAGCATCCTTCCTTCTCTTTCAGGATGCCCTCCTCGAACGATTCTTTGAACGAAAACAAGTTTCTTTGCCGCTGGGCCTCTAGAAAGTTGTCTGCGGTCTCAATCATTTTTTCCAGCGTCTTGCATTGTCTTTCTCGAAGGAAAATCGCCAGATGACTATGGAAGTTCCTCGTGAACCGTTCGGCCACCACCAAGGCCCATAAATCATTGTGCGTCGTGGCTGTTCCCGACATCTCGACCCATCGATCAAAAAGACTGAGCAAGTGTGGTGCTGCGTATTGCTTGCCTGTTTCTTTATCATGCAGCGTAATTTCACTAAACCTTTCGTGATAACCTTCTGCTGTGAACTGAAAATGTTGGAGCAGGGCTAGCTTTGCCTTATCGTAATCCACTCAATCTGCTGGAGATAGCTGACCGAACACACAGAGAGCCTCCCCAGTCAAAGACATACTGAGTGCTGTAGCCCATTTTTCCTTAGGCCAGCTGTGCCCTTCTGCGATACGCTCAAAACGTTTGAGGTAGGCATCTAAGTCATCCCTGCGGTCGTCGGAAGGCGGGATCAACTTGTGAGGGCTAACCGCTGCTGACGGACCCGGTGCGGGTTCTCGTGTTGTGTTGGGTTTAATGACACATAGGCAGCTAAGGCCATCATGCGCCAAGCACAAGGTGTAGAAAAAGTTTTCAGCAGATTTTTACAGAAAAGTAAAATGCGGTCGGTGGTGTAGAGAGCCTAAACGTTAACTATGCTACCTAATGATGCCAAACAAAAGACATTTTAAAAATGGTCAGTAGTAAAAGCTTTAAAAAAGTTGGGAAACCTCTGAAACCATCCTTGGCTGGGCAAGGATGTCGAAGCTCCCAACCAATCGAAAAAAAAAGAAACCTCAGCTTTCTTCTCAGGAACGAGAGAGGCTGAGGCATGGGTAAAAAGAGTCTCCTTGTTGTAATAAATTGGACATATTTTATTAAACCTACAATTTGTTTAAAATACATGTCCTCTTTAAAAACTTAAAAACCTGTGAAATGTCAACAAGTGCATCTTCACCTAAGAGCAAACCTGGACGAAATGGTATGTTTTCTTGACAAAAAACTGCAAAATGTTTTTTCCTCAGTCTTTCTAGTTTTCTGCATGACAGTAAAACATCGTTTACTGTTAGCTCACTTTCGCATAATTCACATTGGGGCTTGTCTTGCTTTGTTAGTAGGAAATAATGTGTGAGGTGTGTGTGTCCTATACGCAGAGAGCAGATAGTGACTTCTTTGAAACGTTCCTGGTGGATGCAAGACTTCCATCCACCATAGTTTGTAATTAGCTTTATTGTTCCAAGCGGACTGCCATTTTTTTCCTTACTTTACGATGTACTAAGTTCATGCAATCTTTAAAGGGAATATTTATTTCTTTTATTTGCCAGCAGTGAGCTTCAGCAAGGCAGAAGTCTACTCCCTCATTGCCTTTAATTCCGATATGACTCGGTACCCAGCCGAGTTTAGCAATTTGTCCTTGGCTCGCGGCTGTTACTATGTTAAGTATGATGCCACCAAGTATAGGAGTGATTGCATTTGTAGAATGAAGAGCAGTAAGTAAACTTAGTGAGTCTGTGTAAATAGTACTGTTTGTGAGGTTTTCATTTACTATTTGTTGAGTGGCTCCACAGTCAGCATAACATTCGGCAGTGAAGGTTGATGCACACCATGGAAGCCTTACTATTTCACTGCAATTCCCTTGTACCACTGCACTTCCAATGTAAACATCTGTTTTTGAGCCATCTGTATAAAAAGGTGTGAGAGTACTGCATTTTTCCTCGAGTGACAGAAATTCTTGTATTATGTGCTGCTGTGGGGTTGGTTTTTATGGAACTTTGTAAGAGTGAAATCGCAGATCGAAGGAATATTGTACCAAGGAGGTAATGGATCTCGTCTTGGAGCACTGCCACGTAATGTGTGTAGCACACCGAGGTTTTCACACATCTCTTCAAAACGCAAGAGCAGTGGCCTAGTAGTCTGCAGTTTGTTGTTAAATAGTGTTCTTGATGGGCATTCTGTGCCTATTTGGTGACAGATGTGTTTAGGTAGTGAACGGATTTTTAAAATGTATGAACAGGTGAGCATAGTTCTTCTGCTGGTAAATGATGGTTCAGTGGTTTCTACATACAGACTGTTTATGAGCGACACCCTGTATGCACCAGTGGAAAGACACAAACTATGTTTTCAGCCCACAGTTTTTCAGCGCACTGGCCTCGGAAAAGAGGCAGGAAGGGAAGAAGGACGAACACTTCCTTCTTCTCTTCCTGCTTCTTTTCCGAGGCCGTTGCGCTCGAAAAACTGTGGGTGTAAATCAAGAATACCAGCCAGCCCAAGAACCAACTCAAATAAATTATGCACTGGGTCCAGTCATTTCAGGTATGATGGCCTCGCTGACCCATCTATTACACAACCATAATCCAGAGAAGAGCGCACTACAGAACGGCAAATTTGTAAGAGACATGTCCTATCGACCCCCCCCCCAGTGTTTCCACGAGAGCACTTTGAGTATGTACAGGGATTGAGAGGATTTCTTCTTCAATGCGTTTATGCGAGGCAGTTTTCTGTCAAATGTTATGTCTAGAAATTTGTGTTCATTTTTTGCGGGTAACTATTTCGTTCAGGTGTCGGGTAGGACCTGCCTGTAAACCTCGTTTGAATGAGAAAAAAATGGCCACTATAATTTCTGTGGAGAAGACAGGAAACCATTTCTGTCTGCCCATGTTGCCAGTTCATTGTTAACTGTATCTGTCTTTACATGTTGATAGGTTTGAGGATGTGCAAGCTAATCTGGAGGTCGTCTACATACACTGAATACATAACGGACCTTGGGATTATTTCACTTAGTGAGCCCATTATTTACAACAAAGAGTGCTTGATATACACCCCTGAGGTACCCCATTCCCTTGGATGAATTTCTTTGAACATGCAGTGAGCGGTTTAGACAGAAAGGCAGCTCAACACCCCGCTGTGGATGCCACGCCCAGCCAAGCCCTGAAGAACCTCCAGGCCGTGCCCCCTCTCCGAACCAAAGAAGACGCCAAGCCACTGCTGCTACTCGGACAGTGTTCTGAAGGCGGACCGGGTGATCTGCAGTGCAGCATCCCTTTTTAAAACCACACTGATGGCTGCCGAGAAGCTCACAGGATTGAAGTTTAATCTCATATTAAGGACACTTTCAAAGGATTTGGCGAGGCAACTGGTAAGGGGTCTATGACTGCTAGGGGAGGGTGGGGGTTTACCAGGTTTAAGAAACGGCACAATAATAGCTTTTTTCCAGGCTTCGGGTATTCTCCCTGGTGCCCAAACCTTGTTAGAAAAACTTAAAAGTGCCTCCACGGCAGGTTTGGAGAGATGGGCTAGCATTGCATAGTGTATTTCATCTGGGCCCGGGAGCAGTTTTCTTTCCAGCAGACAGTACTGTATTTATTTCCTGGAGGGTGATTAATCTATTGTATTGTTGACTAGTACCTCCACTTGTTGGGAGTCTTTGCTTTCCAGCTATAATTTCGTGCTTTAGAAATGACTGTGTACAATGTGATGAACTAGAAACTGCAGTGAAGTGCTCCCCCAATATGTCTGCCTGTTTCTTTATATTTGTTTGCGTACAAGATCGTGTCAAAAGTGGAACTGTGAATGGTGAGAAGCTGCCATTCAATTTTCTTACCCGCTCCCACAATTTTTTTTATGTGATTTGACAGTTTATGGATGATACATAACTCTGCCGTGATACTTTCTTGGCACTACGACGGATATGCCGAGCTTTTGCTCTTGCTTTCTAAAGTTCATGAAATTCTCATGAGTTGCATATCTCTGAAAAATGCCCCAGGCTGTGTTTTAATTCTTTTTTGCATCTTTACATTTTTCTGTGTACCAGTATTTGTGATTTTGTTTTACTATTCCAGAAGTTTGAGGAATAGCAAATGTGCGGCAGCTAAGATACAATTCGTGAATTTTTCATTGATCTCATTGATGACAAGGTTTTCCAAAACTATTTTCTCTAATGTGGCTTCTGCTCTAAAAAGTTGCCAGTTGGCTAAAGGAAGCTTCCAACATCGCGGTTGTGTTGGGATGACTTGTGGTGTGGATATTAAACTGATTATTATGGGGAGGTGATCACTGCCATAGTCAACAACATCCCATTTAAAATCGCTAAAAACAGAAGGAGAGGCAAAAGACAAATCTAGACAGCTCATTTTCCCTGTGTACGGGGAGCAGTACGTGGTTTTACCAGAATTTAAAAGACAAATATTATTGCTCAAAATAAAATCCTCTATAATCTGACCTCGCCTGCGCGTTTTTTCATGCCCAGAGAAGGATGAATGTGCATTAAAATCACCAACTACCAGATAAGGCTCTGGTAGCTGCTCTAAAAGATCTTCTAGTTCTTGTACTGTTACTGATGAGTGAGGATCAAGATATATTGTTTTGTGTGTGAGCAGTGTGGCCGCTACAGCTTCACATCTAGTTTTTAGTCTAAGCTCACAAGCTGGGATGTCATTTTTTACTATGATGGCAATGCCCCCTGAGAGCCGGCTTGCCCTCTCTTGGTCGCGGCAGAAAACTTTGCGTTTCTTGAGTATGTTTGTGTGTTGGGGACCTAAGTTTGTTTCTTGTACACACAAACAAGGACACAGGTGAGAAAGGAACTATTTCGCAGTTTGCTGCAAGGCAAATAACCAGGTGGACGCACTGCAAGAATCCCAACAAGACTAACGTACTCGACGTGTCGGCCAGCAGACAATGTGAATGGACCATTCATTGGTTTGGTTTATTGGGGTTTAACGTCCCAAAGCGACTCAGGCTATGAGGGGCGCCGTAGTGGAGGGCTACGGAAATTTTGACCACCTGGGGTTTTTTGGCGTGCACTCCCATCGCACAGTACACGGGCCTCTAGAATTTTGCATCCATCGAAATTCAGCCGCTGCAGCTGGGATTGAACCCGTGTCTTGAATGGACCATTGAAGTATGTATGACCAGTATGCTGGTGAAGTTGAAAGTGGACACGGGATCCCAAGCCAACCTTTTGCCCTTCGGTCTCCACAGGAAGATGAACCCCAAGCCATCATTAAGGGTGAGCAGTGTGATCCTGAGGTCGTATGGTGGCGGCGTTATCAAACATTTGGGTGTTCCCAGAACTCAAGTGGAGCTGAATAACCGAAAGAGCGTTTGCAACTTTTTCGTAGTACGCAAAGGAAATCAAGCAATCCTCGGTCTCAAAGGATGCGAAGAACTGGGGCTTCTGCCAAGGAAAGTTCACAACGTAACAGTGAGCAGTTCTGATAAAGTCATTCGTGAGCGGCACAGGCTGTGTCACAACCGCCTGGCCCTGTGTGAAGGCGCCCCACCTGCTGTCCAGACAGCGAGACGGGCACCTCTGGCTCTGCAAGAGCCGCTTCGGCTAGAACTTGAACGCATGGAGAAGGCTGGGATCCTCACCAAGGTCACAGAAGCCACAGACTGGGTGAGTTCCCCTCGTCATCCTTCGCAAAAAAGATGGCAATATCCGAGTGTGCATGCACCTTAGAAAGATAAACGAATGCATTAAGTGAGAACACTACGAAAGGCCAAGGCGAGAAGAGATAGAATCCGAGCTAGCGGGCGCAACAGTGTTCTCCAGACTTGACGCAAGCTCGGGGTTCCATCAGATCCCATTGCACGAAGAAACCTCGGGGATTTGTACTTTTGCAACACCGTTTGGTCGATATCGTTTTTTGCGGATGCCATTCGGCATTTTGTCGGCATCGGAAGTGTTTCAGAAAACACTGAATGAAAGTTTTGATTCGCTTCCCAGTGTGAAAGTGTACATCGACGACATGGTAGTCTGGGGCACCTCCCGGCACGAGCATGACAACCGCCTGCGATCAGTGTTGCCAGCACCTGAGTAAGCCGGTCTCACGTTTAGTCGTGAGAAGTGCACAGCTGGCGTTCAAGAAATTGAGTTCTTAGGCGACGTTATAAGTGCAGAAGGCATAAAACCAAGCCCTTCACTAGTGAAAAGTATGTTGGAAATGCCCGCCCCCTCTGACAAATCGGGAGTTCTGCGAATGCTCGGGGTCGTAAACTACTTTGGAAAATTTTTACCCACGCTGGCACAAAGAACGACTCTCCTCAGAAGCCTAATCAGACAAGACGCAGTTTTCGAATGGACAGATAACCATGCGAGTGAATGGAAACTGCTATGCCATAGCATGAGCGAACAACCACTCCTGTCAATGTTTGACCCAAAAAAAACCAACAAAAGTGTCCTGTGTCCGACTTGCGCTGTGGTGCCTACTACCAGGTGCACAAGCATCGCCAGACTGAAAGCCTCAAGCAGCCGTTGGCTCCACTGCAGAAAGGTGACGTCTTTCGGGTGAGGAAGAGCACGTGGTCGCCGAAAGCTCAAGCCTTGCGTCAGTCCATGCTTCCCAGGTCGTACTACGTCCTCACCAAAGACGGAAGCATTCTGCAACACAACCGGCGGCATCTGCTGTCGACCTGCAAATTCTTTGAAAGGGTCTTCGTCGACGACGCAAACAGCTCGAACCATTCGGCAACCTCAGCCCACACTGATCCACCGCATTCGCGTACTACCGTGCCACAGCTCAGCACAGTGCCTCCAACGCAGGATCCCCCGCGTACTGCCTCGCCAGCGCCATCGCTGAGGATGTCAACAAGACAAACAGCACCCCCTCGGCACCTCACATACAACAGTAGTAGTAGTACAAGACCTGTATTCGACCAAAATTTATAGGCCGAGCATGTCGACCGCCTGGGCGACCAGAAGCCGCTGTTCTTCTTCCCCTTTCAGCGCCAAGCCAGTCGAGCCAGGTGGTGATGGATAGAGAGGGTGGGGGGAAGGAACCCGACTGCTGAGCAGCCGGGCAGTAGAAGAGGCAATGGGCCAGGTCCGCATAGATACAGGGGCAGTTGGGACAGGAAGGGTCCGATCGATAGCAATAGAGAAAGAGGCGAGACGGGGTGATGACTGCATTCACTTGGATGTGCCGAAGAAGGCGACACTCCGGCACCGTGAGCGATGGATGAGGGGGGGGGGGTCTAGTCGGAGCTCAAGGTAGACCTCTTTTATGGTGCAGCGAAGGGTGAGTCTCCCACCGTCCTCCGAGAGCTTGGGCCAGGGGATCAACAGTGCCCAGAAAAGTGTGTCGCGGGCGAGCTGATGGGCCAGCTCATTGCCGTCAATCCCTGAATGCCCAGGGACCCAGCGGAGGAAAACGATGGAAGGCTGCAAAGCGGAGACCGCTCGTTCGACCTCCTGTTGGAGAGAAGGGGTTAGGGTGCGTTTCTGTATGTGGTGTATAGCGGCTTCTGAGTCTGAATAGACTGTGTACTCTTCAAGAGAGGGAAGGAGGGCAAATGACTGGAGGGCATGCGCAATGGCGAGGACCTCGAGGGACAATGCATCCGGAGGGCGTAGAAACGGCCCGCTGGTGTGAGTTTCAGGAGCGGGGAGGTGGGGGTGGTACAGGGCGTAGCCGCAGGAACCTCGAGGAGCCACGAAGGAGGCATCCGTGTAAGCTACACCCTGGATATCAGAGAGAGGGGAATGGTGCTGTGCGGCCGCATGACAACGTCCGGCGTGCAGGACGGGGGACATGTTGGTCGGGAGGGGGAGGATACGAAGATTGGGAGCCGGGGTGGGAATAGGAGTGGTAAAAGGGGCGATGGGACTGACCCTGACGGGTAAGGGAAAGCCGGGCAAGCTGCGAGTCACGATGGAGAGAGAGAAGAGAACGAAGAGGATGGAAGAGGCCTGTGGCAAAGAGCTTAGTGGTAGAGGTAGTGATAGAGAGGTTTTGTACAAGTGGCTTAACTTTCCAATGCAAGTGAAGTCAACAAGTGCGAGTGGCATACAACATTCATATTTGTCTGTAACCGAGCTTTCTTTTTCTTTCCGAACAAACGAGGATGTATCGGTAGCTAAATCATTGCGTCCCGGAAGCCCTGGGACATGCGCACACAGTCGGCTTCTCTGGCAGAGGAGGCCGCCCTTCTTTCCAGTAGTGGCTACAAAACTAGCGCGCAATAAAGCACTACGTTCCTTCCCCTGCACCCGTGCTGTTATGTTTTATCAGCTGCAGCCGCTGATACGGTTGTATCGTTGAAAGTCATCACACCTGACTTAGTTGCACTAAAACTGAAATCTAGAGCGTCTCCTTCATCTCCACAACAATTAACCAGAGTTTGCAAATCTTCCTCGCTCTCTACTGACAGTCCGCCTAATCTGTACGACCGATTATAACCTAGATTACTTCCCTGCAGCCTTCTTTCCATATTCATCACATCAAGCATGAACAGCAGCGGTGATAGAGGACAGCCTTGACTTAATCCTTTGTGCACCCCCACAGTTGTGGTACTTCTTACCCCTTCCCATGTAATTTCAACTTTATTATCTCGGTATATTTCCTGTAGAAAATCAGTTACCTCATGACCGATACCGACATCTTTCAATATGCTCCACAGGAGTTCCCTGTTCACGTCATCGTATGCACCGCTTATGTCCAGAAAGGCTGAATACAGAGGTCTGTTTTCCGCCTTAGCTATTTCTATGCATTGCGTAAGCATGAACAGGCTATCATCTAAGTGCCTTCCCCTTCGGAACCCATTCTGAAGTTCTCCGAGTATCCTATTACCTTCTACCCATGACTGCATTTTTAGATTTAGTTTACAGAGGTTTAACGTCCCAAAGCGACTCAGGCCAAGAGAGACGCCATAGTGAAGGTCTCCGGAAATTTGGACCACCTGGGGTTCTTTAATGCGCTGACATCCCACAATACACGGGCCTCTAGAATTTCGCCTCCATCGAAATTCAACCGCAGCGGCTGGGATCGAAACCGCGTCTTTCGGGTCAGCAGCCGAGCACCATAACCGCTGAGCCACCGCGGCGGCTCACTGCATTTTTAATTTCACCACCTGCATTGCAAGCCTGTACATAACAGGTGCTATCATGGTCGGTCGGAAGGATTTCATGTTCATCTTATCTCCTTTCCCTTTGTAAATCAAATTCATTTTACTCTGTCTCCAGCTGTGTGGAATTTGCTTACTTGTTATGACTGTCTCCAATGCTTTTATCAGCGTTTCTTTGCTTCTTGGGCCAAGTTCATTAATCAGCCTAACTGAAATTTCACCCATCCCTGCGGATGTGGATTTAAGAATATTTTTGTCACCTTGTAGCCAAGGGCCAGCGCATTAGTCAGAGATTTAGAAACTGTGAAAGGAGGCATTCTCCTGGCTGGTTGTTCTGCATCTTCACAATGTACGACACGGTGCTGTGGGAAAAGTATTGGTTTTTGCAAGCATTCTGCTGTCACATCGGCCCGCACTCTTTTTTCGAGGTCAATTTATTTATTTATTTATTTATTTGGAAATACTGCAGAGTCGCCTGACTCCAAGCAGGAGTGGACACAAAAAAACAAATCCAAGAATACATGAATACAAGAAACAATACAAGAATACAACTTCACCCCAGCATTTTCAGGTTTGTAACGAACTCTTGTGCACTGGGACTGTCGACAATATTTCTAAGTAATTTATTCCAAGCGCGTATGATTCTCGGAAAAAATGAATACTTAAAGGTATCGTTTAGGGGGCTGTATTCACGATTCACTTTCCCGTTATCAAAACGCGAGCTTGTGCGTAGTGTGTGAGGGGCAATGAAATTATGATTGTTGATGTCTATTATATCGTTATATATTAAATACAAGTATTTTAATCTGCATTCGGAACGCCTCGCTCGTAGTGCGTCGAGACCAAGATAATCAATCATTTCTGTCACACTGTCAGTGCGTTTATATTTATTGCAAATGAATCTGGCTGCAGTTCTTTGAACCCTTTCTAATTTGGAAATATTTTTCTTTGTATAAGGGTCCCATAGACACGAGGCATACTCCAGACATGGCCGGACCAACGCTTTATAGGCTGCTAGTTTCACGTGCATGGCGGCTTTTGAAAGCTTGCGTCTAATAAACCAGAGAGATTTAAAGGCTTTGGTGCAGACTGTATTAATATGAAAATCCCAACTCAGATTGTGTGTAATAGTAACTCTGAGGTATTGAACAGACGGCGATTCCTTAAGTGCAGTGCCATTTACAGAATAAGAATGTTGTAAAACGGTTTTGTTCCTGGATATGCGGAGGACTAAGCACTTATCAGCATTTAAAAACATGTTCCAATTTGCGCACCAACCTGAAACGTCAGCAAGGGCTTTGTTAAAGTTTAACGTGGTCAGTTGCACATTTAACAGAGGTGTAAAGAACGCAGTCATCTGCGAAGAGCTTTATCTTCACATCACTGTGTATGACTTTCACGATATCATTAACGTAAATAGGGAATAAAATCGGTCCCAGAACCGAGCCTTGTGGTACCCCTGATGTTACCTGCAGTGCCTCCGAGCAGTACTTGTCAACTTGGGCGTACTGATACCTGTTTTCTAGGTAAGCCCTAATGAACTCGATAAGTCTGCTATTTATTCCCATGTCGTAAAGTTTCTGTAATAATTTATTATGTGGTACTTTATCAAATGCTTTCGCATAGTCTAAAAATATAGCATCAATCTGTTCTTTGTTATTAATCGCGAGTGAAAAATCATGGCATGCACTAAGGAGCTGCGTTACAGTCGACAAACCACGCCGAAACCCGTGCTGTGTGTCTGATAAGTTTGTTTTCTTTGAGAAATACGGTGAAGTGCCGGCAGATTATATGTTCCAATATTTTGCAACTAGTTGAGGTCAAGGAAATTGGATGGTAGTTGGATACACTCAGGCGATCAGTTGACTTGAATATGGGAATGATACGAGCACCCTGCCGGAAGAGAACACTGTGCTGTGACGCGTTAAAAATGAGGAACACGTAATGCGAAATCCATTCCGTGTAACGGTGCAGAAAAACTGTAGGAATGTTATCTGGGCCGACGGCTTTTTCAGCGTCAAGGTTAAGGAGCAAGTTTAAAATACCTTCCCGACTCACAATGACATCAGACATAGAAGAAAAATACCCAGCAGGTTCGGTAACAAGATGACTATCCTTCTGGGCGTATACGGATTGAAAGTACCTGTTAAATTCATCGGCTACTGGTTTTGCCTCTGAGACTGGGTAGCTGTCAACCATCAACGAAATACTATTGGATTTGGTGCCACCTATATACCTCCAAAATTTCCCTGGTGCTTCTTTCACGAAATTGCCTAAAGTTGTAGTGAAGAAAGTGTCCTTAGCTTTTGTGGGAGAGGAGGAGCCAAGAAATATATGCTTTAGTCGGCCACCCACCATGGAGCCCAACGAGGGGACGGGACAGGGACTTGAAAAACAAGCCCTGCCCAAGCCAGCAGTACTCCCCAACTGCAACACAATATGGCACAACTCAGGGTGGTTACACCCCACAAGGTTAGCCCTAGCCGCCAGGAAAAAAGGAAAAAACCAAAAAGGGAGGAGGATACAGGAAAGTTGTAAGAAAGGAAATAGGAAAGTGAAAGATAGAGGGGGAGGACAGGAAAAGGCGACTGCCGATTTCCCCCGGTCGGGTCAGGCCGGAGGTGCCGTCTACAGGAAGCTGGGGTCAAAGTGGTGAGTTGCCTCCGCCGAGGGGCCTCAAGGGTCGGCATTGGCTCAACCACCAGGATCCCCTTTTTCTCGGACACGGCTAAGCGCGGATGCTCGGGTGGCACACTGCTCACCATCATCCCCCCCTGGGGGATGCTCGGGAACCCGTGGTGTCACCACTCACCAACGTCTGCGTGGAGCAGATGCGGGGTGGTCCTAGGAAGGCACAGTCATCGTCGTCCAGCAGTGGTGCACCTACAGGCGCTCGTGATAGGCAATCAGCGTCAAAATGCTTCCAGCGTCTGGACTTGTAAGCCACGGAGACGGACTGTTGGAGTCGTAAGCTCGTCAAGCGAGGTGGCCAGATGGGTCTCCTAAGTTGGCAAGCCACCATAGCATGTGGAGGTCAGCCATAACTTTGAAGGGCCTGCTGTGCAAGTACGGGCGGAATTTTGCCATAGCCCAGATGATGGCGATACTCCTTCTCAATCGTCGAATAGTTAGCCTCGGCCTTGAACAGGGAACGGCTAGCGTATGTGATTACTTTCACTTGTGTGTCGCTTTCCTGAACGAGGACAGCGCCTGGGCCCACACTGCTTGCATCGGAAGGGTAGCGGATCGGGCTAGTTGGTGCAGATTTGACATTTTCAGAAGCGCTAAAACAACAAGGACGCAGAGGGAACAGACAGGGACGAGCGCTCGTCCCTGTCTGTTCCCTCTGCGTCCTTGTTGTTTTAGCGCTTCTGAAAATGCTTGCATCGGTGTCAATTTCAGTCTCGGTGTTTTCATCAAAGTGCCCGAGAACCTGAGGGAACTGTCAACACTGGTTCCTTGAAGACCTCTGCTGGCAACACTTCCCATTTGTCAGCTGAGTCAGGGGCTCGGCGATGCACAAAAAGTTCTTGACAAATCGTCGGCAATGCACGCACAGCGCAAAGAACCTGCACACACAGCTTTCCTGTCGGTCGGCGGCAGAAACTGTGACCTAGCCCGGCCAACTTGATTGCTTCCACCACTGCTCGAAGCCTCTTCAAGTGGTCATCAAAGTTAGAGGCAAAGACAACAATGTCATGCAAGCATACGAGACAAACCTGCCGCTTGTGGGGATTGAAATAGGGGGATAATTACGTTCTTCCCACTTAACCCCAGCTGACAAAGTTCACAACCACCCAGACCTCACACGTGATCACGCGTACACTACCGATTGTACGACAACCACGGCGGTGATGTGAGGGAAACAAAGGAACAACACTCTGGCTGACACAACATCTGTTGCTACGACGACGACAGCCAGCAACAAAATATGCTCAGCAATCGAGGCCGTCTCCTACTCAACATTACAGTCACGAGTGAATGTTTGCCCATGCTGGGCAAGAAACTCCCGAGGCCAGGCAGGACGAGCTGGCGGAGAGCGAAGCGCCAGAACGTCCGCGCTTGCAGAGTTCCTGAGCCGAAGAGAGAGTGCTATCTCCTGCACCGTCCGTGGCGTTTGTGTTGCAATGACACAGGCACCGTCTCTTGTTAGTTAACTCTTTTGTTACAACACCACTAGGCTTCGATCACC
The DNA here is from genome assembly GCF_055824585.1 of Amblyomma mixtum. Lineage (NCBI taxonomy): Eukaryota > Metazoa > Arthropoda > Arachnida > Ixodida > Ixodidae > Amblyomma > Amblyomma mixtum. The sequence continues at coordinate 146,435,326 of NC_143019.1, forward strand.
TACGACAGCATGACTGCGGCCGCTATGGACTTGCTGAGTCATCTGGTTTGCTGTTGGCACACTGAACTTTCATTTCCTGCTTAATTTGTATTTTTGCCGCAAGGTGGTAACTTTTTAAATGCTCCAATATACTGTAGCGCAGCAAAAGACGAGGACACAAGAGACGAGAGACGAACAACACGAGCGTCTCTCGTCTCTTGTGTCCTCGTCTTTTGCTGCGCTACAGTATATTGGAACTATGTACCAACAAGCCCAAAAAGCCACGCTACTGAACTATATTTTTAAATGCGCTTGAAGTTGAGAAGGCGGTGTTGGATGCTCCGAGCAAGACATCAACGTTGGGAATGGCGCGCACTTGAAACAACCCCGTTGCACGCAATTCTGCTCCGTCTGCACCATACATTTTTGATGGAACAAGTAGCAGGGACTAAGCCAGACGATGTTGCCATGTGACATCTTGTTTACGAAGCTCAAACTGCCCAACCAGAGCCCGGAACATTGGCCTGTTTGTTTATTTTCTTGTTCCCGGTCCGTCTGTGCAAACCAGAGCGCTGCTATGGAGCCGTTATGGTGATGCCGCACCGCCTAGTTTGTTCCTCAGAAACTACAGTTTTGTTTTCTGTGTAGAATGGAATTGTCTCACGAGGCGCAAATTTTTTAGATGCCCTTGAAGCGAAGAGTACGGTGTAGGGCACTCCCAGAGCGGCGATGGTGCGCGCTCACAAAAAAACCCGCTGGACACAATTCTACTGCATCGGCAGCAGGTATTTTCGATGCAATGAGTAGCAGGGTCTCTGACAATGATATTGCATCATCAGAGTTTGGTTTCAACGCTCAGAACTGAAGAAACAGAAGAGCTCGGAACGTTGGCCTGTTTGTTTCACTTTTGGTTTCCAGTACGCTTCCGTGAGCAGAGTGTGAGCGAGCGGTGTCATCTGGTTTGTTGTTCAGAAACTAGTTTCCTTTTTTTACGTAGATTGCAATTTCCCCACAAGGCGTGAATTTCTGAAATGCCCTTGCACCAGAGGTTGCGGCATAGGCCGCTCTAAGAATGGTGTCAAGCGTGGGGATGGTGTGCGCTCCAAAGAAACCCCGCTTCACACGACTCTACTTACTGCACTGGCAGCAGATATTTTCAATGCATCAAGTATCAGTTTGTGTTCACTGAATAGGCTCTTCTAAAGCAAAGCATCTGATTGCCTTTTTTTTAAATTTTCATGAGGAGACCCTGCCAAATAATATAGCGGCTATACTTGTATTTGTATAATACTTGTGTTTGCATAACTTCTCTCGGTGTTAAAGGGACACTGAGGAGAAATTGAAGTTGACTTGCATCGACAGAATATCAGCTCCTGATTACAAAAACGCCATTCATACTGACAACAAAGCTCTTGTAACGTAGAAAAGAGCAAGAACCAAAATACAGGTATCGCCGCCACAGGCCAAACTCGCAAGTACAAGCTTCATGACGTCATAGGACAAAACGGTGTTGCTAGAACCAATAGTTCTAGCAACACTAGAACACGAGAAGCCACGAATCATTGAGGCGCAGCAAATGCATGCGCAAATCTCCTTGATGTCGCCAGATGGCGCCACATACCCGGCAGCTACGCGCGCTCCTGCAGCGCCGGGACCAATCAGCGCCTGCTCACAGCGGTATGGGGGCTCCCGGTATTCCGCCAACGGTAACAAGGTACACGGTATGCTAAAGGTGTCTATTTGCGAGAACTTCGTTGACGACTTTGAGAACGGGATCCACTGTAACGCTGGCAAAACGCCGGTGCAAACGTAAACGAAGCAACGGCCGCAATAGCCGATAGATGCCTTCAACGTGCGCCGGCGGTAGCTTTCTTTTCGGCTGCTGCTAGGCCGCACTGCTGGCCGCCAGAAATCACGGAGTCTGTGTTACGTCATGTGCACGTGATGTGCACGTCATGTTTCACGTCACTTAGTCCTGTGTCGTCATAGGGGAATCTCAAGTTTGAATCAGAGCGGCGGGAAAAACTTTTTCAACTTCGAATCCACATTTCTTAGAAATAAATGCATCTTTCGCTGCCAGCCAAGTGGCAACAAAGCCATGAAATGCCTAACTATCGGATTTTCCTATAAAAAAAAATATTAATAGAGCTCTCCTCAGTGTCCCTTTAAGTCAGGTTCATCAACATGTTTATTAAAACTTCATTCCGGCCCCAGCCTCGACAACAGTTGAAAAGACAGTGCATTATCAGTGCCGCTGTCACACCACCCAGGTCTCCCGCTGATTGTTGCCAGCCTCAGAGCACCACACTGCGGCCGTAACGCACAACTGCCACACCACTAAACTCAGAACACAGCACCCCTCCCCCCTTAGTTCGGACTCAACAGCCGGCCAAAAGCAGCCCAAGGTCTCGCAGAGGCCTTCCGAGCTCGAAGTGAGCGACGTAGGGTTGGTGGCCCTTTGCTCCGCTGAAGACACTGGCAGAGGCACTATTTGAGGGGGGGCGACTGTATCATCAGAGGGAAGTTCAGCAGTCGGCTGCTCATCCATTGGCAGTTTGTCCTTGGGTGGCTCGCTGCTCACTACCTCCGGTGGTGTTCCTTGCATAGGATATTTACTTTATTTATTTATTTATTTACTCTCAGGGCCGAAGCATAACAAAGAGGAGTGGGTGATATAAAATAAAAACAGAACAGGTAACGCAGCACTACAATGTAAAATCAGTTACAGCATTCTTAAACAAGTCGGCATTTGTAATGGAGGCGATGGAAGCGGGAAGGTGGTTCCATTCCTGAGCAGCCTTGGGGATAAAAGAGGCGAAGTGTAAGTTGGTGCGACTGCTGGGTACACCAACTTTTAACTGGTGGTCGCTGCGGGATGAGATGTAAGATGGTGGTACAAGCACCGTATCTCTGAGATGATGGTTTGAATGGTAGATTTTGTGGAATAGGCATAGACGGGAAATTCTTCGACGAATTGAAAGATCCGGTAAGTTTAAATTTGCTTTCATTTGAGTTACACTTGCAGTTCTATGATAGTCCCCCACCTACACAAGGTGTGACGGCCCGGCGACGAAGCTGGTCCACATGCCGGCGCAACACTCGGCCATCTGGAAGAGTAACAGTGGCCGCATTTGTTTTTCCAGTCCCGGACTACTTGCTGGCAGGTCTCGGCTTCCGCTCGGACAGGAAAAGCGTCATGGTCACATGACCTACTTGCCATAGGCTGCTTTCGAACACGGCGCCAGAGCCGGGCTCCCCCTCGGTTACCGTACAAGGACGCTGTCATCTGCTAGCAGACGATGCAAGCCACGGCCAATACGACGCCGAAGCAACGCCGAAGCAACGCCGTGCGCTCGATCATGATACTGAGTCGATTTAAAGACTGTACTGTCAGCTTAGCGTAGGTGCATTACAGAACTCAGCTTCGGAGGTATGCTCACCGCTACTGCTTGCGGCGAAGTTCGCACAAAGTAGCCCAACTCGTTGCGGAAAGGCGGATAGACGAAAGCCTCCGCAAAAATGTTGACAACAAGCTCTATAGCTGCTCCAGTATACGAGTGGTTCACCTGCGATGCTTTCAGGTAAGCGTACAGACAGCATGTGGCAAAACAAGCGAACAAGAACCTCTTGACGACACGAGCAAACAATACGCGCTCGCAGCTTTGAACGCGCGTCCGTGTGCGGTGGATTTCAAGAAATTAAACGAAGATGCAAGAACAAAAAGTCTTGCGATGGCTCAGAGAGGAGCTACGGAGCTCATGTGAAGGTTTAACGCATGATATCAACCTCCAGGAACACGAAAAGCACTCAAAACGCACACGGAGTCTAACTTAATATGGCTGCCAGCGCGGCGCGCAGCTATCGTCTGCTGCCTTCTCAGCAGCCCCAAGCAGCCCGCGGACTGCCATAGGCTAAAAACGAACGCGTTGCTATGGCGATGCAAGCAGGTGGGCGGAGCTTTCGGGCTGCCCGAGAAAAACAAATATCGGACTCGAGTCCGCAAGTAGTCCCGGACAGTCCGGGACTGAAAAACAAATGCGCCCAGTGTAGGAGATTGGGCCTGTGGCTCGGGCTACCACAGCGGAGACCCACGGAGGACCCTGGCCACAGTTGCATGCAAACACCGGTTCTTCAGGCTGGAATGAACGCGGCATCGGCAGCGTCCCTGTATGCTGGGAGGACCTATTCGGGGCCCTGTCCAGATGCGGCCGGTCCAGCATGGTGAACAGCCGGCAGCCCACCAAGAGTGATCGCCCTGTGCCTGTGTGCGGGGTTACATGTTGCTCTGACATGAAATCTGCTAGCCGCCGCGTCCAATTTCTCTGAATAATGCGGGACAGTGCTTCTTTAATGGTTCGCACCATCCTGCCAGCTTGGCCATTTGTGGATGGGTGAAAAAGTGCAGAAGTCACCTGGTGAATCAGGTCGGCATCGAGAGACCCCCAGAACTCAGCAGAAGTATACTGCGGCCCGTTGTCCAACATGATAGTGGCTGGGAGGCCATGTGTTGCAAACAGTTTCCGTAAGGCATCGATGAAACTGGAATGACCTCCAGCCACTTCGAATACGAGTCCACCGCAATCAAGAACGTCTGCCCTCAAAGTCAATGTGTAGGCGGGACCATGGTGTCCAGGTTGTCTCCCACGGATGGACTGGTGCTCTGGGCATCTCTGGCCGTGTCTCCTGGCACGGAGAGCATCGTCACACCCATTCCTCAATGCCTGCATCGATTCCCAGCCACCATACATAACTGTGGGCTTAACTGGCTAGCAAAACGTGTCGGGCGGCTGTGCAAACACAAAGTTCGAGTCAACAAAGCACTTTCTTCAGTTGACTGCTGAGTACGTGCGAGGTTGCAAAACGGGTGGGGCAGCAAAGTGCGCCCCCTCTCAACTCCACGCTCCGGTTGTCATGCCTCTTCCAACATGGTGCAGGCAGCTCTAAAAAGCCTTAGGCCTCACTGCCATTGTGAGACCGACCCTCAACAAAAGACCCAAAACGGGTTTCGTGCGCGCAGCTGCAAGGAGACATCAGCTCTGTGGGGTGGTCCTACCCCGCTCACTGCACGAAGCAGCTCCTGAGCGGTCAGCGCCCACCGTATTTATTTATTTATTTATTTATACATACTGCAGCCCTATTGGGCTATTGCAGGGGTGGGTGTGAACAACAGTGTACGAAAACATGGAGCACAACAATGGGAAACATCCGAAACAGTACAAGTGAAAACAAGAAAAACAAAAAAAACTATTCAATAGCCGCTAAAAACAGCTCTAAAGGAAGAGAGCGAGTAGAACCGGGTAAACAATTCCAATTTTCGATTGCACGCGGAAATAAACTGTATTTAAAAGTGTCCGTGCGGGCAAAATAAGGCGTGATGTTTAGGCTGTGGTGACTTCTAGTTTTAGATGGTATAGCAGGGATTAGGTAATCATTTGCAGAGGTCCGGCAGAAAGAGTTAATAATGCAATACAAAAATTTTAAACACTCAGTCCTTCGTCGAGATGAGAGTGGTTGCAGGCCCAGTGATGAAAGTGCTGTGGAAGGCGAAAAATCTCTACCAAACCTATGACATATGAAGCGAACGGCTTTCTTCTGCACTGCCTCGATTTGGTTAATTTCGCGTTGTTTGTGCGGGTTCCATACAGGGGAGGCGTATTCAAGTAGTGGACGGATTAGCGATTTAAACATCAGTAGTTTCGTATCTCTAGGAGCAGCTTTTATTGTGCGACGGAGGTATCCTAACTTTTTGAGTGCCTTTGAGGTTATGAAATCTATATGTTTGGACCATGACATACTGGGTGTGAAAATAAGACCAAGGTATTTGTATTGACTCACACTCTGGATGGGGGTATTGCTAATTGAGTAAGTAAACACGGAAGGTGTCGTTCTATTAGTGAAAGTCATAACAACGGTTTTGCGGATGTTAATAGTCATTTGCCATGTAGCACACCAAGAGCTAAATTCTGAAAATGATTTCTGAAGGTATAAGTGATCATCAAGGCAGGAAATTTTGTGATACAACACGCAGTCATCAGCATACAAACGTAGGTTACAGGTGATGTTACAAGGTAAGTCATTTATAAAAATCAAAAAAAGCAATGGGCCCAATACAGAACCCTGTGGGACTCCTGAGGGCACGTCTGCTACCCTAGAATTAGTTCGGTTGAAGGACACAAATTGAGAACGGTTGGAAAGAAAACTTGAAATCCAATTGAGAAGGCGGGGGTTATTGAGGATCATGTCAAGTTTATACATAAGTTTTGAGTTAATCACTGTATCGAATGCCTTCGAAAAATCAATGAATATTGCATCTATCTGATTGCCTGCATCAAGGTTACTGCGAATGTCGTGAGTAAATTCGTTAAGTTGTGTCAAAGTGCTGAAACCACGTCTGAAGCCATGCTGAACATTTGTTAATAAATGATGTGATTCGAGGTATTCCATGATGTGTTTGTAAATAATGTGCTCTAAAATTTTACATGCATGAGAGGTTAAAGAGATTGGTCTATAATTGGATATAGTTTGCTTGTCACCACTTTTGAATGACGATGTCGGAGCGCCAGGTTCTCTTTTGCTCGGGACCGGGGAAGCACGTAGACGTTCACGCGTAAGGCTCCGCTCTTCGCCGGCTTGCGTGAACCCTCGTGGGGAGGAACGTTCACCCCGCATCTCGTCCCGTCCGGCCTCAGAGTTTTCCTCTGCCCTACCGTGGGCGAACATTTGCTCGTATCCGTGCTGGAGAGTCGGACATCCTCGATTCCTCAGTGTATTTTGTTGCTAGCTGGTGTTATTGTTGTTATAGCAATAAATGCCTTGTTTGTGTCAGCCAGTGTGTCATTCCTTTGTTCCCATAGAGCAAGGCCCGCCGTGGTCGCCGTGCGCTCGGTAGCGTACGTGACCACGGGGTGGGGTCCGCGCGGTTTTGAACTCGGTCAGCCGCGCTTAAACGGGGAGAACGCATTTACCTCCCCCGATTTAAACCCCATATCTGGCAGCCCAACGTGGGGCCTGCTCTTGGAACATTGGACGACTGTCTGTTCGGTTCGAGGAACGCTCTTTGTCCGGACTTCACAAGTGCTAGGCCTAGTGTGAATTTTGATCACTAGGACCTGCGGCATGTTTTCTTGAGTACGAGGTGTATTGCACTGCAGCATGTTTGAACTTTTCGACATGCTCAGCATGTTTTTTTGTCAAGTTTTTCTTCCTGGAGTTCTTCAAGAACCACTTGGTCCGCATCGAGGGAGCGCTAGGCCTAGCGCCCGCGGAGTTGCCGAGCCCGAAGCGAGTGAGTACGAAAGCCGCGTAGGTGGTCCGAGTTTTCTGTACATATTTTCTCGCTGTCTCTTTCGACTCTGGGAGTCGCGGCTCCGGGAGCCGGGTGGCTGGGGACCACGGGTGCTGCTACGAGCTCGCTGGTATTGCAGCTCGGCACCAGGCGCTCCGACACCGTCCGATACGGTTGGCACCGACCGCTCAGAAGCTGCTTCGTGCAGTAAGCGGGGGGAGGACCACCCCACAAAGCTGATGTCTCCTCGCGGCTGCGCGCACGAAACCCGTTTCGGGTCTTTCTTTTTTTTTGAGGGTCGGTGTCACAATGGCAGTGAGGCCTAAGGCTTTTCAAAGCTGCCTGCACCATGTCAAAAGTGACACGCCACCGGACCGTGAAGTTGAGAGGAGGCGCACATTTCTGCCCCACCCATTTTTTTTTAACCTCGCATGAACCGAGTAGTCTCGTTCAACTCAAGAAAGCGCTTTGTTCACTCGAACTTTGCATTGCACAGCCGCCCGACACGTTTTGCTAGCAAGTTGAGCGTTGACCAACGAGGCCCTTGTGTACGCCGTTTCCCCTCCCGTGACCTACGTTAAAGGCGTGTGGAGTGTATTTCGAAAATTTTGCAGATCCAGTGCACATCATCTCGCTGCCACCTGCTGTGATGAAGCAGCCTGTATCCTGTTCGCCGCATCCATCCGGGGCAGCCATGGCGAGACCAGACAGCAGCCACCTCCGGCTGCTGTTACCATGGCGACTACTGCAGAATCCTGGCCTGCAGTGGTCAACCGGCCCTCCTCTTTGCAGGCCCCTATGCGAGACGTCCCACAGGAGACCTTCACGCCGTCTTCGGAATACCGCGGAAGTCTGCGTGCACGCTGTCGGCGTGACCTCCGCTGCACGACCTGCCTACTGCGCATGAAGACCAGGAGACTCCTCCATAGCATGTAACTTGCAGGCGCGTGGGTCTATTTAAGGTTGGGGGGATGTGCGGATGCACTCGCCTCCCTGTGGTTCGCTTTCCCGCAATGCACCCCAACTGTGGTTAGCTCCCCCGCAACGCACTCTTCTCAGTTGGGTTACTTTAACTAACAGGGGAGGGCGCTCGCGTCGCAGCAACACCAGCGCCACGGATGGCGTGTTTTGCCGCTCGCGTGCGGGGGAAGACGGGTTCTCTTTTGCTCGGGACCGGGGAAGCGCGTGGACATTCACGCGTAAGGCTCTGCTCTTCGCCGGCTGGCGCGAACCCTCGTGGGGAGGAACGCTCACCCTGCATCTCGTCCCGTCCGGCCTCGGAGTTTTCCCCTTGCCCTACCGTGGGCGAACATTTGCTCGTATCCGTGCTGGTGAGTCGGACGTCCTCGATTCCTCAGTGTATTTTGTTGCTAGGTGGCGTTATGGTTGTTATAGCAATAAATGCCTTGTTTGTGTCAGCCAGTGTGTCGTTCCTATGTTCCCTCAGAGCAAGGCCCGCCGTGGTCGGCGTGCGCTCGGTAGCGCTCACCACGGTGGAAGAATATACTAGGTATCTGAGCAAAATGGTGGTTTGAGCTAGTTGGTACATCTTTAAAATTTCACCAGCGCTGCGACTAGGAACAAGAACAGAGAAGGAAGACAAGGACAAGCGCTACTAACAACTGAAAGTTTATTTGAAAAAACACAGATTATATGCACACAACTGACAACCCAAAGCGCCTGCGCTTCCCGCAAAAAGCACGCAAAAGAAAGTTAAGAATCTAGATACAAAATTTCACATTCATGTAAGTGCACAGATGGTGTGCTAATGCACGTGTCGCTGTTCTTGTGAATGTGATAGGCTTCACACAACTCCCTAGTCAGCTGATCTGGATGTCTGAATTTAATCTTTGCCCTGTTAAGCAGTGGAAAGCATGCTTTTTTATTAGACACACCGGGTTTGTTCAGATGACAATCTCTGTAATGAAGGGACAGATTTGATGAAGGAGCACCATTCAAAGAGGTTTTATGCTGACGTAAGCGTGTATTTATGCATTTCCCAGTTTGCCCAATGTAATTCTTGCCGCATTTAAAAGGTATGTCAATACCACTCCCTCTGCACATGGCACAAAGGGCGGCAAGAATTACATTGGGCAAACCGGTAAATGCATAAATACACGCTTACGTCAGCATAAAACCTCTTTGAATGGTGCTCCTTCATCAAATCTGTCCCTTCATTACAGAGATTGTCATCTGAACAAACCCGGTGTGTCTAATAAAAAAGCATGCTTTCCACTGTTTAACAGGGCAAAGATTAAATTCAGACATCCAGATCAGCTGACTAGGGAGTTGTGTGAAGCCTATCACATTCACAAGAACAGCGACACGTGCGTTAGCACACCATCTGTAAACTTACATGAATGTGAAATTTTGTATCTAGATTCTTAACTTTCTTTTGCGTGCTTTTTGCGGGAAGCGCAGGCGCTTTGGGTTGTCAGTTGTGTGCATATAATCTGTGTTTTTTCAAATAAACTTTCAGTTGTTAGTAGCGCTTGTCCTTGTCTTCCTTCTCTGTTCTTGTTCCTGGTCGCAGCGCTGGTGAAATTTTATAGGTGCCTGAACGACAGCGCCTTTCCAGCAGTCGATGTTGACGACCATCGGCTCGTGTTTTCTGGGAGCGTCGTTAGATGGCGCTAGCAGATTAGGGGGTCAGCGGGCGTGTGGGCGGCGTGTGTGCCGGCGACTGCATTTGGAGTAGAGGTAGTGATCGCTGCGCTCGTTTTTGTGCCACGTGTCTTTTTTTGCCCATTATATTTTCCGTCATACACTCCTGTGTATTGTGTGATGGATAAAAGCTGTTTCGTTCCTCCCTGTTGATGACAAGCGTAGCCTATTTGTCTTTTCGGATGCTCCGCATCTTATGAAGTGTGTGCGCAACCGTCTGCATTCCCAATAGGTTCTAAACTTTCCTGGTGGCCGTGTCCAATGGGCACACTATGATAAGCTTTTTGTTCAAGACCAAAAGCAGCCTGGACACTTGCGTGTTTGCCACAAGCTCACATGTGCCCATATTAATCAGTCGAACACCGAGAAGATGCGCGTAAAACTCGCTCGCTACCCAGCTGTTCAGGCGAAGTGTGGCCAGCGGGCTGGAGTTTTACTCGCAAAGAAAAACAGTGGGACTGGAGAATGTTAAAGGCACGGTAGAATTCACCTTGAAATTTAACGATCTGTTTGACGCACTCAATCGCAATCATCCCAAAGAAGGCATCAGCGCAGGCAGCAAAGATCTCAGAGTTCTCGCCTCCTTCTTGTACTGGTTCAACAAGTGGGAGGGGGAAGTGGTGGCCGGAAGGATATCTCGCGATCATTTTCTGACAGAGCAGGCTGTAGCAGGCTTGTGTGTCACAGTTTTGTAAGCTTTAGAGCTGACAAGATATTTGCTCAAACAATGTGGCTTCAAGTACGTACTGACTGGAAAATTTAACCAGGATGTATTAGAGCTTTTTTTTGGGACAATCCGCCAAGCAGGCGGTCAGGATGACCATGCCACCTTACCCACATTTCTTCAGCTATATAACATGCTTTCAGTGTATAGCCTGATCAAACCACCCAAGCTTGGGAACTGCGAGGTAGAGCAAGCTCGGGAAACACATATGCTTAAGTTGGCTGATCTAAAGCTTGCGTTCCAAATGGACGGAAAACAAGAGACTCGTCTTCAGCAGCTAAAATGCAAACTGGATGGATTGGTTGCTGCGGAGGTTGAGCGTGATGAAGCGTTTGGTGAGGTATGTGCAGAGCCAGAGGCTGCTGACTGCATTGTGTATTACCTGGCTGGGTTTATGTGCAGAAAAATGTTGAAGGGCTCAACTTGCCCCGGATGCCGACAGAGCCTTGTTGAAGAAACTGAGGTCCATGCGCAGCCTGAAAGCACACTTATGCAATGTAAGCATAAGTAATGTAAGGTGGGCTCCTGCACCCAAATCTCAGGATTTTTTCTTCGCTGCAGGTCGCTGAAAAAGAATTTCAGCAAAATGCCCCACTTATGAATGCGTATGAGGTAATAATTGAAGCTATGCTAGCAAAGCATACATTCTCGTTCCCATGTGAGGAGCATAAAGAAGATATGATGGCAAATTTTTTGCACTATTACATTGCTATGCGAATGACGCAGGTCTGCAAACAGACAAAAATTGACTCGAACGCGAAAATGCAACATCTTAGGAAGCTTTCAAAGCTTGTCTAGAATGCCAAACACCTTGAAAAGCACTGCAGTCCTGAATTTAGGTTTGGATTGGTTTATAGGGGTTTAACGTCCCAAAACAACTCAGTCTATCCGTAGTGAAGAGATCCGGAAATTTGGACCACCTGGGGTTCTTCAACGTGCACTGACATCGCTCAGCACACGGGCCTCTAGAATTTCGCTTTCATCGAAATTCGGCCGCCGATGTGATATTGTGTTGGCGACGTCTGCATGAATGTGAAAAATAAAATCCGTCTTGTGTAGCCGGTTGTCTTACAAGACATTTCGAGAGCACGGCCTTCAAACTTTACTTCGCGTGCCTGTACGCTTGTGGCGGCAAAGCAAAGGTGGAGACAGTGCATTCCGGGAACACGCGGCAGCCCGCAGTTTGCGTGGGGCCACTATTTTCGCGCAGATATGGAATTGGAAAGCGAGCACCTACATGAGCAATAATGCCCGACACAAAACCAAGCGGGAAGCAACGATCACCATCCGTTATCGGGAGCTAGCGTATTTGACATGCGTGACTAGGATTTCTTGACATCTTAATAGCGCGTATTTGGAAATTTCTTTCCAAGAATTCTGCATTCCGCACAAGCCAGATTGTTTTGCGTTTGTACAAGCTGAGCACTAGTAAACACGCGGGCGATTCCACTGTGGTCGATATATTGGACGTTTACGAGTATCAAAGCACGCTTAGGTATGAATAGCATTTCTAAGCTGAAATAATCATCAGCATATACTTAAGCTTGCTTCCAAAGGCTTGCTGGACGTTTAGTCTAGTATACAGACATATATCGGGCAATTAACTTGTCATTCTTACGCGCGTGCGAATGTTTGTGGAGGTCCGCGCACCGCGTCGGGTGCTACGGTTGACCCCTCAATGATCCACGCCATCTGCCGAGAGAGGCGTAAACTACGATCAAAAAAGTCGCCGGCGCGGCAGCCGCGTTCAGACACCTGGTCTGTTTCTTCCACCGTGGCGCTCGCGACCATGGGGTGGGGTCCGCGTGGTTTTGAACTGGGTCAGCCGCGCTTAAACGGGGAGAACAGATTTATCTCCCCAAGTTTAAACCCCATAGTACTCACTCGCTTTGGGCTCAGCAGCTCCGTGGGCATTTCTTCCACTTGGTCCCGGGGGGGGGGCTTGGATTTCTCTGGGCGACACAAGGCAGGGGTTTTGGCAGTGTGTTCGTCAGCTACAATGTGATGTTAGGCAATGGGCATTTGTTGGACCTTTGATGGCAATGAGAATCACTCGCTGTAGCTGTGAAGAGTGCGTACCTACTCTTCTCTGTTCCTGGACAGCGCTGCGTTGACGTTGAAGGAGAGCGATTCCTCTTGGTTAGATGACTCTTCAGCAGACAGGTCGAAGAAGGTGAAAGCGTCTCGAACCGCAAATAGTTTGTCTAAGAAAGAAATTGTCGGCCTCTTGAGGTGTCGGTATTTTTTGCTGAGGTTTGTCTAGCATTTCAGCTCATCCATTTTGGACATGGGCGATGCCTCTAGCGATAGCCAGTCCTCGATCTAAGAGCAAATGCGTGCTTCTCTTGATGATGCGTCGGTAAACGCAGCAGCCACAAGGATAATGACGCTTTACCGGGGTGTAACGCTCACTCAGCACACACCCTGGCCGGGGTGTGTCGTATGGAAAAAGGCCCCTTTGCCAGCACAGGCAGTGATGAAGGATGTGCTGGGGTTTGCCGCAGTGATGCAGGGGGGAAGGCACTGGTCAGAACCATGGCGGTGCGGGTGGTTGGCCGTGGCCATGAAAACGGTTCGTAAGGTGCATGGCTGGGACTAACGGAGGAGCAACTTTGGGTGCAGTGGCGTTGGTCATGGCCCAGGAGACACCATTTGCACTCGTCGTCTGAAGGCTTGGCAAATTTCTTCATGAACTGCATCGATAAGCGAGGCAACCTGAGGTGGTGAAGAAGGAAGGAAGGAATCACCTGGAAAGGCGTGCGGGTGTCGCTAAAGAAGAAAGCTGGCTTGTTGGCCCCCAGGACGACCAGGTCGAAGAGGCCCCGCCACTGGGGGCCCAGGGCGTGCGACGCAATGGCCGGGGCCAGGGCCGGCTCAGAGCCCGTGAGGAGGAAGGTGCGCGTCCCAGCCGCCCGCAGGCTGTGGATCCAGGCAATCACCGACGGGGGGCACGGCCGCACAAGCCGATCAGGGGTCTGGAGCAAGGTCCGAGCCCTGGGGCCATGCGGACGGTAGAAGCCGATGATGCCCTCAAGGAGATCAGGCCACAGAGGCCCTGCTGGTGCCTGTGTGGACGGATCACACTGTTAACGGCACGCCTTTCTTGCCAACGCACGCAGAAGACCGCTTACAGGGGCCCCAAAATTATTTGGACACTTTTCTAACACACAGAATCTGCACAGGAAGTACACTGGAGTAATGTTAAAGGGATAGTGAACACAAAGCCTGCCACCAAGGTTTGTGGCCAAAATGATAACTGTGGCACTCAGAGTGACCAAAACAACACTCTTTCCAAGAAGAATTATTTTACCCATTATAACTGAAACTGCTGCAACTAGTGGCCACCAGCAAAAGCTCCAACAATACGGGATGTAATGTCAAGCCTACGCACTGCACAAAAGTGGATGCACTTAATGTGCTTCTGTTTCACTGTAGACATGACCAAAAAAAAAAACGCAAACGAAACACCAGGACGAGAATAGGAAAGACACAGACGAGCGCTAACTTGCAACTGAGGTTCAATCGAGAACGGAACGAAAAAGGAAACATAAGATGCAAAAAAGCATGCACATACATGGCCGCAATCTCCACATGGCACCCCTGGCAAAAAACCCAAGTGATGACAATAAAACTCTCTATCGGAGAAGCCGACTGATGCAGTTAGCCCTTTCTAAGCCTCCATTAGGATATCACGATGACTGAGAAGAACTGTTGCCCTCCCGATCTGCAGGGTACTTTTCCTTGTCATTGGCACCACACGCGTGGCAATGCTTGGGCAGGTTGTCAAAAGAGGCCCCCCTTCTTCTGTGCTCTCCTAGCCTGGCCTATGTACACAGGGCGTACCAGCTAACTTAAGAGAGAAATGAATGCAAACCAAGTTTTTGCAAAGAAACACCATGTTTTGCAACCTTACTCGGTTTCTTCATCAGGTTGTGGTAGCGGGCGAGTTGCAGCTAGCTTGGCTTTGAAACACACGTATAGTTGGTCACCAGTTCACTGAACCTAATCTGCAAATCTAGGAAGAGCGAACGTTTCCGAGTATTTTCTGGCATAAGCTGAATGCGCCACGAGTGAAGCAGCAGCCTTGTGTGCATATTTGGCTTGGTTTCCAGTGCACAATGATTGCGTCACTATCCTGTGGTCACATGCCTCGCAATGCTTCGCCACTGCGCTTCACTCATTTCAACATCAACTTTGTGCTGCTTCATCGTTTCCTTGAAATATTTTCTTGCCCCAACCCACAACGCCGGGTACTGAGAACAGGACTTTTGTACACAACGCTTTGGGCCTTTTCTTTTGGCTGACGCTCTTTCGGGCAAGCCAGGAGGCGTCCGGTGGTGGTAATTGACTTGAGTATTGTTCGCACCCCTTCCTTTCCGAGAATACGAGCCAAGGTTGTGCTGGCACCTTTTACGCATGGTCTGCATACGCGTCTTTCACACTCGCATATGCTTGTGCTAGGCGTAGAATTTTTTTCTTGCGTCTTTTTTGGTTTCAGGCGACACATGGAATGAACAAACTGCAGTATCCTTTTCTTTGGAGGTCAGTGAAAAAATAGTCGCCATATTCGCTTCTGCAACAGCACGGAAAGCTGCGATCTGCACTCAACGCAGAGCCGGATCCACATTGGCAGCTTCTCCAGTCCTCAAAGTGATGTCACGACCTCTCTTGACCAATCACGGGCGGCGGCGCCGCAAGGTGTGTCCCGTGACACAGGCTGCTAAAAAAGGCAATTCACGCTTGTTTCTGCCTTATTTTGATGCGATATTCCAATGTACAGCATGGAAAACTATAGGACGCCACTGCCAGCCTGATTTTCAAAAAAAGTGCTTCAGTCTCCCTTTAAAGCAGATAGCTGGAAAATATGTCACTCGTATGCGTTGGTCTCAGCAGCATACTGATCTTTTTTTTTTGCCTTTCTTTTTGCCATCATGTCTGGCAGAGGCACTTATTACCAAGAAAATTCTTGCTCCAAATAAACTGAAACTTGCAACACGATCAGCACATTAACTCTTACCTTACCACACCCACTGAGCATCATTAGCCCGCTAATGACGCTTTCATACTATGATTTCGAAACCTCCCGCGCAGCTAACGACTAAGCTATGAGCCTTGCTCGTAGTCAAAGCACCCAAGCTTTGTTTCCATGTAGTTTCCTTTTTTCCCGCAAGGTGGCATGTTTTACCGTGCTCGCTGCTAAATATTGACCACATTTATGTCTTTGTTGTGTGGAGTTTAGCAGTGAATAAGCACCTAAGCCCATCATGCACCAAACACAAGGTACAGAAAAAAAGTCTTTTAAATGGCTATTGCTAAAATCTTTAAAGAAGGCCAGGTATCCCTGGTGGGCCAGGGATGTCAGCAGTCTTCTCTCAGGAACGAGGAAGTCGCCGAGGTGTGCCAAAAACAAGTGGGGCGCTGAGTTAAACTTTACAGTTTGTGAAGAAAACCAGCTTGTCTTAGAAAGCCAGAAGCATAAGGTATCTCAACACCTGCATTATCACCCAGGAGTAGCACTGGGTGAAAAGGAATGCATTCACTATAGAATTGGGTGAAATACTTTTTTCTCAAGTTTTTCGAGTTGTGAGCATGACAGTAGAATATGGTTCAGAGTGAACTTGTCTCCCCGTCTTTCCCAAGGAGGTTCACCTTGACTGCTGAGTAAAAAGTTGTGCCAGGTCCCATGCGGAGACTGCATAAAATTACCTCCATAAAGGGGTCCCGGTTAATGCAGGTCCTCCATTCCCCGAAGAGAGGCTCTACAAAATGCAGCTTGTGGTTTATTTCCTTACCCCAAGTTGCCTAGCCTCCAAGTTAGAATGCATTGTTTTCATGCAGTCTCTGTGGGGCATGTTGACTTTCTTGATTTCATGACTGCGAGCTTGTGCAGCACATTTGCATCCATTCCAACATGGCTCAGCACCCTGCACATTTTCAACATATATGTCCCTTTGCTCTGACTTTGTTTCCCACAAAGGGTTCGACTGCACTTCTGCAACGCAATGCCGTGAGCACGCTAAGTGAATCTGTGCAGGTTACGCTGTTTTGGATGCTGTTGTTCATTACTCTGCCTACAGCTATGGATGCACAGTTAGGAAGCCTTATCATTTTTTGCCAGTTTCCTTGTATAACCGTGCTTCCAACATAACCACAGGGACAGGGACAGAGACAGAGTGACAACAAAACAAGTGCTCACTAACAACTGACAAAGTTTATTAAAAGCACAAAAAATATATAGACGAAACCTATGGTTACATGCACAGTCATAACACGGTTACAAAGGTTACAGGCAAGAACACACGTTAAATCACGACGAATCTACCTAGCTGTTATCATGGTTAAGTGTTCGTTGAAGATAATCAACCTCGGCGTCAGGCAGCAGCAAGGATGGCAAACTCACGCATACATCTGCCGACTTCCTTATGCGGAAGGCCTCCATAATCTCCCGGGAAGTCTTATCTTTATGCTTCCAGAGAACGCGCGTCTCCTTGAACAACGGGGCACACTTGTGGCTTTTGACATGCTTAGTCAGGTGCGTCCCCGAACCCCCGTCAAGGGACCTGGCATGCTCCTGGAGGCGTACATTCAGACAGCGTCCAGTCTGCCCCGTGTAGTGTCGACCGCAAGTTAGGGGAATGGAATAGACCACACCGCAAGCACAGTCCACAAATGGGTTGGAGTGCTTCACCCCACAAGCGTTCCTTCTCTCCCGCGGTGCGTCACACCTCTCAATGGCGGCACATATCCGCCCTACCTTATTCTTGGCTGAAGATACCAAGTCCACCTCATAACGGCGAGACACCTTTTTTAAGGCTGTGAGACACACCATGTATGTAAGGGATGCAGGCAAGCTTTTTCCTTCCCTGCGTGATTTGGAAGGAATGGTGACAAAAGTTTTCCGTTATGTTGACGATTTTATAGTTTTTGTGGACTGTCGTGACACCACCCGGCCAATGGTCGATGTTTTGACCATTGTTAGTGAGCACTTGTGTTGTTGTCACTCTGTCTCTGTCCCTGTCCCTGTGATGCCACACCAGTATGAATTCGTACCAACTCGCCCAATTCTCAACCCTTTTCAACATAACCTCCTGTTTTTGAGTGCAACATTCTGTGTGGTTGACATGTTTTTCTTGTAGTGTCTCCTGTGTGGCGCATGTTTCCGTCGGATTAACGTGAAGTCGCACACAGTGGGGAGGCTGCACCAGGGGGGGTTCGTGCCCTGAGGTGGCATCAGGGAGGGTAACCAGGGGCTGCTGAATCCCCGACAGAGTTCGCTCTGACGTAGGCATTGGGGGGGGGATGAGGGGGCCCATCTCGGTTGCTTGTTATCCTTAGGGGGCCATGTGCTGACTTCGGTTGACCTCCAAACGAACCCCGCGAACTTGTCACCCAGAGCTTGTAAAAAAAAACAAACACAGAATGTATCCTGAGAAGGGTTGAATGCTTGTTTCCTTTGTGTTCCCGAGGGGGCGCTCTGTTTAGTGTTTAATTTCAGTGTTTGCGAGGGGGCGCTGACCTTTTTGAACTTTGTGCGGGAGACTTCCCACGTGGCGGCTTGACATTTCCCCCAGTCGGTAGAGTAGCACACTTTTCCTCGTTGGTCTGAGTATCTTAGCTCTTTGCCTAGCCAGCCGGCCCTGCGACAGCCTGAAGAAGAAGGGCCTTTGGGAGGAGGCAAAGGACCGCTGATGCCCCTGGCCACATTCACCGCATGCGGAGGCATGTTTCTTCTCTCCGAGTTCCACACAGAGCGACCAAACGCCCTCACTTGAGTGACAAGCCTCGTGACATAAACAAAATCCGGCCACCCTGAAGTGACGTCAGCGTGACGGCCACTCACAGCCTGTGGAGCCAGGTGGCACGAGAGAGAAAGCAAACACTCTCGTGGATTCGGCCCCGTATCTCACACTTTTGGCAAATGTCCCCAAAGCAGAGGTCTGGCGGACTGGGGCTTGTTGCTGAACAGTGTTGTGGAGGGGCACTTGGTATACTATACACTGTTTAATGTACGATGTTCCCCATTATGGGTTCAGCCGCATATCTGGAGTGCAGTGCTCTGAGCATACTCAGGGAATCAGCGTATATGATGGTGTTTTCGATGTTGTCTTTCAATATATGCTCGACAGCTACGAAGATGGCATAACACTCACCAGTAAAAACTGATGCACACTGTGGCATTTGTAACATTTTTTTCCTTTTCCCTTGAATTACTGTGCTTCCAACAAGCGCTTCTGTTTTGGAGCCATCAGTGTAATATTCTCGAAATGAATTTATACAGCTTTCTTGATTATACTGGGCCACATGTATTTAATCGCGGTCAGGTAGATGCAATCTACTTTGATATGACTAAATCTTTCAATATGGTTTCCCACAAGGTACTTCCGATGAAGATGGAAAAATGCGGACTTCACCCCATGTACTGCAGGTGGCTCAAAAGCTACCTTGGCAGCCGCCGCAACATGGTCCGATTTTCCGGCTGTGTGTCCAACGAATTTCTATCATCTTCGGGAGTGCCTCAAGGCTCCAACTTAGGACCGCTGTTGTTTTTACTGTTTCTTAATGATCTGCCGTTACATGTCAACAACTCGAGAATTTTGCTCTTCGCAGATGATTTCAAATTATTCCGTAATATTGGAGATGTTGAGGACTGCCGCCAATTGCAAGCTGACATTAACAACGTCGAGAATTGGTGTTTGATGAATTGCTTAAAACTGAATATTAAGAAGACTTCCGTCCTGTCTCTAACTAGGAAACGCGACACAGTTACGTTTGATTACACACTTTTGGCGGGTCAAATTTCTCGCGTGGCCCATGTACGAGACCTTGGTGTTGTTGTTGATTCAAGGCTTGATTTTAGATTGCATGTAAATTCAATTGTGTTACCCACATTGAGGCATATTGCTCTTATCTCATTTCTTCATTTCATTCATTTATTTATACTGTCAGCCCAGATCACGGGCTATAACAGGAGTGGATAATCAGGTATGAAAAATTGCAAGAACACAAACAATTGAAACGGGTACAAAATTCATTACATAAAGCGTTCACCATTTATACAAAAAATAAAACACTAGCATATATTTCACATAGACAACAAAACATCACGCAGCTTATCCAAAAATTCCCTAAGTGATTGTGAGGTGACAACAGAGTTTGGTAGCAGCACATTCCATTCCTGAATGGTTCTTGGGAAAAAAAACTAAGTTTAAAGCAATCATTCCGGACTGTGGGCACTGGTATGTACAAGCTGTGACGATGGCGTGATATTTCTCCAGTTTTAATTTCAAAGTACCTTGAATGGTTTATTTTCAAGTTGCGGTTAATAATCTGAAAAAGAAACTTGAGCCTGTCACATTTGGTTCTAAAATCGAGCGCTTCCAAATCAGCACGTTTACACAAAGACGTTGGGGAATCAGAATGGCGGTACCTAATAAATATAAACCTAACACCGAGACGCTGAATTCTTTCCAGCTTAGAGCAATTGAATGCAGTGTGGGGGTCCCAAACAATTTTTCCATATTCGAGAATGGGCCTTATCAAGCTCTTAAAAACCAGACATTTGATTGAAGGGGTTGCACTATGCATATGTCGTCTGAGGCTCCAGAGTGCTTTGGAGGCCTTGGAACATGTATTATCTATGTGTGAATTCCAACGCAAGTCAGAAGTAAGTGTTAATCCAAGGTATTTGTATTTATTGACCCTGGTTATTATTCTATCATTGATACAATAACTATAATCTCAGATAGTTTTCTTTCTTGTAATGGTCATAAAAACTGTTTTATTTGGATTTAATACCATCTGCCACCTTTTGCACCATTCGTTGATTTTTTGCAAATTTAGATTTAGTTCAACGTGATCTTCCAGAGTACCAATTTGTTTATAAATGATGCAGTCGTCTGCATACAATCGGACCGGTACGCTCAGTTCGTTAGGAAAGTCATTGATGAAAATCAAAAACAGGAGCGGGCCCAGGACACTGCCCTGCGGAACGCCGGAGTCTACTGGACTAATGCTGGATTTATGAGCATGAACTTGAACATACTGTGCTCGACAGGAAAGATAGGATGTAAACCACTTAGTTATGTTTCATTTTTAAATATACATCTGATTTTAAGTAACAGTTTCGGGTGCGAGACTTTATCAAACGCTTTTGCGAAATCTAAAAATACTATATCTGTTTGCATGCGGGAATTAATTGACAAGCAGAGGTCGTGTACAGTTTCAGTGAGTTGTGTGTTTGTGGAAAGTCCCTTGCGAAAGCCATGCTGATTAGCAAATAACAAATTATTACAGTCCAGGTAAGTTAATAAATGTTTGTAGATGATATGTTCAAGTATCTTGGAGCAAGCACCAATGAGGGAAATAGGTCTGTAATTCTCAATGTTCGAAGTAGGACCACTTTTAAGCACAGGCACTATTTTCGCATTTTTCCAAGCAATGGGAACGCAACCACTGTTGACAGATGACTGAAAACAAACTAACTAACTAACTAGACTAACAAAAAAAAATTCAACAGCACAAATGTCTACGCACTCTATACTGTGCCCTTGTGAGACCGTGTCTTGAGTTCGCGTCAGTAGCCTGGGATATCTGTCGCCTCCTGCACGAAAATTGAAAATGTCCAGTGTAAGTTCATATGCATCTTTTATGATAGATATATTGGTCGCTGTTGTTTCTACGACTATGATTCTCTCCTGGCAGACCTCAATATGTGTACCCTTGGCGACAGGCGACGCATACGTGACATGCAGTTTCTGCAAAAAGTCATGTGGGACCTTACTGATGCCACTGAATTTTCGTGTGCCACATGAAAGAGCCGCAAAATGTTCTGACACATTTTATCCCGATTTGTACGCCACCTGTCCAATGACTCGTTTACAAATCCTGTATAGCAAAACGTTTATTGACACGGACATATTTGCCTAATTGCTGTTTTCATGCCTGGTTTTAAATGTTTTTAAGTGGTCATTCTGATGTATGTGACCCAGCGTGCGCTCGTTTAGGCCACCTGGCTGTTGAGGCACACTCAAATAAGCATTATGTATCTATCTATTTATCTATTCTGTGCAGGTGCCACATTTTTCCCGCAGTGCAAAGAATTCGTGTGGCATTTGCTTTCCGTCTAAATGTGTCAGTATGAAGTCACACACTACGGTGAGGCTGTACCATGCAATGATGCAATGCTAGGCAGAGCATCTAGTACAGCTAACTCTTCACTTATATCTTTAAAGCACAGCAATAATGGACTGATAGAATGTGGTTTGCTGTCTTTTGGATGGGCACTTGGTGACAATTGGATGGCAGAGATGTTTCGGAAGAGAACGGATTTTCAAGACGCATGTGCATCGAAGTTTGATTCTTCGATCCTCAAGAGCAGGCTCACTAGTGTCAACATAAAGGCTGGCTACCGGCGATGTTCTGTATGCTCCAGCTGACAGGCATAGACCAAGATTTTGTAGAAGAACGGTAGATTGGGCGAGTTGGTGTTCCATGGCGAAAGTACATATAAACAGCGCTAAACGACAGGACTAGAAGAGGAGTAGACAAACACGGCGCTGAACTTACAACTGAATTTATTGGAAGGAAAAAATTTTCAATATATACATACAAAAACGCGCACACGTGCGCACAGTCAATACATCAAAGTGGAGATACAATCAACAAGCCACGTTGGTCACACGTGTTGTACCTGCCTACAAGCTACCCTTTGTGCAGCAATGTCATTTCTTTCTTTGACAAAGCTAAAGAAGTATTGCTAACGCAACCTTTTGATTTTCTAGTGATATGAAATGCTTCAGCGACTTCTCTTGTAATCTTGTCAGTATGAAAAAATAACAATTCTGTATCGTCAAAGAACGGCACGCATTTGCATACACTGCAATGACTTGACAAGTTAGTATCTTTTTTTTTGCAACGAATTAGCATGCTCCATAAGCCTAACATTAATACATCGGCCTGTCTGGCCTATGTAAGTGCGACCACATGATAATGGAATCTGGTAAACTACCCCCATCTTGCAATTAACGAACTTGTTCACATGGTTAACTTTGCAGACAGACTTACATTTGGCACCTTCCTGCTTTCTCTGAACTGCTGCTCCTAACCTACCCAGTTTATTAGGAGCAGAAAAAACCACCCTCACGGGTGCTGAGGGGAAAGAAAATGCTGAGGGGAAGAAAACAGTTGTCATGCCTTATGTGCACGCGTTGTCACATCGTTTTAAAAGGGTAGGGGCCAAGTATGGCGTGAGGGTGGTTTTTTCTGCTCCTAATAAACTGGGTAGGTTAGGAGCAGCAGTTCAGAGAAAGCAGGAAGGTGCCAAATGTAAGTCTGTCTGCAAAGTTAACCATGTGAACAAGTTCGTTAATTGCAAGATGGGGGTAGTTTACCAGATTCCATTATCATGTGGTCGCACTTACATAGGCCAGACAGGCCGATGTATTAATGTTAGGCTTATGGAGCATGCTAATTCGTTGCAAAAAAAAGATACTAACTTGTCAAGTCATTGCAGTGTATGCAAATGTGTGCCGTTCTTTGACGATACAGAATTGTTATTTTTTCATACTGACAAGATTACAAGAGAAGTCGCCGAAGCATTTCATATCACTAGAAAATCAAAAGGTTGCGTTAGCAATACTTCTTTAGCTTTGTCAAAGAAAGAAATGACATTGCTGCACAAAGGGTAGCTTGTAGGCAGGTACAACACGTGTGACCAACGTGGCTTGTTGATTGTATCTCCACTTTGATGTATTGACTGTGCGCACGTGTGCGCGTTTTTGTATGTATATATTGAAAATTTTTTCCTTCCAATAAATTCAGTTGTAAGTTCAGCGCCGTGTTTGTCTACTCCTCTTCTAGTCCTGTCGTTTAGCGCTGTTTATATGTACTTTCGCCAAGATTTTGAACAGGGCCCAATCGTTTCAGGTAGGATGCTCTTGCTGAACCGTATAGTACTACCCGCCCATAGTCCAGCTTAGAGCATACCAGAGAGCGATAGATTTGTAAAAGGCATGCTATATCCACTGCCAATATCCACCGCCCCGCCAATGAGGCCTTGAGAAGCTTTCTTTTTCTTTTTAAGGTAGTGAATGTGAGGTAGAAATGTGAACTTGTTATTAAAAGTGACGCCTAAAAATTTGCGTTCTTATCTGATAGGTAGTGCAGTCTGGTTCAAGTACAGATTACGATCGACCTGCAGGCTCCATTTCAATAAGAACAGAACAGCTACTGTTTTTTGAGAAAAGAATCCATTTCTGTCTGCCCAAGCAGCCAGTTTATTTAGTGTCATCTGTCTCTCACAGGTACCGGAGGAAGTGCATGCTATCTGTAGGTCATCTACATAAACCAAACACAACAGGGGATTCATTTCCACCACGAAGAGCGTCATGCTTAGAACACACCCCTGGGGCACACCATTCAACTTCGGTGAAAGTCATGGAGACAGTCGCTCCTAGGTGGACTCGGAATATGCGGTTAGCCAGGAAATCATTCACAAGTTTCATTCAATTTTCAGTGATAATCTTGTTATGACAAATTATTTTTTGTCGCAACGCGGAATTCACTTTTCAATTCTACATGCCTGAAAAGCATATTTCCTTAGCTCTGTTTCCGAGTATTGCATCAAATTTTAAACGCAGTAGTTCTTGCAGAAAAAAAATTTGAGAAACGGCACTGAAACATAAAAAAAATGGTCGTTTCCCCAATGCTAAGGAAAGACCATCTTGACGCACCACAGTCTGCTTGCAAAAACGGCCCATGGTGGTCGACATTTCGGTGTCTGCCGGCTCACAACTGAGTGAAACCTGTGCTCACTGCCCCTACTTTAAAGGAGATGATTGCACCCAGTGGAAACTTCTCAATACCTTCCGTTTGGAAGCACCAGTGCAATAGTAAGAGGAGGACGCACCCCTGGCCCCAGTCGTGCCACCATGTCGGCGTACAGGGCCTGGGTGGGGGTGGTGAAGAAGTCGGCAAAGTGGAACCACTCCCCTCCTCCCCCTTCCCGGGAGGAGGGCCGCAGGTCCCCCCCGAACTCCAGCCCAGCGTACTCCCGCTCCAGATGCTCCACCTGGGAGGAAGGGGGAATAGTGCGCTCCATCCATTCCTGCTTCTCTGTGGAAGAATCAACACAGGCCCACTCCAACCTGTCGTTTAAAGACAGGCGCTTAGCACTGGTCCAGCAAAAGCAGCCGACACACAAGAACATTCAGCTGGCTATGGGGGCTCAACTTAATCCAACACTATGGAAAAAAGAAAATGATGCCAGCAGTGCACAGGTCAGGGGAACACACGCTGGCTAACGTCGTCGTCACACGACTATAGACACCCAATTTTGTTGTGCATTTTCAAACAATGCGTTAGACATTATAATACAAGGATCACTGGCCTGCAACCATTAAATAATTTATAATTCAATCTCTTCCCTCACTTTCACCAACCGAATGATCACTTGTGACGTCAAGTTCATGTTTTGGTCACGTGATACACTAGAAACAGTGTAATATAATCAGTGATATGCAGCTTCAATCGTATGTTACACATTATGTCTCCTACTATGGCTTGAACTGCATTTCTGAAGTCAAGTGCTGCAATTACTGCTGTCATATATTTTCTGTATTATTTGGAACACCTGACGTTAATTTCACGTCAAACTTGTTATTCTTCTTATCTTTGTTATGTTCCCATGCCTTTGTATGACCACTTCACACCACTGTCTTTTCCCCCCCTTATGTAATGCCCCAGATGGGATCTTTAAAGAGATACTGGGGTGGTTTTCGAATCAGCTAACCTTCCAGGGTTTTGGAGTAGTGTCATTGCTAATAACGTCTGTGAAGTTACTTTTTCGATTTTGGCTAAAAGAGTGGCGCAATCACCAACTGAAAGCACGATGTTCAAATCTTCCACGTCCCGCACAAGAGGAGAACAGCGGAGAGGCAAACCTCATCCATGTCGGCCAACGCGACGTCACGTTCAGGAGCAGGGGATACTTCGACGCACCCGAGCGAGCTTTCAGTGCGCGTTGTTTCTTGCACTGCATGCGTTGTTCCTCGTATTGCGTGCGTTGTGACATACAAAGCGTGTCAGCTGACCTTGAGAATCAGGTTCAACACGAGGTACTGCTCTGCATTTGTCTCCACAAACAACTACGGCCGCGACTCAGTCGTCTTCCACTGTTTTCCACAAGATAAGCTCGCAACCGCTGTGCTCACAACGCAGGCACTTGCTGCTGTGATGAGGGAGAATTAAAGCGGACCAGAGCAAGCGTACTCTGCTCGAAGCATTTTCGTCAGAGCGGCTGCATGCAGGGCTTGTCCTTATATGATCTCTTGAGATTTCTGTCAAGAAGTGCTAAGGGACACGGTTTTAGTGGACACACTTTGATACTCATTGTGTGTGCGTGAGTGTTGAGTATGTTTGATGTTACCTTTTTTTTTTTCTTTTTTTTCACCCTTTTCTTTCATCCTCATCTGGAGTAGCGTGCCGGGCCTATAACCAGGCAGGCCTCTCCATTATCCATTAAAGTCTCTTTCCTCCTGTCAAAAAGGCACGGCTGAACCATGACACAGTTCCTTCGATTTTCTCGCGTATGAGATGCGTGTCAGCACTGCCAAGAAGCGCCTCTTCTAAAAGTAGAAACATGCTCACTTAACCCCTGCAGAAACCTTTATAGAGTCTCAAGCATGTGTCGCTCTCCTCAGCTTAGGCGCGGTCGGACCACCTGAGGCGTGCTCAGCAAGGCTCTATCAGTGATTTTATGCTCAGTTCGACATATCCAAGCAAGAAAGAACCGATGTCCAAGCAAGCAAGCTTTGAAGCTCTTCATATGTGGCGTCTCGTTTAATCGTAACTAAGCGATTAAAATGAAGGCATTCGACAGAGGTCTGTCTAATTTCGGATGCAAATGTAAGAGAGAAATGAATGCCAACCATGTTTATGCAAAGAAACACCATGTTTCGCAATCTTATTCGGTTTCTTCATCTAGTTGTGGTAGCGGGCGAGTTGCAGCTAGCTTGGCTTTTAAACACACGTATAGTTGGCCACCAGTTCACTGAACCTAATCTGCAAATCTAGGAAGAGCGAACGTTTCCGAGTATCTTCTGGCAGCTGCTGAACGCACCACGAGTGAAGCACCAGCTCTTGTGGGCGTATTTGGCTTGGTTTCCAGCGCACAATGATTGCGTCACTATCCGGTGGTACTTTCTTGCCCCAACCCACAAGGCCTTCTGCCGCAACAGGTTAAAAAACAATTATATTTTGCTCTGGTTCACTGCCACCTAGTATGTTGCAGTCTCGTATGGGGTACCTGCAATAAAACTGATTCATATAACTTATTTTCTCTCCAGAAAAGAGCCTTACGTGCCTTGTGTCCAAGTACAACTGATGAAACAAATCTCTGCAAAACTTTCCACGGACGCAGTTCCCTTATCTCCTACAACTTTAGTTCAGCGATTCATATTTTTCATAAAATTATGGAGGATTTCACTTCTTTCCGAAATATGCATCTTCCTAGAAACATTAAATACGAATTGCGCATGGTTTCTCTGTCTACCAAAAGATCCAGAACGAATTATGGAACACAAAGTATAAATAATCAAATTGCAGCTTCATGTAATCCATACCCATCTTTACTGGAAATAGCTGAAGAAGCTACGAGTTCTATTGCCTTTAAAAAGAAATTGAAGTTGCTCTTTCCTGTTTTGTAATTTTGTGTTTATTTGAGTGGGTTGGCACTGTTTTTTGTTGTTTTATCAGTGTTGTGGATTTTTCTATTTCTTGCATATTTGTACTCCAGTGTCTGTAGTCAATTTTGCAAAAGATTTTCTATTTGCTAGTATTAGTTGTGTTGTATTTTTCTGGTGAGACAGTTCAGTCGTAACGGTGTCATGTTTCTGTTTTTTGTTAAGATTTTTAGGAGCGTCTTTCTTTGTTTCTCTTTTTGATTAGGCATGCTGCCCTAAAATATGCTGTTCTTTTCTTGTAAAGTGTTTTGCCATTAAGTCACCTGTGTCCTGATGTGTTAGCCGGGGTGTAGGCCTCGTCAGGAGCCATGCCCTGTCTGCCTCCTTTTGCCTCTCCCCGGGGGCATATTGTAAATATGGCCGAATAAACTTTTCTAACTTTTACGAATTGGAAAAACAGCGCAATCAAAGACGAGACACAAGAGAAGGACAAAACACCAGCGCTGACTAACAACCAAATGGTTTATTGCTACAGGCGAGGCAGCATATAAAAGGAAATGGCACAAGTAAAAACACACGAAAAGCACGAGAGAAAGATACCACACAACTTGACTAAAAAAAGGCAGGTCACTGATTAAGATAAGCAAGTTCCTTTGATAGTAGATTTATGGACGGGCTGCTGATACAGGTGTTCCGAGCTTTCTGATATGGCAAGCCTCGGAAATGAGCCTTGTGGTCTCATCTTTATAACGGGCAATGATAGTGGTCCGATTGAGGTGCCCTTCACAATCTTCACACTCAGCACAGTGCACAGCAAGGTGGTTTCTGCGATGAGGGAGGCTCATTTCGGAGGCTTGCCATATCAAGAAGCTAGGTAACACCTGTATCAGCAGCCCATCCATAAATCTACTATCAAAGGAACTTGTGTATCTTAATCAGTGACATGCCTTTTTTTAGTCAAGTTGTGTGGTTGTGCGGTATCTTTCTCTCGTGCTTTTTGTGTGTTTTTACTTGTGCCATTTCATATATATGCTGCCTCGCCTGTAGCAACAAACCATTTGGTTGTTAGTCAGCGCTGGTGTTTTGTCCTTCTCTTGTGTCTCGTCTTTGATTGCGCTGTTTTTCCAATTCGGAAAACATGTACCAACCAGCCCGTATTTGCCCTCTTCTGGTTTTCAAACTTTGCGCCACTCCCTGCCGCAAAGTGCGGTGATCACAGAAATCAGCAGTGGCATCGACCATCGCGGAGTTACGAAATTCCAGAACTCTAGTGGTATGAACGTAAGCATGCTTCTAGAAATGCTCCGCTTTTATTCACAGTCCACGTTTGCTAGAGTTGACAATGGCTTTTTCCTCCAAAATCAAGGTGTTCGTATTGGATACAGCCTCGCTCCCGTTCTCAGCGATATGTTCTTAGCTTCGTGCAATAGACAACTTCAAGCCACACTTGACGGCACAGTTGTTAAGGTTATGCGTTATGTAGATGACTTTCTAGTATTTTATCACAAAGGTGACGCCCAACAAACTGTTGCTCAGATTTCTGACGTGTTCAGTACTGAACTTAACAACCTACCATTGACCACAGAGCTGCCTACT
This sequence comes from Amblyomma mixtum, assembly GCF_055824585.1. Lineage (NCBI taxonomy): Eukaryota > Metazoa > Arthropoda > Arachnida > Ixodida > Ixodidae > Amblyomma > Amblyomma mixtum. The sequence goes on from NC_143019.1 coordinate 146,464,253, forward strand.
AACAACAAACTAAGGATTTCAGATCTGGAACTTGTGCTATCGTGTGACCATGTGTGTTGGATGTACAGGCGCGGCCATAAGTAAACGGAGCATGCTATTGCGTTCGAAGTGCAATCACGCTTTCTCCATTGGTAGTGAAGAAGCGTTGTTTGTCTACAAGAAAGCCCGCCAACCTCTTCTACCAGCATGCGCATACCACTGCTGGAAATTTCAGTTAGGTGACGCGTGAAAAATATTCGAAGAAAGTTGCGTGCTCCGTTTACTTTTGTCCGCGCCTGTACTCCCCACGCTCCCAGAGGAGCCTGCTCCCCTTCCGGTCGGCCCACTCTAAGATAGTTAAGCGCGAGATAGCAAAAGCCGCTCTGTTTAGATCATGCGCACATAAAACCCAAGCCAGCTTTGACGCGCAGGTCACTAGGCTTACTGCTGCAGGCATCCTGACGAAGATCTTATCTAGTGTAGCAGAGTTGACACCAAAAGAATGCAGAATTCAGAAGGAGCCGTGCAAACTGGACAATAAGCACATCACGTGTATTCCGTACGTTCACCAAGTATTGCACAACCTGAAAAAGATCGTCAAAAAAGCCGGCGTGAAGCTCCTTTTCTCTGCCAGGAACAGGTTGGGAGGCCTGTGCAAGAAAGTGAACCAGGGAAGCGGAGAGAAAGTGTGTCAGAAGAAGCACCGAAATAAATTTGCCACCTGTTGCTGTGGTGTGGTCTACACTGCCATGCGGCCGTTTTCACATCGGGGAGGCCGGACGGAGCGTCACTCATTCCGCAGACTGCGACGCATGTGAGGCGTCTCTGAACCGAACCACTGTCATCGCCCAGTACGGAGACCACACCTCGCGCCTGATATCGGAGGCCTTTCACACTCGCACATTAGGCAACCCGTGTGCAAGCCAACCATCGGTGGCTCTATTCCCACAGGAGACGGCCTTTCTTAATCAGTGATGATTTCCCGTATGTATGTCCTGTCATGTTCGTCCCGCATTTTCTTCCCTTCCATGCCCCCCTCTTTCTCAACACACACCATTTGGTTGTTAGTCCAGCACATGTCTCTGTCTCGTCTTCTTCCGTCCGTCAGCGCTGTGCCATCCAACAGGAACCAACCAGCTCGACTCAGCCCTCTCCTTGGACACACACACTCTGCCCCTTCAGGGTAACAGTTTGTGGCAGCACTCTGCCGGCCTATTGTTGCAACAATCGTTAGATGAACTTGAGGTGGACGATCCGTTTCTAGTTTGTAGTGCACATGAGGTCACATATTTTCTTTGAAGCAATGCTTTTCTAAAGGGAGCAAGAGCCTTTTCAATAGACCCTGAAAGACATGTATTATTCCTTGCCGCAGGGTACAGAGAATGCACTGAAGAACAAGCAGCTACTCGTTGCCAGAATGCTTGCGGTGCCAACAGAGAGAGCTTTCCGGAGCTGTTGTCCTTTTACTTGCACTCCACCTTCGTTGGGGCAAGTTGTACGTGCAGCGAAAAGGAGTCTGTACTGAATCCCGTGCTCAGTGACCTTGTGTTAGCAAGAGTGGCCCTTTGAGGCAGCAATGGGTTTACGTTGATAGTTTTCAAGCACGGGCTTCTTACAGGACGTATACTTTTCCGGCCCCTTGGAAGAGGTCACCAGGGTAGTGCCCGACGGAAACAAACTTGAGTTTCTAGGCACAAACCTCTTCTTGGAGCAGTCACACCTATGCTGGTCATGTGCCCCACCATCACGGAAGGGCTTTCTGCCATTTTCGTCTGTGCACTCCAAGGTGGTGAAATGCGAAGTAGCAATTAGTGCCTTCAGGAATGCGCTCAACAGGTTGTGCCACCACCGCATTTTACGAAAGTTTGGTTTGGTTTGCTTTATTGGGGTTTAACGTCCCAAAGCGACTCAGGCTATGAGGGACGCCGTAGTGAAGGGCTACAGAAATTTCGACCACCTGGGGTTCTTTAGCGTGCACTGAAATCACACAGTACACGGGCCTCTAGAATTTTGCCTTCATCGAAATTCAGCCGAAAGCATTGAGAGGCAAGCTAAAAGGCTTAGTGCTGTGAGCTGCCCTACAGACACCATCAGCAGCGTGTGCTACCAGCTGCTGAAAGAGAAGATCCCTCCAAACCTTTCGAATGAAGTTCCACGAGGATAGCTTCCATTCCATACGGTGTTAGCCATCGGCTAAAAAAAGATTGTGGGTCGTGGCGGAGTACATCTGGTCTTCTCAGCTCCCAACAAACTGAGCTTGTTGTGCAAAAAAGTAAACGGTCCTCAGCAAAAATGGGTTGAATGCAACATAAAGCGCGTGGGAATGCAAAAGCAAAGTGATCTATGAAATATCCCTCTCTCGTGGGGTGCCACTTATGTCGGGCAGACCGGTCGTTGCATTAACGGTAGATGAAGAGAGCATGCAAATGACTTGAGGAATAGCAAAGCTGTTGCCATTTCCAGACACGTGACTACATGCGGTTGCATTCCTCATTTCGGGCAGTGCAAAGTGCTGCGCACGTATAGCAGCCAGATGCAACGGGGGAAGCCTTTATCATCCACCGCAGAGGAGGTGGGTAAACCGTCTCCTCACTTATCAACGAAAGAAGCAGCGTTCTTGGATGATTTCAGCAGTGTTTCCTCGTGCTTGCGTTCTGCACTCGATGCGCTGCCAGTGTCACACTCTCACCTCGGCGGGCGCGAGCCGCGTGAAGCCCCGGAAGGCGCGCTCGACCCTCTGGCGGGCGTCGAACTTGACCAGCAGTCCCCTCCCGGCGTCCAGGAGCAGGCCCCGGTGCGCGAACCCGCGCGCGCTGGGCCAGGCGCTGCCGTCGGCGCGTCGCCCCGCGCCCCGGTCCAGGTGCTCGCGGACGCTGCCGTGGATGAGCTCGAACAGCGCCGGCAGCCGGTACCGGGCCAGCGTGTTGTCCAGGTCGAAGCCGACGGCATCGTAGTCGGCCAGGCAGAAAGTGGCCGACGCGGTCGCCGACCTGCGGCGAGGCCCCAAAACGTGGGCACGGCGCCAAACTCGCCCGCCGCCGAACACCGCTGCGCGCATCATGAGCGGGTCGCGAGATGATGCCACTCACGCAAGCGACACACACACGGGCACGCACATCGCAGTGGACTCCTTGCAGCGACCCAATCTTGTTTATCCCCCAGTCACGGGCAGAAACGAAACTGCCGTGGCGCGTGCTGCCTGTTCGCGCGTTCTCCAGCCGCAGCAGCGGAAGTTCCGGTTGTGTCACTGAACACACGAAAAACGACTACACGTTTACGCTTGTTCGATAATGCTGTTTCTTGTGTCAGAAATGTATTGTTAATAAAATGGTTTGCCGCATACAACTTCTTCATAACAATCCGCCGCTTACATGATGATGATGGTATTGTGGGTCATTTTTTGTACCTACACTGGCTACACTGGTGTAGCAAGTGTATAATGAAATTAATTAACACTGGCTACACTAGTGTAGCCAGTGTAGATAAAAAAAATTGGCCCTAGGGGGGACACACATACACACATGGAGGGAGGAAGGAAAAGAAGAGAACCAACACCCTGGGAGAAAAGTGTGGAGGAAATCAAGTGGTTTTTTTTTTCTCGATTGGGAGGCCATCTTGCTCCGGCAGCTTAGCAACGGCTTCGTAGTTGCTGTTTACAAGCCGGGCGATAGCAGACGGCCGCGGAGTAATATTTGCGGTGCGGCGTAGGCGTCTTTTCCTCAAACTGCTCGAGTTTGTTTTTGATCGTGGTCACAGGCTGACGTTGGCGCCGTTCACTCATATCTCAGGTGGAATTCGCTGCATAACTCTCGTTGTTGCGTGCATTGATTTCAACGTGCTCGGCGACCACGATCGCACGGGCATTTCGTCTACTGCGTCACTCCTCAGAGCCGTCCGGAGACCGCCGCTGCATTCGCGCTGTTTGATTCAATACGGCGTGCGCTAGAGCGGTCGTCGGCGCATTGTGCGTACGCTTCGCGTCCTGTACGTGCAGTGTGTGTGTGCCATTCGCGCTCCCGTTTACTTCGGCAGTGATACCTCGTTGCTACCTATGCGTGTTCTTGCAACGCTCCAGCGATTGTATAACTGTCATTTTCGTTTTTGACGATTGCGCTTGTTTGAGCGGCGGGGGCCATATGGCATAGGCGGAGAGCGATATGCAGCTGTGCTCGCTTTGCTCTTAGTGCCGGCCTCAAGTGTATTCGTTCAAACGCGAAATCGAACACCGGAGCAGAGACGAAAAAACTGCGGCGGTCCCTCGACTGGTCCGAGCGCGCGAGGAGCCAACTATAGCTTCTTTCTCTTCTAGTGCATGCGCTACTTCTGTCTTCGAATGCATGTATCAATATCGTGGCCAATTCTGTGGTTTTGGTCGCGCGCTATGTTTAGACCGGTTTCCTGCATGTAGCAGGTTTGTAATTGCTTTTCTATCTGATGTCATGGTCAAGAAGTGCGAAAAAGGCGATGCTCTAACTGAATTTGGAGGCCTTTTCTCACATGTGTTTATTGTGGCCATGTCCTGTGATAGTGTTATTTGTCGTAAAAATACGTAGTGAAATGAGGATCCACATGTGCGCTGAATTTCATTGATTCCTGTGGTGGTTATTGTGTTCAGGAAAGTAAAAACAGCGCTAAATTTTACACAAACCACACAAGATCTTGTGTGGTTTGTGTAAAATTTAGCGCTGTTTTTACTTTCCTGAACACAATGTCACACCAACTAGCCCAGCAAAAGGTCCTGTGTGTGGTTATGTTGAAGAAAAATAATTTGATGCGTTCATTGCGTACAACAGATCGACTTTCATTGCCTGTATTTTTGATCACGAGCTAGAATTTCATCAAGTAGAGAAAAGCGGAGCGTACAGCTCCAGCTCTGCACATTAAATATGAAACACGCATTGAAATGAGGCACAACACCATGAAACTTATACTGCAGCCACTGGGGACTCCTACTAAACTTCTAGAAGTCTGAAAAGCTACGGTCATATATTGCCACGTATCATTTTAGTGTTCGTTCGTTCGCGCTCAAGGCCGCAGGAAAGGGGTACATTTTTGTTTGTGACGCGAGAAGCGACCGGCCCAAGCAACCACAGATATCCGTCGGACGTACGAGCTAGATCCGAACGTCCTTTGCCGATATCGGACGTCCATCGGACGTACGAACACAATCCGATTTCGGATATCCGTATTCGTACATCCGCTGGACGTACGGACAGTGTCCACTTTTGTATATCCGCATGAGAGACGAGGTGGACGTCCGAAGGATGTAAGGTCGAGTATTTTCCCAGGCCATGAGTATGGACGTTTTTTATTTCACAGAAAATTCGAGTCTTTCGTGTATGTATACTGTTTTATTTGCATCAGTTGGAGGGTTTGACGCGAAGACGTTTGTAAATTGGTACGATTCCACTCCTACCTGCAGTGCAAGAGCCGCCAACGAGCTAAATTTATCTAAGAGGAGAAGCAGGTGTTGCAGAATTTTGCAAGAACTCAATGACTAGTTTTATATTTATAAAACTTCTCCAAATTAGAGGAGTTGCGCGACATGTCCACTGTTTTGCTAGCTAAACTTCCATTGAAACCATTCGTAAGCATCAAAACTCCCGTGCATTCTGCTATCACCATAATCATAGATGTCAGTTCGCGGTCAGACCAATCCAATCCATCAGTACGGCTCCGTAGCGCTGTTGTTGATATGTCGCGTAGTGTTGTCGCGCAGATCTTTATAGCTCTGTTATTATAAAATGTGGCTTTGTTCGGTCTGTGGACGAAAGTTGTATGTAACTTAAGCAATTCGAAAGATACGGGAAGCGCCTGAAGCTCTTCTGGAACGCCGGAATCCCGTACTGCGTCGACCTTGGTGTAAAGAAGGCTTAGTGCACATGTGATTGCCTACGAAAGTATGTATCCAGTACACTTCTTGGAACTTTGCTTCTAGGACAATGCAGCATGCTCATATAACATTCGTTCACAGGACAGTGGGAGCAGTAAGCGCGAGGAGATGGCTTCCCCAAGTGTGTGCTGTTCTCACACTTTCGGGAGCCTACTTCACACAGCTGCGGGAGCCCTCAACTCGCGCGACTAATTCCCACTCCTCTTCAAAGTTGCGGGACGGAGTGTTTTCGCATCTTGTTAATTTTTTAAGGCGTCGCTATGTTCACTGTGCCTATATAAAGAGTGACAACGCGCGAAAGGCAGACCATAGGAAGCACGTGAGGTCGCAGTGGTTCGCAACGGAAGCTTTGCGGCTTTCTGTGCACAGTCGCGTACAGTGCTGCGCAAGTTAGTGCCCTAAAGCCCATGAAAATAAATAAAGAACAGATACATTGTCAAATATGGTGTGGAAAAGTGAGAGCTGTTATTGCCTTATACTTATTGAGGTGTTTGTTAAAGTGCATTGTCTGTTATACTTGCAGCATATTAAACACTTCTATTAATTGGTTCCAATGTTTTTACTTGGGCTACTGCATTGTGCCATTTGTTTCACATGACTGATGTTTGCCGCGTTCTTTTTTATTTCAGAAATCCTGTGGGTGGGAAGATTACGGATGTGTCCCAAGCTTGCCACATTTGAAGAGTCACAATTAAGAAATTTTCCGAATGTAACCCATTGCTCTGCTGATGTATCATCAACCACAATAAAATATGCGTGCTATGAATCAATTTGTTTTTGGTTTTATTGCATTGCGCGGAGTGAAAAAAGCACGCATGCACCATATATGCGAATATTCGAGAAAGATCCGCCAATGGACGTACTCAACTGGACGTCCATCGGCGGGCGAACCGTATACCTTTGGCCACCTTTCGGACGGCCGACGGACGTCTACCGGCTGTTTGCGGATGTTCAGCGGACGTACAGAACATCCGAAATAGACCTCTTTCGGCCGTCCGAAGGATATCGGTGGTTGCTTGGGGGAATAATCTCGATTGATCACAGCCATGAAGAGCTGCATCTACGTGTTTCCAGATTACTCTAGATCAGGGGTCCTCAAACTTTTTTGCTTGGAGGAACCCCAAAAGCCTTCAATAAGTTCCAGGGAACCCCCCCCCCCCCCCTGCCCCCCGCCCCGCTTTCACTCACCAGCAATGTGGTCGAGTGCATTTTTGCAAAGAGAGAGTTGCAAAAGTTAAATGTTTATTGCACAGATTAATACAAATACTAATGTGATGGGTGGTACTGCTTCCCTTTTAAGAGCAAGTCAAAGCGTGGCACAGTAGCACTCAGAGCCAGTCTCATATCAGCTGCCGGGTCAGGGCCGGTGAGTGTTCTCGCGGAACACAAGAAGACAGCCCGCGGAACCCCTGTGTTCCGCGGAACCCAGTTTGAGAACCCCTGCTCTAGATGATCTCGACCTGTTATCTCGAAGTTTCTTTGCCGGCTTTAAATTGAACGATGCCGCGAGCAGCGGGCATTCGTAGTTCGACGACCGACGAGCACGTTTGTTGCTTACGCCGCCGCCGAGTGATTCAGTTCTTTTGCGGGCGCAAGTCAGCCAAGGGCGTCCGCAGAATTTTTTGCAGGGGGGGGCCCCGTTGGTGCCCCGGGGGGGGGGGGGGATGTTCGTAGCAAAAAGGCGCTATTTGCGGAGTAAATTTATTTATTTATATGTAAATAAAAATTAAACAAAATGCACACATGAAAGAAAAATTACAAACAGCAAATTAAAGCGCGGCTAGGAGAGGTACATTGGAGTTTTTCAACGAAGAAACAACTAAAATTAATAAAAAATGAAAAAAGATGCTATATCACTTCGTGGAGAAGAGTGCTCAGTCTTTCTGCATACGGGTTCTCGACTCACCCGGATTGATGACCAGCACACAGCACAATATGTTCACAAACACGCAACTACAGTCACTCAGTCAGTCTTCCTTGAACAGCAACTGTAGGCGCCTCGGATTTTTCTGGGCGAATTGCGTAATTACACGTGTGATAAATTCACTTCTGTGCTTCATTACACGCTCTCGGTGCACACTCATCATACACATTGATTGGAAAAGCTGTTGAACGCGTACATTGAAAACATAAGATGACTATATATACAACGAAAACTTATTTACAAGATAAATGCACGCTCGCAGCTTCATACACCTCGCTCCATCTTGCTTGCGCATCCGCACAGTCGAGCAACCGCACACACACTGCTCGCCGCTCGTCGTTTTCTCGTCCGCTGTCTTGGTTGTTCTCAGCTTCGCTGACAACCGGCCACTAAAAACACCCAAGCACAAACACAGAGGCGCGCACACGTGCAAGGGCTTACTTGCCGCAGTATCCCCGAATGCGCACTCTGGGGGTGAAAGGAACGCCGCGCAACTTCCGAGGGGAAGGGACACTCGCCACTCCGGTCGGAAAATTTGTTTTTGTGTTTTTATGGGGTTCAGAGCCCCAAAACGACTCAGGCTATGAGGGATGGAGTAGTACAGAGTTCCGGGTAATGTCGACCACCTGGGTCTCTTTACCATGCACTGACACGCACAGTACATGGGCGCTGTTGTGATTTGAGGCCCAGCCAGAGGTGACAGGCGAGCCAGGCAGGCGCCATCGGGCTGCGTTGACCAAAGGCGCTGGTTTTCGCAGAAGACGCAAAGAACGCTGGTGTGGGGGCGCCTCGGGAGACTGCGTCGCCGTGAACAAAAGCAGCTAATCCCCTTTGCCGGAGATTCTGAAAGCGGCGCTTCTACCGAACTGCGCTACCCGTGGATCGGAGGAGACAGCGAGCGGCGGCGGCGCCAACTCATCGCCCGCTTGGCCCGGAGCAGCCCGACAAAGCGGGGGTGGACACGGCTGATTTGTCCTTCCCTCCTTAAGAATTCATCGGTGACCGGCGTAACGATAGGCGAAAACAAGATGCCCCGTGCACTGTCTGCCTCCGTGTCGCTATCTCTCTAGAGATCAAAGAAACAGACACCCATCTCAAGGCGGCTCGAAACACATGCTCGCCGGTGCCGCTGTATGTCTGGAACAGGTCGCCCTTCAGTAGAGCTAACGATGGCGTGGTTTGAAAACGGCGTAACGACGCACGCCCGGACGCGGCATTTCGCAGATGTGACCATGCGGGGCTGCTTTTACCCTTTTGACTGAGCGCACCACCGCCCCTGGCGTGCGGCCATCACTCACGGTTCGAGTGAGTGATTTTCCAGGGGGGTGCAGCCGCCCCCCCTTGCCCCCCCCTCCGGACGCCCATGAAGTCAGCCCAAATAAAGAGCTTCGTTTCCAAGCCTGGTTGGTGTCTTCCTGACCGCTGGACTGCCGTCACTACAACGTGACAATACATATATTATGCACAATACTAGATCTGTGGATGTGAAACATATGCGATGTTGCCATGCTACAAAGGGTGGTTTTACGGAGGGGGCAGTCACATTTTAAACGTATATTTTCTGAAATTTTTTCATTGAGAAAAAGGTGTTCAGAACGGTTGTCCTATGTAAAATTTCAGTATTTTGGAGGGGGGCGAGCCCCCCCCCCCCCATCCATAAATCCTCCCCTTCCATCTACTATATGCACTTTGGCCCTCTCCGTTTCTGTCGCCTCTATGAGTGGCTTTTGGAGTTGTGAATCAAAAGTCATTGTTGGCACGGCCACCATTACAACACGTTATGATACTACATTTTGTGTTCAGGGTCAAGAACTCAAACTTTTTAGTATAGTTGCCCATCCTCACTGCTGTATGAGAAAGCATTCCTTGCATGGTGTTGGGAGAATGGGTCGTTGCTAGCTCGCTGCTTGACAGAACCGCGGTCAGGCTACCGACCCGTTCCCGCCACTACCAGGACAGGAGTGCCGCTGAGCGAAGAGGTTGGGCGATGGGAGGAAGGTTACAAGAGGGTTTATTTACATTTTTACATCATGGTTAGAAGTGAGACTGAAGTGAAGCTGAAGTGAGGCTCAAATGAGGCCCTCCTGCCGCATTCGTTGTCGAGTCTTATACTGTTCTCCTTCCCTAAATTCCCTAGGTTGAGGACGCCCCCGCCTGGGTGGGAGGGGGCCCAGAGCACAAACAACACGAACTTGTGCGCACAAAGACACCACTGCACTTAGAGTCCCGCCCCCGTCACATATGTTGAGTCTGAGGGAAAGAAGGTTTCCGTCGAAGCAGCGTCGACTGCGGTAGGTGGTGGTTCCGGCCAGCCCGCGGGTCACCGACATCTGTTGTTCATCAAACGACACCCGCCGCTCGAGGCCGGAACGCGAGGTCACGAAAAGGCCGAAAGCGGTTCCTCGTGCTTGGAGAAGTTCGCGAGGGTCGGAGATGATGCTCGCCGGCTTGTCGCGGTGCCTGGCACGCCAAAGAGCCACAGGAAACGAGGCCCTTTGTTCCCCGCATGGCCACGGCAAATGCGGAAGATAACGTTCGTCTCCCCGAGGCGGCGGCGGCGTTCTACACGTGCAGGCACTTCGGAAAGGGGGCCTGGTTTTGCTTAAACTCAGCCCCTTCGTTTTGGTCCTGTACTCCGACCAGGCAAACTCCGTAATTGAAGTCAGCTGTCACCTGGGTCCTCTCCGTGCGTGCGGTATATGGTGGCAGGCCCGAAAGTAATCACGCTGAAGTTGCTCGCAGCCATATCTATACAGTAGAAACAGGTGTGCTGGCTGGCTCCAAACGAGACCCGCTGACGTCGATCTTAATAGCTCCTCCGCGGCCCGGAAAATCTCGAATGGCCAGCGTTCCCCACCGCTGGGCAGGAAGAGATGGGCTCGCGTCCACGTTGATATCTTGGCTTGCAACATCAACTTCCAAGGCAAACCCAAAACACCGAACCACCAACAAAGGAAAGCACAGATGGGACGTTCCAAACAACAAAGCACCGCTCCACGCGCAAGCGCTTGGAATCCTCTCAAGACCCACCAGGCTTCCTTTTAGTGCCGAAACAAAAACCTGGTCCAGAATACTGACCCCTCAATTTTGCCCAAATTTAGGGTCAAAGCGAGCGTCCGCGTCACATCTGTGGTCGCCAAAGACAGACTGCCACGTTGTACGATAAGCTGTGGTGTGTCAAAGCCTACAAATTTAGAATAGAAACTCCATTCCTTATCAATCAAGCTCTGATCTCCCTACACCACCCGAATATCGAAAGTCTCCTTAAAATTTGGCCCACGCTCAGTTTAATCCCCTGGCTCTTCTCAAAGAACCTTGATCTCTCGAGACTGAGAATCAACTGCTCCAGTTAAACTCACAAAAATGCGACTGCTCATCAAAATCGGTACTCATTCCAGTACAGGCGAAAGGCTTCCCTTAAACTCATTGTGTCAGGCGCCATAACCTATACACAAGCTGCTACAAGCGTTCTCCACAAAATTCTGCACTTTCAGTTCATTCGGTTAATCTCCGAATACCGCAATCGGATAACTAACCACGCGCCAGTAAACACGAGTACGCAAAGGAGCACAAATACACGCACTTTGCCTTTCGCAAGTCATTACCCAGTAAACCATAAAACGTCACATAGACATCAGCGAGATATTTACGCTGGACATTAGACACCTCCATTAGACATAAATTTTAGTATCGTTTACGAAAAATCTACGTACCTACAACATGAAAATTGGGGTCCAGTTCACGTTTTAGTACGTACTGCAGGTATCACGCTCGACATTTATCAGACATTTGTGAACATGTAAGTACGACCAGTCTACGTAGTCTAGACGTCTATATAGAGAGAATATGACTATACATAAATCAATACCCAGGTGAAAATTTCTAACTGGTTCCAGTCCAACTGTTTTAAGGCGCATATTTCCAGTTGTTGCAACTGGAAATTTGTTCCTTAAACCAGTTGCGACTGGAACCAGCTGCAATACGAGATGCAGCTGACACCTGTTACAATTCCAGATGGAACGGAGACCTACTGCATCCCAGCCACAGACTTCCCTATGGAGTCGTCGGGACGTCCAAGCTCTCCAGCTAGCTCAAATACAGTTGAGTTAAGCGAGTACATGGCCATCACGGGAGCCCAAAACGCTGCAGATGACTTCCGAGTGCGTCAGTATTTTATTGCGCTCGGCGCTTTCACTGAATCTTCTCGTTGAGCATAGTCGTCAGGTTTACAGCTGCGGCGGCATCAATACTCTTCTGCCGAGCCCAGCAAGTCAGGGTTGCTGCAAAAGAAAGCATAATTGTTCACTTTTACAGGTGACAAGAGAATAGCACAGCAACCACAACAAACAAACCCAGTAATTTACGCCACTTTTACCGACGCAAGTATATATGAAGCGTCAAAGGTTGCCCTTGCAGCACTAAAAGGCAGTCGTGCTGAGTGGAGTGTGCTTGCACACGCACTTCGGCACACCATCCGAACGCATGCCCACATTTCGGTAGTAGAGGCCAGTTGCATACATCACCAGCCTTTGTTTCAATACACAGCGAGTTAGCGTAAAAATATAACGTGCCGATTAATGCGTTAGAATTTTTCTTTATGAACGCAAAAATAGCATAAAATACAATTCAATGAGCGAACTGAATAAGGTCGAGATTCCAGCCGCTGAAAACGACTTGTAGTCCTAATTCGTACTGACGGGTCCACTTCGCCGAGTAGTAAAAGCAAGCAAACTGTCTTCCTTCAGCTCCATCAAGGAAATAACTGTTGAACAATCTCGGCAGCAGTAATAAGCGAATAATTAATTTTATGTCGAGGTTCTTCAAACACAACGTTCCCACGGAACACGATGACAAATCGCACACGCCGTGCGCTCTACCACTGCCGCCATGGCTGAACCTAGCCTCGTGTGGAGTGTGCGACACTGACACATATTTTGTATCGTCTCTTTTTTGTACTTAGTAGCAGGCTTGCTGTGGCACGAAAAAAAAGGTAATAATTTTTAAACTGTAGCATATTACTTTTTTCACAGCTGCAATCGCCATGCGCAGTTTGTGCTATTATTGATAAAATACGATACGAACTACAACGCGATGGCGGCGTAGACAATTCACCGCGCTTTCCCCGCCGCCGCCTGTCCGCGGCACTGAACAGGCATATGGGCAGCGCATGTAGCATGAAGGCAAGATAACCAATTATCATTAGGGTAACGGGCTGAATTCAGAGAGAATGCAAGCACAGCAGAGAGGATCAGGGCAGGTGGGTGTCGTATCGTAGTAATGATAATTAGCAGTAAAACAGTACACGTAGCATACGGTCGAGCCGATCTGTATTCTGCTACTTCGTCGTCTTCTCTACTCCCGTGCGCGCGAGTGCGTGCAGCGCACCTTCCACACTTCATCTTTATCACATTTCCGCCGCACTTTAAAAAAAAACAAAATGTCTAGCGGATGTCATAGTCTTTGAACCATGCGGGCTGCTTCTTTTTGCGAGTACTTCGGCGTGGCGGCGCAGGAAGTGAAGCCGCAGTTGCCGCTGTGGATGTACTACACGAGGGTTGAGGAGCGGCTGCCGATTCCGGAGCGGGCGAAACCAGGTGCGATGAAGGGCCCGAGCAGCTAACTTGAGCGGCTGGCAACAGATGGATTGAAGGCGCGTCCGAAGAAGAACCCTGGACCACGGTTCCGGACTGTGAACTGGGCGGCAGCATTCTGTTGCCGTCGATAGGCGGCGAAATATCAGCGAAAAGGGCCGCTGGAGCTGGGGAGGACAGTTGCTGCTGAACTACTACTTCTGGGCGAACCGCAGAAAACTTGGACGAGTGCCACACTCGCCCATCATCCAGCAGATAAGATGCAGGTCCACGCTGCTCCACAATCTTCCGAGGCTCCGAAAACCGAGCTGACAGTTTGCCTCGCACATTTGGTTTGCGGACACGCACGTACTGGCCAATCTGAAAGTCACGACACTTGGCGCCACTCCGACGGTCCGCATAAAGCTTGTACTGCGCTTGCTTCTCCTCAAGCCTCTGCCGCAAAAGCTTAAGCGCTTTTGTCGGATCCACTGAGAAGCACTGATCCGGCAGTCCTATGACGTTGAGCCTTGTGCGGGGCAACCGGCCATGAAGTAGGACAGCTGGTGCAATTCCTGTCGTGGCATGGGGCGTACAGCGGTAGACACCGAGGTAATCCACAATAGCTGTACGTAGGTCGCGTCGCTCGCACATAGCCAACTGAATATAGGACTTAAGCACTCGATTGAATCGTTCCACGAGTCCATTAGCTTGGGGATGGTACACTGAAGAGTAGCAATGGCGTATCCCCCGTTCGCGGAGGAAAGTTTGCATGGCCATCGACGAGAATTGAGGTCCGTGGTCAGAGACAATCTCTTGAGGGTAACCCTCACGAGCAAAGAGGCCAAGCAGGAATTCTTGAACGGTTTGAGTTGTGATGGCATCAGCGAAGAAAACCTCTGGCCACTTGCTATAATAATCCATTAGAGTAATCGCGAAGCGGCAACCACTGGGAGCTTGATCGAAAGGCCCCACAATATCAATGGCAACCTTATCCCAAGGTTTTTCTGGGAAGGCGACAGGTTGCAGAGGAGCAATTCCGAGTTCCTTGGAGAAGAGATGTTCGAATTGTGGACGTAGCTCAGGAGGTAACAGAGGCGTATTAGGCGTCATGGAAAGACATTCCAACGATGCAACTTTGATCTTCATTTGTAGGGCTGCAATGGAATCCAGACCCAGCAGCGTTGTGCCTCCCGAGACAACGTACAACAGGATGCAGGCGGTACGGTCGTGAAACTTGGCTGTGGCAACAAAACAGCCTTGGACTATAATCCGAGACTTTGAATAGTCCAATAGTTGAACTGCAGTTGGTTTAAGCGGGAAAATTGCAGCGAAGAATCGGTGGTATAGGTCTTCAGAAATAATTGACACAGATGAGCCGGTGTCAATCAGGAAGCGGATGGACTTGCCTTCAATCAGGACCGAGGCGAAAATTCCGTTTTTTTGACTTTCAACATTGAGAATAGATGCACTGCTGAAGCCATCCGGCATCGACGATGTGTCAGCAGTATCTGCAACTTGCTGAACTTGAACAGGACGGTCGGACGACTTGCAGAGAGAGTCGAAATGGCCCATCTTGCCGCACCGACGACACTTGCGGTTGCGGGCTCGGCATGCAGGGTTGTTCGCCAGGTGGGCCGTAGAACCGCAACGGTAGCACATGCGCTGTGGTATTGCAGCAGCAGGTTGTGACGGTTGACTTTGGCACTTGCAGCAATGGGCCTGAGGTGGTGTTTGTCTCGATCCGCGCTCGCATCCCACACGATGTACTGGAGCGTCCTCCTCAGCCAATTCCCTGGCTTCACGGGAAGCTTGCTCGCACTATCGAGCAAGGAGCACGGCGCGCGACAGAGTCAAGGAGGAGCCTTCCATGAGTAGGCGCTCACGTAGATGGCAACTCGAGGTCTTCTCCACCAGCTGGTCCCTGATCATATCGTCCGCCATGGTCCCAAAGCCACAGTCGCCGACGAGGCTGCGAAGGACAGCGACGTACTCATCAGTTGTCTCTCCTGGAGCCTGAACTCGACGGCGAAAGCGATGACGTGCGGCGATTACATTCACGGACGACTTGTAATGCGCCGACAGGATGGATATCGCCGCATCAAATTCGTCAAGGCGCGGCGCCTCGTCACCGGAGTGCGATGCAGCTGCTGTAGGCGCTGGAGTGGACGACGGCGGCGCCAAGGTATAAAAAATGCGCTGACCTTCCAGTCCGATGCAGTTCAGCAGGATGGCCTTCCGCCTGTCCGCGCCCAGAGTAGAGGCACCAGAGGCCAGCATGTAATTCCGGAACGCCAGCTCCCATTGCTCCCATGGAAGGGCAGGACGACCAGGAGTCGGCAGGAAGGGCGGTGGTGGCTGAAGCCCAGAAAAACTCATGACGGATGGTGAGCAGTCCACGTCAAGGTCCTGAATCAAAACAGCATCCTCGTCGCCAAAATATGTTGTATCGTAGTAATGATAATTAGCAGTAAAACAGTACACGTAGCATACGGTCGAGCCGATCTGTATTCTGCTACTTCGTCGTCTTCTCTACTCCCGTGCGCGCGAGTGCGTGCAGCGCACCTTCCACACTTCATGATGAGGTTCGGAAGTGGGCGCGGCGAGAGCTTTGGAACCATGCGTCTAAAGAATCCCTTCTTGTTCTTGATACAGGCCGTGATTTGCATCAGCCACAGCGATGCGGCTTCAGCTACTGAGTGCGACCCAGCTACGGTGAAGCCGACGGAATTGCACGACCACCAGCGCAATGCATCGACAGGCTTTCCTGCTGACGACACACCGGGTCTGCGCAGCTGGACGACGCACTTGGACCGACATCGAGCGCCACCATCCGCTACGTCACCACTGCCAGAGCGTATAAAAGGGACTCAAGCGTGGCAGACGATCAGTGGGCGCGGCGAGAGCTTTGGAACCATGCGTCTAAAGAATCCCTTCTTGTTCTTGATACAGGTGAGAGACTACCGCCAGGCTTATGGCTATCGTAGTGACGATGTGTGCCTTTTGCTCTTGCCGTGCCCACGGCCGTTTACTGATTTGCTAAAAAATGTATACCATTGTTTTGTTAACTTACTGGCTTCCTGCGGGGACGTTGAATTAAATCCAGGCCCCTCTACCGAAAGCATGCTGCAGGCAATTATGAATGACTTGCTCAAAGAAAGCGTGGCCACAACAAACCGACGCCTAGATGAAAGCATTGATAAGTTAGCTTCCATTGACCGAAAAGTGGAGGATATTTCGACCACGTTTAAGACCTACACAGCCAAGGTGGACGATCTACAGGAAACTGTTGACAGCCTACTGTTGAAAGTAGATGATCTAGAAAATCGAAGCCGGAGGAACAATTTAATACTTTATGGTTTACCGGAACCAACGGAAGAACCGTCCCAATCTTTGGAACAAGAGGTTTCGAAAAAAATCTTTCAGGACATACTAAAGTTTCAAACGTGTCAATGGAGCGCGTCCACAGAATAGGGAAGCCTAGAGACGGCAAATGTCGTCCAGTAATACTCAAGCTTTTGGACTACCGAGACAAACTAAAGATACTGAAAGTATGCAGCGCCTTCAAAAACACTGAATATAGCATTTCTGAGGACATCTCTCCCAGGGTCCAAGCAATAAGGAAAAAGCTTTGGACTTGGACCAAAGAAAATCGAGACAGAGGAGACAAGGTGTTTCTAACCTTTGACAAAGTTAGAATCAATGGCAAGACTTTCAGATGGGACGAAGCATTGGATAAGGCAGTTCCGTCTGCGACGAATTGACATACCCGGTCTATTTCCAGTCAAAAACAGCGCAAAAGTAAAAGTAAATCTCTTTCGTTGGAATCACCCCATGCGTTCAGTCCTCTATCTGTGTTAACTGTTAACGCCCGGAGCGTCGTGAACAAGTTTGACGACCTTGAAAGCCTTCTTCTTAGTTACAACCCGGATGTCACGCTACTAACGGAAACATGGCTTCATGATGCTATTCCTGATTCCGACATAATACCCAGCTCATACAACATACTTCGCCAGGACCGTGGCTCGAGAGGGGGTGGTGTTGCGGCCATAATAAAAAAGAGCATTCCGTTCACATCCATTGCTCACAATACTTGTGCTGAGATGGCTTGGATCCTTGTGCAACGCTGTGTTCAGGTGCAACGTTCTTATTGGTGTAGTATACAGGCCTCCGAATGCAGACACCTAAATCTTAGAATCGCTGCACGATTTTCTTTACACCCATAGCAAACGCTACACTCGTATTATCTTGTGCGGCGACTTTAATTTGCCTATGATCAACTGGGATGATCTCTGTGCTCGACCTTCTTGCCAGCACGCTGAATTGTTACTCGATTTGGCATTTTCTTTTAATCTTAAACAGGTAGTAGGAACACTTACACTTGTTACTTCAAACTCGCAAACTATGCCGACGAATAAAGCGACAGGTTTAGACGGCATAAGCAATAGGGCTGTGATAGAAAATTTTGACATCCTTGGTCCCGTCTTGTGCTCGCTTTTTAACCATTCTGTTAACGCTTGCAAGTATCCGTCTGTATTGAAAACAGCGAAGGTAGTGCCAGTATATAAGGACGGTGACCGGAACGACGCAAATTGCTACAGGCCAATATCTCTTCTTAGCACAATTAATAACATCTTTGAAAAAATTCTTGCAAACAGATTCAACAAGTTTTTAGATAAATACGGTATCCTCAGTACACAACAACATGGTTTCAGGTCACACCATTCAACTTGCACAGCAGTCCTGTCACTTACCCAGAAAATTAACACGGCTTTGCACAATGGCATGTTAGTTGGAGTAATATTTTTGGATTTAAAAAAGGCATTCGACACAGTTGATCATTCTATACTGATAACAAAACTAAAACACTACGGCTTTCGTCATAATATTTCCGACCTACTCACTAGTTATATCACTGACCGTCAACAAGTTGTGGTGATGAATTCCTTTACATCCTCACCGCACAAGCTTTACACTGGAGTTCCGCAAGGATCCGTACTTGGTCCATTATTGTTTTCCTTATACGTTAATGACTTACCTTCATTTATCGGCTGTTCAAAACTTCTGATGTATGCTGATGATACATGTTTAATTATAACGGCAGATACAATGAAAGAGCTAGAGGAAAAAGCGAATCAAGAAGTCCATAAAATAGCGCAATGGTTCTCAGCAAACAAGCTGACAATAAACACGAAAAAAACTAAATACCTGATATTCCATTCAAGAAGAAAACTAATCGACCCAACTGATGTCAGAATCCTTGTAAATAATGCACTAATAGAACACACATTTTCATTTAAATATCTAGGTGTCACATTTGACAGCCACTTACACTGGCAAGACCAAATTGAGGCAGTCTGCGGGAAGTTGGCATCTGGATGTCATGCTCTTCATCAGGTTAAGGAATTATTTGACATCTCTACATTACGAATGCTTTATTTTGCCTTCATCGAAAGCCATCTATCATACTGTGTCGAAGCATGGGGTGGAACTTACCATACGTATTTAAATCCTATTATCCGTCTTCATAAACGTGCATTAAGAACAATAAACAAGTCTAACCGTTATGAGCACAGCAAACCGTTATTCCGCAAGTCAATGATCCTTCCATTTGATTCATTGTACCGATTAAAAATCTCTGTATGTATTCACAACATAGTAAGACACAACCACCCTTTTCATGCATCAATACTTCATCTCCCGCTTCGGTCCACTAGAAACCTCTCTTTCGGCAATTTCAACCTCCCTCCCATCCGCAATGTGTATGGTGAGCGTTTATTGGAGTCTGCTGGGGTAAAAATTTGGAACGCGATACCCATTTCTCTTAAAAAGTCACACAATTTTGCTGGTATGTTTAAAAACACTTAATTGAAATAATTGATTTAACCTGAAATTCTTTTTTCGTCACAGTTTTCTGTTATTATGTACTTTGTATGTAACACGATAGTTTTTACTAACACTTGATGTCCGAAAGTTCTTTTTGCATGTCATGTTTTTAAAGCTATTTTCTTTCTTTTGCCGCGCCGAATGTTATCTACCAGTGTTATTTAGACTGCTTTGCTTTTAATCTTGTACAACGCTTACGCTTTTCTGTATATGTCCGCCGTTTTTGAATTTGCTTTTACGTGTTTCGTGTACTTGGACCCGAACTAGCCGCTGGCTATGGGTCCAAAAAGTGTTTGTATTTCCTGTAAAAGAAATTCGAAAATAAATTGAAACTGAAATTGACCTTGTTCTTATCTCTGAAGCTGTCAGTGAAACAGGATTTACTGTAGAAGTTTTGCCACGCATATCAGATCATGGTGCGGTCCTGTTTAGAAGCAATCTACCGCAAAACAATGATACGTTGTCCAGAAAAAAAATTCATGGATTTTAGGAAAGCGGCAGATGAAGTTGTACTAGACTACTTAGAACAAGATTTCGACACTTTTTCTCAAAAATTTATCCAGGGTGAATTCAGTGTGAATGATTTATGGTTGCATTTTAAACACGCAGTCCAAGAATGTATGCACAGGTACATTCCAACAAAACGCAAGAGAATGGCTCGCAACGACCCTTGGATCACTCGTGACATATTGCAACTAAAGCGCCGCTTAAAACGCCTATCACGTTCCAATTCATCTGTCGACCGTTCTCTGCTACAGTCAATGCGCACAGAACTTAGGAACAAAATTTAAAGACTCAGAGTATCATTTCTTCAATGTTAAGCTACATCATTTTTTTACTAACGCTCCAAGGAAGTTTTGGATGCACATAACGGGAAAAAAAGGATCCGGTCACCAAAGTTAGAGTGAATGATACCGAGTCAAGCGATAACCA
The DNA here is from genome assembly GCF_055824585.1 of Amblyomma mixtum. Classification (NCBI taxonomy): domain Eukaryota; kingdom Metazoa; phylum Arthropoda; class Arachnida; order Ixodida; family Ixodidae; genus Amblyomma; species Amblyomma mixtum. The sequence goes on from NC_143019.1 coordinate 146,484,438, forward strand.
GAATATTGCCGAAGCGTTCAACGAGTACTTTGCCTCGGTATTTCTACGCGGTAGTGAAGACAATAATCCAGAATTTTCAGGTTCTGGCTGTGAACTTCCGGACCTTTTTGTTTCTGAAGAAGGTATTCTTTCGTCCCTACTAAGCATAGATATAAAGAAATCTGCTGGTCCCGATGACATACCAAATAATTTTCTTTTTAGGTATGCGGAGTGGTGTGCGAAATATCTGTTTATAATATTTAATGAAAGTCTAAAGCAAGGTGTCCTTCCTAATGATTGGAAAGCAGCAAAGGTAATTCCCATTTATAAGTCCGGAGATAAACTCAGTATTACTAATTACAGACCCGTCTCTCTTCTGTGCACCGCTAGTAAGGTGATGGAGCACTTTGTTTTTAAGCACGTGAGCAGCTTCCTGGAAAATAATAGTTTCTTTTCCGAAAAACAACATGGATTTCGGCGTGGCCTATCCACAGTTACACAGCTTCTACACATTACCAATGAGGTCATGGCAGCGCTGGACCGGGGCGGGCAAATAGACGTGCTTTTTCTTGATTTTCAGAAAGCGTTCGATCGTGTTTGTCACAATAGACTAAAACTGAAGCTACAATGTGTGCTAAAAAATGAACAAATTCTCTGCTGGCTTGACTCATATTTATCTAACCGAACACAATACGTCCGTATAGGAAACTCAATTTCTCCACCTGCTCCAGTACTTTCTGGTGTACCGCAAGGTTCAGTACTTGGACCCCTTCTCTTTTTGATTTATCTGAATGATTTGACCTTTGATTCCCCGGTACGATGCCGGTTCTTCGCAGATGATTGCATTGTGTATCATAACATTCGATCATTGCACGATCAGACTGACATACATGATTACCTAACTGCAATCAATAATTGGTGTCAGTCCTGGCGCATGAACTTAAACGTCTCAAAATGCACACACATGGTCATTACAAGGAAGAAAAAACCATTAATTTGTACATATAAAATCAACAATGTAGCAATTAAGCCGGTTGACAAATTTAAATACCTGGGTGTAGTAATTGACTCGAAGCTAACCTGGAGCGCTTATGTTCAATACGTCTTTTCGGCGTCGCTAAGGAGACTATGGCTACTTAAACACCGGCTTAAACATTGCACTAGTAGGACTAAACTCGCTGCCTACACGACACTCATTAGACCATTGCTCGATTATGCCGATGTTGTGTGGGATCCCCACACAAAAAATGACATCAGTAACATTGAAAGCGTGCAAAAGAAAGCCCTTAGATTTATTTATAATACTTACAGCAGAAGAGCCTCGGTCACTGATCTCAGAACACGGTCTGGCCTCCTAACATTAGAATTTCGGCGTAGACTACATCGCCTTCAAACTATGTTTAATATAGTTAACAAACTAACAAAAATGGATTCCGACATCTACATCAATTTCAATAAAAGAAGAGAAACAAGAGGCAAGCACAGCAAAACAATTTTGATGCCACAGGCTAAGACTAGCGCCTATCGCTTCTCGTTCTTCCCTCGAACTATTGCAAGAAGTCGCCAGTCTGACTTCGGTCGAATCCTTTGCGTCTGCCGTGCACTCTTTGCAATGAAGCGCGTTAGTTTTAGAGTGTCCAGTTCTCCTGTATTTGCAGTTTGCAGATGTGTGTTTTTTTTTGTTCTTTTCAATGACGTCAGTGTCCGTCTTTTTGTAATTTTGTATAAGCTGAATTTACTCACGCAGTAGTCTGTATTGCAAGCCATTTCCTTATGCTTTCTTGCCACTCACATTCTTCTTTATACCTTGATTTGTAGTGCCGACTTTGACTTGTCTTTCCTGTACTTACTCACTCCTGCCTGGACTGCCAATAGGCAGTTGGCAGTATCAAATAAATAAATAAATAAATAAATAAATAAATAAATAAATAAGTTTGCTGGGATAAGGGGGCCGCCGCTGCAACAGGGTTAACGGAGAAATTTTTGGCCTGCAGTGGACATGATTACCGTGTTGACATGATAAAAAGCGGGACTCAAGAAGTTTATTCTCAAGAAATATGAGGTCACACATTCAGCTACACAAATGCCTAAGCCTTCCTCTGTTCAACATTCCAATAGTTAGTTAATTATCATTGCTAGCGCGATTAGCAGATTTAACACATTTTTGAGAAAAAATAACCCCCAAAAATTGAACTGAACCAATTTTTGTACTTTAAATAGTTGGATAAGTTGAATAAAACATGCTTAATCAGAAAAAATGGTTATTATATAGTCCTGGCTGCTAAATAACAAAAAGTTTTTTAGTGTGTCCTCACTTTTCAGTGTGGTTGAGATTGCAGGCTGTAGCACAAGGTATAAATTCAATGTAAGAATAGTAATGAAATAACAATGCGAATCCTGACCAAATTGACTGGCATTTCAAACCGACTGCGTACAGTTGAGTCAGAAACCTGATGCGCGTGCATTCAGATTTCTCTTTACTACTTCCCGTATTTTTCTTCTTTCTAGGTAGGATAATGTTGGCGTGAAGCGAGCACGAAAAAACACAGGCAGCGCTGGTGATGCCTCCAATTTGTAGTCAACAGCGATTTCCAACTTTAAATGCAGTAAGGCAACACGAAATATCGAACGATTGAAAAATATGGAATTCTTAAATTATATATCTCAATTACATACCCAGGACGTGACAAGTAATATCTACGAGGAGTCTAGGTTAAGGCAGATATAATGTCGTGGGAACGTCTCCAGCTTTTCCACGAAAAAAGGTTGGTAGATCCCAGTAAACCATAAAACGTACCATAGACATCAGCAAGATATTTACGCTGGACATTAGACACCTCCATTAGACATCCATATTAGTACCGTTTACGAAAAATCTACGTACCTACATGAAAATTGGGGTCCAGTTCACGTTGTAGGTACGTACTGCAGACATCACGCTCTACATTTATCAGATATTTGTGAACATGTAAGTACGCCGTCTACGTAGCCTAGACGTCTATATAAAGAGAATATGACTATACATAGATCAATATCCAGGTGAAAATTTCTAACTGGTTCCAGTCCTACTGTTTTAAGAGACACATTTCCAGACTGGAACCAGCTGCAATACGAGATGCAGCTGACACCTGTTACAATTCCAGATGGAACGGAGACCTACTGCATCCCAGCCACAGACTTCCCTATGGAGTCGTCGGGACGTCCAAGCACTCCAGCTAGCTCAAATACAGTTGAGTAAGCGAGTACATGGCCATCATGGGAGCCCAAAACACTGCAATGACTTCCTAGTGCGTTAGTATTTTATTGCGCTCGGCGCTTTCACTGAATCTTCTCGTTGAGCATAATCGTCAGGTTAACAGCTGCGGTGGCATCAATACTCTTCTGCCGAGCCCAATAGGCCAGGGTTGCTGCAAAAGAAAGCATAATTGTTCACTTTTACAGGTGACAAGAGAATGGCACAGCAACCACAACAAACAAACCCAGTAATTTACGCCACTTTTACCGACGCAAGTCTATGAAGCGTGAAAGGTTGCCCTTGCAGCACTAAAAGGCAGTCGTGCTGAGCGGAGTGTGCTTAGATAGATAGATAGATAGATAGATAGATAGATAGATAGATAGATAGATAGATAGATAGATAGATAGATAGATAGATAGATAGATAGATAGATAGATAGATAGATAGATAGATAGATAGATAGATAGATAGATAGATAGATAGATAGATAGATAGATAGATAGATAGATAGATAGATAGATAGATAGATAGATAGATAGATAGATAGATAGATAGATAGATAGATAGATAGATAGATAGATAGATAGATAGATAGATAGATAGATAGATAGATAGATAGATAGATAGATAGATAGATAGATAGATAGATAGATAGATAGATAGATAGATAGATAGATAGATAGATAGATAGATAGATAGATAGATAGATAGATAGATAGATAGATAGATAGATAGATAGATAGATAGATAGATAGATAGATAGATAGATAGATAGATAGATAGATAGATAGATAGATAGATAGATAGATAGATAGATAGATAGATAGATAGATAGATAGATAGATAGATAGATAGATAGATAGATAGATAGATAGATAGATAGATAGATAGATAGATAGATAGATAGATAGATAGATAGATAGATAGATAGATAGATAGATAGATAGATAGATAGATAGATAGATAGATAGATAGATAGATAGATAGATAGATAGATAGATAGATAGATAGATAGATAGATAGATAGATAGATAGATAGATAGATAGATAGATAGATAGATAGATAGATAGATAGATAGATAGATAGATAGATAGATAGATAGATAGATAGATAGATAGATAGATAGATAGATAGATAGATAGATAGATAGATAGATAGATAGATAGATAGATAGATAGATAGATAGATAGATAGATAGATAGATAGATAGATAGATAGATAGATAGATAGATAGATAGATAGATAGATAGATAGATAGATAGATAGATAGATAGATAGATAGATAGATAGATAGATAGATAGATAGATAGATAGATAGATAGATAGATAGATAGATAGATAGATAGATAGATAGATAGATAGATAGATAGATAGATAGATAGATAGATAGATAGATAGATAGATAGATAGATAGATAGATAGATAGATAGATAGATAGATAGATAGATAGATAGATAGATAGATAGATAGATAGATAGATAGATAGATAGATAGATAGATAGATAGATAGATAGATAGATAGATAGATAGATAGATAGATAGATAGATAGATAGATAGATAGATAGATAGATAGATAGATAGATAGATAGATAGATAGATAGATAGATAGATAGATAGATAGATAGATAGATAGATAGATAGATAGATAGATAGATAGATAGATAGATAGATAGATAGATAGATAGATAGATAGATAGATAGATAGATAGATAGATAGATAGATAGATAGATAGATAGATAGATAGATAGATAGATAGATAGATAGATAGATAGATAGATAGATAGATAGATAGATAGATAGATAGATAGATAGATAGATAGATAGATAGATAGATAGATAGATAGATACTTGAGGCCGTACCCTTTGTAACGGGCGGGCACCACTAAAGTGAGCACCCAGACCAAAAAAACAAAAAATCACAAAAAAAACGAGATGAAAGCGCACAAGAAAGGAAAGAAAAAATAAAAAAAAATTCTCTGCCTCTCCCGTAACCGAGAGTAGAGTAAGCATGAAATGTTTACGGGCCTAATGTCATCTCGGTGGACACCCGAACCGCACCGTACAGGAAGGGAGGAACGCCACCACCCGTTCAGCGCGATGCCTTGCCATTTGAACGCAAGGTTTTTTGAGGAAAGGAAATGGCGCAGTAATTCTCTGCCATCTCGGTGGACACCCGAACCGCGCCGTAATGGAAGGGAGGAACGCCACCACCCGTTCGGCGCGATGCCTTGCCCTTTGAACGCAGCGCTTCTCCCCCGGATAACGTATGACAACGAAGTGTAACGTGGCATTTATGTGCTTTTTGCACGCGTTATTAGAAATCGGAAATTATAATTCCGTGCATTATCAAACCCACAGCTCCACTGATATCTTGATAAACATTGAGAAGGCACTGCCAGCAGTTATTTTTTGTCTCGTTTGGAGACCAACCGGCGCTTGCATGCCGGTCGCGTAGGAGGGCTTAGAGAGTCTCGTTAAATCTCGTTAAGTCTCGTACGGTGCCCGGATGTTCTCGTTTCAGAGCCCGGATGACTGGAATTCAGTGCCCGGATGAGTGGATTTCAGTGCCCGGATAACTGGAATTCAGTGCCCGGATGACTGGAATTCAGTGCCCGGATGAGTGGATTTCAGTGCCCGGATAACTGGAATTCAGTGCCCGGATAACTGGAATTCAGTGCCCGGATGAGTGGATCTCGGTCTCGGCGTGACGTCACCACACTGCCGACAACGGGAGCTAAAAGCATTTCATGCTTAAAAACGCAAAGTTCAAAGCAAGGAGTTCGCTCATCGACCGCGTTCACATCCGACTGCGGTTTCGCGCGGTTAGACAGTGCGCCACCAAAGAGTCAGTCGACGCTTGGTTCGCAGCACACCCTCGCTCTTGTGCTTGGAGTTGTCTCCCTCGTCGTCCACCGCAGGGTCGTCCACACGCACTTCGGCACACCATCCGAACGCATGCCCACATTTCGGTAGTAGAGGCCAGTTGCATACATCACCAGCCTTTGTTCCAATACACAGCGAGTTTGGCGAAAACAGCCAAACGAATGAGCGTAAAAATATAACGTGCCGATAAATGCGTTAGAATTTTTTCATTACGAACGCAAAAATAGCATAAAATACACTTCAATGAGTAAACTGAGACTGAGTACGCACCAAGAAAGGTCACGATCCCAGCCGGTGAAAACGAGTTGTAGTCCTAATTCGTACTGACGGGTCCACTTCGCCGAGTAGTAAAAGCAAGCAAACTGTCTTCCTTCAGCTCCATCAAGGAAAGAACGGTTGAACAATCTCGCCAGCAATAATAAGAGAATAATTAATTCTGTGTCGAGGTTCTTCAAACACAATGTTCCCACGGAACACGACTGAAATCGCACACGCCCTGCGCTCTACCACTGCCACCATGGCTGAACCTAGCCTCGTGCGGATGTGCGAAACTGTCACATATTTTGTATCGTCTCTTTTTTGTACTTAGTAGCAGGCTTGGTGTGGCATTAAAAATAAGTTAATTATTTTTAAATTGTAGCATATTACTTTTTCACAGCTGCAATCGCCATGCGCAGTTTGCGCTATTATTGATAAAATACGATACGAACTACAACGCGATGGCGGCTTAGACAATTCACCGCAGTTTCCCCGCCGCCGCCTGTCCGCAGCATAGAACAGGCATATGGGCAGCGCATGTAGCATGAAGGCAAGATGACCAATTATCATTAGGGTAACGGGCTGGATTCAGAGAGAATGCAAGCACAGCAGAGAGGATCAGGGCAGGTGGGCAGATGAGGTTCGGAAGTTTGCTGGGATAAGGGGGCCGCCGCTGGCACAGGGTTAACTGGAGAAATTTTTGGCCTGCACTGGACATGATTACAGTGTTGACATGATGATAAAAAGCGGGACTCAAGAAGTTTATTCTCAAGAAATATGAGGTCACACATTCAGCAACACAAATGCCTAAGCTTTCCTCAGCTCAACATTCCAATAGTTATCATTGCTAGCGCGATTAGCAGATTTAAGACATTTTTGAAAAAAAAAAATTAACTCCCAAAAATTGCACTGAACCAATTCTTGTATTTTAAATAGTTGGATAAGTTGGATAAAACATGCTTAATCAGAAAAAATGGTTATTATATAGTCCTGGCTGCTAAATAACAAAAAGTTCAAACACTGAAAAGTGTCCTCACTTTTCAGTGTGGTTGAGATAGCTTGCAGGCTGTAGCACAAGGTATAAATTGAATGTAAGAATAGTAATGAAATAACAATGCGAATACTGACCAAAGTGACTGGCATTTCAAACACTCTAGTACAGTTGAGTCAGAAACCTGATGCGTGTGCATTCAGATTTGTCTTTACTACTTCCCGTATTTTTCATCTTTCTAGGCAGGATAATGTTGCCGTGAAGCGAGCACGAAAAAACGCAAAAACAGGCAGCGCTGGTCATGCCTCCAATTTGTAGTCAATAGCGATTTCAAATTTTAAATGCAGTAAGGCAACACGAAATATCGAACGATTGAAAAATATGGAATTCTTAAATTATATATCTCGCATACATACCCAGGACGTGACAAGTAATATCTACGAGAAGTCTAGGTTAAGGCAGATATGATGTCGTGGGTACGTTTGCAGCTTTTCCACGAAAAAAGGATGGTAGATAAGACGTCTGAGAGATTTTGGTTTGGTACATAGACGTTCAGACTTAATCTGGACATCTATGGGAGGTTTGTGGTTTGCTGGGATAAGACGTCTGAGAGATTTTGCTTTGGTACATAGACGTTCAGACTTAATCTGGACATCTATGGGAGGTTTGTGGTTTGCTGGGTAGCTACACTGTCGTTAATGTAGCAACAAGATCTTGGTATCTCAACCAAGTTTGACACGTCTGAATCTACTAAAGATACAAAGGAATCGTGCGCCGAGATTCCAACACAAAGACGCTTGCTCTAAACGGTTCCACGTTAGCAAGCAGCACATCGTCTACGAGGATGTCTTCGCTGCACTCCTGCGAACGCTCTTATTTCTTGGTAGCATGGCATATTAACACTCATTGTTAACTAGATGAGAAGATAATCTTTGTCGAAATTACGAGAAAGTACAACCCTATCCGATAAACTCTAAACCTTCAGCCCAAAACAAAGTAGCCTTTCCTTTTTCGATTCCGCGCACAAAAAAGGGCATAAAAAAAACGCTTCTTCGAATGGCTTCGCGGGGGCGAAAGCTGACTCACCTCCACCGTGTTGAAGGGATTAGCCCTTCAGACGCGCCCGCTGGGGCCGCGCCCTAACTGATGGTACTGCGGTCATTTCGTGACAAAAGGCCACCGAAAAAAGCCATCTACGACTCCCTCTGTCGTCTCCGCGCCCCCTCGACACGCTCAGAATGCCTTGGTAGCCCATGCTAAGTCGGGAACCGGCCCTTGGCGACGAACAGCGATCAGCGCGAGAAGTTGCTCTTTGTTCTCGCCCCCAGCACTAAGCTCGGCTACCTTTCGCGATGAGACGACCGCTAGGGGACCGTGCGGGGCGGACGCGTTTCGCATGGGCTCCGCAACAAAGTGCCGAAATCCTGTGAAAGTCCTCCCCTGGATTCCCGAATTTTGTTTCGAGGACCTTTATAAAGCCTTCCGGATTCCATCGAGACGACAATCAAGTCTGTGAGTGTTTTCCGGACTCTTTTATGGACTTGTGAAGTTTCGAGGCGGCAGGAGACGCGCTAGGCTTAACGCAACTAGGAGCTCCCTAGGATTTCCATAGGAGCTACCTAGCTCCCTAGCCAGCGCGTGGTGTGTCCAAACGCAGCCGACCGAACCCCATGGCTTCGTCTACCCAAGCGACAGCTGGTCCCAGCGGACTCCAACCGCCTTCCGTTGACCACCTGAACGTCCAGAATTATCAGGGAATGGATGTAGACCCCACCAACAGCAATCTTCAAGTGACGGAAGGGGTGCGTTCGTGGACGCCCGACGACCCCAACTCCAACTGGCATCTCCATATGTGTAAACGCAACCAGAAGAAGCTTGCACGAGGGGAAACAGTCGTCATCGCAGGAACGGCTTATGTCCCCCCAGCTCATTTGTTGAAAACCTTTGTGAAACCAATTACCACTCCCCAGCCGGAACGCAATGTGGCACCGAGCAAACCGCCACCGAGGCGCAGACGCCTGCCACCGCTACCCAAGACCGACTTGAAGGTAATAATCCGACCAAAGAAAGGCCTAGAAGTCAAACAATATACGACCCTCCAGTTTTCCCGAGTCATCGTAGCTGCCTGCAACGACCGGGAAAAATGCGATCACACCAAATTCCTGGTGAGACTTCGCGTGGGCTCCAATATAATCATCGCAGTACTCCCTACGGCGACACGGCTGAGGCTCTCCGCTGCATAACCAAGCTGGTCCTAGGGGGCAAGGAATATCACGTCAATGCTTATGTGCAGAGCCGGAAGACGTCGTGCGGGGCGTGATTCACGGAGTTGACCCAGGAACACCGTCCGAAGAACTTTTGGCCAACCTCCGTATCCGAACCCAGGGAGCAGAAGTACTACAAGCCCGCATGCTGGGCCAGACCAAAACAGCGGTCATTACGTTTCGCGGCCCGATCATTCCCCGCTATGTCATATATTACGGGGGTGAGATGGCCTGCTATCCGTTCAGACCTACCCAACAAGTATGCCATGTGTGCCTGAGACTGGGGCACAGATCGGACGTCTGCCCGACCCCCAACATCAAAGTATGCCAGAATTGTGGCCAACACAACCCCGAGCAAGACCATCCCTGCACAGTAAAGTGTGTGCTATCTGCGGGGGAAAACACCCAACGGGATCCAAGGAGTGCAAACAGCGTCTGAAGACCAACACTACTCCTCCCACCTCCCCCCAAAACGCCAAAAAGCAAGGCAGGCTCAGCCGAATCGACAAGTCCAAGCGAGATTTCAGGTGGTTCTCATCGGAAGACGAGGAGGCCGAGTATACCGACCGCTCCAGCTCTCGATCCAGATCCAGAGGGCGATCTAGTTCCCGGTCCAAGTCAAGGCCAGGAGACCTTTCCCTCCCAAAACACAAGCAAGACAAGGCGAAGCAGGAGACCAAGACCAGCCAGGGCCAAGGACCTTCACCAGGGAAGAAAATTGACTCCCCCGACAAAAGGGTAAGCTGGTATCAGGTTGCCGTCTCCCCTGCTCAAAACAATACTAATACATGCCAGGATTGCAAACAGCTAGAAAATACTAACAAACAGCTCAGAGCAAAAATAGCGGAGCAAAACCAACGCATACAAAGGTTAGAGGAAAAGGTCAACCAACTTCTTAGCTCTCGCTCAGCAACACCTAGCCCAGTACAAGCATTACCAGCCCCAGCAAGCATGGAAACTGAAGACCTTAGCAATCTACGGCCTCAGACGCAGAACACAACTCCCCAAGCCTCTGTTCAATGCCCTCCCCCTGACACAAATGTTGAACAACCAACTCTCCAACAAATTATGGTCCAAATCCAGGCTCAGATGCAAGCTCTGCAACAACAAATGCAACAACAATCCCTCCAGATGCAACAGCAAATTTCCGCTGTGCAAGAAGAATTCAATTCTAAAATCCAAGTCGTCACGCAGGGAGTCAGGAAACGCGCAGGACTGACTGACAACCCCCGGGCCAAAGTCAACAGAAGACACACAAGCGTGACTGACGTCAGCGATTGTGAATCCGTTGCTAGCAGTCAAGATGGCCCCCTCCCCTAAACAAGCACAAAACCACTTAGAAATCTGGCAATGGAATTGTAGAACTTTCAAAAATAAGGACAGTTCCTTGCTTATGTTCATTCAAAAGTCTCCTATACCCCCGGATATAATCTGTCTCCAGGAAACCCGCGTGGCTCCTTACCTTCGTGGATATTATACAATGGCACCTACGGACTCGCCGAGAGTAGCTACTCTTGTGGCCAAATCAGTTACGACAGTCCCACATCAACTCCCCTTCATAGATATTAACCATGTTCTAACTGAAGTTCTGCCGCAAAAGAGGGGAAAGCAGAGCATCTTTATCCTAAATATCTACAGCCCTCCAAGCCGCAAGAAGGAAGATTTTCTGCCTATACTAACAGAATGCACCAGAATAGCCCAGGACAACCCCTTGGTGGTTCTGGGAGACATGAATGCAAGACACAGCTCCTGGGGCTACATAAGCGACTCTCAAAAAGGTGCTAATCTACTTGAAGCCGTGGAAATGCTAGGTTTAGAACTCGTCACTGATATTACCTCTCCTACCATAACAGGAAACAGTATTAGCCGAGATACCTGCCCAGACCTCACCTTCATTAAAATCATTAATCACGCAACCTGGACTAACCTAGGGGAATCCTTGGGCAGCGACCACAACATCAGAAGTCTCTCTATACCAACTGCCAGAATCAGAAGAGCTCTGGGAAATGTACACATCACGGACTGGACAAAATTCAGACTGCCCGCCGCCAGAAGGAGGCATTAAAAATATTCAAGAGTGGACTCAACTAATCAAAGATGCCCACTCAAGCAACACTCGAACCATCCAACGGACCGTAGAAGCACCGGACGTAGATCGCCACCTATTGCATCTATGGGAGGCTCGAAAAGGCCTCACTAAACGCTGGAAAAAGCAGCGTCTCAATAGAAAACTAAAACTACGAATTGCTAAGATTACACAGCAAGCGCAAGCATATGCTATACAACTGTGTAGACAAAACTGGTCTGAGTTTTGTGCTTCCCTGAAAGGCACTCTAAGCACAGCCCAGACATGGACCATCTTAAGATGCATGCTCGACCCGAATAAGGCCAAATCAGTTACCAGCCGAACTCTCCAAACAGTTGCCCATAAGTTTCAAGGCACAGACCAAGACCTCATAACAGCCATGCATTGCAAGTACATAAGAGACCACACCCCTCCATGCACCCTGACCTATGAAGGACAACAAAATCCAAGCTTAGACGCCTCCATAACGGTATCTGAAGTTTATGCTGCAGCAAGAATAGCTCAGCGGAACACAGCACCGGGCGGAGACAAGGTTACCAACGCTATAATTCGAAATCTCAGCAACGACCATCTGAAAGACCTAACAGAATACATTAACAAAGAGTTATGGGAGAAAGGCCAGGTTCCAGCTGAGTGGCGCCATGCGGACATCATTATGATTCCAAAGGCCGGGAAACCCCCGGCAGTAGAGTCCCTCCGTCCAACCTCCCTAACCTCCTGTCTGGGCAAACTGTATGAAAGAATCATACACACCAGACTCCAGAACTATATAGAGGTGAAGTCCGTTCTCATCCCTTCCCCATGCCTAACAAGGGTACTCCTCAAGGGGCTATAATATCCCCCCTCCTCTTCAATATTGCCATGCTAAAGCTAGCAAGAAAGTTTCAAACGCAGCCCGACATAGGCTACACGGTCTATGCCGATGATATAACTCTATGGGCCACACACGGCTCCTTAGCCCAAAAAGAAGAAGCCCTACAAGAAGCCATACACAGGGTTGAAGAATTTGCTGCGGAAAGTGGTCTGGAGTGTGCCCCGGAGAAGTCTGAGGTCATTAGACTCCACAAACTCCCTTACACATCCCCAGAAGAAGTTGAGCTTTTCCTGGGTGGACGCAAGATTAATGAAGTGGACAAGATCCGGATACTGGGGCTCTGGCTTCAAAGTAACCCGACCATATGATCAGAACCATCAAAACAACAGTTAATCAAATGTCAAGAATGATCCGCCGCATTACCTGGCACCGCAAGGGTATGAGAGAAGAGGACACCCTTAGACTCGTCCAGGCCCTAGTTCTGAGCAAGATAACATACGGCCTCCCTTACCAAAAACTGGGCACTGTGGAAACCAGAGCTATCGATACAATCATAAGAGGGGTTTACAAAACTGCCCTCAATCTTCCAATAGCCACTTCTACAGAACGACTTCTAGAGCTTGGTCTGCACAACACTTTTACCGAGCTCCAAGAAGCCCTCTTGGAAAGCCAAAAAGAACGCCTTCTAAAAACCAATGCGGGAAGGACGATCCTGACTAAATTAGGGACATGGCCGGGGCTGGAGACAAGAGGCAGTAAAACCTCTCTTCCACTCCAAACCCGAGAAAAGATCACCGTTAGTCCAATCCCACGTCACATGCATCATGCTCATCAGCAAGGCAGACGACAAGCGCGAGCAAAGGCACTTCAGAAACACCTAGAAAGCGACCGTAAAGCCGTTTACGTAGACATTGGGGCCTACCCCACGCCGGGAAAGTTCTCAGTCGCTGCGATTAACCACCAACTAAAACCGGCTCTCCAAGCTTCTATATATGCAGAAAACCCCTCCTCTGCAGAGGCTCTGGCAATAGCTATCGCCATCAAACATAAAGACCAAAGAGGAGAGTCCTCCCACGTTATAACAGACTCCCAACAAGCCTGCCGAGACTTTCTTAATGGCAGGCTTCCCTCAAGAGCAACACAGCTACTTGGCAATCTCAGCCTAACACACAGACTAACATGGACACCTGGTCACGAAGGACGATCTAGCCCGAGATTTAACCCACCGGGTGGATCCTCATCCCTACCCCACGCCCATGCCTAGCACCTATGGTGACAGATTAGAACATATTCGGCTCGAGCGCAGAAAATACCCACCCCCTCACATAAAACTAGACTCCTCCGCAGCCATAGACTGGAGGAAAATTCAGACCAACACTTTCCCTAACTTGTTCATCCTACACAAGATTAGCCCCACTCAATATCAGAATACATGCCCTTGGTGTGGAGCTTGCCCTACGCTCTACCACATATCGTGGGAATGTACAACGAAACCAAAACACTTAACTGTATCCAACCCGACATATGAGCAGTGGGAGGTGGCCCTGACCAGCGAGACCCTGGATCAGCAACTTAAGTTGGTTCAGCAAGTCCGTCAGTCAGCTAAAGCCAGTGGCGACTTGGACTAGGGGTGCCACCCAAGTTGCTCGAGCAACCTTCCTCTTTTTAAATAAAAGTTTTCTCTCTCTCTCTCTACCTTTTCGCCCTGCGCGCTTCCCGCAATACAGTGCCGAAAGTGAAGGACGCATCTTTTTTCTCAATGGCGCGCGCTGAACATGCCATGCCTGCGTCGTCTCTTCTGTTTGATCCCCGCGCTCGCATGCTCTGAGGGTCGCGCAACTTAGCGTCTTCCGGTCTCTCGGGCCGCTTTGCCCTTTTCCTTACCGCCTTCTTGTCAAGTCGGTGTGGTCTTCCCGTAGGCCGATGCCCTTTGAAAAACCTCGCTCCTGTTCTGCTTTGAACATGCGGTCTCTCCTTCCTGTTACGGCGGTCAGGTTTAGAACAATCCACGCGTGTCGCCTGACCATTAACTTTAGCCGCAAACTTACGAGCTCTAATGCGGGAAGGCTTTTCTTTTCCTTCTGCCGCATTTCCACCTGTGATAACATTATCACCTGTCCGCGCGTCTGAATTTAGGGCCTGATATATTTCAACCGTTTCGTTTTTGTCCTTGCCCTTTTCTTTTTTCTCTTAGAACTTTGCGCGTGCATCGCCTGAACACAGACTGTTTCCTCCAGCCCTTGACATGCATCGCGTGAGCCTTCATTAGGCACCAAATTGACCTCTTTGCCTTCGCAACGGATGGTCATCTCCCAGAGCTTACAGGCGGACCTTCAGCTGCGCCCCGGAAATGAGCAGTTCGCTCCCCTGAAGGTAGTCCTCCGCAGCTGGCTTATCGCTCTCAGTGCTTTCCTCTGAAACGCACTGCTCATCTATAATCGGAATCTCGTCCTTTGTCTCAGCATGGCGTTCAGTACTGCGTTCTAACCCAACAGCAGCTTCACACTCTTCATTCGCCAGCTTCGCCGAGGTAGCCACAACCCTGGCTTAGTCATTGGCACCGCAGTGACGCCTCAAATATCGGAGTTGCCACGATTCACAATTCTTAAAGGGCTCCCCTTTGTTTCCCTTTTGAAACCTCTACCTTTGCATGGGGAAGTTATCCCTTTCACATCCGTGCCGGTTAGTCGCCTGTGCAGGCCCCTTTCTAGCGTCCTCGCGCTTAACCGAAATCGGCCACGGTTCCTACTCTCACTGCACGGCCTCTCTTGTGAGCTCTCTCTCTTCTAAACCGCGGGTGCCGGTTAGACTCCTTTTCTCGGCCCTTAATCGCAGGTTTGCGACTATCTGACTGGGCAACAGTCTGGCTAGGTAGCCTCGGAGGTCTCTTGGCTCGGCTTTGTCCGACGCCATCCGTGCCCTCTCCACACGTTATCTGAACGAGCTCTAGCGGAGTTACTCCTAGCTAACTCTGAGACTGTCTCTGTAGCCTCTCTACTTTGGCCGCGCTCTGTCTTGTACCATCCATACCGATTGTGCGCCATTTCACAATCCTCTCTTACGGCGTCACGTCTCTCCAGCTCGGCGATGGACTGGAACGTTAAGGGCTCTGTCTGAACGGAGATAGCGTCACTCATTGCTACTTCGTTCCCACTAAGCCCGTAGAGCTTTGCGAGCCGCCTTTTCTCAGCCTCGAGTTTAAGGTCTTTTAGCTCCGCTGCTAGTTTCTCCATAGCCTCTTCCCGAGCTTTTTTCTCTCCTGTAGCTGTGCCTCTACCCAGACCACACCAAACATCCGTAGGACGTCCCAAAAATGTACGCACGTCCCACATCCCTAAGAGGATGTTCCTGGGACATCCGTATGAAGTCCGCACTGGAATTATCCCGGAAACAGTCGCGGCTCGAACGTTATACGGACATGACGTCCGTATAAAAGCTGCGGTGGGATCATCCCGAAAACAGTCGCAGATCGGATGTTATAAGGAAGTGTTTATATTCAGAGGGTCTGAATCGTGCAGATGGCCATACAATTCTCATGAGCGCTCGAGTGGCACGCTCCACTGTCCTTTTCCGACGTCTTTGGCTAGCGGGCTTGATGCAGCTGTTTGGAACAAGTAAACAATAATCCATGCGATGTAAAAGCGCAAGGTGTCACAAAGTAATACACAACCAAGGACTTATTTTTTGATAGAGCAAAAAAAAAACGGTTAAAAGCAGGACGAAAATAAGCAATTCCAAAAGGGCCATTAGCTGAATACAGAAACTCTAAACTTTGTTCTTTGAAATTAGGGTAGGGCGACCTAATTACTGAACCTGGCTCAAATAGTCTAATTCCCGTTTTGTTATAGCTTTCCAGGGTGTGCTTACACAATCTTCTCCTCCAAGCTCACAACTTAACCACCTTGACGGCAACTGTATTCCCGCCTTCCGACCACAACAGCCACTGACGACGACAGTGACGCCACAGCAAAAACTGGCTACCTGATCGTCTTCTTAGAGCAGTGATTATAAAAATTAATAACACACATACTTTTTTGCAGTTATTTTTTGTTTTATTTAGGATCACAGTTTTATTTTTGTAAAAAAGGCTCTTTGCTCATTAGCTAAATGGCACCACCATCGTCATCGCACTACTGAAACCATAAAGTTTCTTACTATTACCTAGAGGGAAAGCTGGCGGCGCTGCACTTCAGCCACCATGGGCGCTCAAAGCATCATGGGGCGGTGAGCTACTTGTTGCGGCACAGTCGTAATTTTTCGGAAACACGGAGTGGTACTACTAAGATGTTTCATTCCGAAAACGCTGTTCGTGTGTGCGCAGACGACTTTCGCGCGAACGCAGTGTGCAAAACTCATAGTAGTGAAAACGCAACGACACACAACGCCAATAAAACGTTTCACTTTTTTGAAATGCCATTAAAAACCTCTTATAGTGTTTAAGCAACAACATTTTTTTTAAACATATTTACTTTTAGAAGTGCGCCTGTTAATTACGAAATATTAATTTTTATTGTGTTCTTTACTTGGCCAATAGGAGAGCGAGTCGTCTTTTATTTTGGGCAAACTTTGCACTTAAATGCTTTTCTGCTCGTTTATTGCAATCATTAGACCAGATATTGAATGTTAGGACGTTTGTTTTTTCTCTTAGAACTGTGCGCGTGCATCGCCTGAACACAGACTGTTTCCTCCAGCCCTTGACATGCATCGCGTGAGCCTTCATTAGGCACCAAATTGACCTATTTGCCTTCGCAACGGATGGTCATCTCCCAGAGCTTACAGGCGGACCTTCAGCTGCGCCCCGGAAATGAGCAGTTCGCTCCCCTGAAGGTAGTCCTCCGCAGCTGGCTTATCGCTCTCAGTGCTTTCCTCTGAAACGCACTGCTCATCTATAATCGGTCTCTCGTCCTTTGTCTCAGCATGGCGTTCAATACTGCGTTCTAACCCAACAGCAGCTTCACACTCTTCATTCGCCAGCTTCGCCGAGGTAGCCACAACCCTGGCTTAGTCATTGGCACCGCAGTGACGCCTCAAATATCGGAGTTGCCACGATTCACAATTCTTAAAGGGCTCCCCTTTGTTTCCCTTTTGAAACCTCTACCTTTGCATGGGGAAGTTATCCCTTTCACATCCGTGCCGGTTAGTCGCCTGTGCAGGCCCCTTCCTAGCGTCCTCGCGCTTAACCAAATCGGCCACGGTTCCTACTCTCACTGCACGGCCTCTCTTCGGAGCTCTCTCTCTTCTAAACCGCGGGTGCCGGTTAGACTCCGTTTCTCGGCCCTTAATCGCAGGTTTGCGACTATCTGACTGGGCAACGGTCTGGCTAGCTAGCCTCGGAGGTCTCTTGGCTCGGCTTTGTCCGACGCCATCCGTGCCCTCTCCACACGTTTTCTGAACGAGCTCTAGCGGAGTTACTCCTAGCTAACTCTGAGACTGTCTCTGTAGCCTCTCTACTTTGGCCGCGCTCTGTATTGTACCATCCATACCGATTGTGCGCCATTTCACAATCCTCTCTTACGGCGTCACGTCTCTCCAGCTCGGCGATGGACTGGAACGTTAAGGGCTCTGTCTGAACGGAGATAGCGTCACTCATTGCTACTTCGTTCCCACTAAGCCCGTAGAGCTTTGCGAGCCGCCTTTTCTCAGCCTCGAGTTTAAGGTCTTTTAGCTCCGCTGCTAGTTTCTCCATAGCCTCTTCCCGAGCTTTTTTCTCTCCTGTAGCTGTGCCTCTACCCAGACCACACCAAACATCCGTAGGACGTCCCAAAAATGTACGCACGTCCCACATCCCTAACAGGATGTTCCTGGGACATCCGTATGATGTCCGCACTGGAATTATCCCGGAAACAGTCGCGGCTCAAACGTTATACGGACATGACGTCCGTATAAAAGCCGCGGTGGGATCATCCCGAAAACAGTCGCAGATCGGATGTTATAAGGAAGTGTTTATATTCAGAGGGTCTGAATCGTGCAGATGGCCATACAATTCTCATGAGCTCTCGAGTGGCACGCTCCACTGTCCTTTTCCGACGTCTTTGGCTAGCGGGCTTGATGCAGCTGTTTGGAACAAGTAAACAATAATCCATGCGATGTAAAAGCGCAAGGTGTCACAAAGTAATACACAACCAAGGACTTATTTTTTGATAGAGCAAAAAAAACGGTTAAAAGCAGGACGAAAATAAGCAATTCCAAAAGGGCCATTAGCTGAATACAGAAACTCTAAACTTTGTACTTTGAAATTAGGGTAGGGCGACCTAATTACTGAACCTGGCTCAAATAGTCTAATTCCCGTTTTGTTATAGCTGTCCAGGGTGTGCCTACACAATCTTCTCCTCCAAGCTCACAACATAATTAACCACCTTGACGGCAACTGTATTCCCGCCTTCCGACCACAACAGCTAGTGACGACGACAGTGACGCCACAGCAAAAACTGGCTACCTGTTCGTGTTCTTAGAGCAGTGATTATAAAAATTAATAACACACATACTTTTTTGCAGTTATTTTTTGTTTTATTTAGGATCACAGTTTTATTTTTGTAAAAAAGGCTCTTTGCTCATTAGCTAAATGGCACCACCATCGTCATCGCACTACTGAAACCATAAAGTTTCTTTCTATTACCTAGAGGGAAAGCTGGCGGCGCTGCACTTCAGCCACCATGGACGCTCAAAGCATCATGGGGCGGTGAGCTACTTGTTGCGGCACAGTCGTAATTTTTCGGAAACATGGAGTGGTACTACTAAGATGTTTCATTCCGAAAACGCTGTTCGTGTGTGCGCAGACGACTTTCGCTCGAACGCAGTGTGCAAAACTCATAGTAGTGAAAACGCAACGACTCACAACGCCAATAAAAGGTTTCACTTTTTTTGAAATGCCATTAAAAGCCTCTTATAGTGTTTAAGCAACAACATTTTTTTTTGAAAACATATTTACTCTTAAAAGTGCGCCTGTTAATTACGAAATATTAGTTTTTATAGTGTTCTTTACTTGGCCAACAGGAGAGCGAGTCGTCTTTTATTTTGGGCAAACTTTGCACTTAAATGCTTTTCTGCTCGTTTATTGCAATCATTAGACCAGATATTGAATGTTAGGACGTTTGTAGTTATCAAACAGCTTTATTTTTCTTTTATTTTTTGGCCAAAAGTTGCAGTTCCGCAACAAGTAGCTCACCGCCCCATGATGCTTTGAGCGCCCATGGTAGCTGAAAAGCTTTCGAGGGGTCGCCATGCAAACTCCCATAGACGGGCTGCCAGCTTTCCCTCTAGGTAATAGTAAGAAACTCTATGACTGAAACCATGGAGCAACCATGGAGGAAGACATATGAGCTCTATGGAGGAGAGAATGCAAGTTATATTGGCTTAGCTTGGTGGTTTGAGGCGTGTATTAGCCAGTTTTCCGTTTTTCGGACCAAAATTTCAGGTAAATAT
The DNA here is from genome assembly GCF_055824585.1 of Amblyomma mixtum. NCBI lineage: Eukaryota > Metazoa > Arthropoda > Arachnida > Ixodida > Ixodidae > Amblyomma > Amblyomma mixtum. The sequence continues at coordinate 146,504,373 of NC_143019.1, forward strand.
TGACCTTCCTACTGCATGCTGGCTGCGTAACGAGTGTAGTTTTTTTACGTATTCAGCAAGGTTCCAGCGGCGGGAAACACGGATGGCACATGCGGCAAGTAAAAGTAAGTGGCAGTAGGTAGTCCTTGCCTGGTGTGTGAGCCATGTAGCGTGACTTCTAGCTTTTGAAGTAATTTTAGCGGCAGTATTAAAGTTCAGTGTCACTGATGCTGGCTCAACATGAACAGAAGCTTGCTGGGGGCCAGTATATTAATCTGGTAACAGCATAATGGCTACGGTGCCGAGGAGTACTGCTTACAGGCGTGCACGCCGAGAGGCACGTCGTGATATTGAGCTAATAGCGTCGGCTGCTGGCGATGGTGTTGCATACGACCCTTCTTAATCTGATCCGTGTGCTGCTACAAAGCCGCAAGAGCAACTAGATCCTAGCTCGTCGCATGTTCCGTGCCTTCAACATTCGACTGAATATGCGCCTAAAGTTCCTGTTTTAATTTCGATTTGGTTTATTGGTTTGTTCGGGTTGAACGTCCCAAAGCAACTCAGGCTCTGAGGGGTTCCGTAGTGAAGGGCTCTGGAAATTTCGACCACCTGGGGTTCTTTAACGTGCACTGACATCGCGCAGTACACGGGCCTCTAGAATTTCACCGCCAACGGAATTCGGCCGCCGCGACGTGGATCGAACCCGCATCTTTCGGGACAGCAGCCGAGCACCGTACCCACTGAGCCGGGGCGGGGCTGTTTTAATTTTGTATTCTGTTTATAACTGTTGCATGCGCACAGATTTCATTTTATTGGTTTGTAACCTAGATATATATAGTACTGAAGAGAACTATTGCAATTTCATTTGAACTATATGTGTTGTTTGGGCCTTTTGCATCCAAAAAATGAGGTCATGCATGTTTTTACACATGAATTTTTTTGCTGGCGAGGGCCAAATCTGCCCCTGTGTCATATGGAGGGCTCATAATGGAGGGCATATGCATGTTTAATTGTACCACCTAGGGATACCTCACAACAGCATGCCAGGTGCCTTCAATATGATAAAAACTGACTATAGCAATAGAGTTCCCCACTGTTAACTTGAGAAATCCTGATTTTATTTTCTTGGTCTGATTTCAAACCTAATTCTGTTTTGATCTAGAGAAATCACATAACTGTGCAAGATGGAGACACTGCAAGAAAAAGACATCTCGCATTCTGCGAAGTATTCTAACATCTGAACTGGCTTCTAGCTACAGCTGGTATGGTGCCAAGGGAAGAACAGGCTCTGTGAGCTGAATATATGCGAAATCATGTGCAGTATTATTTGGAGGAAGCTATTTCAAATCTTAAAGGAACACAGGTATAAAATTTTAAACTCAAATAAGTGATCCGATTTGTGTCCTGGGCACAAAGGGTTTTACTATTCCAAATGCTCTGATTTCACTGTTTCCACATGCCAAAAATCATTGACAGAGGAGCTGTTGGCCAATGCTGACATCGATCATCTATATATGGACTGGTTGGCAGAGTCACTAGCAAAACATGGGGTAAGTCCTAACCATGCCATCACATATGATGCCATAATGGACTCCAGCACTGGCATTGACCTGACAGAGGCCAAAAGTACTCATATAAAACAGTTTAACTGTTCACACTGTGCACTAGATATTTAAGCTCATTTCTATGATTAATAGGCTTTTACATCTCGTTAAAAGCAGAAAAATGAACACCCCAAAACACTATGTCTGTATCCCTTTAAGACTTCGAATATAAATCAGATCAAAGAATCAATATCTACATTAAGTGTTTATAATTGAATTTGTAGGTCTTGCATCAAGACCAGTGATATTTGCTTTAAAAAAAATGCCAAATTTTCATTGTTTATTCTCAATTTGCACATTCACGCACTTCACAACTAGCCACATGGATTTTTGTTGTCATCTGGTCCATTGGCTCATTGCTGCAGTGCCATGAATGTTACCACAGGTTAGAACAAGCTAGAATTACAGCTTTCATAGTGTGCATTTGGGATTGTGTTCATACTGCCTGCACAGAAGGCGTGGTCCAGCAATGGAATTGGTAATAAGATGTGTAGAAATATGCCAGGGTTGCCAGATGGCTCCGACCTCAGGTAGCCAAATTGGCCTCCGTAGTAGCCCAAACGTAGCCAAAAGCAAAATTTTTGCGTAGCCCAAAAGTAGCCAAAAATATTTGTTTTTTGACGACATTTCTTAAGCATATTGAATTAATTTTCGGCAAGAATATTTACATATTAGATTTATTTCACGCAGATGATGTCTGAGGGGGTGCGCACAGCGTGTTCTTTGCGTTGTTACGTTTCCCATCCGTAATGCGCGCTAACCAGTGCGGCTAACAGGTGCGGCTAACCAGGTCCTAAAGACGGAGCCGCAGTTCCAATTTGCAGGCGCGGCAGTAGGCCCTATCACCTGAGGCGGGTGACGCCAGCCAGTCTGCATGCGGAAAAGAAAGGCGGCGCTAAAAAACGCAATTGCAGCTCTAGTTTAGGGATATTTCACCTTTTAAATGTTCGCGCGCAGATTAGACACATCGACAGTGGAAATACCTTACTGTATACTTACGCAGCCTCACATTTCAATTTTATGATTTAAGAGAAAGGTTCTCACTGAGAGCGTCGCCTCAAAGCATCGAGCATGCGCCTTCTTGAAGCTACATTCTACGATATGCATGAGCTCAGAATAAATCAAGGATATATGCCATTAGATGATAATCTATGTCGATTTTATCTTCAGTCTAACAGTACGTTCACAATAATTAGAAAAACAATTACCCTTGAATTCCGGCTCCTTTTTTCATTTCTTTTTGTAGTTCCGGATGTACCTACATCACCCACTTGCCCATTCTGAAAGTTCTCGTAGCGACGGATCTAATGCCATGTCATGCCACTAACTTCCGCCGCCTTCGATAGTTACAGTGGGATCCGCGCAGCGCCGAAGGATGGCTCCGCATGAGTGCACGCAGATGACGCAACGGACACGGCGCTCTCGCGTCGCTTGCAATGAATCTCGAGGGCTGCACGTGTGCCTCTTGAGGCTGCAGAAAAAGCGTAGGCTCTTGCGAGTGGCACGCTTGCTGTGTCCACCACGAGAATAGGAAGAAACAGAAAAGGACCTTATTAATGCACGTAAGCATTACTTGCCTCATGCGTGTCTTGAGCAGAATGTGTCCACAGAACCAGAATAAACAATACAAGAAAAGAACATGCCTGCCGGTGGGTTTCCAACCAGCCACCTACCGCAGCCGAAGCGGACGCCCAAACCACTAGGCCACGTCTATGGTTAACGGTTAACACGTGAGGATCACGAAACCAGGCAACAGAAGCGAAATAGTAGCATTTAATGCTTACGCATTCGCACCACGTAGGGAGACTTAAGTTCTCTTAATGTTTTCTCTCTATTCTGGTACCATGGTTGTCATGGTCACCCGAGGTGCACCGTCAATGGGAGAACGCTCACATGTGCAGACGGCAACAGTCTATATTCGGTGGCGCGCGCGCGCGGGGGGGTGGCGTTAGTTCGCGGATTAAGTGGAATCCATAGGCCGTGAAGTGTTTCCGGGGGGCAACTTTCACGTAGTGTCCACTCTTTAGAAATCGAAAGGCCATGATCCTTGACCGCCTGAAGTACAAGTTTTTTCGAACACAGCGTTTACAAATTGTCATTTTGTAGTAGAGGCTTTCAATTTCTTTAACCTTCTATGGACCGTTTTCGGCGCGAGGAGAAAAATAGCCTCGAACCGGCGCGCGCGCGCCGCCGCTTCTCCTCCTCCTCTCCTCCTGGTATGCGCGGGCGGCGAGCTACGCGTTGAGTGACGTCGTGTCCTGCTGTCTTTTGCACGAGAAAACAGCTTTTACGTGCTTTGACGCTCACTGTGAACATGAATCGTGAGCCGAGGTCATCAGGATACCACTGCGCTGTTGTTGGCTGCACCAACAACTACCGCAAGCGGAAAAAACTAGTCGCAGAGCCATGTGCACAGCATGAACAGCCGGAGCGTCAGTGCGGCTGCGACCATCTGCATCGCTTTCCGTCAGATGAAGACGAGCGATGTCTTTGGCTGCCTAGCGTTAACAGAGAAGACTTTGTGCCTCCTTGATGTCACGTGCTTTCTTCTCCAGCAAATAAAAAATGTTATGTGGCATCCGAACGTGTGGCCACTTCAGTCAGCGACAACACTTGGATGCCTGTACAGCTTGTGACCTGCAGACAAGTATGTAGGTCACAAAATCAGAGCAATAAAAGTAGATAGCTCAGATAAGCAGGAAAAAGACCTTTAGAAGAATGGCCTGAGGGGCGAGTTGGTGCATGATGAAATGAACGGCGGCGCAACAAGAAGAACACAACAAGAGAGGGGACACCACATGCGCGCATGCGCATGTGGTGTCCCCTCTCTTGTTGTGTTGTTCTTGTTGCGCCGCCGTTCATTTCTTCAAAAAAGACCTCTCCGAAGTTATTGGTGCATGCTAAATATGACAGCAAATGATATGCGATATTACAGCACTGCCGAGTAAGCAATATTGTAGCAGAGAAAACAGAGAAAGTTAGATGAGAGGTTGCATTGGTATTTGCCACGCGGCAGTAGAAATTCGCCACGCCACCCGCAGCTCGATTGTGCTTTGATGAGCAAGCGCGTTTAAGGTCGTCGTTAAGCACGCTACGTGTCTTCACACAAGTTTTGCAGACTTTGGTATCTTGACAACTGGTGCAGTCAGCACGCTCTTTTGCTTCTGCCAAGGCCCGGTTGTTCGAGGTAACAACACTGCTGCTACAATATTTTCTTTTTTTTATTCGAGCTGTTTGCCATCAGGCATAATGAAAAAGGAGAGAAAGTTATAAAAAGGAGTGCAAACAAACCTCGCTTAAAAAGCGGCACAAGTTCGTGATATAGCGATTATCTAGAGTCCACTTGGTATAGTCGTCTGCAACGTCCCATCGCAGGCCAACCTTTCTTAATAAACGTCGTCTCACGGAAGCTGTAGCCGGGCAAGTCCACAGCAAGTGTTTTTCATCACACAGGTCGGGCGCAGCACCACAATGGGGACACTTGTCTGTCACTTCGTAACGTTTGTCACGCCACCGATGACGCACACAAGGAGTCAGAGCCGCTCCTGCCCGAATCCGGCGCACAGATACCTCCTCCTCCCGAGTGAGACTCCGGGGGAGAGGGTACGAACACGGAGGAATTAGAGCGCGTGTTCGCTGACGCAAAGACTGTTTCTCGGAAACATGGGACAGGAACGGATCTGAGGGAAGAGGGGAAGGTGGCGGGATATCGGATGTGTCAAGGTGTGTCATTGCATCCACATGAATATTATGCGGATCCTGGGCATGCCCGCGAATCCAGTGTATACGCACAGGACAGGGGTATTTTGTGCAAAGTTGGTGAATGGATTGTGTAACTTGGAATGTGCGCCGGACAGCCTTAAGCTGTTTAAGGGCGGCAAGGGAGTCGGTGTAAATGTGTACAATATTGAAAGTAGGTACGAGTGGAAGAGATGCAATGGCATTGTGTATCGCCTGAAGCTCCAAGGCCAGGGGGAGCAAGTATCCGAGCTATATGTAGCGCGGGAGTTGAGATGAGGATGTGAGGGACTGTAAACTGCAGTAACTCCCTGCACTGCTGTGTGTGATGCATCGGTGTATATTATGCGCCCTGAAGGAAGATGGGCGGCTGATATCGGCGTCGAAGCAGAGGGGCGATTGTCTGTGAGCTGACAGTATGACCATGGGGGAAGAGTCTGTAAACGATGAAGCTGAAGCGACATCTTGCGTGCTCTGTTTGCCTCACGCTGGTCGATAAGTTCACTCAATGTATTAAGTTGAGCGTACTCTTGGAGAATGGGTATGGGTGTGATACGCGGAAGATAAGTTATGGCGCGCATAGCCTCCCGATTGATTGATTCAAGGGAGTCCCACTGTCGTCGGGTGAGGCGATGAAATTGCGCAGGAGAGGAAGAAGAAGAAGCCCGAGCTGAGACGTGTTTGTTCTGAGCTCCGTGTTTCATTCTCGTTTCTCTTGTGCACGGACATCTTCTAGAGGCTACGACCTGCCGTCTGTACCACCGGAGGTCAAGGACACCCCTCTGGACAGATTTCCGGCAAGGTGGGCGACATCTCAAGTACGAAAACATAACCGACAACCCCAGGCGCAAGCTAGGCTTAGCTCGGCGCTGCGGAGCGAGGCCGCGCTGCGCGCCTGTGGCATGGATTCGGCGTCATTGGTGGTGGCCACGAGGCCGCCTGCTGCCTCCACGTCAGTGCATGACTCGGCGGCTACAGACTTGCCCGCTGGAGCGTCTTCCGATTCTGCGGATTGCGACATGGACTGCACCACCGCCCCCGTGTCTCTCGCATTGCCACAAGGAACTGTTCCCGTGGCTGCAGTTTCGTCTCCCCTTCCAAGGTCAACTGTACCGGTTGAGCCCGTGACACCTCGTCAGCTACCGCAAGGAACTGCGCCTGTAGAACCAGTTGCGTCTTCCTTACCAAGGCCACCCGTACAGATTGAACCGACTGAGCCCCTGCCACCTCAACTGACACCACCGGTGAGTAGCGCCTCAGGTGCGCTTCTACCGACCCCAAAACTGTTCCGCGTCACCATCAAGCCTACATTGCGGTTTGACATTACTGCCATCCCTCCCCGTTATGTTCAGGCCACTATTGATCACGTTCTCGGCTCGTCTAACTATTGTGGATTTGTTGTGCATCGTTCTTCCAACACTATCACAGTGAACTTACCAACCTTAGCGGCCGCTGAGAAAATGTGCAGTGTGACGCAGGTCCCCCTGGACTCAAGCAAACATGTCCCCGTACAAGTCTATTATGCATCCGGGCCTGACACCCTCCGATGCATCGTCTACCACCTCGACAGCACTAGCCCTCCCCAGGAAGTGAGAACAAATATCCGTTGTTCTACACACACAGTACTCCATGCCCGGCCTATGGGGCGCCGGAGCACGTACCTCCTCACCCTTCAAGGCCCGTCCAATCTACCAGACTTCATGACCTATTACGGCGCCATTGTCAAGCCGCAGCCCTTCCGTCCACGCCGTATCTTTTGCTACCACTGTCATAAAGAAGGGCATATGCAGACTACCTGCCCCAATCCTGCAGCAGTGGCCGATATGGACCAGACAGCAGGCCTTTGTGCCCTGTGCAAATTACCAGGCCACGACATTCGTTCTCCTAATTGTCCAAAGAAGAAGGCAAAGAAGTCGAACAAGCCGTCCGAGAGCACTGGCATCAGCACAAGCAATCGCTTCGCTGCTCTTGCGTGTGCTGAAGACGACTTCCCTGCACTTCCTACACCTGACTCCCCGACTATCAACGTGCCTGCTCAGCCACTTTCCTACGCACAAGCTGTTCACCGTCGAGGAAGGAAGCCCACATCAACACGTAAAGCCACGGACACCACAGATGAAGACACCGCTCTCGACAATGCCATCGCAGAGGCTCGTCGCCACTTAGAGGATCTCACTAAGCGTCGAGAACAGCGGCGCTCACAGCCATCTCGAAGAAACATAGCGAACGAGCTACCTCCTCACGACTCATCTCCAAACAGCACTGAGCCACATAACGGCGCCGAGGTCCCATCTAATGTGCACTCCCCGGCAGTGGAGAAAATAATGGCACTCATGCAGCAGTTGACCACCCTGATCGTTGAAGCTCTTCGGCCTCGCCATGGCTAGTGCATCATCTCTGGTGGTGCAATGGAACTGCCGTGGCTTTGCCAATAAATCATCTGAAGTGAACATCCGCCTGCGTGACGGCAAACTCAAGGCCTGGGCCTTCCTTCTTCAAGAGCACAATTCCCTTCCTCGCCTCTCTGGTTTCTGCGCGTACCATTCTCCTTCCATCCCTGATCGCCGCTGCATCGCTTCCTCCCTCCATCCCGGTAAATCTGCAATTTATGTTCATCGTTCGGTTCCCCATACACCGATCGATCTTTCACGGTGGTGCAACACTCGCCAGGAGGTCGTTGGCCTTCTCGTAAAACCTGCACATACACCACTGATACTTGTATCTTTCTATGGTCGTCCGGGAACAGTGTCTCCCAACCTAGGTTGGATTCGTTTTCTCCGTAATAACTACTCGGGCACCCCTATTTTAGTTGGCGGAGATTTCAACGGCGCTCACACATCGTGGGGCTACCCTTTGGATTCCTCCCGGGGTGCTCACATTCATGGCACCTTTCTAGATCATTCATTTCAACTACTAAATCAACCGCAAACTTCAACGCGCCCTCGGGGTGGTCCGTATTCGCCTGATTTGTCTTGGTGGTTAGGGCCCGGCTACCCTCGTTGGAATGTTGAACCAGACACTTGGGGCAGTGATCACAGCCCTATTTTAATCTCCATCGCAACTTCGCGTCTCCGGAAAATACGCCGCAGCGTGCGCTTTACATCATGGGATTCCGTACGCGCCGATAATAGGTTGTCTACGCTGAACCCATCTACTGTTCTGTCTACCCTCTCAGCTGTTTTGTCCACTCATACATTCGCCACTACTGTAAATGAGGATGATCCGAACCCGGACATGCATCTCCTTAATCTCTGGGCTCTTCGTCGCAGGGCGGATCATTATGCTTCTCGTAATCCCGACGACCCTTCAGCTCTTCCAGCTCTTCATCGGGCTACTGCACGTGCGCGGCGCTACTCAAAGCGACTTAGCAGACAACGCTGGGCTGCATGATGTGCCCGCCTCTCCTCTACACAGGGTAATAGACATCTTTGGCGGGTATTTCACGCCATGGAACGCACTTCTCAAGTAGCTGATTATACCGAGAGCATTCGCTTGGCTCTGAATGTGGATGAAACTTCATTTGCACAACAAGCAGCCCGTCAGTTTTTCCCACATCATGACTGCCTCCCCACCCCTTCTCCCATATTATCGATTTCTGAGCCCCCTGATGAGGTTACTTCAGATTTTACCATGGCAGAATTGCTGGCCTCCATAGATCGCCTCAAAACAAGCACTGCTCCCGGGCATGACGGTGTACCTAACTCGTTGTTTCGCAACTTGGAAGGACCTGCTCTACATTCCCTCCTTGATACATTCAATGAGGTGTGGCATTCTGGAGTTATTCCTGCAGAGTGGAAACATTCAATCGTTGTCCCAATCCCCAAATCAGGTCAGCCGCCGGTTTCTCTTTCGGCCCTCCACCCTATTTCACTTACGCCTACTATCTGCAAGCTTTATGAACACATTCTAGCAGCTCGCTTGTCGTGGTGGCTGGAATCGAATGATTGTTATCCAGAATCTCAAATTGGGTTCCGCCCTCACATTGGAACAGAAGACGGTCTGGCTGTTTTGGCTGCGGACGTACTAAACCATTCTCCCCATAGTCATCTTGTTCGCACGGTGATCGCGACTGACATCACAAAGGCATATGACAACGTCCTACACTCTTCTATTCTTGGCACCCTTCAAGATCTCGGTCTCCCGCATCGCTTTCTCCTTTCAATTCACTCATTTTTAACAAACAGAACCTTCAGTGTACGTATCCATGGGAAGCCTTTTGGTCACTTTACCTCCAACCGCGGTGTACCCCAGGGCTCCGTCCTCGCCCCCACATTATTTAATGTAACTTTTATACCTCTTGTCCGAGCCCTAGAGAAAATTCCTTCTGTGCGCGTCCTTGCGTACGCCGACGACATAACCTTGTGGTCCTGTAATCCAGATGCGTCTGTGCAACAGTCGGCGCTTCAGCAAGCGCTGGATGCCTTAACATCACGACTACCCCCTTTGGGTCTGACCCTCTCGTGTAATAAATCTTGTTTCATTCGCATTGGCAACAGAAGTGGCTTACGGAAAGCAGCACCTTTTACCTTTACGGTAGACAATTCTCCAATTCCTCAAGTTGAAAGTGTGCGTGTTCTAGGTCTCCTACTTCATACATCTGGGACTGGGACTCCGTGGCAAAACGCGACCCGTAAATCGGCTCACGCTACTCTCGGTCTGATTCGACGCATAGCTATGCGCTCTGGCGGAGCGCGTTTTGATACTGCCCGTCAGCTCGTGCGCTCCATCCTTCAGCCGCGGATTGTGTACCAAGCGCAATTTCATCGCCTCACCCGACGACAGTGGGACTCCCTTGAATCAATCAATCGGGAGGCTATGCGCGCCATAACTTATCTTCCGCGTATCACACCCATACCCATTCTCCAAGAGTACGCTCAACTTAATACATTGAGTGAACTTATCGACCAGCGTGAGGCAAACAGAGCACGCAAGATGTCGCTTCAGCTTCATCGTTTACAGACTCTTCCCCCATGGTCATACTGTCAGCTCACAGACAATCGCCCCTCTGCTTCGACGCCGATATCAGCCGCCCATCTTCCTTCAGGGTGCATAATATACACCGATGCATCACACACAGCAGTGCAGGGAGTTACTGCAGTTTACAGTCCCTCACATCCTCATCTCAACTCCCGCGCTACATATAGCTCGGATACTTGCTCCCCCCTGGCCTTGGAGCTTCAGGCGATACACAATGCCATTGCATCTCTTCCACTCGCACCTACTTTCAATATTGTACACATTTACACCGACTCCCTTGCCGCCCTTAAACAGCTTAAGGCTGTCCGGCGCACATTCCAAGTTACACAATCCATTCACCAACTTTGCACAAAATACCCCTGTCCTGTGCGTATACACTGGATTCGCGGGCATGCCCAGGATCCGCATAATATTCATGTGGATGCAATGACACACCTTGACACATCCGATATCCCGCCACCTTCCCCTCTTCCCTCAGATCCGTTCCTGTCCCATGTTTCCGAGAAACAGTCTTTGCGTCAGCGAACACGCGCTCTAATTCCTCCGTGTTCGTACCCTCTCCCCCGGAGTCTCACTCGGGAGGAGGAGGTATCTGTGCGCCGGATTCGGGCAGGAGCGGCTCTGACTCCTTGTGTGCGTCATCGGTGGCGTGACAAACGTTACGAAGTGACAGACAAGTGTCCCCATTGTGGTGCTGCGCCCGACCTGTGTGATGAAAAACACTTGCTGTGGACTTGCCCGGCTACAGCTTCCGTGAGACGACGTTTATTAAGAAAGGTTGGCCTGCGATGGGACGTTGCAGACGACTATACCAAGTGGACTCTAGATAATCGCTATATCACGAACTTGTGCCGCTTTTTAAGCGAGGTTTGTTTGCACTCCTTTTTATAACTTTCTCTCCTTTTTCATTATGCCTGATGGCAAACAGCTCGAATAAAAAAAAAAAATATTGTAGCAGCAGTGTTGTTACCTCGAACAACCGGGCCTTGGCAGAAGCAAAAGAGCGTGCTGACTGCACCAGTCGTCAAGATACCAAAGTCTGCAAAACTTGTGTGAAGACACGTAGCGTGCTTAACGACGACCTTAAACGCGCTTGCTCATCAAAGCACAATCGAGCTGCGGGTGGCGTGGCGAATTTCTACTGCCGCGTGGCAAATACCCATGCAACCTCTCATCTAACTTTCTCTGTTTTGTGCGGACATTTATTTAGGGCCGCAACACTTTTCTTTCGACGAGTGAAGAGTGGACACGTACGCGAAAAAAAGTGGCGAGGCAGCGAGAACGAGCATTGCTCGCGCTCGCTCGGTGACATACACGCAGACAGTGCTTTCGTTCGGTGCCTGCATGCTCTGGCTTAGTAAACAATCTCGCACCTAGACCTGCTCGTAGGCGAGCATTTATCTCGAAGTGATAACCAGCTGAAACGCAGAGAGGACACCAGGTATCAAGCGCCTGAATCTGGCACGACGCGTATCTCGCTGAGAAGTGCACTGTAGTACCTGCCTGAAATTGTCAAGTGCATACGGGTCAGCTTTCACGAAGGAAATTCATCACCGTGAGTGGTCCAACAATGCAGTAACCGTCTGCGCACCACGCACACTTAAGCAAAGTGAAGTGCGGCTAACGTAAACATTCATGAAGTGACTTTGTTATGCTGGCTGGTAATCGTAGTCTATCGAACTCAATCAGATAGCATAAAAGAAGCTTGGCGGCTGCCTGTATCACTTCTTCGACCGCCGTCGTAGATAGCGGTGCGACCGTTGCTGTGCACTAGAGCAAACAAACAACTCGTAAACAAATTTCGTTTGCCTAGGTCAATCATCGGAACGACGGTGGAAGTTCCTCCTGCCCCATAATCCGATTTAGTTCCGGCCATCAATCAACCAAAGGGCGGCAGTATTGCTCGACAAGCTTTTCCCGTCACCCACGCGCTTTTCTAGCATACGCACACACACGCAAAAAAAAATCACAAGCTCCGAAACGCCAATTTGCGACGCCGCCGTACTGCACCGTGGGCGCAGCACAAATGCGCGCGCGCATACCAGCATGGCGCTAGGGACAAGAACAGCGCATAGACGGCGCCACCTCCCCAAAATGGCGGCGCCCTAGATGAAATGGTCTATAGCCTGCATTTTGATTCCAGCATGCCTTTTATTTCTGTCACTGTATAATTGTAACAGAGCACATTATAACTACTTTAACTTTTTTTTTCACGCATGAAAAAGATGTAGCCCAAAAGTAGCCACATAGCCAAAACGAAATTTCTGACGCCAACTCGGACAACAAGTAGCCCAATTTGGCTATTAATAGCCCAATCTGGCAACCCTGAAATATGCCACCCTTCGTTACTCAAGCGTTACTCAGCCATCGTTACTCATACCGAAGCGTGGCCTTGTGGTTTGATAATATTCAAGAAATGCCTGCTGGATATGCCCGCTTTCTCCAGATAACGCCCCGCCCCATTCAATCTGTTCAATGTGGTTTCGTTGAGCATGCGTTTTTTCCATTCCTCAAGAAGTGGATGTGAGCGCATTCAAGGAAAAGTTTCTTCGCGCTTTGCCGCGATTAGATGACGAACAGAAAGAAAGGCTGGAGCTGTCGATAACTGCGTCGGAGGTCGAGCAAGCGATAGAAAATTTGAACCTGGGAAAATCTCCTGGACCTGATGGGTTAAGCGCCGCTTTTTACAAAGCATATAAACACGAAATAGTGCCAGTACTGACAACAGTTTTTAACGAAGCCTACAAAGAAAATGAATTGCCCCCGTCTTATGGTAAATCCCATACAGTGCTAATCCCTAAATCCGATGACGCAGAAAAGTTAAAGCAGGTCACAGCATATCGTCCTATCGCCCTCACAAACGTGGATTATAAAGTTTTCATGAAGATTTTAGCCCGTAGACTACAGTCAGTAATTCAGGATATAGTCGGTCCCCACCAGACGTGTGGGATCAAGGGACGCTCTATTGTTTCCAATATTCATAAAGCGAGGTGTGTGCTGGAATGTTGTGATTACACAAATAGCTGTGTAGCCATCCTTCAGCTAGATCTTGAGAAGGCATTCGATTGTGTTTCGCACGATATCCTGTTTTGCATACTCGACCATGTGAATTTAGGGTCCATTATTTGTGAGGGAGTGGCCTTGGCGTACCGGAGCTGCACGACAAGATTAATTGTAAATAAGAGTTTGGGGGCCCCCATTAGCCTGCAGCGTTCGGTGCGCCAGGGTTGTCCCCTCAGCCCTCTTCTATTCTGCATTTACATTGAAGCGTTGTGTTTGAATATCATGGAAAGTGAAAAAATTCGAGGATTCCAGCTACAGGCAGCAGAAGTTAAGCTGCTGGCTTATGCGGATGATGTCGCGGTGTTCACAGTGAACCGGGAAGGTATAACCGAGGCCGTGGCATGCGTAAAAGAATTCACCAAGATCACCGGTAGTAAAGTGAATTGGTCAAAGTCCCTGGGGCTTTGGCACGGAGAATGGCCAACGAAGCCCGGCAATTTTGCAAACGTGTCCTGGGTGACGACCCCAGTAAAGTACTTAGGCGTCCCACTGGACGGTTATCGCGATAGCGATTCGTACTGGAAAGCACAGACGCAAGCCACGCGTGAAAAGGTGGAAAGGTGGAAAGGGCGACACCTTTCAATTTTCGCAAGGGCCACAGTGTGCAATCTGTTTTTTATGTCTAGGCTGTGGTACGTGATGCAAGTGTTGCATTGTGCAAGGATGAACGTACAGAGACTGCACCGGATCTTTGCCGTTTTTGTGTGGGCTGCGGACTGGGAACGCTGCAGCCGGACCAATTTGTTTAGGCGGGTGAAGGATGGCGGCCTGAGTCTGGGACACTTATTTCTGCGGCAGATTGTAAGCAGATTTTGTTTTGTGCGCGATGTAAGCGATCCTTTTTTGCGCACTGTGTGCCAATTAAGGCTCGGAAATGCACTGCCGGACTTTGTTGTCACAACCGAACGTTTCTCGGGACGTATTTTTGGTTACTTTAGAGAGGTTGTCGCGAGTGTACGATTCCTGTCTGTTCGATTTTCGTATGAATATTTATCTTCTGTTAGCAGGAAGAAGTTGTATAAAGATTTGTGCGATGTAGTTCTTCCACAACCTATGTACAGGGCCTTATACAATGGAGGCCAGGGACGCGACGTACTTAAGCGTGTGAAGGCGATGCAGGTGCCGCCAAGTGCAAAAACTTTTTTCTTTAAATTACATACTGGAACACTACCAGTAAAGGAATTCTTGGAAAGGAAGCAGTTATTTCTACCTTGGGGATCAGATTGTTTAATTTGTAAAAAACCAGAAACAATAGACCACGTTTTTTTGCACTGTTGGGAGGGGGTATACTTTTGGGACATCTTGCAACGGACTTTAAAAAAGGAATTTCCGCTCGACGCTCATGGTATTCGGTACTTGCCTGTAGAGAGTGAGGATGGGACACCATTCGACCTCATTATGCTAATGGGCCTCCATTGTATTTGGCGCTCCAGAATGGCAGAATATCATTGCGATCCTGATGCACGGCCAGCACGGATCTATTTTCGGGAGTGCATGCATAAGTATATTGAAGTTCAGAAACTTGCTCCTGAAACTCCCGAGTGGCTCGAAAGAGTCGAGCCTTTGGTGACGCTTAAGGAGTTTTAATATGATGAAGCCACGCACCCCCGGGCGGATAGTGTTGTTAATTATTGCTCATTGTGCTCTGTAAGTGTATTTGTGTACTGTGGTTCTTGCCGAAGTCAGGCAATAAATAAAAAAAAAAGCGTGGCCTTGTGGTAGAGCATCCGCCTCGCATTCGGGAGGTGCTGGGTTCGATCCCCAGTGCCGCCGGGTACCCACCGGTTTCTTTAATGGGTACAAGATTTCCCCTGGCCTGGTGCTCGGCTCTTCTAGGGTGAAATGATTGGGAAAAGGGTCTTAGACCGAACAGTTGCCTTGACGGATGAGTGATAAGTTCCCCTGCCAAGCAACCGTAAGTCCGCCTCGTGCGGCATAAGCCCAATTTGTGGCCCTTTCGCTTTGTCTACACGACTCTCTGCCCACAGTGACGGGATTTGAAGGCTCCTTTCCCAAGCAGTGCAGCCCTAAGAAGCCGAGCACCAGGCCGGGCCACAGCTTGTACCCATTTTGGGAAAACCGGTGGGTACCCGGCCGGCGGCGGGAGTCGAAGCCCATGCCCTTTGCCTGCTCGTTCAAAATTAAGTAAATGCGGTAAAGTTTGGCTACAAAAATTTTTATAGGCGAGATATATTTTTCTATAAAAAATACAGAACATATACCGTCTCATTTGTGCATATATAGGTTGCCTAACCGACCAGCAGACCTCAACTCAGGCACAGCAAACTACGCTGAAAGAAATCGAAAAGGCAGCCATGTCACTGTTTCGGCATTCAACTGAACGGGTAATGCGCAAGAAAACTGGCGAACAAAGCTGTGCTCCTGAGCAAAACTGAATGGTGAGTGTGTTGCTAGTGTGCTACATTTTGTTGTTGATATTAACATCTTGGGTCGAGGATTTTTCATTCCAAACTGCTGATATTTTTCGTGTAACACTGTGCTGAGAGGTGATTGATTTTGAGAGAGCACAGAATTTAGTAGATTATTGCAATATATACTGTGAAAACTTCTGCATATCAGCCTGTGTAGTTAGGTAGAATCATGAAATATATTTTTAAGTTAACTTGGGTATTCTCATCCTGCTAAGTCCTCACGCACCTCTCTTTACTTGGCCGTCTGTTTGTGGTGGTTTTACTCCTGGAAGTATGTACATTTACTTGTGCAAAGATTAATTCCTTGCCGCAAGTACCATATTGTCACGTTGTAGTGACAGCAATGCAGCAGTGCCAACATCATGTGAAGGTGCTGCAATTTGTATATTGTGCTGCAAGTTTTTTTTTTCAAATGCAGTCAGTGATTGAAAAAAAAGATGAACTGAAAGAAGTGTCTATATGTTATGGGTCTTTTTTGTCTTCCTTGCAGCAGGGCAGCCTATTTCAGCATTGGCCCAGGTGGCAGGATTTCTGCTTTACATGTATACATGACTCTTCTTTTCGATGACACTATAGCAGAACCGAAAAGAAGACTGCCTAGAATGAGAAGCCAAGCAATATCTTGAAAACGTGTCACTTTATTGATACCTAGCAGTTGTAGTATACTTAAGTGTCTAGAAATGCGATGCTTTGTGCTTGAACAATTTTTTTTCTCTAACCAAGCTGGGCATTTTGTTGCCCATATGAAATTTGCTTGTATCGAGCTATACTTGCTGTTTTGGTCTCTAGTCCCACTATGCTTGTGTAAATTTGTTCCTGACTGCTAGTACTAGAGTTATTTTTCACCCCCATAGTGCGTTTGTATTGCTGTTCCAGCAAAAAAAGAGGATATATGGATTTTAATGACTTTTATTGTCTATGTAAGAGTTGACCATAGTTCCAGTGGCTTGTAGCAGTCTTATAACTTGTTAATGTTTATATCATACTATATGCAGCGTGTTTTAGATTTTTTTCTTCTAGCCATGCTAGTTGCTTAAAGCCCATCTACTCCTTATCCACACTTATACGTGCTTTTTATTTCTAGTCCTGTGCTTTCTGAAATGTGATTGTGACTGGTAGTGCTTGTGTCAATATTTTAACCTCTGATCTGTGTGCATGTATTGCTGTTATAGCAAAAAAAGGCTCATTTGTGATTTAATAATCTTTATTGTTTTGAGTCAGACAAACATAGTTCCTGTACCTTGTAGCAGTCAGACAACCTGTCTTATTTTAGTCATTCCACATGCAGCTTGACTGAAATGTTTATCTTCTGACCATGCTAATTGCCTTGAAGGCACAGCTATATACCTGCTTTTATCTCTAGTTGCATGTTTGCTGAAATTTGATCCTGACAGATAGTGCTTATGTTATTATTTTAATCTCTAATCTGTGTAGTTGGGTTGAATTGCTGTTATAGCAAGAAAGGGTCATTTGTGTTTTAAGAACATTGATTATTCTAAATAAGACAATAGTTCCTATGCCTTATTGCAATCACATAATTTGCCTCATTTTAGCTATGCTACGTGCAGTATGATCGAGATTTTTTCACCTCTGCTGCATATGCTTGTATTGTTGTTTCAGTAAAAAAAAGTTGCATTTGTGTTTTTCGTTTGGCTTTTTGGCGTTTTATATTCCAAAGCGACCCAGGCTATAAGGGATGCCATAGTGGAGGGCTCCATATAATTTCGACTACCTGGGGTTCTCTAGCGTGCACTGACATCGCACAGTACACTGGCCTCATAACTTTTCGCCTGCTTCGAAATGGGACTGCCATGGCTTGGATCGAACCAGCGTCTTTTGGGTCAGCAGCCGAGCACCATATGACCAATGAGGCACTGCGTGGCATATTTGTGTTTTGTTGCGTCCATTATTTATAAGACAGTAATATAATATTTATGCCTTACAGTATGCCGCTACTGTTTGTTTTAATGTAGTGCCCTTTGCAGTGCAATCAATATTTTTTGTTCTGACAAAGATAATCATCCCGAAGCCTGTTTAGACCTTACATGACATATGTATATACCTGCTGTTTTAGCCGTATAGTTACTTTTTGAGTTGGACCAGCCAACTCTGCATCTGGGGTTGGCTTGGCTACTTATTGTATTGGAATCCTACTGTTTCAAGTTTGAAAACGTGATAATTTTCGCCATTGGTAGCGAGGTGCTGGAAGTAGTAAGAGAATATGTCTACTTAGGGCAGGTAGTGACCGCAGATCCGGATCATGAGAGGGAAATAACTAGAAGAATAAGAATGGGGTGGAGCGCATATGGCAGGTTCTCTCAGATCATGAATGGTAGCTTACCAATATCCCTGAAGAGAAAAGTATACAACAGCTGTGTCCTACCGGTACTCACCTATGGGGCAGAAACGTGGAGGCTAACAAAGAGGGTTCAGCTTAAGTTAAGAACAACGCAGCGAGCTATGGAAAGGAAAATGATAGGTGTAACGTTAAGAGATCGAAAGCGGGCGGAGTGGGTGAGGGAACAAACGCGGGTTAATGACATCTTAGTTGAAATCAAGAGGAAGAAATGGGCTTGGGCAGGGCATGTAATGCGAAGGCAAGATAACCGCTGGTCCTTAAGGGTAAAGGAGTGGATTCCAAGAGAAAGCAAACGTAGCAGGGGACGGCAGAAAGTTAGGTGGGCGGATGAGATTAAGAAGTTTGCGGGGATACAGTGGCCGCAACTGGCGAAGGACAGGGTTAATTGGAGAGACATGGGAGAGGCCTTTGCCCTGCAGTGGGTGTAGTCAGGCTGATGATGATGATGATGAACCAGACAAGCTAAACAAAATTAATGAAGCCTATTACACACATTGCGAAGGAAGGCTTATGTGCACACCATCCATGACCTTGCTCTCAATAACGAGAAGTGCCTGAGAGGAGCTGTTAAAGCTGTGTTAGTACTTCCTTCATGTGATTTGTTGTGTTTCATGTGCTGTTATTAAAAAATAAAATTCAGCCGTGAATCAACATTCGGCCTGATCATCACCATGACCCATATATTTGAATAAAACTATTTTAGCCAAAGCTTCGTGTTTTAAATCCCTGTGCAGCATAATCCAGGCCTGTGTTCTAACTTTGTGTCGTTTTTACTATAGCATCATTCTCGGCCATATGCAATTGGCCGAAATGCCAGAAGCGGAAGCTGCTTCTGTTGCGGCTATAAGGCACTGCTTCTGCTTTTGGTATTTTGGTCAGTCATGCGTGACCAGTAGTGACACTTTTGAAAAGGACACGAGGTTATATTGGGTCCTGGCGAAGGAAAAATAAAAATAGTAACGTCCTATTGCAGTCCTGCGAAGGTCCTAAAAATGTACTCGTCAGACATCCGAAGGACTTCTTTCGGCGTTTCACTTCGGATGTTTTCCGGATTTTTTCGGGACATCCGCGGGATGTGTGTAAAGTCCTGCTGCGTACTTTCCAAGGACGTCCTTAGGATGTTGGTGTGTTGTCTGGGTAGTTTCACTCCTTCCGCTTCCTCAGCTCTTTTACGCTCCTGTAGCTGTGCTTCCTCAGCTCTTCTACGCTGCTCTTCTTTTACCCACTTGTGCATATTATCCCAAGCAATTTCAAAATCATCTTCTTCCTCCGTTTCTTAATTTTGGATTGCTTGAACAATATCCGAATCTTTCGCTCTTTCCTCCACATCCACTCCTAACTCAGCGCACAAGAACAACAGTTCTGTCCTCGACAACCTCGTCAGGTCCACGGTCGCTGCTTTTAAATATTGGCTTTGCTCGCTCATGGTGATTCTGAGCAACTACCCCTGTGCTACAGACATACAAACACCCGATCAACCAGCAGTTCAAATTGTTAACCCAGAATTTGAAGCCTGGAGGATCCAAAGCAAAAACCAAACAGTCACCAGCAGATGCAGCACCATGTCACCCGGTTCATCACACCGCTGCCAACCAGTTGTTGGCAGAATGGGTCGTTGCCAGCTCGCTGCTGCTGCTGCTCGCTGCTTGACGGAACCGCGGTCAAGCTACCGACCCGTTCCCGCCACTACCAGGACAGGAGTGCCGCTGAGCGAAGAGGTTGGGCGATGGGAGGAAGGTTACAAGAGGGTTTATTTACATTTTTATATCATGGTTAGAAGTGAGACTGAAGTGAAGCTGAAGTGAGGCTCAAATGAGGCCCTCCTGCTGCATTCGTTGTCGAGTCTTATACTGTTCTCCTTCCCAAAATTCCCTAGGTTGAGGATGCCCCCGCCGGGGTGCGAGGGGCCCAGAGCACAAACAACACGAACTTGTGCGCACAAACACACCACTGCACTTAGGGTCCCGCCCTCTTCACATTTTGAGTCTGAGGGAAAGAAGGTTTCCGTCGAAGCAGCGTCGACTTTGGTAGGTGGTGGTTTCCGGCCAGCCCGCGGGTCACCGACATCTGTTGTTCATCAAATGACACCCGCCGCTCGAGGCCGGAACGCGAGGTCACGAAAAGGCCGAAGCGGTTCCTCGTGCTTGGAGAAGTTCGCGAGGGTCGGAGATGATGCCCGCCGGCTTGTCGCGGTGCCTTGCACGCCAAAGAACCACAGGAAACGAGGCCCTTTGTTCCCCGGCATGGCCACGGCAAATGGGGAAGATAACGTTCGTCTCCCCGATGCGGCGGCGGCGTTCTACACGTGCAGGCACTTCGGAAAGGGGGCCTGGTTTTGCTTAAACTCAGCCCCTTCGTTGAAGTCAGCTGTCACCTGGGTCCTCTCCGTGCCTGCGGTCCATGGCGGCAGGCGCGAAAGTAATCACGCTGAAGTTGCTCGCAGCCATATCGATACAGTAGAAACAGGTGTGCTGGCTGGCTCCAAACGAGACCCGCTGACGTCGATCTTAATAATGGCCAGCCGCACGAAAACATGCAATGAAGATAAGTATGGTATTCAACACCAACAAAAAATACTGCAGAATTTTTTAATCCTCACTGCTGCAGCAGAAGGCACTGTTTACACTGCCAGCTTCCCAAACATACGCAATGGAGGCAGATTGCAACATTCAGCGACAAGAGCTGCAATAAAGGGCAGGTTGAACTCTAAGGTGGGGTGTGGCCATGCATGGCAGCATTGTTCACTGCTGAATTGAAAGCAGACACGTGCACACTTGAGTGACAAAGATTCATTAAAACATTTGTCTTAGCTACTAGCTCATTTCATGGCCTTTACGTTTTTCATATCAGTGGCATACACTGCTTTGCTGGTTTTGGACGATGTAGTTGTAGATTCGTGTGATATTTTGTTTAGTTAGTAAATACGCGAAAACATGGAAGCATTGGTATCAGTTAACACGATTTTTAAGACATACAAATATACATTCTTTTATTTTAAAGAATAGATATTTCACTGTTCTAGACAGTGAGCTTTATCTAATGCACAATGGCATTCTCAATGGCAGTGCAGTTATTATTTTTGCTTTTGATACCTCGGCAAATTCTATGAGGAGGCCGCGCTGCAACACGAGCCCCACCCCAAACAACATTTCTGGCTACGCCACTGCCAGGGAGGCTTATAATCTCCGCCGTCAGAAAAAAAACGTAGCCAAAAGTGGCGACGCCTTGTAAGGGTCTGGATCGCGCTGAAGAGCGCCTCCTCATCAAAATTCTTACTAACACTGTACTGTGCCCGGCGGAGCTTAAACATTTCAATACATCCTTTGATGGCGCGTGCCAGTTCTGTGGGGAGGTGGCTGACACCTTCCACATGGTTTGGGCGTGTCAGTCAAACCCATCTATCCCCCCCCAACCCCAACCCCACCAGAGAGGACTGGGAGGCGGCCCTGCTCGGCTGTCAGGACCTAAAGACCCAAAAGGCCTTGGTTCACCGGACGCGGGCGGCGTTGCTTGCCAATGGGGCCCCGGAATAGGGGCTCCACCTAGTATTGTTAGGGGAAAGGGCCAATAGGGCCTACCCCAATCACCTCTCTGTAAATATTTATTGCATTATAAATGTTTTTCACCACCACCGCAGTAATTGTAAGCGAAGGTCACTTCCTGCGCTTGCAGGAGTTGAGATAAGCATTTTTCCCGGCTGCTACTAATTGTGACCAGGGCCGAGCAGTGGGAGACAGCACGAATACGACGCAGTAACTGGAAGTAGCCGCCTGTCTCACACGGGTATTTCCGCTTTATTAACTTTTCCGCTGACGAACACCAGCATAAGGCACCCTAAACTGGCAAGCAGCCAAGAGCCACTCACGCGGCGGCCTGTTCCCATGCGGTAGCACGCTCCTTCGTTGGATTTCAAGCGCGCCGAAATGTAAACAGAAGAGCCCGCCGGACGAGCTTGTTTCCGGCTGCACAAAATGTCACGTGACGGCCTCTCCTAGGGGACACAGAACTTCTGTCCTAGCCGAATTTGGAGGAAGAAAAATTTATTCCTTCGTCCATGTAGCCGAAGGAGAAAGAAAGGGAAAGAAAAGAAATAAGACAAAAAGTAAACTGAAGCGCACGCAACCAGAAGTCACAACATATGCGCACCGCAGTGAGCTTGCGCAGGCAACGACACCGCGGGTAACGAATGCGCATGCGCAGAACGCAACGTATCTAGCCGCGCGTTGCGGACGCCCGCCCGCTATAAAGCATAGCGTAGAGTACGCAACGCGGGACTCTACGTGCTGCGTAGAGAACATAGCGGCGACCATCTCGCCCGCTTCGGACCGATTTCACTTCGCCGCTGCTTTCTTCAACGCGATGGCTCGCTCTAAACTGTGCTGTTAGCTTTTATTTTGTCTACTCTCACCCACGCGCCAAAATATTAGGGACAAATGCCCCTTGTTTTTCATATAATGAGGCGATTTTTTACCTTTTAAGCCTAACTAACGTTGTGTACGTTTATCGTCATAGCAACCGCACCTGTCGAATAATTTTTAAAGCGGAAGCCTTTAATGCCTCATCGTTGTAAGCAGGAGCTGTCGACAGAAATGTCACGCTTTTCAGTTGGTCGAAACGGTCGTGACGTCACAGTGCGCGAATTTCAAACGGGGCCAATTGTATTTTGGCTACTAACCATGCAACCAATTAGAGAGATCGTATAGTGATGCTCCAAGTAAGTTTAAGTTTAGCTAATTGCTTACTTAACCAATTAGTCCAATTAACCTTTCTAGTCAGACCAGGTAAATAAATAAATCCGAGTAAGAAATTGGCCGAGCCTGGGAATCGAACCCCGGTCTCCGGAGTGCGAAGGAAGGGAAAACTTTATTGACACTAATGGTTTTTCCTGCGGTTTGGGGGCATCTTCAGAGACGTCTTGGTTCTACCCCCAGGAGCCTTCTCTGTCGAAGTCATCCGCATCTAATCAGTGGTCGGTTGCCCTCAGTCCAGGGCTCCGCTGGCCACTGCCGCCCGTTGAGCTCGCTGCACCAGACCTTGTTGGTCTTCACAGAGGTCGCCGGAGTGCGAGTCGAGCACGCTACCACTCCGCCATGCCAGCTCGACGGTTTGGAATGAACAAAGGTGCGTCTAGTGAATACAGTCTTTTCGTTCACTCCCATCTTTCTCCTTTCCCGTTACGGCGAGGTTTAGGTGTCCACCGAGATATGAGAGACAGATACATTTCCTTTCCTCAAAAACCAATTTACCGACGAGCAAGGCGTATTGTCCGCGTTTCAGATTACTCCAAATTGTTGTGACGTCACCACGCGCAAATTTTGACGGGTGTCCACCGAAATATGTGAGACAGATACTGCTCAACTTTCTTTCCTCAAATACAATTTTCGACTAGTGTCTACAGAGATATGTGAGACAGTTAATGCATAATTTCCTTTCGTCAAATACAATTTTCATTTTCTTCACTACGGCCCCTCTTTCTTCTTTCACTCACACTTCCTCCCTTCCTCTACCGTGCGGCTCAGGTGTCCACCGAGACGACAGAGAATTACAGCCCCATTTCCTTTCCTTAAAAAGCATTGCGTTCAAAGGGCAGCGCATCGCGCCGAACGGGTGGTGGCATTCAGTGGACTCCCTGGCAGCGCTACAACACGCTGTCGCGTTCCACTCCTAAAGGCGAAGCTTAAGTGTCATTAATTGGCAGTTAATTAATGCACCAACAAAATGTGAAGTGAACAATCGCGTAGCAGAATGCAGCAATCAGGCTTTCGCCTTTCACCACTTTAGCCGCTAAAGTTCCTCGTAATTTTTTTTAGTCATGTGCCTACTTTTGCACTTCATTAAACATTAGACATTTTTTCTTCCATTAAAAATAGTAATATACTATTCATATTGTCAGAAACTGAAAAATGTTCAGCCGAGTGCTACAGCGCTTTCAGTGTTTGTCACTAGACGGCGACACAACACAACACGCTACGCGACTGCTCTGCGGTGGTACGGCCAACTATAAGTGTGACGGGGGTGTCCTGTACAGCGTACGGAACGTAGTGAGCGTTACGTACGCAATGTCGCTACGTACGCAGCAACTAAAAGTGAGCGGCGGCAGCACTCCCATGTACACCCTCTCCACTTTTTTTTCTAACCGTGGATATTAGCTCTATTAGCTCTATGAACTGTGGATGACACCCATGGAGCCACAGGCTTTTTGCTAGCACCCCGTAGCATCACGAGTTTTGTAACATCATTGTTGATGCTAAATAAATTTGAATTTAAATTTGAACACGATGACAGCCATCTTGTTACTTCGCTCATGGTTCCCTGCATGATACAGACGACCTACACCAAGTTTGACAGTTTAACGTCAGTTACAGCGTACTAACTTGGCAACTTCGCCCAGCATGGTTAATACGGAAATAAAATGCGACGGGAAAGTAACATGAGTAAGAAATAATTCGGACTCAACTATTGACTATTGCCTAATGTCACACAAACTGTATGACAGGTTAGGGGACATGAAAATTGATGAAGAAGGTATGAAAAGCCTGGGAAGCGACCACAGAAGAATCAAAATTACATTTGGTAGCGCAATACCAACGGTAGGAACTCAAGGGAGGGAAAGCAAACATAACCTCACTGATGCACAACTGCAGGAAGTGTATGGACACATTGAAGACATAGTGTCCAGGCAGCCGGATAGGGAGTGGACATATGATGCCCTAGCGGGGGTTTTTCAAGGGTAGTTAGAGAAGGCCCAAAGAAAAAAGGGAAGAAGAAAGGGAAGACACACGCCAAAAAGCTGGTAGGACAGGGAAGTGAAGGCAGCCATAGCGCGACGACAGGAGGCATCCAGGGAACACAGATTTGCAAAGAAAAGGGGGGCCCCGCCAGACGAAGTGGATGCAAAATGGAATGAATACCTTGAGAGCAAAAGGGAGGCAGCGACATTAGTCCAAGCCAAAATAGGAAAGGCAGGTGTCCAGTGGATGATGGAGGTAAATAAGAAAGATGGGAATGCTGCAAAGAAGTTTTGGGAGCACATAAGGCTACAAGGGAAGAGAACAGAGGGCATCCAACACACTCTGGCCACACAGGATGGAAAAAGGGTAGAGGGAGCACAAGAATTTATCAGACAAACAATTGAAGCAGCATTTGCAGAGCCTATGGCGGATGGACTAGGGGAGAGCAGGGACAGCAATGGGGCAGGGGAGGAAGAGCCTAGGGAGAGAACAGCAGGGGACTGGGACAGAATAGAAGGCAAGGTTCCCATCGGAACAGCGACAGGACCACACGGCATAGCTATGAGATTAATTACCATACTAGGCGAAAAAAAGCAAGCTGAAATTACGTCAGATCATTGAAAAAGTAGTAGAGGGAGGAGACGTTCCAAAAGACTGGAAAGTGAGCAGGATGAGACTGATCCCAAGCAACCACAGATATCCGTCGGACGTACGAGCTAGATCCGAACGTCCTTTGCCGAGATCGGACGTCCATCGGACGTACGAACGCAATCCGATTTCGGATATCCGTATTCGTACATCAGCCGGACGTACGGACAGTGTCCACTTTTGTATATCCGCATGAGAGACGAGCTGTACGTCCGAAGGATGTAAGGCTGAGTATTTTCCCAGGCCATGAGTATGGACGTTTTTTATTTCACAGAAAATTCGCGTCTTTCGTGTATGTATACTGTTTTATTTACATCCATTGGAAGGTTTGACGCGAAGATGTTTGTAAATTGGTACGATTCCACTCCTACCTGCAGTGCAAGAGCCGCCAACGAGCTAAATTTATCTAAGAGGAGAAGCAGGTGCTGCAGAATTTTGCAAGAACTAATGACTAGTTTTATATTTATAAAACTTCTCCAAATTAGTGGAGTTGTGCGACA
Organism: Amblyomma mixtum; assembly: GCF_055824585.1. Lineage (NCBI taxonomy): Eukaryota > Metazoa > Arthropoda > Arachnida > Ixodida > Ixodidae > Amblyomma > Amblyomma mixtum. The sequence goes on from NC_143019.1 coordinate 146,530,404, forward strand.
TGTCCACCGTTTTGCTAGCTAAACTTGCCATTGAAACCATTCGTAAGTATCAAAACTCCCGTGCATTCTGCTATCACCATCATCATAGATGTCAGTTCGCGGTCAGTCCAATCCAATCCATCAGTACGGCTCCGTAGCGCTGCGCTATGCTGCGCTGTTGTTGATTTGCTGCGTAGTGCTGTCGCGCAGAGCTTTATAGCTCTGTTATTATAATGTGTGGCTTTGTTCGGTCTGTGGACGAAAGTAGCATGTAACTTAAGCAATTCGAAAGATACGGGAAGCGCCTGAAGCTCTTGTGGAACACCGGAATCCCGTACTGCGTCGACCTTGGTTTAAAGAAGGCTTAGTGCACATGGGATTGCCTACCAAGGTATGTATCCAGTACACTTCTTGGAACTTGCTTCTAGGACAATTCATGCTCATATAACATTCGTTCACAGGACAGTGGGAGCAGTAAGCGCGAGGAGATGGCTTCCACAAGTGTGTGCTGTTCTCACACTTTCGGGAGCCTACATCACACAGCTGCGGGAGCCCTCAACTCGCGCGGCTAATTCCCACTCCTCTTCAAAGTTGCGGACGGAGTATTTTAGCATCTTGTTAATTTTTAGGGCATCGCTAGGTTCACTGTGCCTATATAAAGAGTGACAACGCGCGAAAGGTAGACCATAGGAAGCACGTGTAGTTCGCAGTGGTTCGCAACGGAAGCTTTGCGGCTTTCTGTGCACAGTCGCGTACAGTGCTGCGCAGGTTAGTGCCCTAAGGCCCATGAGAATAAATAAAGAACAGATACATTGTCAAATATGGTGTGGAAAAGTGAGAGCTGTTACTGCCTTATACTTATTGAGGTGTTTGTTAAAGTGCATTGTCTTTTATACTTGCAGCATTAAACACTTCTATTAATTGGTTCCAATATGTTTTTACTTCGGCTGCTGCATTGTGCCATTTATTTCACATGACTGATGTTTGCCGCGTTCTTTTTATTTCAGAAATCCTGTGGGTGGGAAGGTTACGGATGTGTGTCCCAAGCTTGCCACATTTGAAGAGTCACATTTAAGAAATTTTCCGAATATAACCCATTGCTCTGCTGATGTATCATCAGCCACAATAAAATATGCGTGCTATGCATCAAATTGTTTTTGGTTTTATTGCATCGCGCGGAGTGAAAAAAGCACGCATGCACCATATATGCGAATATTCGAGGAAGATCCGCCAATGGACGTACTCAACTGGACGTCCGTCGGCGGGCGAACCGTATACCTTTGGCCACCTTTCGGACGGCCGACGGACGTCTACCGGCTGTTTGCGGATATTCAGCGGACGTACAGAACATCCGAAACAGACCTCTGTCGGCCGTCCGAAGGATATCGGTGGTTGCTTGGGATATACAAAGGCAAGGAAAACAGGGACAACCTTAAATCCTGCCGACCAATTACGGTCACATCAGTTATTTACAGGCTAGCAATGCAGATGGTGAAAATGAGAATGGAAGAATGGGCAGAGCGTGAGGAGATCTTGGGAGAGTTGCAGAACGGTTTCCGAAAGGACAGACGGTGGAGGACAATCTATTTGTCATAACGCAGTGTATAGAGATAGCTGAGGCAAGTCGGAGGCCTCTATGGATGTCATTTTTAGACATTGAGGGGGCATATGACAATGTGAATCAGGAAAAACTTTGGGACCAATTGAAGGGATATGGTGCTGATAGAAATCTGGTTGAATATCTACAACGTGTATATTCAGACAATGAGGTCGTAGTAACCTGAGAGGGAGAAACTACAAAACCAGCTAAAATTAAGAGAGGGCTAAGGCAGGACTGCTCACTATCACCTATACTTTTCATGGTATACGGGAGCCAAATGGAAAAGAGGTTGGAAGAGAGTAGGGTAGGAGTTGACATGAGTTATATGCAGGATGGTCAGAAGGTAAACCAAGTGTTGGCTGGATTAATCTATGCGGATGATATTGTTCTACTAGCAGACAAGCGAGATAGGCTGCAGGAACTAGCTAAAATCTGTGGTGAGGAGGGCAACAAGCTAGGACTTCAGTTCAGTAGAGAGAAGTCAGGGATAATGGTATATAATGATGAGAAGGGAGACCCACTAGAAATACAAGACACTATGATCGACCATGTGAGAACTTATAAGTATCTAGGTGTATGGCTAAGTGAAGGGAAAAAATATCTGGAAGAGCATGAGAAGATTCTGAAGGATAAAGGAAAAAGGAATCCAGACATTATGAAGCGTAGAGCACTATGGAACTACAATAGGTATGTGGTGGTTAGAGGGGTATGGGAGGGAATCATGGTACCGGGCCTCACATTTGTAAATGCAGTCCTGCGCATGAAATCAGAAGTACAGTCAGGGCTAGAGGTCAGACAAAGAAGTGTAGGAAGGCTAGCCTTGGGAGCCCATGGGAACACTCCGAGTGAGGGAGTCCAGGGAGATATGGGTTGGGCGTCGTTCGAGGTTCGGGAGGCAATCAGCAAACTGAAATATGATCAGAGACTAACCCAAATGGAGGAAAGAAGGTGGGCAAAAAAGGTGTACAAGTATCTGTACATGAAAAGTTTTAACACAAAATGGACTAATAGAACCCGAAAGCTAAGAACGAAGTATATACGGGTGAGGGATGGGAAGCAACAAAATACTAACGTGAAAGCGGAGGTAAAGGATACGGAAAGAAAGATGTGGAAAGAAAGAATGCAGGAAAAATCGGCGCTAGGCATATATAGGACACGAAAACAGGACATCAAAAAAGAGCGATTATTCGATAATTCGCGGGGCAGTTCACTGCTTTTTGAGGCTAGGACAGGGACTCTGAGAACAAAAACGCATAGGTCCAAATTTGAAGTGGACATTTTGTGCTCTGCTTGTAAAACGGAAACGGAGACCATAGAGCACTTGGTTCTGAGGTGCGCAGAACTCCGCCCAGCCCTCCCAGAGGGGGCAGCAACAGCCATAGAGATATATAGCGCTGGGATTTACTGGGGAGGACGGGCGAGCGTGACATTGACGAAGGGGAGGTTGGAGGATTGGTGGCAGAAATCAAGGGAGCGGTGAATTTGGAGGGGAAAAGGATAGACAGACTAGATATTGTAAGAGCGAAGGGGAAAGAAAGGAAAAATAAAAATAAATTATTAATGGGGGAAGTCGGCTAGGCGGCGAATGTAACAACCCGGTACAAAGGGTAAAGCCATTATCATCCATCCATCGCTGCGCGCGCTTCGTTCTACTATAGTGTACTAGAATACCATAGTTGTACGCGCTAAAAAGCTGTGCGAGGAACGGTGCTGCGGCTTGCTTACGTACTGTGTTGATTTCTTTTTAGTTCAAGTGCGAAATCTTCGCGACTGTGAGCGTACAAAGATAGTTACAGGTAGCGGTGAATCCTGTGCCGCTCATTTTGTGTGATTTGTGTTTGTGTGAGCCGAGATCAGCGAGGATTGGGGGTGAGGTTCAGCAAGATTTGTTTTGTTGTACGGGGAGTTATAAAATATGCATTCCCCATGCATTTTGGCATTACCTGGAGTCCCTTTAGTAAAGTGTGAACCATCGTCACCTTCTGTCTTCTCCCGCGGTCAGACTTCGTTGGTGTTCCATAATGGATGCGAGGCAGAAGGGAGACGACACACGCGTATAGTGCAGCGCCTGCCTTCTGTACTGTTTTCATTTTCTACCACTGCCTGTCAAGTTGCGAGTTCTGTTTGAATACAACGCGAAATCTGTAACGGACTCCGCTCTGAATCGTTTAATCTGTGTGCACAGAAGCACCAACGGAGCGCACATACATGAAAGAACTTTATGCAAGAGACGTGTGCGATAAGTGACGTTCAGAGAGCACCAGCAGAGCATTGTGCACGGTAAATAGAAATGTTGGAATGCAGTTTTCTTGCGTACAGCTTTCGAAATGTTAAAAATTCATGCCATGTTCTGTATAGAAAAATTGACTACCCGTGCATCTTTACAATCACAAGCATGTGAGATTACTTACTATACAACCTGCACTGCGAAGTTACAGCTGGCTTCATAGTTGAAAGTTATTTTTTTTTAGCAGTTATGTTTGTGAATGCGTTCATTTTTTCTATAAATTCACTGATATTACTGTTCTACACATGAGACAAATAAATAAAGCATGAAAATAATGCCTCAGTCATGCACTATGTGGCATTCATCATCATCAGCCTGACTACACCCACTGCAGGGCGAAGGCCTCTCCCATGTCTCTCCAATTAACCCTGTCCTTTGCTAGTTGCCGCCACTGTATCCCCGCAAACTTCTTAATCTCATCCGCCCACCTATCTTTCTGCCGTCCCCTGCAACGTTTGCTTTCTCTTGGAATCCACTCCGTTACCCTTAAGGACCAGCGGTTATCTTGCCTTCGCATTACATGCCCTGCCCAAGCCCACTTCTTCCTCTTGATTTCAACTAGGATGTCATTAACCCGCGTTTGTTCCCTCACCCACTCCGCCCTCTTCCGATCTCTTAACGTTACACCTATCATTTTCCTTTCCATAGCTCGCTGCGTTGTTCTTAACTTAAGCTGAACCCTCTTTGTTAGCCTCCACGTTTCTGCCCCATAGGTGAGTACTGGTAGGATACAGCTGTTATATACTTTTCTCTTCATGGATATTGGTAAGCTACCATTCATGACCTGAGAGAACCTGCCATACGCGCTCCACCCCATTCTTATTCTTCTAGTTATTTCCCTCTCATGATCCGGATCTGCGGTCACTACCTGCCCTAAGTAGACATATTCTCTTACTACTTCTAGCACCTCGCTACCAATTGCGAACTGCTGTTCCCTTGCAAGGCTATTGAACATTACTTTGGTTTTCTGCATGTTAATTCTTAGCCCCACCGTTCTACTCTGCCTGTCTAGCTGATTGATCATGCTTTGCAGTTCTTGTCCTGAGTGGCTTAGCAAGGCAATGTCATCAGCGAATCGCAAATTACTCAGGTATTCTCCATTAACTCTTATCCCCAACTCTTCCCATTCCAGTCCCCGGAATACCTCCTGTAAGCAGGCAGTGAAGAGCATTGGCGAGATCGTGTCTCCCTGCCTGACACCTTTCCGTATTGGAATTTTATTGCTGCCTTTATGGAGAACTATAGTAGCTGTGCAATCGTAGCTGTGCAATCGTAGCTGTGCAGCTGTGGCATTCAAGGCTCATTAATTCCTCGTTGGCGTCCCAGAACCCTCCTCGCCGCGCCGCCCCTCTCCTCCGCTCCCCTCTTCCTCCTCTTTTTTTCTTTCACGGCTGTTGTCTCTTCTGTCTATTCCTGCGGCGAGTCTGCCTCCGCGCCCCGCCGCCGCGAATCTGCGCGTCTTCTGGACCACGGGGTCTGTGTATGGTGTCTGGAAGGGACTTCACATGCTCGAAGAATGCACATGAAAGAAAAAAATAGAAACAGTGCCAAGACCTGTGCTTTTAATTATTCAACAGCTAATAGGGCTGTCTTGATGCGGCATTGTTGGTGCTTAAAAACAAAGCGTCTTCAACTTAGTATCTTAGTAAAATGATTTCGCATGAACAATATTGGAATAATTCGAGTTGTGTACAAAGTTCCACTGTCTTGTGGCACGGCCTACGTTGGACAGACGGGAAGGTGTCTGAATGAGAGGCTGCGAGAGCACAGCTATACAACCACTCTCTTGTCACCGCACCAGGCAACCTTGCAGCACATTGCGCTAGGCACAGTTAAGTGCCATCCCTTGCTGGAAAGCACATCGGCTCCTCTAAAATCAAGGAACAAGGTGGCGAGAGAGTTGTGGCAGGCTTTCTGTATGGCTTCAGGAAAAAGCGACGGTGGGTACGTAAGCGACCCGTCTGTGGCTTCGACCAAAACAGAACAACTGTTTTTGGCAGCTTAAGATGGTCAAGTAATGCTTGTGCGAAAAAGGTCGAGCCACGTCCGGAAGGTGTCATGATTGCTTGGTTTTTGCTTTTTGTCTGTGTTTTCGTTTTCCCTCGATTAGGTTTGTTAGGAGAAGGTAAGTGACGCCAACCAAGTAAAATACAGGAAAAACACGACGTTTCGGGACCGGCTCGGCCCCTTCTTCACGGTGTGACTACGGGCGAGCGCAGCTTGGCTTTTTAAGCCCCTGTGTGGAGGACCTGCGGGTCAATGGCCGCAGGTCCTCCACACAGGGTCCGCAGGTCCTCCACACAGGGACACGCAGGTCCTCCAAACAGGGGCTTAAAAAGCCAAGCTGCGCTCGCCCGTAGTCACACCGTGAAGAAGGGGCCGAGCCGGTCCCGAAACGTCGTGTTTTTCCTGTATTTTACTTGGTTGGCGTCACTTACCTTCTCCTAACATTAAATTTCCCAACCAGACAGACTTCTGTCGAATGTTTTCTTTTGAGTCGATTAGGTTTGTATAAGCATGAGTCCCTTCGAACATAAACTCAGTTGGTAGCCTGCGCTGGGTGCCTCGTGTTGTTTCGTCGGTTTTGTCCGCTATGAGGTTAAGCGCTCCCCTATAACAAAGTATCCTGAAGAACCAACAGTCGGCCTGTACTGTCTTCAGTTTTTGCGCTGCTTTGGGTTCGGCTTTTGCGGCCCACGACACAACAGTGTACCATCACTGCGTGCACTACGCGACCGTGTAAACTTGGCTGTCTTGACTACATACCCAGAAGCGTCTCCAGCGTTCGTACAACCTCCGTCGCGTTCTTTCAACACACATATTTTTCTTTCATGATCTGAGTCGTTTGCTCGTTAAAAATTTTATGGCTTAACGCCAGCATGGCTTCCGGAAAGGCCGCCCAACAGAATATTGCCACATTCCTGGGCACCCTCGTGGCGCCGTCTCCCGGCCGAACTGCCCTCACCGCTATTCTGGCCATGGTGGCGGGCAGTGCTTCTTCTTCGTCGCCTCTTCTGGGCGTTCCCCTCGGGAGTTCGCTGCTGCCTGGCGCTTCACAGTAAAACGTGTCCTGGCCGTCCCGACCGTCTAGCCGTGACAATATGATACAAAAAGAAATTACCGCAATAACTAGAAGCTCCTGCAGAAGCAAACAGCTCGCATTAAAGTTTTTGGGCTCTTGATTCTACCAGTCACTCTACCCTCTTTCCTGTCCATGTTAACCTTCACACTGACTGGTCAGTTTTCAATGCAAATATAAATTATTACGCATTGCGGCTATTCAAAAAGAATACTTAAATATGTCTACAACAGCTGCACAGCTACGATCATCATCATCATCATCAGCCTGGCTACGCCCACTGCAGGGCAAAGGCCTCCTCCATGTCTCTCCAATTAACCCTATGCTTCGCCAGCCGCGGCCACCATATTCCCACAAATTTCTTAATCTCATTCGATAATCCTGAATAAATTCAGCAATAAAATTTTAATGAGGAAGGGTGCCAGGCAGGGAGAGGCGATCTCGCCTATGCGACATCGCTTGTTTACAGGAGATATTCACAAGCCTGGACTGGAAACAATTGAGGATAAGAGTTAATCGGGAATACCTTAGTTATCTGCGATTCGCTGATGACATTGCCTTTCCAAGTCACTCAGGAGATGAACTGCGAAGCGTGACCATTGAGCCAGTCAGGGAGAGTAGAACGGTGGGTCTCAAAATTAACATGCAGAAAATCGAAGTAATGTCCAGCAGTCTCAGAAGAGAACAGCAGCTTACATTTAGTAGAAAGGTGCTGGAAGTGGTAAAGGAATACGTCAACTTAGGGGAGGTGGTGACCACAGTTCCGAATCGGAGAGGGAAATAATTAGTAGAATACTAATGGGGTGGAGTTCATTTGGCAGGTTCTCTCGGTTAAAGACTGACAGTTCACTGATTAAGAGAACTTCTTTCTGGGCTAGCTGGTAATTCATTGTAAACTAAAGGCGCCAAAAACCACACACACACACAAGACAAGAGAACGGGACAGAGCGCCACTCACAACTAGTTTATTTTGCAGACCACAGATACATATATACACAACGCCAGCGCCTGCGCAAAGAACAAAACTACGCATCAATGCGATAACAAATGCTCAAAAAACTTTTCCCGCCTGATAGAGAGATACAGAAGTTTCGCTAACACACGCACTGCCTTTTTTACAGATATAAAACGCTTCAATCAGTTCTCTGGCTTCAATATTGCTGCTTCTGGCAAGGATCCGCACGGATGAAAAGCATGGCTCACAAAAGCGTGAAGGGCAGGATCTGATATGTTTCGGCAAATTTGGGCCCTCTTTATTTTGTTATACGTGTTCTGCTCTGTCCTGTTCTCTTGTCTTGTGTGTGTGTGTGTGTGGTTTTTGGCGCGCCTTTAATTTACAAGTTCACTGATATCCCTCAAGAGATAAGCATGCAACATCTGTATCTTACCGGTACTCAATTATAAGGCAAACGTGTGGAGCTAACGAAAAAGGTTCAACTCAAATTCAGGACCACGCAGTGAGGTAAGGAAAAAAAAAATGATCGGTGCAAGTTTAAGAGTCAGAAAGACCGCAGAGCGGGGCAGGACACGAACGCGGGTTAATGACATCCTAGTCGAAATCAAGGGGAAGAAATGGGCTTGGGCAGGGCATGTAAAGCGAAGGCAAGATGGCGCTGGCCCTTAACGGAGTGGATTCCAAGAGAAAGGCAAGCGTAGCAGGGGACGGCAGAAAGTTAGGTGGGCGGATGAGATTAAGAAGCTTGCGGGAATGAAGGGTGGCTGCAACTGGAAAACGAGAGGGAGACACGGGACAGGCCCAGCAGTGAGCGCAGTCAGGCTGATTATGAGCTTGCCACAACTCTTTCGCCTGAGTAATGCGTACGGTCGCCCCCGTTCCAGACGCAGAAAACCGTGCAACTTTGTTGATAACCACTCCAGTAGCAAATAGCTGATTGGGAACTTTCAGTCAGATCAAGCGTCATTACTGCGTTTTCGACGCGAAGGGCGCCATTTTTACCACCACTTATGACCGATACTCCCTGCTTGTCAGTTGACACGCGATTTTTTCGATTTTTCAAGCAAGGACAGCAGCATTTTCTGCAGAATAATTTTTATCTTGCATTTGAACTACTAGGCCATGATAATGAGCTGATTAGCGCTTTTTATACTTAAGTGAAAGTTTGACGGCCTAAATGCGTATCGTCATCGTGACCTTCGTATGACATATTCATATTTGAAAGGCTGTGCGCTAAAAAGTCGTTCACAGGAAAAAGGATAGAGACGACAGGAAAGAAGCGCAACTTTCAACTTTAATGACGACAAAAGAAGCCAGGCGCACTTATATATCCGCTGCTAACCGGAGATGAGCTGTGTGACGGAGCGTGAACCCAACGACCAAACAAAAGAGAGTGCAAAAATGCATATCTAAGTGACATTAAAAGAAACCCAAGAATGTGAACATATCAAACACCTGCCGAGGTAAGGTAAGAAAGTGGGATTCATATCGGCTGATAACAATGCATAACAACATGGGAAAACAGAGCTGTATGAAAGATGACACTGAAAAAGAGGATAACACCATAAAAAATGCCTGACAACGTGACGAAATTTATAGCAAAGAAAAGAACAAGTGAAAGATGGAGATAAAAACCGTGTAAAGGGCGGAAAATAAAATACAAGCACATTAAAACATCTAAAAGGATCCAAAAAGGTAACTTCATTTCTAGAAAGGTTAATAGAAGGCGTGCTAACGCACTTGTCTTTCCTGAGGTGAAAAAAAAAGGCCTCAATTACTTCTCTTTCTGTCTTGTCCTGAGCCTTAGCTAGAAACTTGGTTTCATTAAACTTGGGGTAGCAGTTCTGGCAACTGCTGCAGTGTAACGGAAGGTTACCTCCAGATCTGTTCTTCATGGTGACGTTGTGCCTGCGGGCGCGCTCATTGAAGCATTTCCCGGTTTGACCGACATACACTTTGCCGCACGTCAAGGGAATCTCGTACACGACATTGGCAGTGCATTGTGTGTACACGGTTTGATGCTTGATATTACAGGCCTTCTTAACACGCTTCCTGGTCACCATCGGAAATAATTTCGCCAGTTTGCAAGGGGCCGAAAAAACCAGCTTAACCCCGTGACGAGACGCAACTTTCTTTAAATTGTGCGAAAGGCCATGCAGGTAAGGCATATCCTGCACAGGTTTCTGTTCGGTCTGATGTTTAGCATGCTCAGATTTTTTAATTTTTTGCAAAAGGTTTTCAGACATCTTGGTGACCAGATGTGCAGGGTAACCTGCAGCGGAAATTCGGTCGATCTGGCACTGGAAACTTTCACCTATATCTTGTGGGCGCAGGATTTTTCTAATGCAGATTTCATGCAAAGAGATACTATGCCACGCTTTACCAGCTTGGAGTGGGCACTATCATAGGGCAAAAAATTAAAAAATCGGAGCATGCTAAACATGAGAGAGAACAGAAACCTGTGCAGGTTATGCCTTACCTGCATGGCCTTTCACACAATTTAAAGAAAGTTGCGTCTCGTCACGGGGTTAAGCTGGTCTGTTCGGCCCCTTGCAAACTGGCGAAATTATGTCCGATGGTGACCAGGAAGCGTGTTAAGAAGGCCTGTAATATCAAGCATCAAACCGTGTACACACAATGCACTGCCAATGTTGTGTACGAGATTCCCTTGACGTGCGGCAAAGTGTATGTGGGTCAAACCGGGAAATGCTTCAATGAGCGCGCCCGCAGGCACAACGTCACCATGAAGAACAGATCTGGAGGTAACCTTCCGTTACACTGCAGCAGTTGCCAGAACTGCTACCCCAAGTTTAATGAAACCAAGTTTCTAGCTAAGGCTCAGGACAAGACAGAAAGAGAAGTAATTGAGGCCTTTTTTATTCACCTCAGGAAAGACAAGTGCGTTAGCACGCCTTCTATTAACCTTTCTAGAAATCCGCCGCGGTGGCTGAGTGGTTACGGCGCTCGGCTGCTGGCCCGAAAGACGCGGGTTCGATCCCGGCCGCGGCGGCTGAATTTCTTTGGAGGAGAAATTCTAGCGGCCCGTGTACTGTGCGATGTCAGTGCACGTTAAAGAACCCCAGGTGGTCGAAATTCCCGGAGCCCTCCACTACGGCGTCTCTCATAGCCTTAGTCGCTTTGGGACGTTAAACCCCATAAACCAAACCAAACCTTTCTAGAAATGAAGTTACCTTTTTGGATGGGTACATCTAGACTTTAACCCGTTCGCTTCTCTGTGTTTTAGTGTCCTTTTAGATGTTTTAATGTGCTTGTATTTTATTTGCCGCCCTTTACACGGTTTTTATCTTCATCTTACACTTGTTCTTTTCTTTGTTATAAATTTCGTCATGTTGTCAGGCATTTTTTATGGTGTTATCCTCTTTTTCAGTGTCATCTTTCATACAGCTCTGTTTTCCCATGTTGTTATGCATTGTTATCAGCCGATATGAATCCCACTTTTTTACCTTACCTCGGCATGTGTTTGATATGTTCACATTCTTGGGTTTCTTTTAATGTCACTTAGATATGCATTTTTGCGCTCTCTTTTGTTTGGTTGTTGGGTTCACGCTCCGTCACGCAGCTCATCTCTGGTTATCTGCGGATATATAAGTGCGCCTGGCTTCTTTTGACGTCATTGAAGTTGAAAGTTGCGCTTCTTTCCTGTCGTCTGTATCCTTTTTCCTGTGAACGTCTTTTTAGCGCACAGCCTTTCAAATATTAATATGTACCAACTAGCCCGTCAAAAAGCCTTACTAATGCTCGTATGACATAAACGTAGACATGTAGCACAAACTCCGAAAATATTGACATTAAAAGGTCATGACCCAATTTTTCAGACTCAAGCTGCTTGTTGCTTGTAACTTAGAAGGGTCAGGGTTCGGGCTAGTGGGTAGTCAACGCTTAGCGCTTGTGTTGTGTCCCTTCAATTTTGTGCGTTATGGATCCTCGTGTTGCTTGCAGTTGCATCTCCGAACAACTGCGCAAAATATTAGCTCATTAGGTGCAGCGAGTAATTTGGAATGGAATTTTTAAAAGGTCTTCTGAGCCGTGTGGCAATCAGGCATTCACGATATTACCCGACGGTCAGTCCTAGAGGAGTGGGTTGTTCGTTGTTCGGGCTGTGGGTGCGGAGGTGTAGAAGTCATGACTTTCTCGGCAGCGTAGGCCCGCGCTCTGCTTCTCATCGACCGTGCACGCGGCAGTTTTGCAGCAGACGACGGCGCACTTCTGTGGATTGGGCTTAGAGCCCATAACTTCTAACCGAAATTTCGACCTCCAATGATAGCTGCAACGTAAAACCACCACTTGGTGGTGGCTGCCATTTCTTGCGCGCGTGGGGCATGCCCCGTGCAGGGCAGCAAAGGTCGCCTTGCTTTCCTCCTCCTCCTCTCTGCCAACCTCTGGGCAAGTCTTCACCGGCAGAAAATGAAATCGTACGGAGGGCGAGCGCAGCCTTCAAGGTTGAGAGGGGCTGCTGAATCTATCACACTGCTTTTACCTCACTGTGGCGCGACACTCCGCGGCACCCAGGAGTGAACACGTCTTCAGTACCTTCGTTTCCATAGCTAGCAAAGAAAATGAATGTGTTAATACGCGTATGTTTGATGGGACGGAGCATCCTACTTTGAACACACCTGGAGGCTTTTTGACCACATTCCTAAGAAGAAAATCTACAGTGGGTTCTTGCGATCTTCACGCGAAAACTCAGGTTGGAACCGGTTACATATGGTATGCATCAGCCAACACGCCTTTCGAGTACCTTCAATCAAGTGAGATTACGAGGGTGCTGTTGCGGGCTAGTTGGTTTAACATTGCTTGAAAGGGGAACAGCGCGAACACAGAGCAGAGAGAGAAACGCGCAACACAGACGCTGCCTCACAACTGATGTTTATTCGAATGGCGCAAACACAGTAGCCTTGAGGCGAGCTGTCAGCCGAGTCAAGGTCAGGGGCGGTGAAATTCTTAAAAGCTGTAAAAAATTTTAACAAGGAACGACGCCTGTGGGGGGAGAGTGACATGAGAAAACGGAAACAACAAGATACAGGTGAAGGATGGATAATTGGCAAGCAGATGGGTGCAAAAGGAACGTGGCCAGCACGCTATGCACAACGCTTGACAAGTGTTCCAAGAGCGATAAGATCACTTTTCCAGATAGCCTGTGTTGCACATTCCAATATTTCTCCTCTTCTTGAGCTCTTCGCTTTTAAGCCAGTTAGGTTACACTGACTCCACCAACTAAACCACTTTAATTCACGCACTAATCCATTAAACCAGGTGGGCCGGTTGCCACGCGCCATACTGGCCAGATTACATGACGTCACACTATCATGCAACCTATCTCGACTAATCGGCCAATCAGGGAATTTCGTCACAGAGGAGCCAGAAAAATTTTTTCGACGGCAGCCTAAATCCTATCGCATTGAAAAAAAAAAACGAATGCTTAGCCACCGGCTCTTCAGATGGTCCTTAGAACCATGAAAGGAGCAAATCGGTTTAAATAGTTTAACCTCACTTGCTCCCTGCTGAAAAAAAGTTATATGATGCACTAACTCCATAGAGGCATCATCATAGAACATCATACAATTTGCATAATATTCTATGACATCTCTGTGATGAGTATATGATTTTACAGGAATGTATGACATTTGTATGATAATTTTCTATGATTTGTATGATAATTCTATGATATTTGTATGACAAACTCATGAGTTTATTGCATCATACAACTTTTTTCAGCAGGGCTGTACTGATTTTTTTATATTTTGTCGCAGAAGCTTTTTTTTTCAGATCGAAATGTAGCTAGAAATTTCCGCACCAACCTGAACGCTTCCACATAACCGCTGCAAAGGTAAGCTTCTCAAAACTTCGTAGCGAATGGAAAATAACTCCTGCTTGCGAAACAAAACTGCGCGAAGAAGACGGGACAAAAGAAAGGCACGAATACACACACACAAAGCGCTTTGTGTGTGTGTATTCGTGCCTTTCTTTTGTCCCGTCTTCTTCGCGCAGTTTTGTTTCGCTCTAACCATGAACCGACTAGCCCAACATCATGTCCTGCTTGCGCCGGCGTGTGAACAAGATCCAGCCAGCGTTTCTGCACTTGCCTCGAAACTTGGCCAGCGGACTGTCGCTGTGAGTGGAGGGAGCACTCTCGGGAGCACCAGCGACGTCCGCAATAAATTTCGAACGGCCTCACCGCGCAACTGTGGTTCGCGCACGGCACGTCCTCGAACCAGCCAGTATAACAAGAGACAGCCAGGAGGCGAACACCTTTATTCTCCGTACAGACAGCGCCCAAGTCGCAATGTAAACAGGTTATGTCCCCTCACAATAAATATTTCCACTCCGCCTTTGCCGATTGGACGTCACTTGGTTCTTTCCTGTTCGCAAGAACAGCCAAATAATGCGAGGATGACAAAACTTGGTTTCCGCGCGTGTTTATTTTTTATTCTTAAAAGTTATCAGACCTCCGGAGTGTTTGCTGCGAGCCAGCGTACTTCCAGCAATGTGTGAGCTGTTCAGGCGACAAAGAGTAAAGGTTCGCGGTTCAACCAATATTTTGGACGCGAAGCTATCGCGCAGTAGTGTGCGCAAAAAACAGATGTTGATAAAGGTACCAGAATGCTCTGCAAACTTTTGTTGCTGCCTACGTTGGCCATACGGAGTGACGGAGCACAGCTATATCCAGTGGACGTGAGCCTCGCAGAGCACTGAGCCCCGGTTGTATGGAACGTCGGAGGTCCAACTACGAGGAAGCTGTGGGAGGCTGTTCACAGAAATGAAGTTTAACAGAGTGCACTGTGGGGCCAGTTGGTCATACATAATCTGAACGAACAAACGTAGCGTTGAAACAGGACACAGAAAGAAGAGGACAGGACGGGGCCCCGTCCTGTCCTCTTCTTTCTGTGTCCTGTTTCAACGCTACGTTTGTTCGTTCAGACTGTTCACAGAAGACAGGGCGCGTGTAAAAGTGCGAAAAGTGGGCCTGGTGGGTCGTTAGTCCCGGTTAAAGCTGAACTTTTTACGGGCAGGAACGAAGATGCAACAAACGGTATATTGTGTCTCCGTTTTTGCCAAAGTAGAAGCCTGAGCGAGTTGGTAGGTACTCATTCTAAAACAGCGCAAACAAGACAAGGACGATGGAAGGAAACGTCCAACACGAGCGAAGCTGAAATTTGGGCGAGTTGGTGCAGGCGGAACAGCGCAACCAAGGAGTTTGCCTTCTGTGTGTCCCGCCTTTGTTGCGCTGTTCCCCCTAAGATCAACACGAGCGCTCACGTTGTACGTTTCCTTCCGTCGTCCTTGTCTTGTTCGCGCTGTTTCAGAATGAACTCCGTTTGCCCCGTTTCTCCCTTTCTGTCCATGAAAAGTTTAGCGCGTTTCACCATGATAGCGAGTATGCAAGGGACCCATCGGTAGCTTTTGCTCAGAAAGAAATTGACTAAGAAATTAATAAGAGGCTTGTGGGCGCAGGTTTGAATCATTTTCGTCTAGTTTTGTGCTTGCTATGCGTTTTGATATATAATTTTTTTGCATACATTCACGAGGTGCGTATATAAGAATGCGCGCCACCCAAAATGAATTTTACTTAGTCTGCACTTGATGTTCTATTATTTGTTTCCATGCCGTACAGTGCGTAGCAAGGTTAGCGCACTCTTTTGTTAATAAATACAGTACTGCTCTCAGTTCTCATACAATATAAGTGAAACAACCAAAACATCGAGCAATGGCAGGAAGCGCAATGCCAGCGGTGCCACCTAAAATCCCACTGCCGTTTCTCCGTCGGGTGAATGGCGGCGCTGCGCCGGCAGGCAGCTGGAGCGGAGCAGAGCCATCTGGTGGTGGCCCTCGTCGTCGTCGTTCTCCCACACCTCCGCCTCGCAGACCTGGAAGAGAACATCACAGATGCAGCTCGTCACTGCAGCAGGCCTTCGGTCACAGCTAAGCAAAACATAGCATATTCAGTCCTTCAGTATTCATGTGCACAAGTTCGACATACTCATTCCTAGTGAGTAATACTTGTTGGGGGGCTAGTTGGTGCATGTTTCCAGAAAAGGGTTGTGTAGCGCCGAAACAGAGAAAGCGAGACGGGACAGGCGCAACTTCCAACTGATTTATTCACCGCCAATGCAAATGAATATAAGGCAAACAATCAAGAAAGACCGCAAGAACCCTACATGCGCGGGAGGGTTGTACAAAAATTGGAAAAAGATATAGGCAAGTCGCGCAGGTGTCTCACCCCCGTGTATCTAAAATAGCAGTTTCATTCTTATATATGGCAATTGATGGAGTACTAACACAGTCGCTACAGTTGCTTTTGATATAGAAAGCCTCTAACAGTCCACGGGCTGTCTGGTCGACGTTGGAAAGCCTGCTTGTTCCAACTTCCGAACCTCGGTTTGAAAGCTTTCGCTCGCTTTACGGCAACATGATTTCTTCAGCGACGCTTCCAGGCACACCTGGGCAATAGCGTGCTTTACAGCCTTCGAATGGGTAGAATCATAGGGCATTAATTTTTACCAACAAACAGTGGAAGAAATTTTATCTGGTTTTAAACTACTTGGAAAAGGTTTGGACTTCACCTATGAGCTTGCCCAAGGCAATAGGTTGCAGTTTTTAGACATTAACATCACCCTTAAAGACGAAAGCTTTTGCTGGATGTATGCCCCTCGCGCACGAAAGGAATTAATGCCCTACGATTCTGCCCATTCAAAGACTGTAAAGCGCGCTATTGCCCAGATGTGCCTGGAAGCATCGCTGAAGAAATCATGTTGCCATAAAGCGAGCGAATACTTCCAAACCGAGGTTTGGAAGTTAGAACAAGCAGGTGGAAAAAAACAGCGCAAACTAAGACAGAAAACACAGAAAAGAGGGGAGACACTACAAGCGCTGACTCGCAACTAAGGTTTATTAGAAAGTACAGAACAGAAAATATACAATAACCACCCACGACTGCGTACGTCATAACAGATTACGTGAAAGGCATGCAAGATGATCTAAACACGAGCAGCGCGCGTGTGCACCCGGTTATTTAAGTACCTAAATTCTAAATCTGACAAGGCCACTGAAGGATCACTCACGCACAGTTTGCCGTTTTTTCGGATAAAGAACGCTTCCATCAGCTCCCAGGTCACCTTATCTTGGTGGAAAAAAAAAACACGTTAGTTTTTGGGAAAAGGGGTGTGCATTTGCAAACACGGCAGTGTGCGGGAAGGTTGTCTTCCCGCACACTGCCTCTTCCCGCAAGGCTCCCGCAAGGCTCCCTCAAGGCTCTTTGACTGCCGGGTTTGCAAATGCACACCCCTTTTCCCAAAAACTAACGTACTCGGGTGCGCACTTGCACTTTTTGCAGCGGAACTTTGTGCGCGGAAGCCCGCCATTTTGTTCCGATTTCCTTTCTTGCTCCCTTTCTGTTGTCATTTGCACTTTTCACTTAACAACAAGGAATTAGCATACATCACTTCCCATGTGACATAGTTTTTGATTTTCACGACCCTTTTCACTCTTTCTTCCTACTTTGTGTTATGTTTTCGTATGTATACCCTTCCGTCCTTCAATAAACCCAGTTGATAGTCAGCGCTTGTCTTGTCGTTGTCCCGCCTTTTTGCGCTGTTCACCAGTATGAATGCATACCAACTCGCCAAGATCTCAGCTTTACTAACATTTAGTCTTACTCCTTTCAATAAGGTTGCCGGCGCAGGATTGGCGAGATTTGTGAGACTGCGGTGCTTGCGAGCAAGAAACAGGGTGTCTCCTCGCATGCATGTCTCTCGCCGACGTGCATTGCCATTCGAGTGCCGCCGCTGGCACAGCAACTTGGACATTTCATGCGCCGTCTCGTTGGCCGCGTGAGCGGTGTCTCACCTGGGGGTGGGCGTTGATGCTCGTCGTGATGTTTCGCTGACTGCAGGCAGAGGTCACTATGAGCGTCGGCTGCACCTTGAGTTTCAGGTGGTGCTTCACGCCGTTCTCCACCTGCGAATGCATGACGGTTATTTCGCTTCGAACCTCTGCAGAGTGATTGCGAACACACTTGGTGAGTTGGTATCGCTGAGCGGCTGTGTGAATACGCATCTGAATTTAGTGTAGCCTGGGTGCATGCATTCACTGGTGCTATGATGTGATTTTGTCAACGACACAGGATCGCAGTTGTTTATTAATGAACTTAGTAACGAGCTCGGTGACAGAAGGGTTTAATAAGGACATTTTACTCGCTTTACCGCCACGAAGTGAGGTTTCGATGCTGTCATTACCTAACCGAAGGTACGTTATTAAAGCGACGCGCAGCCACTGATAGCAGTTTCCTTAGTGCTAGTATATCAGAGGGAGGGTTGTGCACAATAAAGGGGCGCTAATTTCACTGATTTAAAAGTCCTCACGCCATTCTTTCGTGCAGTAGTGGTGGTTCAGCACCGAATAAAATACAAGTTTTCTCAACTTTCGCAAAATACATAAATCAATCTTGCCATATTGTAGGGCTATGCATTGTAAGAAATAATTGAGAAAGAAAGAAAGCTCGAGCTAACAGCAATGCAGCATCTTAGATGGCCTTTTTTCTGGCCCAAGTTTCTGTCAGTATAACTATTCTGTCAGTATAACTTTAGAATTGTTGACTGATACACCCGTTTAAAAGTCAAGTTAATCTTAGCACAATTATACCACATTAAAACCTGACTGATAGGTCTGTTTGACCTTCCTGCGAATATAATTACATCACCTTTACAAAGGTTGACTGATATGTCTGCCTGAGTGCCAAGTTTCTGTCAGTATAATTATACGACCTTTGGAATTGTTGACTGATATATCTGTTTAAAAACCAAGTATCTGATAGTAAAATTATACGACATTAAAACTTGACTGATATGTCTGTGTGAAAGCTCTGTTAGTATAATTACATCACCTTTAGAAATTCTGCCTGATATGTCTGCCTGAGTGCCAAGGTTCTGTCGCTATCAATATAAAACCTTTAGAATTGTTGACTAATATATCTGTTTGAAAACTAAGCTTCTTTCAGTGTAACTATACAACCTTTACAATTGTTTACTAATATATCTGTTTAAAAGCCAAGTTTATGGCAGTATAATTATACGATCTTTATAATTGTTGAATAATACATCAATATGACGCATCAGCCTCCTGCTGGCAGTATCGTTCGAGATGGGACGTCGGCAACAGATTCAGCTATAAAAGAAGACCTGCACAGATTCATCTTCAGTGCGCACGGCGGACCGCGCTGGCACTTCGCACTAAGCATGCCTCCGTACTTCTTATGCAGGCTTTTCTGCTCGGCTTCGTCGGTATCAGCAGTCACACGTGCATCGGCTGTCTTTCACCGCTATCACCTGTGGCCTTGGCATCAGAATATGACGCATCAGCCCCCTGCTGGCAGTATCGTTCGAGATGGGACGTCGGCAACAGATTCAGCTATAAAAGAAGACCTGCACAGATTCATCTTCAGTGCGCACGGCGGACCGCGCTGGCACTTCGCACTAAGCATGCCTCCGTACTTCTTATGCAGGCTTTTCTGCTCGGCTTCGTCGGTATCAGCAGTCACACGTGCATCGGCTGTCTTTCACCGCTATCACCTGTGGCCTTGGCATCAGAATATGACGCATCAGCCCCCTGCTGGCAGTATCGTTCGAGATGGGACGTCGGCAACAGATTCAGCTATAAAAGAAGACCTGCACAGATTCATCTTCAGTGCGCACGGCGGACCGCGCTGGCACTTCGCACTAAGCATGCCTCCGTACTTCTTATGCAGGCTTTTCTGCTCGGCTTCGTCGGTATCAGCAGTCACACGTGCATCGGCTGTCTTTCACCGCTATCACCTGTGGCCTTGGCATCAGAATATGACGCATCAGCCCCCTGCTGGCAGTATCGTTCGAGATGGGACGTCGGCAACAGATTCAGCTATAAAAGAAGACCTGCACAGATTGATCTTGTCCAAGTCTCTTTGTTGTCCAAGTCTCTTTCTCTGTCCGTGTTTTGCTGCGCTTGTACGGGTCTGGTACAAATATTGTTGGATAAGATTTTGGAAAGCTGGCGATGAAACAAGACTTGCCTTATCTGATAATTTTGTACGAAAATATAAATACGGCTCTCATTTCCCTGTCTGACCGAATAATTCAAGTAGAAAAAACTGTCGCTCTCTTTTGCGACATTCATGAAACATTCACCCCTATAGAGCAACAGTTAAATTCCGTTCGTCAGTCTCTTCGCATGCAAAACCAACAATTGGCCGGTTTTAAAGATCTTAGCAGGCGCACAAACCTAGTCATTTATGGAGTATAAGAAAAAGGGGAAGAAATGGGAAAATATTGTTACGCGGCGGCCAGCCGAAGAATGAGGCGTGGTGAAGGATGGC
This sequence comes from Amblyomma mixtum, assembly GCF_055824585.1. Lineage (NCBI taxonomy): Eukaryota > Metazoa > Arthropoda > Arachnida > Ixodida > Ixodidae > Amblyomma > Amblyomma mixtum. The sequence continues at coordinate 146,550,668 of NC_143019.1, forward strand.
TATAAGATGGTTTAATGGCCGCTGGCCTAGCGCGAGCGCTCCGTCCCGCGCCACTGCCAGCTTCGTCTTCGTCACACTACCCGGACCCTCCGAGCGATCGTCCCGATCGGTGACGAACAGACGGCGAAATGGCGATGCTCTTGAGTGAAGGATCGAACAATATGTAGAAGATGGTGCAGTGCTGGCCGCCACGGTGAGAAGATGAGAGAATGAGCCAGGAGCTGACGGCCGAGGTCCTTGGACGCACTGGACGGCAGGGGCAGGGGGGTGGTGTCTTCACGTGTGGGTCTTCGGTCTCGGGTCGGTGGGGTCTCGGGTCGGTGGGGTCTCGGGTCGGTCGGGTCTCGGGTCGGTCGGGTCTCGGGTCGGTCGGGTCATGGGTCGTCGTGTCTTGTGGTCCGGGCGGGGGACGGGGCTGGGGTGAGCGGCGAGGTCGGTTCAGGGCGGACAGGCTGGGGCATGGCCGGGCGGCGCGGACCAGGCACTCACAGCCGACGTCCACGGCAGGCGCAGGACACCGAAGCTCCGGGACCAGGATGGCGATGAAGGCACCCCAGCACCTCACACCAAATGTTACGCGGCGGCCAGCCGAAGAATGAGGCGTGGTGAACGATGGCTATGAGATGGTTTAATGGCCGCTGGCCTAGCGCGAGCGCTCCGTCCCGCGCCACTGCCAGCTTCGTCTTCGTCACAATCTTTAAAGCAAACAGTTCTAATGACGTATTTCACAAGCAGCTTGATGTCTCTGCTTCATCAGTAGACCGTTTTACAGACTTGGTAATTGAACCAATTAAAAGAGGCCAGACATGATGTTGGGCTTTGTGTGTGTGTATTCGTGCCTTTCTTTTGTCCCGTCATCTTCGCGCAGTTTTGTTTCGCTCTAACCAAAAGAGGCCAATAATAGTTCATTTCCAAGATCTGAACGAAAAGAACGCCGCGTTTAAAAGCATAGGGAAACTAAAATGCTCTGCCATTTACATTCGGAACAACTACTCTCAGGAAATATTTCAAAAACGCACGTTGCTCTGGGAGTCAGCTCGAAAGGAGAGTGACGACGGCCATAAAGTGAGATTAGTACACGATAGACTGATTGCTAACAGTGAAACGTTTGTCTGGAACGACACATCGAACTGACGTGCTAAAATCGCCTCGGTCCCTACACGGAACTCTGACTGACTACCCGCTGCCACTCCTTCGAGCTATCGACACCTAAATATTCTTAATCTGAATGCTCAAAGCATAGTCAATTAAACACAATCGCTTGAAGTCGTACTGATCACTCATAGTCCCCACATAGTTGTGATAACTGAAACTTGGCTTCTCTCGGGCGTTAGTGTCGACTGCGTTTTTCCTCCCTCGTACCATGTCTTCAGGCGTGATAGCGGTTCCCGAGGCGTGGCGTCGCTATCCTAATCAAACATAATATTAAAAGGGAGGTTTTGCAGCAAATAGATAATCATGAAAGTTTATTCCGAAAGGTTAATTACATTGCTCACATTTTTATTCTCGGCGCGCTGTATATGCCTCTAGGTTCTGGTCCTGATTATATGCACAAATTGCATGATTTAGGAACAGTAAATCATTATTTCTGAAGACTAATATTGAATATTGATCGTTAGGTAATATTGATCTTTTGAACCTTCTTAAACTGCAAGCATAATTTCAGACGTAATGACCGTTCATGACCTTGTACAAGTTGTAACTGAGGCAAAAAGGGTGCATGGGGTGAGGAGTTCCGTTTTAGACGTAGTATTTGTCAGCCGCTTCTTTTCTTCAAAAGAGCTACGTACTTGCGCGAAAGACAGGACGAAAACAAGGAAACACAAACGACATGTACAAAGCGCAACTTCCAACTAGTTTATTTCATAAAGAGCTATACAGAGCTATACTCTAGAGCTCAAACACAGCGATAAAAAACCGTCACATGCGCATTTCACGTCAGCATACCGCCACCACAGGGGCTGCCTGATTACATCAAAAGTTCCAACAACCCCCGGCACTGCTATCAAGTAGGAAAGAAGAATCATGAGGTGATAAATGAGTAAAGTTGACATTAAAAATATCGTAGCAAAGCAGTGTCAAATCAAAACAAAAGGCATGCCAAAGCGTAAAAACAAATCATCGTAGCAAAAGCAGCGTCAGAAAGACATAACACACCACTAAAAACAGCCGGTCAACAGGGTAAAAAAACGCATTACAACGAAGGATTCAAACAATAATCGAAGTCTAGGCCACCCAACAACAGTACGATCTGAAATAAAATGGAAACCTGAGGCGGAGCAAAATTCACACGTGCCAGTCTAGAAAAGTCACCTCTTTGATAAGAAGTAAGAGAGATGCAGTGCCAATGCATTTATCTCCGGAGTTAGTGATATGAAATGCCTCAGTAATTTCCCTCTGAAGTTTGGTCTTTGCATGTGCCAAAATTGTGGTGCCTCTAAGCAAGGCTTGCATTTGTGACTCATGACGTGCTCGGGAAGGCGTCTTTTTTCGTTGTTTTTTACAGTCCTCTTGTGTTCACGCAGTCTCTCGTTGACGCACTTTCCTCTTTGTCCTATGTATACGCTACCGCAAGACAAAGGAATGCTGTATACAACATTGGTAGCGCATTGAACATATTGTTCCACATGTTTCTTATTACATGATTCATGCTTTACGGAGCAAATGCCAGACAGCTTGCTGGGGGCAGAAAAAAGGGCCTTCACATCATATCTTTGGCCAATGTTCTTCAAGTTATGTGAGATTCTATGAAAATACGGAATGACTTTCATGCACTGCCTAGGTGCGGTAAAGTTCGAATCCTTCTTGTTGCCTTGTTTTATCTTCTGTAGAAGATTCACGGTGACACTTCTGATGACTTCTATGGGGTAACCTGCTTTTTCTAGACGGGAGATCTGGCCTTCAAAGCTGTTTTTTATGAAGTGCGGGCAGCTTTTGTCGAGGGCTGCTTTAAGAAGGGTTGAAACGATTCCCCTTTTTATGAGCTTAGAGTGGGCACTTTCATAGGGAAGAAGACTTTTTTTTCGAGCGCGGCTTGTACTCATAGAACAGATTGCAGAAAGGCTGTTTTCTGTGCACGGGTCATCTGTATTGGAGGGAATATCAGATCACAGACTGGTACTCGTTTCTATAATTTTTCTTCTTGTGATAAATCACGTAAAAATTTGCATATAGTTATAAAAGACTTTTCACGTGCAAATGATGAATTAGCACTCCATTATTCAGACATTGCTTTTGATAGATTTTTGGGTGAAGATGTCTGGGTTTTGTGGGTTACTTTCAAGGAGCACTGTGAATTTTCTCTGCTGAATTTCATTCCAGCCAAGAAAAAACGCGTAAAGCAAAATAATCCGTGAATTAATTGTCACATTATTCATCTGAAACGCAAAGTCCAGCGCCGGAAGCGTTCGAAACGGGCAAACATAGATATTTTAGCATAACTTGCAGTTGTACTTTCTTAGAATATTAGATTTGCCAGAAAACGGTAGTGTACAGAATATCTCTACGAATTTATAAAAAGTAATCCCGCTAAGTTTTGGAATCATGTCACAGAGTCTGATAAACCGATCGATAATAGTCACGAATAGATGCGTTTTTACGTGCCAAAATGGCATTGCCGTAACTTTTAGTAATTATTTCCAGTCTATATTCTCAACTGATGAAGATGAAAATATTGACGGTTTTGTTTGTGATTCCTCTGAACCTTTAGACACTGTATCTGATGAAGGTGTCACTGAAGTGCTACTCCGATTAGATATGAAAGATACGATTAGATAAGGCCCAGATGTCCTCCCTAACGCATTTTTGCGGCACTATGCTGAATTATTGTCTCGTTTTTTGTTCAAAATATTTTGTGCCTCCTTATCTTCTTGCTCCTTGCCGCCTGAATGGCTCACAGGGAAGGTTATTCCTGTCTATAAGAATGCTGATCGACTCTATGTAAACAACTACCGCCCGATCTGTCTAACGTCATCCTGTTGTAAGCTTATCGAACATAATACTGCCAATCATATAGTTGCAATATTAAACAGTAACGATGCCTTAAACCCTGCTCAGCATGGCTTTAGGAAGGGATTCTCTACGGCTACACAACTGATGATAGCCATTCGTAATTTGGTTTGGTTTGGTTTATGGGGTTTAACGTCCCAAAGCGACTAAGGCTATGGAGACGCCGTAGTGGAGGGCTCCGGAAATTTCGACCACCTGGGGTTCTTTAACGTGCACTGACATCGCACAGTACACGGGCCTCCATTCGTAATTTCAGTGCAGCTTTAGACAAGTCAGCCCAAATTAATGTTTTATTTCTAGATTTGTGAGCTATTTTAGATTATATAAGTGCTACATTAGACAACTTTATTTTTTTCTGTGTTTTACAATGCAGCTGCATTGTATTGAGTGAATGTATTTTTCTGCCCTTTCTGCCTGGACCCAAATGAGGGTGTTGTGGAAATGAAAATAAATAAAAAGTGCAGAATATTTTTCGTCGCTCGAACTGAGATCTGGATACTGGCAAATGCCCATGGCCGAAGATGACCGTGAAAAAAGCGCATTCGTAACGCCTGATAGGTTACTTGAGTTTAACGTAATGCCATTTGGGCTTTGCGATGCGCCTGCTACATTCGAAAGAATGATGGATACTCTCCTGCGTGGCCTACGCTAGAAGACGCTGCCTTGACGGCGTCGTCGTGTTTTCGGCCTTCTCAGCACATCTGCCTCGTCTGCGCCAAGTGCTGACTTGCCTCACCACCGCATGGCAGCAATTAAACTGGAAAAAATGTCATTTCAGAGCTCGCCAACTGACCATATTCGGTCACGTCGTCTCTAATCCTTCCGGATCCGGCAAAACTGCGTGCAGTCGCCGACTCTCCGAAGCCGCCCAAAGAACTGCGGAGTTTCATCGGCCTATTTCCGGCGCTTCATCCGGAATTTCGCAACCATCATTTCACCTTTGACGCGAATTCAAGCCCCAAATTCCTTGTCGTCCCCAAATTTGATGATGATTTCGCTACACTACGCCGGCCCCTTACTTCACCGCCCATACTTCGCCATTAAGACCCGAACGCTCCAACCGAGATCCACACGGATGCCAGTGCCATCGGCATTGGTGCTGTGCTTGCACAATGGAAGCCCGGCTGTCATGAATATGTTGTTGCCTATGCCAGCCGCATGCTGTCTAAAGCAGAGATAAATTACTTGGTCTCCAAAAAAAGAATTTTTGGCCATTTTGTGGGCGATAACCAAATTTCGACGATAACTCTACGGCTGCCCGTTCGACGTAGTCACCGACCACCAAGCTTTATGCTGGCTGTGTTCCTTGAAGGATCCATCGGGCCTACTTGGTCATTGGGCACTGCGACTTCAGGAGCACGACATTCGAGTCATCTACCGCTCTGGACGCGAGCACTCTGACGCCCTCTCCCGGTCACCGCACCGTGCCTACGATACGACCCTCTCCTGCACTGACCCCGTGCTCTCTTCGTTACGCCCTCCAAACATGCTTCTGGAGCAGCGTAAAGACGCCTGGATAACCTCTCTCGTGCAGCTCCTTTCCGGTCGCACTACGCCAGCGCCCTCCCACTCGCTTCATCGTCAAGCCCACCACTTGACTCTGCAAGACGGTCCTCTTAATTACATGCCAGATGGTCATACCTCGTCACTTATACGGTGACGTCTGCGCATCTTTCCATGCCGAACCCCGGTCTCTTAAAAACATACAGGCGCAACGTCGACACCAGTACTACTCCATGGCGCGGCATGCACTAAGCAAGTTCATTCGCTCATGCCTTGACTGCAAGTCCCTATCGCAGCACTTTTCCGGACCCGTCCATTTGATCGTGTGGGCATCGACCATTATGGGCCCTTGCCGCCTTCCACTTCTGGGCACCGCTGGACTGTCGTCGCCGTCGACCATCTGACCCCGAGACGTCCGCTCTTTCGGCGGCTACCGCCTGAGAAGTAGCTTTCTTCATTCATCGCCAGCTCGTTCTTCGCCACGCTGCTCCCCGCGAGTTTGTTGGCGACCGAAGCTACGTGTTTTTATTACATGTTGTCCAGGCGCTCACAGAAGAACGCCGCGTAGTTCACACAAGAACTGCGTACCATCCTCAGACGAACGGGCTGACCGAAGGGTTTAATCGGACACTCGGTGACATGCTTACGGTGTATGCCACTGCCGACCACGCCAACTGGGACCTTGTACTACCATTTGTCACATATGCTTATAATACCGCCGTTCAGTCTACCAGTGGGTGTTCGCTATGCTTCCTCCTTTACGGACGCGAACTTACCTGCCTGCTTGACACCGTTCTTCCCTACCATCTTGATGCCTCTGACTACTACCTGCATCGGAAATCGTCCGGTATGCCGAATGCCGGCAACCAGCCCGATCCCTCACGTCCCATGACCAACATCGACACAAAAGAACGCCGCGATTCTGGACAACCCTTTACTCGCCTACCAGCCAGCTCCCTTGTTTGGCTCTGGCACTCCTGGTATTTTGTCCCAGTTCCTCGCCAAATATCACTGCCCTTATCGTGTTGTCGCTCAGAGTTCCCCCGTGAACTGCGTCGTGGAACCATTGACACCCTCCTCTGACCATTGCAGTGGTTACGGCGCTCGGCTGCTGACCCGAAAGACGCGGGTTCGATCCCGGCCGTGGCGGCTGAATTTCGATGAAGGCGAAATTCCAGAAGCCCGTGTACTGTGCGATGTCAGTGCACGTTAAAGAACCCCAGGTGGTCGGAATTTCCGGAGCCCTTCACTACGGCGTCCCTCATAGCCTGAGTTGCTTTGGGACGTTAAACCCCAATAAACCACTGCCGTCGCGGCTGTGAAGCCGTTCACATTAGACGCCTGAAGCCTTAAATGAGTCGCCAGGATGGCTCCTCTTCCCCCCGGGGCCATTGCAGCGACGATGAAGTGCCCGCGCGGCAGCGGGACTGCTCTCGGCGTGCTTCGGGTTCGTGCTGCTGGAACCGCTGACTGTCAGTGAACGCCGTTCTGCGCTGTGTGCCTTGCTGTGCTTTTTGTTTGTGCCCGAAAAATCCATTGCAATGCGACCTTTAGAATTTCTGACTGATATGTCTGCGATGGCGTAGAGGTAGAGCGTCCGCAACGCGTGCAAGAGGACCGGGGCTCGAATCCCGGTGCCACGCAATTCTCCAATAGGTTTAAAAAAATACCCGCGTGTAGATGGAATTGCATAACCAGGCCTGCAGTGCGGCCTGATCTCGGTGACCTGAACAGACAACGCACTTGTCGACAACGCAAGCTCCGGACAGGCCGCCATTGGAAACTGAACCTGGCAATGTTTCACACTAGAACCTAATCCAGTGAGGCTAGTTTAGCAGTGCTGTTGGAGGAATTCGCGTGTATTGAATTGAATGTCATAGAGCTTGGTGAGGTTAGCAGGACAGATGAGGCGCATGCAGTACTAAAGGGCGGGCACGTACTGTGTTATCATGGATTAGCAGACAGATGAGAACTAAGTGTGGGGTTCCTCATCAATCAGAATATAGCTGGCAACAAAGGAGTTTTATAGTAATAACGAGAGGGTGGCAGCTATCATAATTAGGCTTAATAAGAGGTACAAGCTGAAGGCGGTGCAGGCCTGCGCGCCTACATCAAGCCATGATGACCAGATAGTTGAAAGCTTCTATGAGAATGTGGAATCGGCAATGACCAAAGTAAAATCACAGTACACTGTACTGATGGGCGACTTCAATGCGAAGGTAGGCAAGAAGCAGGCTGGAGACCAGGCGGTAGGCGACTATGGGATAGGTTCTAGGAATAGCAGGGGAGAGTTATTAGTAGAGTTCGCATATAGAAATAATTTACGAATCATGAATACCTTTTTTCACAAACAAGCAAACAGGAAGTGGATGTGGAAGAGCCACAATGGTGAGGCTAAAAATGAAATAGACTTCATACTGCGCGCTCACCCAGACATCGTAGAGGATGTGGAGGTTCTCGGAAAGGTCCGTTGTAGCGACCACAGAATGGTAAGGTCTCGCATTAGCTTAGATTTGAAGTGAGAATGGAGAAAACTAGTGAAGTGGAAGGCTATTAACGAGTTAGCGTTAAGAGGGAAAGCAGAGGAATTCAGGATTTCTAATAAGGGAGTAATTACTCATTGACATCCACCTGAGCGCAGCCAAACGGCTACAAAGGAAAGCTATACAGCTTTCTCAGAAACTTTGCCGTTAAAGAAAAATTCGTCCTGGTTTGCGGTTCGAACCCGGGACCACCGCTTCACCGGAGCAGTCGCTCTACCAATTGCGATATAGTTCAGTAGCGCGGCTTCTTGAGCTTGTTGGTGCATAGTTCCAATACACTGTAGCGCACCAAAAGACGAGGACACAAGACACGAGAGACGAAGCGCTCGTGGTGTTCGTCTCTCGTGTCTTGTGTCCTCGTCTTTTGCTGCGCTACAGTGTATTGGAGCAATTGGTAGGGCGAGAGCGAAATGATCAATAACTCGAAGTGGTAACAGTGTTGGTCCAATGGTTAGGAGAATCCCCCAAGGTGGAGTAGATTTGTAATAAGGGAGTAATTACTCATTGACATAGAGCGACTGGTAGAAGGTAGGACTAGTAGACCGGTGAAGCGGTGGTCCGGGGTTCGAACCCCGGACCAGGACGAATTTTTCTTTAACTACGAAGTTTCTGAGAAAGCTGTATAGCTTTCCTTTGTAGCCGTTTGGCTGCGCACGGGTGGATGCCAGTGAGTAATTACTCGCTTATTACAATTCTACTACACCTTGGGGGATTCCCCTAAACATTTGACCAATTCAGGATTTCGCTGCAGAACAGATTTTCCGCTTTAACTGAAGAAAACGACAGTAATGTTGAAACAATTAACGATAATCTCACAGCTATAATTACGAGATGTGCGCAGAAGTAGGTGGAAGGATGCTTCAACAGGATACCGGCAAGCTATCTAAGGAGACTAAACATCTCATTAAGAAACGCCAAAGCATGAGGACGTCTCCACCGACAGGGAAAAAAAGATAGCGCACACGAGAAGACGGGACAAGCGAGGAGACATAGACAAGCGCTAACATTCAATATTCACGTTGAAAGTTAGCGCTTGTCTATGTCTCCTCGCTTGTCCCGTCTTCTCGTGTGCGCTATTTTTTTTCCCCTTAAGTATGTCTTCCCAACATGCCCAAGCCTCATCTCTTCCACAGACAGAACAGAAATAGCGGAGCTATCGAAGTTAACAAAAGTGCAAAGGTAGCCGACATAAGGAAGTTCAACATGGAGAACATCGAGCGAGCTCTATAAAGAACGGAGTTAGCCTAAAACCAGTGAAGAGAAAACTAGGCATAGGTAAAAACCAGATAAGAGACAAAGAGGGCAATGTCATTACCAACATGGATAAGATAGTTAAAGTACCCGAAGAGCTTTACGCAAATCTACACAGTAGCAATTCTAATCAGATGTTACTGAGAGAGGCTGTAGAGCACAGCAATGGCACATCCCGCCAGTAACGAAGGAGGAAGTAAAGAAAGCCTTAGGAGCAATGCAAAGGGGGAAAGCAGCTGGTGACGATCAGATAACAGCAGATTTGTTGAAGGATGGAGGAGAGATAGTGCTAGAAAAACTAGCCACCCTGTATACGCAATGCCTTGTGACCTCGAGCGTAGCAGGAGCTTGGAAGAACGCTGACATTATCTTAATTCATAAGAAAGGACACCATCTGCCGGGCTAGTTGGTTGCGATCCATGTGTATACCACCAGCGCGAACACAAAAAACTGGAAGGAGGAGCAGAGAGTCGGCGCTCTGTACTATGTTCTCCTCCTTCCTGTTTTTGTGTTCGCGCTGCTGATACATATGGATAAGGAAGGAGACGTCAAGGACTTGATGAATTACAGACCGCTTTCCTTACTGTCAGTTGCGTACAAGGTATTTACAAAGGTAATCGCTAATAGAGCCAGGACAACCTTAGACTTGAGTCAACCAAATGATCAGGCAGGCTTTCATAAAGGATACTCGACAATAGACCATATTCACGCTATCAATCAGGTGATAAAGAAATGCGCACAATATAACCAATCCCTGTATATAGCTCAGTAAGGCATGTTGACGGGCTAGTGGGTTTTGCATCTTGAAACTTTCAAAACACCACCTAGGCGCAAATAATTTCACAAGGACTAAAGGGACGAGGAGACAATGGACCGGCGCCAACTTCCAACTGTTCATTGCTAGAAAAACACATACATTTATAGCCTCAGGCAACGCCCACATTTTCACACCACGTACCTTATTGCAGCCGTGAATTACCGCCTCGCGCAGACATTATTGCACAGAAAACGTACTCCGCCGCATACAACTTATGTGACGTGTCGCTCACGCACAAGGCTGCCTTTTTTTTATGTAAAAGGTTTGCAATAAAAACCTCGCCTGCTTGATGTTGCTGAACACCATCTGCCGGGCTAGTCGGTTGCGATCCGTATGTACCAGCAGCGCGAACACCACACAGGAAGAAGAAGGAGAAGACAGTACAGAGCGCTGAACTTCCAACCTTTATTTGAACAAAACTGAACCCGCACTTATATACACATACCAGGTGAAATCCCACCGGAGGGGGGGGGGTAATTAAGGCGCGCGATCAAACTGGGACGAACACGATGTCCAGGCATCAAAAAGATAACTAGAATCGCACTATACAATGAGTTCCATGAAATGAAGCACGAATGACATGCATGCGGAAAACAAGAGAATGTAAAAACAGGGTTGAGTGAGCGCAAATGGAAAAATGGAAAAGCAGAGTTGAGGGCGCGAATTTTGAGAAAAAACATGAGAAGGCGAGAACACGGTAAAAAGGTAAGCGATACGAAGGGTGAGCGCCAACAATTAACACGGCTAGAACGAAAATGCAGTGTGCCCCTAAAAACCCGGTAAAATAAGATAAAACCAGAGAGAAAGGTGATTTCTTTTTCAGATAATGAGATGGAAGGGGTGCTTGCGCAACCTTCCTTGAGCCCCGATATGTAGGTTGCTTCAATGATTTCGCGCGTTAGTTGGTTTTTATGTTTTTTCAGGACGGTTGCTTTCTTAAAATGAGGAATGCATTTCTTTAGGCTGTCACATACGCGGCAACTGGGGCGCCACTGAGGAACCTGCCCGCCCATTGCCGCGTATGTGACAGCCAAAAGAAATGCCTTCCTCATTTTAAGAAAGCAACCGTGCTTCCGTTGTTGGATGTTAGCGCTGTGTGTGTCTTCTCGTTCTTGGTCCCTTATCCTGTTTGCGCTATTGCTCCGAAGTATGAACCAAGAAGCCCGAATTTCAAAGTTGCTATAACTGTATGTGCTTTTCTAGCAATAAACCGTTGGAAGCTGGCGCATGTCCGTCCTCTCCTGGTCTCTTTAGTCCTTGTGAAATCATTTGCGCTTAGGTGGCTTTTCCAAGTTTCAAGACGCAAAACCAACTAGCCCGTCAACATGCTTTACTGAGCTATATTTCTAGTACTGCAGGCCTTCCTCTGTGTCTATTCCTCATGCTACGCGCCAGCTTTTGGTGTGCTCTATTGTGAATGCCACGTGCCAAGCAAGATGCTACGCCTTTTGCCTTCGGAAAGGAACTATTCCCCTCGACGTAAGTCGACTATTTGGTGCTGTTAAGCCTTCTTGGGGACAAGTTAAGCGGATAGTCAAGATACTTAGATCGGAACTGTGGCGCCAGGTTCGTTTTTATCACGACTGGCTACGTCTGCCGCAGTGAGTTTCCAGAGTGGTTTGCTGAGAACTATGCTTTCTTCAAGCGGCAAGCCGCCCTGCTGACAGAGGCCAAGTGGAGGGAGGTTCTAAAAGGTCTGCTCCGTGATGCTAGCAAGAAAAAGCATAACAGGACGAGCCGTGTGGGGGTGTTAGCGGATGCAAAATGTCCCTGACAGGTTGTTAGATGTACTTGAAAGAGGACCACGATACGGCATTCAACCGGTTGTGCCTGCCCATGAACTGCTCGCCACAAACTGGATCATTGCTGCGAAAGTAAAAGAAGAAAACCAAGAATGCTGCTTGTTGGAAGGAGTGGACTGCCTCAGAAAATCTGTTACGACGGCTGTGACTAGTCTACTGGAACGTGATGTCAGTCATGTTACGTCTTTTTTATTGCGAAAGCAATACTGTTTGCACTTTTCTGTCATCGATGGTCGTGGCGCCTCCTTACACCGCGGCGCGTCACGTGACTGTGTGATGTCACGACAGACCGAGAGCCGAGGCCCCAGCTCGCGCCGTCGGTGGTGGAGGTACCGCATTGCACGCCGGCTGCGCCGCTGCCCAAGCGACGGCGCCGCGCCGAAGAAACAGACGAAGAACGGGAAGAACGGCTAGCTAAACAACGTGCGTATGCAGCAGCCTGGCGAGCACGCCGGTCAACATCGCTTGTTGCGGGTGCATCTACAAGTGCAGGGCCAAGTTTAATGAGTGGTGTTTATCTTTCCTCATATCTTTCAACTCTCTTCTATCTGCACGTGGCAGCGGTGGTGGCTCGGCTGGAGCCAGTAGGCAGGCCCGTGCACTTTCCTTTTCATCCTTCTCAGTCGCAACCAACCAACCATCGGCGCAGAGCGGCGGTAGACACGGTGGATGCAGGCTGAAGAAGCGGATGAAGTTGCTTTCGCAATTTCCGGGCTTCACCAAGCTGACCCTCTGCCAATTTTTTGAATAGGAGTGAGCTGTGTCTCCTTCAGTCAGGCAAAGATGGCAGGTTCGTGGTTATAAAAAAGGCCTTCACAATTGAATAGTATTGCAAGCGGTAGACAAGAATATTTTTCCCATTAAAAAGGCAGCCGTGAGAGTTAAAACCAAGTTCATTAACTTTTGTAGGGACCTGCATCTGCCGAGGCTGGCTAGTGATATAGCCAAAAGCAAACGGAACTGTCTTTCTGTATTCTTTGCTCCTAAAACCCACAAACCTGACATACCGTAAAATGGTTCCTGACAGCATAATGTTAGCCGTTACTTGCAAAGCAAGCTTAACTTTCTTAAACTGGACGACTCTTTTCGGGCAAAGAACTCGATAGATGTAGTTCATTGTTTTGAAGCACATCCAGAAATTAGATCTGGGTTTTCTGTACACATAGAGGATTTGTTTTATTCCGTCCCGCATGCTGAGCTGCTGGTGTCTATTATTTCGTGTGTCGAAGGTACAGGAAAAATGGCCTTCCGGGATGCTGCCGGTATGTCTGTGGAAAATTTTTTGAATTTATTGGAGCAATATTTTAAGCTCACTTTTTAAGCTCACTCATCGTTTTTAATGACCAACCCTACTTACAGAGAAAAGGTATATGTATAGGTTCCTGTGTCGCCCCTATTTTATGTGAAATTATTTTGCCTGCTTTGGACAACGAACTTGCACAATTATTGGTAGGAGGGCGTGTTTTTTAAATTTTTAGATATGTTGACGATTTTTTTATCCTTTTATCGACTGGTTCTGACAAATCTTTTGAAGCTAATGTGTCCAGGATTTTAAGTGTTTTTAACCTCAAAGGGCGTGGCCTAGTTTTTACGCATGAGCTCCAACGGGAGAGGAAACTACAATTTTTAGAACTAAGCTTAGAGTTCCGGGAGGGCCATTTATGTTGGGGTTATTTTCCTCGTACTAGCAAGGAACTGCTGCCCTTCAATACGGCGCATTCAAAAATTGTGAAGCGCGCCATCGCCTCTTTATGCATTGCGTCCTCGCATTCAAAGTCCTGTCCGCACCAAACGCCCGATAGCCTAAAGGCCCATCTCCATGGTCACATCGGAGGCGCACCAGCGCAGCGCTTACGCGCCCAGCGCCGCACCGCGACAAGCGTCGAAAAACACATGCAACTCGATAGCCTGTCGCGGCTACCGCGTTCAGTTCGGCTCGGCGAAGCAAACGGCGCGAAGGGCCGTACCGGATGCCGAGAGAACTGCGTTCTCTGATTGGTTACACCGACCGCAAACAAGCGAGTCACTTCCGGCGCCGGCGCGAGCGCGGCGCGAGCGAGGCGCGAATATCTGGCATGGACAGATATTTGCCAAGCGCCAGCGCCGGCTCGCGTCGGCGCGTCGCGCATGCGCAGTCCGGCTCCGGCGTACGCTGGTACGCGTAGGCGCTGCGCTGGTGCGCCTCGTATGTGTCCATGGAGATGGGCGACTGAAGCACTATTATGATACATTCCAGCGGCTAAAAAGACACGGACGAAGGTAGACGAGACAGGACGAACGCCGGACTTCAACTGAGCCAGAAAAATTTCACACAGAACTGGAGCAACTGACGACCCTATACAGATTCCTTGCTTTTGCACAAAAAAAATTTTCTTCGAAACAGACAGCTGTGGAATTCAGATAGAACACTAAGAGTTCTAAAAAGTTCTCTACTGTGAGCCCCACTTCATTTTGAAACTTTACTTCCCCGTATTCTTCCAATGGTTCTCCAACAGCCGCGAACAAACCATTATGAGGTACAGAGTAAAAAAGGCCTTATATGTCTATAGAAAATCCAGTAGTAGCAGCAAGCTTTCCTTCTTCTAAGACCTGCACTATTTCTCTTGAGCTTCGGACACGGTAGGGATCCCCTCCCGCTATTCTATCCAAATGGTGTCGTAGAAATCCACTCACAGCAGAAAGCTGTGAGTGGATTGTTTCGTCCTTTTTTGGCGTACGACATTCTTTCAAGACGATGTACCAACTAACCCGTCAAAAAGTTCTACTACTTCATACGCTGTATGGAAGGAGTGGTGTACGAGATACCCCTGACCTGTGGTATGTCCTATATAGGGCAAACGGGGAGGTGCATCAACAAACGCCTTGGGGAACATGACAAAAAGGTAGCGAATAATAAAGACAAATACGCCACTTTGGTGAGCCATGTTAACACGTGCAAGTGGGCACCTCGACTGGAAAAGGCGAGGATTCTAGGCAGGAGAAAATTCAAGCAGGCGAGGCTTTTATTGCAAGCCTTTCACATAAAGAAAAAGGCAGCCTTGTGCGCGGGTGACACCTCAATTAAGTTGTATGCGGCGGAGTACGATTTTCTGTGCAATAATGTTTGAGCGAGGCGATAAGCCACGGCTGCAATAAGGCACGTGGTTTGAAAATGTGGGCGTTGCTTGAGGCTATAAATGTATGTGTTTTTCTAGCAATGAACAGTTGGAAGTTGGCGCCTGTCCGTTGTCTCCTCGTCTTTTTAGTCCTTGTGAAATTATTCGCGCCTAGGTGGTTTTTGCCAAGTTTCAAAACCTTGTATATAGCCCTCATTGATTACGAGAAAGCATCTGACTCAGTGGAAACCTGAGCTATCATGCAAGCATTGCGGAATCACGGTGCAGAAGAGTGTTATGTGAAAATATTGGAATATATTTATAATGATTGCACAGCTACAGTAGTCCTCCATAAAGTCACCAATAAAATTCCAACAAAGAAATGTGTCAGCAGGGAGACACAATCTTGCCAGTGCTATTCACCGCCTGTTTACAAGAGGTATTCCGGGGCCTGAAATGGGAACAGTTGGGGACAAGAGTTAATGGAGAATACCTAAGCAATTTGTGATTCGCTGATGACATGGCCTTGCTAAGTCACTCAGGACATGAACTGCAAAGCATGATCAATGAGTCAGACAGAACGGTGGGGTTAAAAATAACATGCAGGAAACCAAAGTAATGTTCAACAGCCTAGCAAGGGAACAGCAGTTCGCAGTTGGTAGCGAGATGCTGGAAGTAGTAAGAGAATATGTCTACTTAGGGCAGGTAGTGACCGCTGATCCGGATCACGAGAGGGAAATAACTAGAAGAATAAGAATGGGGCGGAGAACATATGGCAGGTTCTCTCAGATCATGAATGGCAGTTTGCCAATATCGCTCAAGAGAAAAGTCTACAACAGCTGTATCTTACCGGTACTCACCTGTAGGGCAAAAACATGGAGGCTAACAAAAAGGGTTCAGCTTAAGTTAAAGACAACGCAGCGAGCTATGCAAAGAAAAGTTATAGGTGTAACGTTAAGCGATCGGAAGCGGGCGGAGTGGGTGAGGGAATAAACGCGGGTTGATGACATCCTAGTCGAAATCAAGAGGAAGAAGGGGGCTTGGGCAGGGCATGCAATGCGAAGGCAAGATAATCGGTGATCCTTAAGGGTAACGCAGTGGATTCCAAGAGAAGGCAAACCTAGCAGGGGACGGCAGAAAGTTAGGTGGGCGGATGAGATTAAGAAGTTTGCGGGAATAGGGTGGCCGCAACTGGCAAAGAAAAGGGTTAATTGGAGAGACATGGGAGAGGCCTTTGCCCTGCAGTGGGAGAAGTCAGGAGATGGTGATGTCTGTTTGAAAGTCAAAGTTCTGTCTGCATAATTATACGACCTTTCAATCCCTGACTGATATGTCTGGTTGAATACCAAGTATCTGTCACTATAATTATTCGACCTTTAGAATTCTTGACTGATATGTCTGTTTGGAAGACAAGTTCTTGTCAGTATAATTCATAGACCTTTAGAGTAGTTGGCTGATATGCCCGTTTGAAAGCCTAGTTTCAGTCAGTATAATTATACGAGCGTTAGAATTGATGGCTGATAGGTCCGTTTGAAAGCCAGGTTTGACCGTATAATTATTCTACCTTCAGTGTTGACTGATATGTCCGTTCAAAAGGAAAGTTGAAAGCCAAGTTGCTCTCAGTTTTACGATTTTTACAATTGTTGACTGATATGATGATGAATATATATGGCGCAAGGGCATCTGCGGCCAAAGAGCTCCATGGCACAAGGTGTTTTCGATTGCTACTTATGGTGGGGTCCAAAACCCATTTCCCAAGCATTCCACCCTGAATAAGTCGAGCACCAGGCCAGGGGAAGAGAGCTTGTACCCACTGCATCACCGGTGGGTGTACCCGGCAGCACAGGGGATCGAACCCTGCACCTCCCGCATGCAAAGTGGATGCTCAGACCACTACGCCACCGCTGCAGTTGTTGACTGATATGTCTGTTTGAAAGCCATGTTTCTATCAGTGCAACAATACGACCCTTTGAACTGTCGATTGATACGTTGGTTGGAAAGCCAAGTTTGTGTCAGTGTAATTATACCGGATTGAGGATTGTTCAACATGTTTCCTTTTAAGTATATGCTGAAAATTTTAGTACATAAATTCGAGCCGCCTGATATCAATAGCGGCCATCCTTACATTTGGTAAAATTTAATGAAGTTTTCAAAACAGCCTTTATTTTGTCTTCCAGAATCAATTAAGCGCCCCAAATTGCTGCATGCAGTTAAAACGTACGCAGTGCCATTTAGGGAATGTCTTTTATAGGAAATAGAAAAGCGGCATTATGGTTAGAAAAACTAAGCGATCTGACAGTTTGGCCGCGAGCAGCGACAAGTCAAAATATACACCGCGTATCATTTCTTGGATGGCACAACAAGGATCGCGGAGCCCTGCTGTCACATCGGCCTCGGATGACATATTGCAGCTGTGGCCAATGACTGATTCATTTCAGATCGCTTGAGTCGGGTGCTCTGAAAGCGCTCGTTGTAGAATCAAGGATGACGTCACATCACATCGGTAGTTCAATCAGAAGACTCTGTTACCATTTCTTGGAATGCAACGCCTGGATTGAAGAAATCCCCTGAACACGGTCCAAAAGAGACGCCCCATACGCAATTTTATGAAACAAGCAGGTGACACGTCGCATCGGCGTCTCACCCGAACCCAGTCGGAGGCGGGCGCAGGGCGCGTACCTTCTCGTCTCGCGTGTCGATGGAGGCGAGCTCGAGTCCGTGGCACTCGTCCATCTCCCGGCTCTCCACCTTGGCGCGCTGCAGCTCGGTCAGCGCGAACTTGAGCAGCGCGTCGGGCTCCTCCGGGTCAACGATGCGCAGCCGCGGCGCGGATGGGGCGGCGCCCACCGCCGCCGCCAGCAGCAGGAGCAGCAGGAGCAGCGGGGCGGCCATCGCCGCCGGGAGGATGGAGCGCAGTGATCGACCCGCGGCGCCCTCGGATAGGGTTCCTCGATGCGCGCGCCCCCGCTCAGGGTGAGGACATCTGCGTCGTCTGCTACGGCGGCCGCCATTCTCAATCCCGCGGCATGCAGGTTTCGTTATCGTAGTGGAAGGGCTGCTCGCTTCTCACTTGCCGCGGGTGCTCAAAATAAGAAAAATAAGGAGTCTTGTTGTGCACTTTTGTTTTACATGAGAATAAAATACTAAATTTTGTTGGAGAGCCTTCTGCTTTTAAAAACGGGACAAGCAGCCAACAACATGGTGTCGACGGTAACAAGGAAAGTGGGTATGCAAGACATGCGCCAATTATGTCAGTGAAGCTTCTCTAGAATCTATCGCTATAGTTCAAAACCTATCTCTTATGCACTGCGCCCGTTGGTGTGTAGAACAGCACTCAACCCCAACATAAATTTGCGTCGTCAGCTAGCTTACTCGCGTCAAGCGACCTTCCTCCCAGAGAAGCAGAGAGAAAAAAACCCTGAAAGCATTTATTTACCAAGTTTTGCGATAGATTACGATGAAGGGAACCATTACTAAGCAGAGGAGCATGCAAAAAAAAGTTTTGAGCCGCTTTTAAGAAGAGTTAAATCTCGATGACGGTTATGTCAAGGCATATTCTGCATACCACCGCGGGTTCTGGGAGACCCATTGGTGCTGTCCTTCCTACGCATTTTTAATCTCCTGGCGAACAAAACTCTTGAAAATTCCGCAAACCACTGCGTGGAGGAGGAGCTTGAAAATTTAATATATAGCACACCTCCCTCAATTGAAAGTATATAAATCTACTCACTTCTTTTGTAGTTAATTTCAAACTACCAAGTTTAACAGAATTGCTGAAACGCAACGGGTGATTTCTATCCAAGCTTGTTTGGCGTTCTTTTTTAAGTTTTGAGCTATAATTGTCCCAATACAAGTGAGTGCAATGGATGTTAAGAAAACTGAGCAGAGGCGGTCAATGACACAGCGCCTTGGTTTCGCACGTTTTGAAGAAACAAAGATTATCAGCAACGGTAATAAAATATAAGCACTGACCTGTTCGTCTGGGTCTACCTATATGAACACATAAACTACCACCCAAGCAAACATGAAATCATTTATTGAGTGGCTATGAAAACACAATAAAGTTACAAATATTACTGTTAATGGGAACGTGAACATTATTGGCTTTTTTCAAAGAAGACATTGTGTAACATAGATTACTGTAATTGACAAAACAGTTGTGATTGCATATATACATAATAATATTAATAATTTATTGCTCCAAATGTCTAAAAAGAAGTCTTAGAGCTGTTAACTTTGATTAGGTTGAGAGATGCAGAGTTCAGGCTTCGAAGCAAAACTTTCGCAGAACTTCATATTCCGGCTTGGTTACGCAAGGCTGACTCCAGCACAAGTTTTGCTTTCGTGGCCACTAAAATGAGGGCTCGGATTTTGGCGAAGATGAATTCGGAGCCTCACTCTGGCATACGCAGCAGTCAGCATTTTTCTTATTCGCTCTTTGTGAGCCATGCAAGTCTTCACAGAGGGCTTGTCTATCTCTTCAAGATATGCTATCAAAGAACGAAGTGGCGACTTCATGGTGAAAAATGTGTCGGTACACCATGAATTGACGGCGGTGAAGTGCTCTTCATAGTTTTTCAGTGTTTTCATTCCATCTCTGCTGGGATATATGAGGTTTTGTCCATCCCTGACGTATTCCTTGAGTGCAGTGAGGGAAGCATACTCATCGTCAGGGTTGCCAAGGAGAGCAGCCTTGCACTGCGCACAGGTTATGAATTTTAGGATTCCTTTAAAAATAAAACCGCCAAGGTAAAACAGGATACGGCACTCGGTTGACGTGAGCTCTTCAATGAACGGGATTTCCGAATCATTGATTTCGTCGACTTCGCTTTCTGTACCTTCCTTCTTGGCGTGTGCAAGCAGATCGACAAGGTAGTCACGGTCGTCAAGTTCGTAACTTGTCGACCTGGGAGTGTGAAGAAAGAGGCTGACGCTGATGAGTCGAAATGCACACTTCAAGTCGTACGCAGTGGGCACTGGCTTCATGAGCCGCACCACAGAAAAAAGGTTTTCTAGGCAGTCTTGCAACAGTCTGCTAGTCAGAACGAATTCATACCTTTCACTGCCAAGAAGCACTTCTTGAAGGCGAAGGACCGCCGTTGTTGAAATTAGGACCCCTGCTTGCGATGGCTTCCACTGAGATCCAGTGCCCATTTTCAGTTCTCTGATCGTGTCTATTGCCATACGCAGTGTGTCCAAGGCGGCATGATATTTAGTCATGTTCCTGGCGGGGCTTCGCGGAAAAGCTGGACAGCGACTCCAACTTTCATCTTTGTGAAGTGTCTGCCACTAATGTGGATTTCTGATAAATTTGGTGCTACCTTAAGTTCATTGGCAGCGTCATAGTCCAAGACGGCCTGTATATGCTCTAGTTTCACCTTCGACGAAGTCAGTCCGTTCTTGCTTACTGTATCATCACTGAGTGTGAACACTTTACAGTTTAGAAGCTGTCCTTTCAGGTTCTTAAGGACATGTACTGGGTAAGAGATGAAAAAAAGTTCCTTCCCGTCTAAGGTTGGGTGGGGTATTGCGCACGAAGTTGTCGAATGGCGGTGACTCGAAAAGCCAAATTCTCTCCACATAGCGCGATTTGCTGCACCCATGTCACAGGTGACTACCCGCACTCTTAGAGAAATCTGGCTGCATATGTGGACTATTTCCAGGACATACGTTTTGAGTACAGAGCCGTCCACGTGCCTACCAGTAAATTTATAGGCTATGACTTGCTTCCATCTTTGGTTTACCCCACCTAGCATAAACACCAGAGCATGGCTGGCTGCTTCTTCAGGCTTCGAGGGCAAGGTCGTTCCTCCCAAAACCACGTCTTCTCCACGGTCGAGCTCAAATCCGGGTGCTATCTCCATTTCATCTAGAAAGAGAATACAGTCTTTTTCCACGTCCTCCATTCCCTCTGCTTTCGACCTCATCACGTCGATCACTTCGTGCAGGATTCCTGGCAGAAACTTTAGGCTCTGAATTCTTCTTGCTAACGTTCTGCTTGATGGAAGAGGGTAGCCAATCTTTCTGAGCGTTTCATACCCACTGGTTCCACAAGCAAATTTAATTTTTAGGCCTTGCTTTACTGTTTGCGCTGACCATGAATTGCCACGATTGTTGTTCCGAGAAAGGGCACGAATTTGGTCTTCATTTAAAAACTTGGTATTTCGTGAGAAATTAGCTGCCTCTTTCTGCAGCTTGCGATTCTGCTTCTGTAGTTTTTGACAGTGTTCTTAGACTCTTTATGGTAATGTTTCAGCTTATTATTGGCTGCTGTGAGATCTGCTATCTTCTTCCTAAGCTCTGCTGCCTCAGAATCGAAGGGTTGGGTCGCACGAACCACTGCAGTTTCTTGAGGCCGTACATCCGTGGCGGCCGGAGTAAGTTGTTGACTAGCATTGCTGTTTTCTGTACCCACCAATGTCTCATTTATCACTCCGTCTGACGATGAATCTGCTGGAGGATACTCTTGCGTGTTTAAGGGAAGGACGCTTCTCACGTCTGGTGAAGAACCTTGTGCGGCAGCCTCATCATTGATTAATGCAGGCACATGCACACTTCCGTCCCTTGGTGGCCTCCGCTCTTTAGGAAGTTCTGGAAGCAGATAAATAAGCGAAAAGAGCACATTACATATTTAAAATAGTGGTCCTTTTGAAAAACTCCGAAAGTAAGCTTTTTTGCATTCCAAAGGACCCTTCACCATGACGGCCCATCCTAAACGTCACGTGCAGCTGTTTTTCACCCCCCTTCAACAAAAGTAGTGGCTACGCAAAGCTGGTGCTAATCCTTTATCCTGACAGCGTGTCGTGTAAAGGAAAGGAACGCGGCATTGGGCTATATATGTCTGCAGCATTGCACCTTTTTTTTTTTTTACCCCAAAGCTGGTTTGGCGGTCAGGGTGAATGAATTTTGCAGTGCCAAGGAGCTCACCTCCAAAGTTTTGAAAAGGGTCCACAGAAGACGCGCCAGAAAACTTAACATGCATGCACACCAACCACTTCCTCAATCAACGTTCTCAGATGTAGACGACGAGGCAATAAGCAACATGGCAACAAGCACCAATTTTAGCAGGTATCTGACCTTTGAATGGGAACACCGTTGGGACAGCATTGGGCTTGAGCTTCTTCCATCCATCCGCGCGGTTTTGTTCGAAGCTCTTGTCTTCGAAATGAGCCTGCAGATTAATTTTTTATTGGAATGAGTCCCGCATTTCCTGCTCGAGAATGAAAACAATGAACATAGCGCACAAGAAAACAAAGTAGTCCAAATATATCAGTCTAATTACTTTAATGAGCGCCTCAAACTGCACATAACAACATATTCTGTTAACCTCATTTACATACCTAATGCGGCGTCGTTGGACGAAGCATCGAGCTAACAGTCAGCGCACGCTACCGCAGCATACGTGCCCAAAACTCGAAAACTGTAAGTAAATTAATCCGTACTGGTTCTTAGACAACTCAAATGCACAGTAATTGCAACAGCCTATGTGCCCTCGCTTGTTCTCGTGCTCTGTGCCTTGATTCGTGTCGGCCGCGGTTCGCTGACAAGCGCCTCGTAAAGGCAATTATTCTATAATGAACAGAAGCGGCGGAAGCACGTTTGGTACGCATTCACGAGCGAAAACATTGCGTCATGCAATTTCGGATGCAAACAGGCAAGCGGGAGGCAATGGGCGGTTCGGCGCTGAAACGTGCCTTTTTTTTACGCCGAGCAAAACGAATAGTGCGTAAATGACATCTGACCAATGCAAATGTTGTACTACACTTAGCTGGCTAAACGCAACAGTGGTGAATAGCAACAAAAACAGCACTGAACCAACATGCAGCACTTACACTACAGACACATGAGGAGTTCGTCGGTTGCCACTTGTCACGCTTGATCCAGACCAGCCACAGAAGCCTCCTTTTCGGGTCTCTTGGAAAATGGAACATCCTCCAACCATTTCTCGAATGGTTGGAGCACTGAGGAACACAACATCCAGTCATTGCACGGCGATGAAAGGCATGCGAACGCAGGCACGCAGCAGTGCCGCCCGCACGACAGCAGAGCTAGGGTCCCTAGGACCCTAGCAGAGCGGCGAGGTCGACGCGGGAAACGCAATGGCGGAGGGAGCGCGCGAAAACCGGCTTTGGCGGCGTCGAGTAGTTCAAAGGGTGACTTCACCCTGCGCGGGGGCGCGCGCATCGAGGCACCCTACCCTCGGATGGATGGAAGCGCCCCCTCCGAAACGGGCTGCTGCCACTTGCCGCCGCGCTCGGCTGTTTTTCTTTACTTTGGTTTAACTGTGTTGTAAATTGTTATTGAAATTCGGCGTTTTTTCTTTTTCAATACGGTTTCCTCCTACACTTCTAACCTTATGTCCCCTCTGCTTTTCAACCACCAATTTTCCAATCGCTTTTTGCTAACTTCCACCGCAGATTTATTTACATGACCGTTGTGATCTTTAAACCCTAGGGCCTCACGAAGAGTGACTGTGCCTGCATCGACATCCGGATGGATACAATCACATTTGAGTATGAGGTGTTCAATTGTTTCCACAGATCTACCGCACACAACACATCTGTCTTCCTCGTTAAATTTCTTTTTGTAGCTGCGCGTTCTGAGACACCCTGACCTAGCTTCAAACAGCAGGGCACTGCCTCTTGAATTATCATGGAAAATCCCTTCCTGGTCTGCCTTTTCCACTATCCATATAGTTCTACACTACGCTCCTTTTCCATTAAGTTAATCCAGTCTTTAACTTCCGCGTTTTTAACCTGCCGTCTAATGCTCTTCCTTTCTCCGTCCTCGTGTCAGGCATACTTCTGTTTAGTTCGCTCGTTCTTTTCCGCCATTGTCACTGAACGCTTTTTCCGTATAAGTATTTAAATACCTTAGCTGCCCACCTTTTATCGTCCAGTTTCCTCAGGCGTTATTCATATCGTATTTTACTCTGAGATTCCCGTGCTTCGAAGGATGTCCAGTAGGAAGTCTGCGATTAGGATGTTGTGTGTCAGGTGTGTGTGTCCGATGCGTCGCCGACATAAAAAAACTTCTGTACAATGTTCTTCCTGATGTCGACATGATTGCCATTCTCCTAAAATAGGCTTTACAGAGTGCAGTTTGTTGTTTACCTGCTCTCTCTGTGCGGTATGCTCACTTGTTTTATTTGACGATGAAGAAGGATGGATAGCTGGGCGAGTTTGTAATAATGCATCGTGGGAAGGAACAGCGCGAACAAAACGACAGACGAAGCAAGAGGACACAAAGACGAGCGCTGACTCGAAACTGAAATTTTTATTGAAAAAAGAAAACATATATACATCACACTCACGTGAACAAACAGAGCAACGAGCATTGGTCTAGCGGAATCAAGATCACCAAACGCACAATATGCCACGTGGTGAACTCCGAACAAAGGCACCCCTGAGAACCGAAATGAAGCAAGTCACGAATTATATAAAAACGATACTTCTTTATTTGACGATTCCGTGCTTGTGCAGCACATGCATCTGCTTTCTCGTTGCCCACAATTCCAACATGGCGAGAGACCCAGCAGAATATAATGTTGACATAAGTGAGACAGCGCGAAAGAAGAAGCCCGAAGGAGAAACGAAGAAGGGACAGGAAAGAGCGCTGAACTGACAACGCTCTTTTCTGTCCCTTCTGCGTTTCGCCTTCGGGCTTCTTCTTTCGCGCTGTTTCACGTATGTCAGAATTGACCAACTAGCCCAGCAAAAAGTTGTGCTAGAGTATAATGTTATGTGTTTGTTTTGTGATTTAAACTATTTTGTATGATTTTTTCTTATTAAGGGTTCCGAGCATACTCAAGGAACCAAATTAAATGGTGCGATTTTTGATATTCTCACTTACTACTTGTTCTACTGCTACGAAGATGGCATAACACTCGGCAGTAAAAACCGATGCGCATTCTGGTTGTCGCATTGTTTTTTTTTTCAGTTTTTCTTGAATTACTGCACTTCCAACATGGCTTTCTGTTTCTGAGCCATCAGTGTAAAATTCTGTGTGGGTGTCATATTTTTCATGCAGTCCGAAGAATTCCAGTAGCATGAGTTCGTTTGGCGTTTGCTTTTTGTCCATTGTCACTGTGAAGTCACATACTGCGGAGAGGCTGTACCATGGCGGCAAATGGTATTATCTCGATGCGATATTAGGTAGAGCGTCAAGTGCAGCTAACTATTCGCATTTGTCTTCAAAGTGCAGTATTGGTGGCCTGATAAAATGTGGTTTGTTGTTTAATAATCTTTTAGATGAGCACTTGGTGATAATGAGGTGGCAGAGGTGTTTTGAAAGAGAATGGATTTTTAGGACGTACGTGCATGTCAGTGCGGCTCTTCGATTCTCTAGTGCGGGTTCATTATCATCAACGTAAAGACTGGCTGCCGGCGACGTTCTGTACGCTTCAGATGATAGGCGCAGGACAAAATTATGAACAGGGTCCAATCGTTTCAGGTAGGATGCTCAAACCATATACGACGCACCCATATTCGAGCTTGGAGCGCAACAGAGAGCGACAAATTTGTAATAGGTATACTCTATCGTGGGTCACGCCGCAGCAAATCAACAGGTCATGCTGATGCATTTTCTTCTCCGTCAGGATATCTTACAATGGACCATCGCATCTGAACAGCTCGGCTCTGTCTGCTCATTCCCTTTCGCTGTCAACGGCACCGGCCATTTCGCGTGGCTGCCAGCCGAGACTGAAAATGGCCCAGATGGCCACAAGCTTCACCTTCAGAAGAATGGCCTAAAGGGCGAGTTGGTGCATGATGAAATGAACGGCGGCGCAACAAGGACACTAACAAGAGAGGGGACACCACATGCGCACACTACCAACTGTTTATTGCATGGAAAGGAGGCATATTTAAACATACAGCTCAGGCAAGACACTCATCGCATTATCGCTCAGAACGCAACACGTGGAAAAGAAACAGCAACAACAGGATAAAAGACAAGAGCCCTTAACCTCTGCAGAAAAAACTAAAAGATTTTGATAACAGAACTTTGAGCAGGCCATCTCGTAGCAAAAGCAGAGTCAAACAATCGTAGCAAAAGCAGAGTCAAACAAGAGAAGCAAAAGCAGTAAAAAAAAATACAATCGTAGCAAAGGCAGAGTCAAACGTATTAAGCAAAAGCAGTCAGAACCCGAAAAACAACAAAACGGAAAGAAAAAAACAGTAACAAAGTTAACAACCCGCCTAAAACAAACAACAGACGGCCGCTAGAAATGCAGGGCTGAAAAGATGCACAGCACATTGCGTTACAAAAAACTGTCAAGAAAGGACACTTCATTTCTATGGAGGGATACTGAGGAGTCGCTAACACAAGTGCTTCCCTTCTTATTGATCATAAAGGCCTCAAGAATTTCTCGTGCCACCTGATCGCGACTCCTGCCAAGAATCCTTATTCCGTTAAGCACTGTATCCCTCCATAGAAATGAAGTGTCCTTTCTTGACAGTTTTTTGTAACGCAATGTGCTGTGCATCTTTTCAGCGCTGCATTTCTAGCGGCAGTAGGTTGTTTGTTTTAGGCGGGTTGTTAACTTTGTTACTGTTTTTTTCTTTCCGTTTTGTTGTTTGTCGGGTTCTGACTGCTTTTGCTTAATACGTTTGACTCTGCCTTTGCTACGATTGTATTTTTTTTTACTGCTTTTGCTTCTCTTGTTTGACTCTGCTTTTGCTACGAATCTTTGACTCTGCTTTTGCTACGACATGGCCAGCTCAAAGTTCTGTTATCAAAATCTTTTAGTTTTTTCTGCGGAGGTTAAGGGTTCTTGTCTTTTATCCTGATGTTGCTGTTTCTTTTCCACGTGTTGCGTTCTGAGCGATAATGCGATGAGTGTCTTGCCTGAGGTGTATGTTTAAATATGCCTCCTTTCCATGCAATAAACAGTTGGTAGTGTGCGCATGTGGTGTCCCCTCTCTTGTTAGTGTCCTTGTTGCGCCGCCGTTCATTTCATCAAGCTTCACCTTCACCCGCGATTCCTGGCGATGGACGGGACCGTCATCTGGCAACCCGTACCACCACCAGAATTGCACGACTACGTAAGCCGCTGCCCTGTTCTAGCCACTTGGGGCACGCCGCCGCTAATCAAACGGTCATGCAGAGACATTTTCTTCTCCTACAGGCTATCTTACCCTGGACCATCGCATCTGAACAGCTCGGCTCTGTCTGCTCATTCCCTTTCGCTGTGAACGGCACCGGCCATTTCGCGTGGCTGCCAGCCGAGACCGAAAACAGCAGAGATGACTACAAGCTTCACCTTCACCCGCGATTCCCGGCGATGGACGGGACCGTCATCTGGCAGCCCGTACCAATAAACAGTTGGTAGTGTGCGCAACTGCGCAATAACAGCAATAAACAGTTGGTAGTGTGCGCATGTGGTGTCCCCTCTCTTGTTAGTGTCCTTGTTGCGCCGCCGTTCATTTCATCAAGCTTCACCTTCACCCGCGATTCCTGGCGATGGACGGGACCGTCATCTGGCAACCCGTACCACCACCAGAATTTCACGACTACGTAAGCCGCTGCCCTGTTCTAGCCACTTGGGGCACGCCGCCGCTAATCAAACGGTCATGCAGAGACATTTTCTTCTCCTACAGGCTATCTTACCCTGGACCATCGCATCTGAACAGCTCGGCTCTGTCTGCTCATTCCCTTTCGCTGTGGACGGCACCGGCCATTTCGCGTGGCTGCCAGCCGAGACCGAAAACAGCAGATATCACTACAAGCTTCACCTTCACCCGCGATTCCCGGCGATGGACGGGACCGTCATCTGGCAGCCCGTACCACCACCAGAATTGCACGACTACGTAAGCCGCTGCCCTGTTCTAGGTGCCACTTGGGGCACGCCGCAGCAAATCAACCGGTCATGCAGAGACATTTTCTTCTCCTACAGACTATCTTACCCTGGACCATCGCATCTGAACAGCTCGGCTCTGTCTGCTCATTCCCTTTCGCTGTGAACGGCACCGGCCATTTCGCGTGGCTGCCAGCCGAGACTGAAAACAGCCCAGATGGCCACAAGCTTCACCTTCACCCGCGATTCCTGGCGATGGACGGGACCGTCATCTGGCAACCCGTACCACCACCAGAATTGCATGACTACGTAAGCCGCTGCCCTGTTCTAGCCACTTGGGGCACGCCCCAGCAAATCAACCGGTCATAGAGAGACATTTTCTTCTCCTACAGACCATCGCATCTGAACAGCTCGGCTCTGTCTGCTCATTCCCTTTCGCTGTGAACGGCACCGGCCATTTCGCGTGGCTGCCAGCCGAGACTGAAAACAGCCCAGATGGCCACAAGCTTGACCTTCACCCGCGATTCCTGGCGATGGACGGGACCGTCATCTGGCAACCCGTACCACCACCAGAATTGCACGACTACGTAAGCCGCTGCCCTGTTCTAGCCACTTGGGGCACGCCGCAGCAAAACAACCGGTCATGCAGAGACATTTTCTTCTCCTACAGACTATCTTACCGCGTTTTCCTGTCTACCTTTCTTGTGTGTGTCGTGTTTTGCGCTAGCTTTTGTACGAAGAAAAATGCACCAACTAGCCCAGCAACAAGTGTTAATTGAGTATCTTACCCTGGACCATCGCATCTGAACAGCTCGGCTCTGTCTGCTCATTCCCTTTCGCTGTGAACGGCACCGGCCATTTCGCGTGGCTGCCAGCCGAGGCTGAAAACAGCCCAGATGGCCACAAGCTTCAACTTCACCCGCGATTCCTGGCGATGGACGGGACCGTCATCTGGCAACCCGTACCACCACGAGAATTGCATGACTACGTAAGCCGCTGCCCTGTTCTAGGTGCCACTTGGGGCACGCCCCAGCAAATCAACCGGTCATAGAGAGACATTTTCTTCTCCTACAGACTATCTTACCCTGGACCATCGCATCTGAACAGCTCGGCTCTGTCTGCTCATTCCCTTTCGCTGTGAACGGCACCGGCCATTTCGCGTGGCTGCCAGCCGAGACTGAAAACAGCCCAGATGGCCACAAGCTTCACCTTCACCCGCGATTCCTGGCGATGGACGGGACCGTCATCTGGCAACCCGTACCACCACCAGAATTGCACGACTACGTAAGCCGCTGCCCTGTTCTAGCCACTCGGGGCACGCCGCAGCAAATCAACCGGTCATACCGATACATTTTCTTCTCCTACAGACTATCTTACCCTGGACCATCGCATCTGAACAGCTCGGCTCTGTCTGCTTATTCCCTTTCGCTGTGAACGGAACCGGCCATTTCGCGTGGCTGCCAGCCGAGACCGAAAACAGCCCAGATGGCCACAAGCTTCACCTTCACCCGCGATTCCTGGCGATGGACGGGACCTTCATCTGGCAACCCGTACCACCACCAGAATTGCACGACTACGTAATCCGCTGCCCTGTTCTAGGTGCCACTTGGGGCACGCCGCAGCAAATCAACCGGTCATGCAGACACATTTTCTTCTCCTACAGACTATCTTACCCTGGACCATCGCATCTGAACAGCTCGGCTCTGTCTGCTCATTCCCTTTCGCTGTGAACGGCACCGGCCATTTCGCGTGGCTGCCAGCCGAGACTGAAAACAGCCCAGATGGCCACAAGCTTCACCTTCACCCGCGATTCCTGGCGATGGACGGGACCGTCATCTGGCAACCCGTACCACCACCAGAATTGCACGACTACGTAAGCCGCTGCCCTGTTCTAGGTGCCACTTGGGGCACGCCGCAGCAAATCAACCGGTCATGCAGAGACATTTTCTTCTCCTACAGACTATCTTACCCTGGACCATCGCATCTGAACAGCTCGGCTCTGTCTGCTCATTCCCTTTCGCTGTGAACGGCACCGGCCATTTCGCGTGGCTGCCAGCCGAGACTGAAAACAGCCCAGATGGCCACAAGCTTCACCTTCACCCGCGATTCCTGCCGATGGACGGGACCGTCATCTGGCAACCCGTACCACCACCAGAATTGCATGACTACGTAAGCCGCTGCCCTGTTCTAGCCACTTGGGGCACGCCCCAGCAAATCAACCGGTCATAGAGAGACATTTTCTTCTCCTACAGAACATCGCATCTGAACAGCTCGGCTCTGTCTGCTCATTCCCTTTCGCTGTGAACGGCACCGGCCATTTCGCGTGGCTGCCAGCCGAGACTGAAAACAGCCCAGATGGCCACAAGCTTCACCTTCACCCGCGATTCCTGGCGATGGACGGGACCGTCATCTGGCAACCCGTACCACCACCAGAATTGCACGACTACGTAAGCCGCTGCCCTGTTCTAGCCACTTGGGGCACGCCGCAGCAAATCAACCGGTCATACAGAGACATTTTCTTCTCCAACAGACTATCTTACCCTGGACCATCGCATCTGAACAGCTCGGCTCTGTCTGCTCATTCCCTTTCGTTGTGAACGGCACCGGCCATTTCGCGTGGCTGCCAGCCGAGACTGAAAACAGCCCAGATGGCCACAGGCTTCACCTTCACCCGCGATTCCTGGCGATGGACGGGACCGTCATCTGGCAACCCGTACCACCACCAGAATTGCACGACTACGTAAGCCGTTGCCCTTTTCTAGCCACTTGGGGCACGCCGCAGCAAATCAACCGGTCATGCAGAGATATTTTCTTCTCCAACAGACTATCTTACCCTGGACCATCGCATCTGAACAGCTCGGCTCTGTCTGCTCATTCCCTTTCGCTGTGAACGGCACCGGGCATTTCGCGTGGCTGCCAGCCGAGACTGAAAACAGCCCAGATGGCCACAAGCTTCACCTTCACCCGCGATTCCTGGCGATGGACGGGACCGTCATCTGGCAACCCGTACCACCACCAGAATTGCACGACTACGTAAGCCGCTGCCCTGTTCTAGGTGCCACTTGGGGCACGATGCAGCAAATCAACCGGTCATGCAGAGACATTTTCTTCTCCTACAGACTATCTTACCCTGGACCATCGCATCTGAACAGCTCGGCTCTGTCTGCTCATTCCCTTTCGCTGTGAACGGCACCGGCCATTTCGCGTGGCTGCCAGCCGAGACTGAAAACAGCAGAGATGACTACAAGCTTCACCTTCACCCGCGATTCCTGGCGATGGACGGGACCGTCATCTGGCAACCCGTACCACCACCAGAATTGCACGACTACGTAATCCGCTGCCCTGTTCTAGCCACTTGGGGCACGCCGCCGCAAATCAACCGGTCATGCAGAGACATTTTCTTCTCCTACAGGCTATCTTACCATGGACCATCGCATCTGAACAGCTCGGCTCCGTCTGCTCATTTCCTTTCGCTGTGAACGGCACCGGCCATTTCGCGTGGCTGCCAGCCGAGACTGAAAACAGCCCAGATGGCCACAAGCTTCACCTTCACCCGCGATTCCTGGCGATGGACGGGACCGTCATCTGGCAACCCGTACCACCACCAGAATTGCACGACTACGTAAGCCGCTGCCCTGTTCTAGCCACTTGGGGCACGCCGCAGCAAAACAACCGGTCATGCAGAGACATTTTCTTCTCCTACAGACTATCTTACCTTGGACCATCGCATCTGAACAGCTCGGCTCTGTCTGCTCATTCCCTTTCGCTGTGAACGGCACCGGCCATTTCGCGTGGCTGCCAGCCGAGACTGAAAACAGCCCAGATGACCACAAGCTTCACCTTCACCCGCGATTCCTGGCGATGGACGGGACCGTCATCTGGCAACCCGTACCACCACCAGAATTGCACGACTACGTAAGCCGCTGCCCTGTTCTAGCCACTCGGGGCACGCCGCAGCAAATCAACTGGTCATACAGATACATTTTCTTCTCCTACAGACTATCTTACCCTGGACCATCGCATCTGAACAGCTCGGCTCTGTCTGCTCATTCCCTTTCGCTGTGAACGGCACCGGCCATTTCGCGTGGCTGCCAGCCGAGACCGAAAACAGCAGAGATGACTACAAGCTTCACCTTCACCCGCGATTCCTGGCGATGGACGGGACCGTCATCTGGCAACCCCTACCACCACCAGAATTGCACGACTACGTAAGCCGCTGCCCTGTTCTAGCCACGTGGGGCACGCCGCCGCAAATCAACCGGTCATGCAGAGACATTTTCTTCTCCTACAGACTATCTTACCTTGGACCATCGCATCTGAACAGCTCGGCTCTGTCTGCTCATTCCCTTTCGCTGTGAACGGCACCGGCCATTTCGCGTGGCTGCCAGCCGAGACTGAAAACAGCCCAGATGGCCACAAGCTTCACCTTCACCCGCGATTCCTGGCGATGGACGGGACCGTCATCTGGCAACCCGTACCACCACCAGAATTGCACGACTACGTAAGCCGCTGCCCTGTTCTAGGTGCCACTTGGGGCACGCCGCAGCAAATCAACCGGTCATGCAGAGACATTTTCTTCTCCTACAGACTATCTTACCCTGGACCATCGCATCTGAACAGCTCGGCTCTGTCTGCTCATTCCCTTTCGCTGTGAACGGCACCGGGCATTTCGCGTGGCTGCCAGCCGAGACTGAAAACAGTCCAGATGGCCACAAGCTTCACCTTCACCCGCGATTCCTGGCGATGGACGGGACCGTCATCTGGCAGCCCGTACCACCACCAGAATTGCACGACTACGTAAGCCGCTGCCCTGTTCTAGGTGCCACTTGGGGCACGCCGCAGCAAATCAACCGGTCATGCAGAGACATTTTCTTCTCCTACAGACTATCTTACCCTGGACCATCGCATCTGAACAGCTCGGCTCTGTCTGCTCATTCCCTTTCGCTGTGAACGGCACCGGCCATTTCGCGTGGCTGCCAGCCGAGACCGAAAACAGCAGAGATGACTACAAGCTTCACCTTCACCCGCGATTCCTGGCGATGGACGGTACCGTCATCTGGCAACCCGTACCACCACCAGAATTGCACGACTACGTAATCCGCTGCCCTGTTCTAGCCACTTGGGGCACGCCGCCGCAAATCAACCGGTCATGCAGAGACATTTTCTTCTCCTAAGGCTATCTTACCCTGGACCATCGCATCTGAACAGCTCGGCTCTGTCTGCTCATTTCCTTTCGCTGTGAACGGCACCGGCCATTTCGCGTGGCTGCCAGCCGAGACCGAAAACAGCAGAGATGACTACAAGCTTCACCTTCACCCGCGATTCCTGGCGATGGACGGGACCGTCATCTGGCAGCCCGTACCACCACCAGAATTGCACGACTACGTAAGCCGCTGCCCTGTTCTAGGTGCCACTTGGGGCACGCCGCAGCAAATCAACCGGTCATGTAGAGACATTTTCTTCCCCTACAGACTATCTTACCCTGGACCATCGCATCTGAACAGCTCGGCTCTGTCTGCTCATTCCCTTTCGCTGTGAACGGCACCGGCCATTTCGCGTGGCTGCCAGCCGAGACTGAAAACAGCCCAGATGGCCACAAGCTTCACCTTCACCCGCGATTCCTGGCGATGGACGGGACCGTCATCTGGCAACCCGTACCACCACCAGAATTGCATGACTACGTAAGCCGCTGCCCTGTTCTAGCCACTTGGGGCACGCCCCAGCAAATCAACCGGTCATAGAGAGACATTTTCTTCTCCTACAGACCATCGCATCTGAACAGCTCGGCTCTGTCTGCTCATTCCCTTTCGCTGTGAACGGCACCGGCCATTTCGCGTGGCTGCCAGCCGAGACTGAAAACAGCCCAGATGGCTACAAGCTTGACCTTCACCCGCGATTCCTGGCGATGGACGGGACCGTCATCTGGCAACCCGTACCACCACCAGAATTGCACGACTACGTAAGCCGCTGCCCTGTTCTAGCCACTTGGGGCACGCCGCAGCAAAACAACCGGTCATGCAGAGACATTTTCTTCTCCTACAGACTATCTTACCGCGTTGTCCTGTCTACCTTTCTTGTGTGTGTCGTGTTTTGCGCTAGCTTTTGTACGAAGAAAAATGCACCAACTAGCCCAGCAACAAGTGTTAATTGAGTATCTTACCCTGGACCATCGCATCTGAACAGCTCGGCTCTGTCTGCTCATTCCCTTTCGCTGTGAACGGCACCGGCCATTTCGCGTGGCTGCCAGCCGAGGCTGAAAACAGCCGAGATGGCCACAAGCTTCAACTCCACCCGCGATTCCTGGCGATGGACGGGACCGTCATCTGGCAACCCGTACCACCACGAGAATTGCATGACTACGTAAGCCGCTGCCCTGTTCTAGGTGCCACTTGGGGCACGCCCCAGCAAATCAACCGGTCATAGAGAGACATTTTCTTCTCCTACAGACTATCTTACCCTGGACCATCGCATCTGAACAGCTCGGCTCTGTCTGCTCATTCCCTTTCGCTGTGAACGGCACCGGCCATTTCGCGTGGCTGCCAGCCGAGACTGAAAACAGCCCAGATGGCCACAAGCTTCACCTTCACCCGCGATTCCTGGCGATGGACGGGACCGTCATCTGGCAACCCGTACCACCACCAGAATTGCACGAATACGTAAGCCGCTGCCCTGTTCTAGGTGCCACTTGGGGCACGCCGCAGCAAATCAACCGGTCATGCAGAGACATTTTCTTCTCCTACAGACTATCTTACCCTGGACCATCGCATCTGAACAGCTCGGCTCTGTCTGCTCATTCCCTTTCGCTGTGAACGGCACCGGCCATTTCGCGTGGCTGCCAGCCGAGACTGAAAACAGCCCAGATGGCCACAAGCTTCACCTTCACCCGCGATTCCTGGCGATGGACGGGACCGTCATCTGGCAACCCGTACCACCACCAGAATTGCATGACTACGTAAGCCGCTGCCCTGTTCTAGCCACTTGGGGCACGCCCCAGCAAATCAACCGGTCATAGAGAGACATTTTCTTCTCCTACAGAACATCGCATCTGAACAGCTCGGCTCTGTCTGCTCATTCCCTTTCGCTGTGAACGGCACCGGCCATTTCGCGTGGCTGCCAGCCGAGACTGAAAACAGCCCAGATGGCCACAGGCTTCACCTTCACCCGCGATTCCTGGCGATGGACGGGACCGTCATCTGGCAACCCGTACCACCACCAGAATTGCACGACTACGTAAGCCGTTGCCCTGTTCTAGCCACTTGGGGCACGCCGCAGCAAATCAACCGGTCATGCAGAGACATTTTCTTCTCCAACAGACTATCTTACCCTGGACCATCGCATCTGAACAGCTCGGCTCTGTCTGCTCATTCCCTTTCGCTGTGAACGGCACCGGGCATTTCGCGTGGCTGCCAGCCGAGACTGAAAACAGCCCAGATGGCCACAAGCTTCACCTTCACCCGCGATTCCTGGCGATGGACGGGACCGTCATCTGGCAACCCGTACCACCACCAGAATTGCACGACTACGTAAGCCGCTGCCCTGTTCTAGGTGCCACTTATGGCACGATGCAGCAAATCAACCGGTCATGCAGAGACATTTTCTTCTCCTACAGACTATCTTACCCTGGACCATCGCATCTGAACAGCTCGGCTCTGTCTGCTCATTCCCTTTCGCTGTGAACGGCACCGGCCATTTCGCGTGGCTGCCAGCCGAGACTGAAAACAGCAGAGATGATTACAAGCTTCACCTTCACCTGCGATTCCTGGCGATGGACGGGACCGTCATCTGGCAACCCGTACCACCACCAGAATTGCACGACTACGTAATCCGCTGCCCTGTTCTAGCCACTTGGGGCACGCCGCCGCAAATCAACCGGTCATGCAGAGACATTTTCTTCTCCTACAGGCTATCTTACCATGGACCATCGCATCTGAACAGCTCGGCTCTGTCTGCTCATTTCCTTTCGCTGTGAACGGCACCGGCCATTTCGCGTGGCTGCCAGCCGAGACTGAAAACAGCCCAGATGGCCACAAGCTTCACCTTCACCCGCGATTCCTGGCGATGGACGGGACCGTCATCTGGCAACCCGTACCACCACCAGAATTGCACGACTACGTAAGCCGCTGCCCTGTTCTAGCCACTTGGGGCACGCCGCAGCAAAACAACCGGTCATGCAGAGACATTTTCTTCTCCTACAGACTATCTTACCTTGGACCATCGCATCTGAACAGCTCGGCTCTGTCTGCTCATTCCCTTTCGCTGTGAACGGCACCGGCCATTTCGCGTGGCTGCCAGCCGAGACTGAAAACAGCCCAGATGGCCACAAGCTTCACCTTCACCCGCGATTCCTGGCGATTGACGGGACCGTCATCTGGCAACCCGTACCACCACCAGAATTGCACGACTACGTAAGAGGCTCCCCTGTTCTAGCCACTCGGGGCACGCCGCAGCAAATCAACCGGTCATACAGATACATTTTCTTCTCCTACAGACTATCTTACCCTGGACCATCGCATCTGAACAGCTCGGCTCTGTCTGCTCATTCCCTTTCGCTGTGAACGGCACCGGCCATTTCGCGTGGCTGCCAGCCGAGACCGAAAACAGCAGAGATGACTACAAGCTTCACCTTCACCCGCGATTCCTGGCGATGGACGCAACCGTCATCTGGCAACCCCTACCACCACCAGAATTGCACGACTACGTAAGCCGCTGCCCTGTTCTAGCCACGTGGGGCACGCCGCCGCAAATCAACCGGTCATGCAGAGACATTTTCTTCTCCTACAGACTATCCTACCTTGGACCATCGCATCTGAACAGCTCGGCTCTGTCTGCTCATTCCCTTTCGCTGTGAACGGCACCGGCCATTTCGCGTGGCTGCCAGCCGAGACTGAAAACAGCCCAGATGGCCACAAGCTTCACCTTCACCCGCGATTCCTGGCGATGGACGGGACCGTCATCTGGCAACCCGTACCACCACCAGAATTGCACGACTACGTAAGCCGCTGCCCTGTTCTAGGTGCCACTTGGGGCACGCCGCAGCAAATCAACCGGTCATGCAGAGACATTTTCTTCTCCTACAGACTATCTTACCCTGGACCATCGCATCTGAACAGCTCGGCTCTGTCTGCTCATTCCCTTTCGCTGTGAACGGCACCGGCCATTTCGCGTGGCTGCCAGCCGAGACCGAAAACAGCAGAGATGACTACAAGCTTCACCTTCACCCGCGATTCCTGGTGATGGACCGGACCGTCATCTGGCAACCCGTACCACCACCAGAATTGCACGACTACGTAATCCGCTGCCCTCTTCTAGCCACTTGGGGCACGCCGCCGCAAATCAACCGGTCATGCAGAGACATTTTCTTCTCCTAAGGCTATCTTACCCTGGACCATCGCATCTGAACAGCTCGGCTCTGTCTGCTCACTCCCTTTCGCTGTGAACGGCACCGGCCATTTCGCGTGGCTGCCAGCCGAGACCGAAAACAGCAGAGATGACTACAAGCTTCACCTTCACCCGCGATTCCTGGCGATGGACGGGACCGTCATCTGGCAGCCCGTACCACCACCAGAATTGCACGACTACGTAAGCCGCTGCCCTGTTCTAGGTGCCACTTGGGGCACGCCGCAGCAAATCAACCGGTCATGCAGAGACATTTTCTTCTCCTACAGACTATCTTACCCTGGACCATCGCATCTGAACAGCTCGGCTCTGTCTGCTCATTCCCTTTCGCTGTGAACGGCACCGGCCATTTCGCGTGGCTGCCAGCCGAGACTGAAAACAGCCCAGATGGCCACAAGCTTCACCTTCACCCGCGATTCCTGGCGATGGACGGGACCGTCATCTGGCAACCCGTACCACCACCAGAATTGCATGACTACGTAAGCCGCTGCCCTGTTCTAGCCACTTGGGGCACGCCCCAGCAAATCAACCGGTCATAGAGAGACATTTTCTTCTCCTACAGACCATCGCATCTGAACAGCTCGGCTCTGTCTGCTCATTCCCTTTCGCTGTGAACGGCACCGGCCATTTCGCGTGGCTGCCAGCCGAGACTGAAAACAGCCCAGATGGCCACAAGCTTGACCTTCACCCGCGATTCCTGGCGATGGACGGGACCGTCATCTGGCAACCCGTACCACCACCAGAATTGCACGACTACGTAAGCCGCTGCCTTGTTCTAGCCACTTGGGGCACGCCGCAGCAAAACAACCGGTCATGCAGAGACATTTTCTTCTCCTACAGACTATCTTACCCTGGACCATCGCATCTGAACAGCTCGGCTCTGTCTGCTCATTCCCTTTCGCTGTGAACGGCACCGGCCATTTCGCGTGGCTGTCAGCCGAGACTGAAAACAGCCCAGATGGCCACAAGCTTCAACTTCACCCGCGATTCCTGGCGATGGACGGGACCGTCATCTGGCAACCCGTACCACCACGAGAATTGCATGACTACGTAAGCCGCTGCCCTGTTCTAGCCACTTGGGGCACGCCCCAGCAAATCAAACGGTCATAGAGAGGCATTTTCTTCTCCTACAGACTATCTTACCCTGGACCATCGCATCTGAACAGCTCGGCTCTGTCTGCTCATTCCCTTTCGCTGTGAACGGCACCGGCCATTTCGCGTGGCTCCCAGCAGAGACTGAAAACAGCCCAGATGGCCACAAGCTTCACCTTCACCCGCGATTCCTGGCGATGGACGGGACCGTCATCTGGCAACCCGTACCACCACCAGAATTGCACGACTACGTAAGCCGCTGCCCTGTTCTAGCCACTCGGGGCACTCCGCAGCAAATCAACCGGTCATACAGATACATTTTCTTCTCCTACAGACTATCTTACCCTGGACCATCGCATCTGAACAGCTCGGCTCTGTCTGCTTATTCCCTTTCGCTGTGAACGGAACCGGCAATTTCGCGTGGCTGCCAGCCGAGACCGAAAACAGCCCAGATGGCCACAAGCTTCACCTTCACCCGCGATTCCTGGCGATGGACGGGACCTTCATCTGGCAACCCGTACCACCACCAGAATTGCACGACTACGTAAGCCGCTGCCCTGTTCTAGGTGCCACTTGGGGCACGCCGCAGCAAATCAACCGGTCATGCAGAGACATTTTCTTCTCCTACAGACTATCTTACCCTGGACCATCGCATCTGAACAGCTCGGCTCTGTCTGCTCATTCCCTTTCGCTGTGAACGGCACCGGGCATTTCGCGTGGCTGCCAGCCGAGACTGAAAACAGTCCAGATGCCCACAAGCTTCACCTTTACCCGCGATTCCTGGCGATGGACGGGACCGTCATCTGGCAACCCGTACCACCACCAGAATTGCACGACTACGTAAGCCGCTGCCCTGTTCTAGGTGCCACTTGGGGCACGCCGCAGCAAATCAACCGGTCATGCAGAGACATTTTCTTCTCCTACAGACTATCTTACCCTGGACCATCGCATCTGAACAGCTCGGCTCTGTCTGCTCATTCCCTTTCGCTGTGAACGGCACCGGCCATTTCGCGTGGCTGCCAGCCGAGACTGAAAACAGCCCAGATGGCCACAAGCTTCACCTTCACCCGCGATTCCTGGCGATGGACGGGACCGTCATCTGGCAACCCGTACCACCACCAGAATTGCATGACTACGTAAGCCGCTGCCCTGTTCTAGCCACTTGGGGCACGCCCCAGCAAATCAACCGGTCATAGAGAGACATTTTCTTCTCCTACAGACCATCGCATCTGAACAGCTCGGCTCTGTCTGCTCATTCCCTTTCGCTGTGAACGGCACCGGCCATTTCGCGTGGCTGCCAGCCGAGACCGAAGACAGCAGAGATGACTACAAGCTTCACCTTCACCCGCGATTCCTGGCGATGGACGGGACCGTCATCTGGCAACCCGTACCACCACCAGAATTGCACGACTACGTAAGCCGCTGCCCTGTTCTAGCCACTTGGGGCACGCCGCAGCAAATCAACCGGTCATGCACAGACATTTTCTTCTCCAACAGACTATCTTACCCTGGACCATCGCATCTGAACAGCTCGGCTCTGTCTGCTCATTCCCTTTCGCTGTGAACGGCACCGGCCATTTCGCGTGGCTGCCAGCCGAGACTGAAAACAGCCCAGACGGCCACAAGCTTCACCTTCACCCGCGATTCCTGGCGATGGACGGGACCGTCATCTGGCAACCCGTACCACCACCAGAATTGCACGACTACGTAAGCCGCTGCCCTGTTCTAGGTGCCACTTGGGGCACGCCGCTGCAAATCAACCGGTCATGCAGAGACATTTTCTTCTCCTACAGACTATCTTACCCTGCACCATCGCATCTGAACAGCTCGGGTCTGTCTGCTCATTCCCTTTCGCTGTGAACGGCACCGGCCATTTCGCGTGGCTGCCAGCCGAGACTGAAAACAGCCCAGATGGCCACAAGCTTCACCTTCAGAAGAATGGCCTGAGGGGCGAGTTGGTGAATGATGAAATGAACGGCGGCGCAACAAGGACACTAACAAGAGAGGGGACACCACATGCGCACACTACCAACTGTTTATTGCATGGAAAGGAGGCATATTTAAACATACAGCTCAGGCAAGACACTCGCATTATCGCTCAGAACGCAACACGTGGAAAAGAAACAGCAACATCAGGATAAAAGACCAGAGCCCTTAACCTCTGCAGAAAAAACTAAAAGATTTTGATAACAGAACTTTGAGCAGGCCATCTCGTAGCAAAAACAGAGTCAAACAATCGTAGCAAAAGCAGAGTCAAACAAGAGAAGCAAAAGCAGTCGTTGTGTGTGCCTCGTCTCTCCTTTGTCCCTGTCTTTTTGGCTGGTTTTTCTTAAGCAAAAGCAGTAAAAAAAATACAATCGTAGCAAAGGCAGAGTCAAACGTATTAAGCAAAAGCAGTCAGAACCCAAAAAACAACAAAACGGAAAGAAAAAAAAAGTAACAAAGTTAACAACCCGCCTAAAACAAACAACAGACGGCCGCTATAAATGCAGGGCTGAAAAGATGCACAGCACATTGCGTTACAAAAAACTGTCAAGAAAGGACACTTAATTTCTATGGAGGGATACTGAGGAGTCGCCAACACAAGTGCTACCCTTCTTATTGATCATAAAGGCATCAAGAATTTCGCGTGCCACCTGATCGCGACTCCTGCCGAGAATCCTTATTCCGTTAAGCACTGTATCCCTCCGTAGAAATGAAGTGTCCTTTCTTGACAGTTTTTTGTAACGCAATGTGCTGTGCATCTTTTCAGCCCTGCATTTCTAGCGGCCGTCTGTTGTTTGTTTTAGGCGGGTTGTTAACTTTGTTACTGTTTTTTTTCTTTCCGTTTTGTTGTTTTTCGGGTTCTGACTGCTTTTGCTTAATACGTTTGACTCTGCCTTTGCTACGATTGTATTTTTTTACTGCTTTTGCTTCTCTTGTTTGACTCTGCTTTTGCTACGATTGTTTGACTCTGCTTTTGCTACGAGATGGCCTGCTCAAAGTTCTGTTATCAAAATCTTTTAGTTTTTTCTGCAGAGGATAAGGGTTCTTGTCTTTTATCCTCATGTTGCTGTTTCTTTTCCGCGTGTTGCGTTCTGAGCGATAATGCGATGAGTGTCTTGTCTGAGCTGTATGTTTAAATATGCCTCCTTTCCATGCAATAAACAGTTGGTAGTGTGCGCATGTGGTGTCCCCTCTCTTGTTAGTGTCCTTGTTGCGCCGCCGTTCATTTCATCAAGCTTCACCTTCACCCGCGATTCCTGGCGATGGACGGGACCGTCATCTGGCAACCCGTACCACCACCAGAATTGCACGACTACGTAAGCCGCTGCCCTGTTCTAGCCACTTGGGGCACGCCGCCGCAAAAAAACCGGTCATGCAGACACATTTTCTACTCCTACAGGCTATCTTATCCTGGACCATCGCATCTGAACAGCTCGGCTCTGTCTGCTCATTCCCTTTCGCTGTGAACGGCACGGGCCATTTCGCGTGGCTGCCAGTAGAGACCGAAAACACCAGAGATGACTTCAAGCTTCACCTTCAGCCGCGATTCCTGGCGATGGACGGGACCGTCATCTGGAAACCCGTACCACCACCAGAATTGCACGACTACGTAATCCGCTGCCCTGTTCTAGCCACCTGGGGCACGCCGCCGCAAATCAACCGGTCATGCAGGGACATTTTCTTCTCCTACAGGCTATCTTACCCTGGACCATCGCATCTGAACAGCTCGGCTCTGTCTGCTCATTCCCTTTCGCTGTGAACGGCACCGGCCATTTCGCGTGGCTGCCAGCCGAGACCGAAAACAGCAGAGATGACTACAAGCTTCACCTTCACCCGCGATTCCTTGCGATGGACGGGACCGTCATCTGGCAACCCGTACCACCACCAGAATTGCACGACTACGTAAGCCGCTGCCCTGTTCTAGGTGCCACTTGGGGCACGCCGCAGAAAATCAACCGGTCATGCAGAGACATTTTCTTCTCCTACAGACTATCTTACCCTGGACCATCGCATCTGAACAGCTCGGCTCTGTCTGTTCATTCACTTTCGCTGTGAACGGCACCGGCCATTTCGCGTGGCTGCCAGCCGAGACCGAAAACAGCAGAGATGACTACAAGCTTCACCTTCACCCGCGATTCCTGGCGATGGACGGGACCGTCATCTGGCAACCCGTACCACCACCAGAATTGCACGACTACGTAAGCCGCTGCCCTGTTCTAGCCACGTGGGGCACGCCGCCGC
Organism: Amblyomma mixtum; assembly: GCF_055824585.1. Classification (NCBI taxonomy): domain Eukaryota; kingdom Metazoa; phylum Arthropoda; class Arachnida; order Ixodida; family Ixodidae; genus Amblyomma; species Amblyomma mixtum. Next base: position 146,593,198 of record NC_143019.1, read on the forward strand.
AAAACAACCGGTCATGCAGAGACATTTTCTTCTCCTACAGGCTATCTTACCCTGGACCATCGTATCTGAACAGCTCGGCTCTGTCTGCTCATTCCCTTTCGCTGTGAACGGCACCAGCCATTTCGCGTGGCTGCCAGCCGAGACCGAAAACAGCAGAGATGACTACAAGCTTCACCTTCACCCGCGATTCCTGGCGATGGACGGGACCGTCATCTGGCAACCCGTACCACCACCAGAATTGCACGACTACGTAAGCCGCTGCCCTGTTCTAGGTGCCACTTGGGGCACGCCGCAGAAAATCAACCGGTCATGCAGAGACATTTTCTTCTCCTACAGACTATCTTACCCTGGACCATCGCATCTGAACAGCTCGGCTCTGTCTGCTCATTCCCTTTCGCTGTGAACGGCACCGGCCATTTCGCGTGGCTGCCAGCCGAGACCGAAAACAGCAGAGATGACTACAAGCTTCACCTTCACCCGCGATTCCTGGCGATGGACGGGACCGTCATCTGGCAACCCGTACCACCACCAGAATTGCACGACTACGTAAGCCGCTGCCCTGTTCTAGCCATGGTAGTTAAGAAGAACTTCTTGTTGGGCGAGTTGGTGCATACTGTTGTAGGAACGAATTGCGCACAACGCAGAAAAGAATTTTTTGGAGCGGTTTTGATGGATTGTCGCGCAGTGTTGATTTGCCTCCTTACCCCCTACTTCCCCTCTTTGTAGGCACGTGTGCACACTGCCTATAAAGCGGCTCTGAATCCAATAAACACCAGTTGATAGTTTGCGCTCTTTCAGTCTCCCTCGTGTTTTCCTGTGTATGTCTTTTGTGCGCAATTCGTTCCTACAACTGTTCTAGCCACTTGGGGCACGCCGCCGCAAATCAACCGGTCATGCAGAGGCATTTTCTTCTCCTTCAGGCTATCTTACCATGGACCATCGCATCTGAACAGCTCGGCTCTGTCTGCTCATTCCCTTTCGCTGTGAACGGCACCGGCCATTTCGCGTGGCTGCCAGCCGACACCGAAGACAGCAGAGATGACTACAAGCTTCACCTTCACCCGCGATTCCTGGCGATGGACGGGACCGTCATCTGGCAACCCGTACCACCACCAGAATTGCACGACTACGTAAGCCGTTGCCCTGTTCTAGCCACTTGGGGCACGCCGCAGCAAATCAACCGGTCATGCAGAGACATTTTCTTCTCCAACAGACTATCTTACCCTGGACCATCGCATCTGAACAGCTCGGCTCTGTCTGCTCATTCCCTTTCGCTGTGAACGGCACCGGCCATTTCGCGTGGCTGCCAGCCGAGACTGAAAACAGCCCAGATGGCCACAGGCTTCACCTTCACCCGCGATTCCTGGCGATGGACGGGACCGTCATCTGGCAACCCATACCACCACAAGAATTGCACGACTACGTAAGCCGCTGCCCTGTTCTAGTGCCACTTGGGGCACGCCGCAGCAAATCAACCGGTCATGCAGAGACATTTTCTTCTCCAACAGACTATCTTACCCTGGACCATCGCATCTGAACAGCTCGGCTCTGTCTGCTCATTCCCTTTCGCTGTGAACGGCACCGGCCATTTCGCGTGGCTGCCAGCCGAGACTGAAAACAGCCCAGATGGCCACAAGCTTCACCTTCACCCGCGATTCCTGGCGATGGACGGGACCGTCATCTGGCAACCCGTACCACCACCACAATTGCACGACTACGTAAGCCGCTGCCCTGTTCTAGGTGCCACTTGGGGCACGCAGCAGCAAATCAACCGGTCATGCAGAGACATTCTCTTCTCCTACAGACTATCTTACCCTGGACCATCGCATCTGAACAGCTCGGCTCTGTGTGCTCATTCCCTTTCGCTGTGAACGGCACCGGCCATTTCGCGTGGCTGCCAGCCGAGACTGAAAACAGCCCAGATGGCCACAGGCTTCACCTTCACCCGCGATTCCTGGCGATGGACGGGACCGTCATCTGGCAACCCGTACCACCACCAGAATTGCACGACTACGTAAGCCGTTGCCCTGTTCTAGCCACTTGGGGCACGCCGCAGCAAATCAACCGGTCATGCAGGGACATTTTCTCCTCCAACAGACTATCTTACCCTGGACCATCGCATCTGAACAGCTCGGCTCTGTCTGCTCATTCCCTTTCGCTGTGAACGGCACCGGCCATTTCGCGTGGCTGCCAGCCGAGACTGAAAACAGCCCAGATCGCCACAAGCTTCACCTTCACCCACGATTCCTGGCGATGGTTGGGACCATCATCTGGCAACCCGTACCACCACCAGAATTGCACGACTACGTAAGCCGCTGCCCTGTTCTAGGTGCCACTTGGGGCACGCCGCCGCAAATCAACCGGTCATGCAGGGACATTTTCTTCTCCTACAGACTATCTTACCCTGGACCATCGCATCTGAACAGCTCGGCTCTGTCTGCTCATTCCCTTTCGCTGTGAACGGCACCGGCCATTTCGCGTGGCTGCCAGCCGAAACTGAAAACAGCCCAGATCGCCACAAGCTTCACCTTCACCCACGATTCCTGGCGATGGACGGGACCGTCATCTGGCAACCCGTACCACCACCAGAATTGCACGACTACGTAAGCCGCTGCCCTGTTCTAGGTGCCACTTGGGGCACGCCGCCGCAAATCAACCGGTCATGCAGAGACATTTTCTTCTCCTACAGACTATCTTACCCTGCACCATCGCATCTGAACAGCTCGGGTCTGTCTGCTCATTCCCTTTCGCTGTGAACGGCACCGGCCATTTCGCGTGGCTGCCAGCCGAGACTGAAAACAGCCCAGATGGCCACAAGCTTCACCTTCAGAAGAATGGCCTGAGGGGCGAGTTGGTGAATGATGAAATGAACGGCGGCGCAACAAGGACACTAACAAGAGAGGGGACACCACATGCGCACACTACCAACTGTTTATTGCATGGAAAGGAGGCATATTTAAACATACAGCTCAGGCAAGACACTCGCATTATCGCTCAGAACGCAACACGTGGAAAAGAAACAGCAACATCAGGATAAAAGACCAGAGCCCTTAACCTCTGCAGAAAAAACTAAAAGATTTTGATAACAGAACTTTGAGCAGGCCATCTCGTAGCAAAAACAGAGTCAAACAATCGTAGCAAAAGCAGAGTCAAACAAGAGAAGCAAAAGCAGTCGTTGTGTGTGCCTCGTCTCTCCTTTGTCCCTGTCTTTTTGGCTGGTTTTTCTTAAGCAAAAGCAGTAAAAAAAATACAATCGTAGCAAAGGCAGAGTCAAACGTATTAAGCAAAAGCAGTCAGAACCCAAAAAACAACAAAACGGAAAGAAAAAAAACAGTAACAAAGTTAACAACCCGCCTAAAACAAACAACAGACGGCCGCTATAAATGCAGGGCTGAAAAGATGCACAGCACATTGCGTTACAAAAAACTGTCAAGAAAGGACACTTCATTTCTATGGAGGGATACTGAGGAGTCGCCAACACAAGTGCTACCCTTCTTATTGATCATAAAGGCATCAAGAATTTCGCGTGCCACCTGATCGCGACTCCTGCCGAGAATCCTTATTCCGTTAAGCACTGTATCCCTCCGTAGAAATGAAGTGTCCTTTCTTGACAGTTTTTTGTAACGCAATGTGCTGTGCATCTTTTCAGCCCTGCATTTCTAGCGGCCGTCTGTTGTTTGTTTTAGGCGGGTTGTTAACTTTGTTACTGTTTTTTTTCTTTCCGTTTTGTTGTTTTTCGGGTTCTGACTGCTTTTGCTTAATACGTTTGACTCTGCCTTTGCTACGATTGTATTTTTTTACTGCTTTTGCTTCTCTTGTTTGACTCTGCTTTTGCTACGATTGTTTGACTCTGCTTTTGCTACGAGATGGCCTGCTCAAAGTTCTGTTATCAAAATCTTTTAGTTTTTTCTGCAGAGGATAAGGGTTCTTGTCTTTTATCCTCATGTTGCTGTTTCTTTTCCGCGTGTTGCGTTCTGAGCGATAATGCGATGAGTGTCTTGTCTGAGCTGTATGTTTAAATATGCCTCCTTTCCATGCAATAAACAGTTGGTAGTGTGCGCATGTGGTGTCCCCTCTCTTGTTAGTGTCCTTGTTGCGCCGCCGTTCATTTCATCAGGCTTCACCTTCACCCGCGATTCCTGGCGATGGACGGGACCGTCATCTGGCAACCCGTACCACCACCAGAATTGCACGACTACGTAAGCCGCTGCCCTGTTCTAGCCACTTGGGGCACGCCGCCGCAAAAAAACCGGTCATGCAGACACATTTTCTACTCCTACAGGCTATCTTATCCTGGACCATCGCATCTGAACAGCTCGGCTCTGTCTGCTCATTCCCTTTCGCTGTGAACGGCACCGGCCATTTCGCGTGGCTGCCAGTAGAGACCGAAAACACCAGAGATGACTTCAAGCTTCACCTTCAGCCGCGATTCCTGGCGATGGACGGGACCGTCATCTGGAAACCCGTACCACCACCAGAATTGCACGACTACGTAATCCGCTGCCCTGTTCTAGCCACCTGGGGCACGCCGCCGCAAATCAACCGGTCATGCAGGGACATTTTCTTCTCCTACAGGCTATCTTACCCTGGACCATCGCATCTGAACAGCTCGGCTCTGTCTGCTCATTCCCTTTCGCTGTGAACGGCACCGGCCGTTTCGCGTGGCTGCCAGCCGAGACCGAAAACAGCAGAGATGACTACAAGCTTCACCTTCACCCGCGATTCCTTGCGATGGACGGGACCGTCATCTGGCAACCCGTACCACCACCAGAATTGCACGACTACGTAAGCCGCTGCCCTGTTCTAGGTGCCACTTGGGGCACGCCGCAGAAAATCAACCGGTCATGCAGAGACATTTTCTTCTCCTACAGACTATCTTACCCTGGACCATCGCATCTGAACAGCTCGGCTCTGTCTGTTCATTCACTTTCGCTGTGAACGGCACCGGCCATTTCGCGTGGCTGCCAGCCGAGACCGAAAACAGCAGAGATGACTACAAGCTTCACCTTCACCCGCGATTCCTGGCGATGGACGGGACCGTCATCTGGCAACCCGTACCACCACCAGAATTGCACGACTACGTAAGCCGCTGCCCTGTTCTAGCCACGTGGGGCACGCCGCCGCAAAACAACCGGTCATGCAGAGACATTTTCTTCTCCTACAGGCTATCTTACCCTGGACCATCGTATCTGAACAGCTCGGCTCTGTCTGCTCATTCCCTTTCGCTGTGAACGGCACCAGCCATTTCGCGTGGCTGCCAGCCGAGACCGAAAACAGCAGAGATGACTACAAGCTTCACCTTCACCCGCGATTCCTGGCGATGGACGGGACCGTCATCTGGCAACCCGTACCACCACCAGAATTGCACGACTACGTAAGCCGCTGCCCTGTTCTAGGTGCCACTTGGGGCACGCCGCAGAAAATCAACCGGTCATGCAGAGACATTTTCTTCTCCTACAGACTATCTTACCCTGGACCATCGCATCTGAACAGCTCGGCTCTGTCTGCTCATTCCCTTTCGCTGTGAACGGCACCGGCCATTTCGCGTGGCTGCCAGCCGAGACCGAAAACAGCAGAGATGACTACAAGCTTCACCTTCACCCGCGATTCCTGGCGATGGACGGGACCGTCATCTGGCAACCCGTACCACCACCAGAATTGCACGACTACGTAAGCCGCTGCCCTGTTCTAGCCACTTGGGGCACGCCGCCGCAAATCAACCGGTCATGCAGAGGCATTTTCTTCTCCTTCAGGCTATCTTACCATGGACCATCGCATCTGAACAGCTCGGCTCTGTCTGCTCATTCCCTTTCGCTGTGAACGGCACCGGCCATTTCGCGTGGCTGCCAGCCGACACCGAAGACAGCAGAGATGACTACAAGCTTCACCTTCACCCGCGATTCCTGGCGATGGACGGGACCGTCATCTGGCAACCCGTACCACCACCAGAATTGCACGACTACGTAAGCCGTTGCCCTGTTCTAGCCACTTGGGGCACGCCGCAGCAAATCAACCGGTCATGCAGAGACATTTTCTTCTCCAACAGACTATCTTACCCTGGACCATCGCATCTGAACAGCTCGGCTCTGTCTGCTCATTCCCTTTCGCTGTGAACGGCACCGGCCATTTCGCGTGGCTGCCAGCCGAGACTGAAAACAGCCCAGATGGCCACAGGCTTCACCTTCACCCGCGATTCCTGGCGATGGACGGGACCGTCATCTGGCAACCCATACCACCACAAGAATTGCACGACTACGTAAGCCGCTGCCCTGTTCTAGTGCCACTTGGGGCACGCCGCAGCAAATCAACCGGTCATGCAGAGACATTTTCTTCTCCAACAGACTATCTTACCCTGGACCATCGCATCTGAACAGCTCGGCTCTGTCTGCTCATTCCTTTCGCTGTGAACGGCACCGGCCATTTCGCGTGGCTGCCAGCCGAGACTGAAAACAGCCCAGATGGCCACAAGCTTCACCTTCACCCGCGATTCCTGGCGATGGACGGGACCGTCATCTGGCAACCCGTACCACCACCACAATTGCACGACTACGTAAGCCGCTGCCCTGTTCTAGGTGCCACTTGGGGCACGCAGCAGCAAATCAACCGGTCATGCAGAGACATTCTCTTCTCCTACAGACTATCTTACCCTGGACCATCGCATCTGAACAGCTCGGCTCTGTGTGCTCATTCCCTTTCGCTTTGAACGGCACCGGCCATTTCGCGTGGCTGCCAGCCGAGACTGAAAACAGCCCAGATGGCCACAAGCTTCACCTTCACCCGCGATTCCTGGCGATGGACGGGACCGTCATCTGGCAACCCGTACCACCACCAGAATTGCACGACTACGTAAGCCGCTGCCCTGTTCTAGGTGCCACTTGGGGCACGCCGCAGCAAATCAACCGGTCATACAGAGACATTTTCTTCTCCAACAGACTATCTTACCCTGGACCATCGCATCTGAACAGCTCGGCTCTGTCTGCTCATTCCCTTTCGTTGTGAACGGCACCGGCCATTTCGCGTGGCTGCCAGCCGAGACTGAAAACAGCCCAGATGGCCACAGGCTTCACCTTCACCCGCGATTCCTGGCGATGGACGGGACCGTCATCTGGCAACCCGTACCACCACCAGAATTGCACGACTACGTAAGCCGTTGCCCTGTTCTAGCCACTTGGGGCACGCCGCAGCAAATCAACCGGTCATGCAGGGACATTTTCTCCTCCAACAGACTATCTTACCCTGGACCATCGCATCTGAACAGCTCGGCTCTGTCTGCTCATTCCCTTTCGCTGTGAACGGCACCGGCCATTTCGCGTGGCTGCCAGCCGAGACTGAAAACAGCCCAGATCGCCACAAGCTTCACCTTCACCCACGATTCCTGGCGATGGTTGGGACCATCATCTGGCAACCCGTACCACCACCAGAATTGCACGACTACGTAAGCCGCTGCCCTGTTCTAGGTGCCACTTGGGGCACGCCGCCGCAAATCAACCGGTCATGCAGGGACATTTTCTTCTCCTACAGACTATCTTACCCTGGACCATCGCATCTGAACAGCTCGGCTCTGTCTGCTCATTCCCTTTCGCTGTGAACGGCACCGGCCATTTCGCGTGGCTGCCAGCCGAGACTGAAAACAGCCCAGATGGCCACAAGCTTCACCTTCAGAAGAATGGCCTGAGGGGCGAGTTGGTGCATGATGAAATGAACGGCGGCGCAACAAGGACACTTAACAAGAGAGGGGACACCACATGCGCACACTACCAACTGTTTATTGCATGGAAAGGAGGCATATTTAAACATACAGCTCAGGCAAGACACTCATCGCATTATCGCTCAGAACGCAACACGTGGAAAAGAAACAGCAACATCAGGATAAAAGACAAGAGCCCTTAACCTCTGCAGAAAAAACTAAAAGATTTTGATAACAGAACTTTGAGCAGGCCATCTCGTAGCAAAAACAGAGTCAAACAATCGTAGCAAAAGCAGAGTCAAACAAGAGAAGCAAAAGCAGTAAAAAAAATACAATCGTAGCAAAGGCAGAGTCAAACGTATTAAGCAAAAGCAGTCAGAACCCAAAAAACAACAAAACGGAAAGAAAAAAAACAGTAACAAAGTTAACAACCCGCCTAAAACAAACAACAGACGGCCGCTATAAATGCAGGGCTGAAAAGATGCACAGCACATTGCGTTACAAAAAACTGTCAAGAAAGGACACTTCATTTCTATGGAGGGATACTGAGGAGTCGCCAACACAAGTGCTTCCCTTCTTATTGATCATAAAGGCATCAAGAATTTCGCGTGCCACCTGATCGCGACTCCTGCCGAGAATCCTTATTCCGTTAAGCACTGTATCCCTCCGTAGAAATGAAGTGTCCTTTCTTGACAGTTTTTTGTAACGCAATGTGCTGTGCATCTTTTCAGCCCTGCATTTCTAGCGGCCGTCTGTTGTTTGTTTTAGGCGGGTTGTTAACTTTGTTACTGTTTTTTTTCTTTCCGTTTTGTTGTTTTTCGGGTTCTGACTGCTTTTGCTTAATACGTTTGACTCTGCCTTTGCTACGATTGTATTTTTTTACTGCTTTTGCTTCTCTTGTTTGACTCTGCTTTTGCTACGATTGTTTGACTCTGCTTTTGCTACGAGATGGCCTGCTCAAAGTTCTGTTATCAAAATCTTTTAGTTTTTTCTGCAGAGGATAAGGGTTCTTGTCTTTTATCCTGATGTTGCTGTTTCTTTTCCGCGTGTTGCGTTCTGAGCGATAATGCGATGAGTGTCTTGTCTGAGCTGTATGTTTAAATATGCCTCCTTTCCATGCAATAAACAGTTGGTAGTGTGCGCATGTGGTGTCCCCTCTCTTGTTAGTGTCCTTGTTGCGCCGCCGTTCATTTCATCAAGCTTCACCTTCACCCGCGATTCCTGGCGATGGACGGGACCGTCATCTGGCAACCCGTACCACCACCAGAATTGCACGACTACGTAAGCCGCTGCCCTGTTCTAGCCACTTGGGGCACGCCGCCGCAAAAAAACCGGTCATGCAGACACATTTTCTTCTCCTACAGGCTATCTTATCCTGGACCATCGCATCTGAACAGCTCGGCTCTGTCTGCTCATTCCCTTTCGCTGTGAACGGCACCGGCCATTTCGCGTGGCTGCCAGCAGAGACCGAAAACAGCAGAGATGACTACAAGCTTCACCTTCAGCCGCGATTCCTGGCGATGGACGGGACCGTCATCTGGAAACCCGTACCACCACCAGAATTGCACGACTACGTAATCCGCTGCCCTGTTCTAGCCACCTGGGGCACGCCGCCGCAAATCAACCGGTCATGCAGAGACATTTTCTTCTCCTACAGGCTATCTTACCCTGGACCATCGCATCTGAACAGCTCGGCTCTGTCTGCTCATTCCCTTTCGCTGTGAACGGCACCGGCCATTTCGCGTGGCTGCCAGCCGAGACCGAAAACAGCAGAGATGACTACAAGCTTCACCTTCACCCGCGATTCCTTGCGATGGACGGGACCGTCATCTGGCAACCCGTACCACCACCAGAATTGCACGACTACGTAAGCCGCTGCCCTGTTCTAGGTGCCACTTGGGGCACGCCGCAGAAAATCAACCGGTCATGCAGAGACATTTTCTTCTCCTACAGACTATCTTACCCTGGACCATCGCATCTGAACAGCTCGGCTCTGTCTGTTCATTCACTTTCGCTGTGAACGGCACCGGCCATTTCGCGTGGCTGCCAGCCGAGACCGAAAACAGCAGAGATGACTACAAGCTTCACCTTCACCCGCGATTCCTGGCGATGGACGGGACCGTCATCTGGCAACCCATACCACCACCAGAATTGCACGACTACGTAAGCCGCTGCCCTGTTCTAGCCACGTGGGGCACGCCGCCGCAAATCAACCGGTCATGCAGAGACATTTTCTTCTCCTACAGGCTATCTTACCCTGGACCATCGTATCTGAACAGCTCGGCTCTGTCTGCTCATTCCCTTTCGCTGTGAACGGCACCGGCCATTTCGCGTGGCTGCCAGCCGAGACCGAAAACAGCAGAGATGACTACAAGCTTCACCTTCACCCGCGATTCCTGGCGATGGACGGGACCGTCATCTGGCAACCCGTACCACCACCAGAATTGCACGGCTACGTAAGCCGCTGCCCTGTTCTAGCCACTTGGGGCACGCCGCCGCAAATCAACCGGTCATGCAGAGACATTTTCTTCTCCTACAGGCTATCTTACCCTGGACCATCGCATCTGAACAGCTCGGCTCTGTCTGCTCATTCCCTTTCGCTGTGAACGGCACCGGCCATTTCGCGTGGCTGCCAGCCGAGACCGAAAACAGCAGAGATGACTACAAGCTTCACCTTCACCCGCGATTCCTGGCGATGGACGGGACCGTCATCTGGCAACCCGTACCACCACCAGAATTGCACGACTACGTAAGCCGCTGCCCTGTTCTAGGTGCCACTTGGGGCACGCCGCAGAAAATCAACCGGTCATGCAGAGACATTTTCTTCTCCTACAGACTATCTTACCCTGGACCATCGCATCTGAACAGCTCGGCTCTGTCTGCTCATTCCCTTTCGCTGTGAACGGCACCGGCCATTTCGCGTGGCTGCCAGCCGAGACCGAAAACAGCAGAGATGACTACAAGCTTCACCTTCACCCGCGATTCCTGGCGATGGACGGGACCGTCATCTGGCAACCCGTACCACTACCAGAATTGCACGACTACGTAAGCCGCTGCCCTGTTCTAGCCACTTGGGTCACGCCGCCGCAAATCAACCGGTCATGCAGAGACATTTTCTTCGCCTTCAGGCTATCTTACCCTGGACCATCGCATCTGAACAGCTCGGCTCTGTCTGCTCATTCCCTTTCGCTGTGAACGGCACCGGCCATTTCGCGTGGCTGCCAGCCGAGACTGAAAACAGCCCAGATGGCCACAGGCTTCACCTTCACCCGCGATTCCTGGCGATGGACGGGACCGCCATCTGGCAACCCATACCACCACAAGAATTGCACGACTACGTAAGCCGCTGCCCTGTTCTAGTGCCACTTGGGGCACGCCGCAGCAAATCAACCGGTCATGCAGAGACATTTTCTTCTCCAACAGACTATCTTACCCTGGACCATCGCATCTGAACATCTCGGCTCTGTCTGCTCATTCCCTTTCGCTGTGAACGGCACCGGCCATTTCGCGTGGCTGCCAGCCGAGACTGAAAACAGCCCAGATGGCCACAAGCTTCACCTTCACCCGCGATTCCTGGCGATGGACGGGACCGTCATCTGGCAACCCGTACCACCACCACAATTGCACGACTACGTAAGCCGCTGCCCTGTTCTAGGTGCCACTTGGGGCACGCCGCAGCAAATCAACCGGTCATGCAGAGACATTTTCTTCTCCTACAGACTATCTTACCCTGGACCATCGCATCTGAACAGCTCGGCTCTGTCTGCTCATTCCCTTTCGCTGTGAACGGCACCGGCCATTTCGCGTGGCTGCCAGCCGAGACTGAAAACAGCCCAGATGGCCACAAGCTTCACCTTCACCCGCGATTCCTGGCGATGGACGGGACCGTCATCTGGCAACCCGTACCACCACCAGAATTGCACGACTACGTAAGCCGCTGCCCTGTTCTAGGTGCCACTTGGGGCACGCCACAGCAAATCAACCGGTCATACAGAGACATTTTCTTCTCCAACAGACTATCTTACCCTGGACCATCGCATCTGAACAGCTCGGCTCTGTCTGCTCATTCCCTTTCGTTGTGAACGGCACCGGCCATTTCGCGTGGCTGCCAGCCGAGACTGAAAACAGCCCAGATGGCCACAGGCTTCACCTTCACCCGCGATTCCTGGCGATGGACGGGACCGTCATCTGGCAACCCGTACCACCACCAGAATTGCACGACTACGTAAGCCGTTGCCCTGTTCTAGCCACTTGGGGCACGCCGCAGCAAATCAACCGGTCATGCAGAGACATTTTCTTCTCCAACAGACTATCTTACCCTGGACCATCGCATCTGAACAGCTCGGCTCTGTCTGCTCATTCCCTTTCGCTGTGAACGGCACCGGCCATTTCGCGTGGCTGCCAGCCGAGACTGAAAACAGCCCAGATGGCCACAAGCTTCACCTTCACCCGCGATTCCTGGCGATGGACGGGACCGTCATCTGGCAACCCGTACCACCACCAGAATTGCACGACTACGCAAGCCGCTGCCCTGTTCTAGGTGCCACTTGGGGCACGCCGCAGCAAATCAACCGGTCATGCAGAGACATTTTCTTCTCCTACAGACTATCTTACCCTGGACCATCGCATCTGAACAGCTCGGCTCTGTCTGCTCATTCCCTTTCGCTGTGAACGGCACCGGCCATTTCGCGTGGCTGCCAGCCGAGACCGAAAACAGCAGAGATGACTACAAGCTTCACCTTCACCCGCGATTCCTGGCGATGGACGGGACCGTCATCTGGCAACCCGTACCACCACCAGAATTGCACGACTACGTAATCCGCTGCCCTGTTCTAGCCACTTGGGGCACGCCGCCGCAAATCAACCGGTCATGCAGAGACATTTTCTTCTCCTACAGGCTATCTTACCCTGCACCATCGCATCTGAACAGCTCAGCTCTGTCTGCTCATTCCCTTTCGCTGTGAACGGCACCGGCCATTTCGCGTGGCTGCCAGCCGAGACCGAAAACAGCAGAGATGACTACAAGCTTCACCTTCACCCGAGATTCCTGGCGATGGACGGGACCGTCATCTGGCAGCCCGTACCACCACCAGAATTGCACGACTACGTAAGCCGCTGCCCTGTTCTAGGTGCCACTTGGGGCACGCCGCAGCAAATCAACCGGTCATGCAGAGACATTTTCTTCTCCTACAGACTATCTTACCCTGGACCATCGCATCTGAACAGCTCGGCTCTGTCTGCTCATTCCCTTTCGCTGTGAACGGCACCGGCCATTTCGCGTGGCTGCCAGCCGAGACCGAAAACAGCACAGATGACTACAAGCTTCACCTTCACCCGCGATTCCTGGCGATGGACGGGACCGTCATCTGGCAACCCGTACCACCACCAGAATTGCACGACTACGTAAGCCGCTGCCCTGTTCTAGCCACTTGGGGCACGCCGCAGCAAAACAACCGGTCATGCAGAGACATTTTCTTCTCCTACAGACTATCTTACCTTGGACCATCGCATCTGAACAGCTCGGCTCTGTCTGCTCATTCCCTTTCGCTGTGAACGGCACCGGCCATTTCGCGTGGCTGCCAGCCGAGACTGAAAACAGCCCAGATGGCCACAAGCTTCACCTTCACCCGCGATTCCTGGCGATGGACGGGACCGTCATCTGGCAACCCGTACCACCACCAGAATTGCACGACTACGTAAGCCGCTGCCCTGTTCTAGCCACTCGGGGCACGCCGCAGCATATCAACCGGTCATACAGATACATTTTCTTCTCCTACAGACTATCTTACCCTGGACCATCGCATCTGTACAGCTCGGCTCTGTCTGCTTATTCCCTTTCGCTGTGAACGGAACCGGCCATTTCGCGTGGCTGCCAGCCGAGACCGAAAACAGCCCAGATGGCCACAAGCTTCACCTTCACCCGCGATTCCTGGCGATGGACGGGACCGTCATCTGGCAACCCGTACCACCACCAGAATTGCACGACTACGTAAGCCGCTGCCCTGTTCTAGCCACTCGGGGCACGCCACAGCAAATCAACCGGTCATACAGATACATTTTCTTCTCCTACAGACTATCTTACCCTGGACCATCGCATCTGAACAGCTCGGCTCTGTCTGCTTATTCCCTTTCGCTGTGAACGGCACCGGGCATTTCGCGTGGCTGCCAGCCGAGACTGAAAACAGCGCAGATGGCCACAAGCTTCACCTTTACCCGCGATTCCTGGCGATGGACCGGACCGTCATCTGGCAACCCGTACCACCACCAGAATTGCACGACTACGTAAGCCGCTGCCCTGTTCTAGCCACTTGGGGCACGCCGCAGCAAATCAACCGGTCATACAGAGACATTTTCTTCTCCAACAGACTATCTTACCCTGGACCATCGCATCTGAACAGCTCGGCTCTGTCTGCTCATTCCCTTTCGTTGTGAACGGCACCGGCCATTTCGCGTGGATGCCAGCCGAGAATGAAAACAGCCCAGATGGCCACAAGCTTCACCTTCACCCGCGATTCCTGGCGATGGACGGGACCGTCATCTGGCAACCCGTACCACCACCAGAATTGCACGACTACGTAAGCCGCTGCCCTGTTCTAGCCACTCGGGGCACGCCGCAGCAAATCAACCGGTCATACAGATACATTTTTTTCTCCTACAGACTATCTTACCCTGGTCCATCGCATCTGAACAGCTCGGCTCTGTCTCCTTATTCCCTTTCGCTGTGAACGGAACCGGCCATTTCGCGTGGCTGCCAGCCGAGACCGAAAACAGCCCAGATGGCCACAAGCTTCACCTTCACCCGCGATTCCTGGCGATGGACGGGACCGTCATCTGGCAACCCGTACCACCACCAGAATTGCACGACTACGTAAGCCGCTGCCCTGTTCTAGGTGCCACTTGGGGCACGCCGCAGCAAATCAACCGGTCATGCAGAGACATTTTCTTCTCCTACAGACTATCTTACCCTGGACCATCGCATCTGAACAGCTCGGCTCTGTCTGCTCATTCCCTTTCGCTGTGAACGGCACCGGGCATTTCGCGTGGCTGCCAGCCGAGACTGAAAACAGTCCAGATGGCCACAAGCTTCACCTTTACCCGCGATTCCTGGCGATGGACGGGACCGTCATCTGGTAACCCATACCACCACCAGAATTGCACGACTACGTAAGCCGCTGCCCTATTCTAGTGCCACTTAGGGCATGCCGCAGCAAATCAACCGGTCATGCAGAGACATTTTCTTCTCCTACAGACTATCTTACCCTCGACCATCGCATCTGAACAGCTCGGCTCTGTCTGCTCATTCCCTTTCGCTGTGAACGGCACCGGCCATTTCGCGTGGCTGCCAGCCGAGACTGAAAACAGTCCAGATGGCCACAAGCTTCACCTTCACCCGCGATTCCTGGCGATGGACGGGACCGTCATCTGGCAACCCATACCACCACCAGAATTGCACGACTACGTAAGCCGCTGCCCTGTTCTAGTGCCACTTGGGGCACGCCGCAGCAAATCAACCGGTCATGCAGAGACATTTTCTCCTACAGACTATCTTACCCTGGACCATCACATCTGAACAGCTCGGCTCTGTCTGATCATTCCCTTTCGCTGTGAACGGCACCGGGCATTTCGCGTGGCTGCCAGCCGAGACTGAAAACAGCCCAGATGGCCACAAGCTTCACCTTCACCCGCGATTCCTGGCGATGGACCGGACCGTCATCTGGCAACCCGTACCACCACCAGAAGTGCACGACTACGTAAGCCGCTGCCCTGTTCTAGCCACTTGGGGCACGCCGCAGCAAATCAACCGGTCATACAGAGACATTTTCTTCTCCAACAGACTATCTTACCCTGGACCATCGCATCTGAACAGCTCGGCTCTGTCTGCTCATTCCCTTTCGTTGTGAACGGCACCGGCCATTTCGCGTGGCTGCCAGCCGAGACTGAAAAGAGCCCAGATGGCCACAGGCTTCACCTTCACCCGCGATTCCTGGCGATGGACGGGACCGTCATCTGGCAACCCGTACCACCACCAGAATTGCACGACTACGTAAGCCGTTGCCCTGTTCTAGCCACTTGGGGCACGCCGCAGCAAATCAACCGGTCATGCAGAGACATTTTCTTCTCCAACAGACTATCTTACCCTGGACCATCGCATCTGAACAGCTCGGCTCTGTCTGCTCATTCCCTTTCGCTGTGAACGGCACCGGCCATTTCGCGTGGCTGCCAGCCGAGACTGAAAACAGCCTAGATGGCCACAAGCTAAACCTTCACCCGCGATTCCTGGCGATGGACGGGACCGTCATCTGGCAACCCGTACCACCACCAGAATTGCACGACTACGTAAGCCGCTGCCCTGTTCTAGGTGCCACTTGGGGCACGCCGCAGCAAATCAACCGGTCATGCAGAGACATTTTCTTCTCCTACAGACCATCGCATCTGAACAGCTCCGCTCTGTCTGCTCATTCCCTTTCGCTGTGAACGGCACCGGCCATTTCGCGAGGCTGCCAGCCGAGACTGAAAACAGCCCAGATGGCCACAAGCTTTACCTTCACCCGCGATTCCTGGCGATAGACGGGACCGTCATCTGGCAACCCGTACCACCACCAGAATTGCACGACTACGTAAGCCGCTGCCCTGTTCTAGCCACTCAGGGCACGCCGCAGCAAATCAACCGGTCATACAGATACATTTTCTTCTCCTACAGACTATCTTACCCTGGACCGTCGCATCTGAACAGCTCGGCTCTGTCTGCTCATTCCCTTTCGCTGTGAACGGCACCGGGCATTTCGCGTGGCTGCCAGCCGAGACTGAAAACAGTCCAGATGGCCACAAGCTTCCCCTTTACCCGCGATTCCTGGCGATGGACGGTACCGTCATCTGGTAACCAATACCACCACCAGAATTGCACGACT
Organism: Amblyomma mixtum; assembly: GCF_055824585.1. NCBI lineage: Eukaryota > Metazoa > Arthropoda > Arachnida > Ixodida > Ixodidae > Amblyomma > Amblyomma mixtum. Next base: position 146,609,794 of record NC_143019.1, read on the forward strand.
ACGTAAGCCGCTGCCCTATTCTAGTGCCACTTGGGGCATGCCGCAGCAAATCAACCGGTCATGCAGAGACATTTTCTTCTCCTACAGACCATCTTACCCTGGACCATCGCATCTGAACAGCTCGGCTCTGTCTGCTCATTCCCTTTCGCTGTGAACGGCACCCGGCATTTCGCGTGGCTGCCAGCCGAGACTGAAAACAGCCCAGATGGCCACAAGCATCACCTTCACCCGCGATTCCTTGCGATGGACCGGACCGTCATCTGGCAACCCGTACCACCACCAGAATTGCACGACTACGTAAGCCGCTGCCCTGTTCTAGCCACTTGGGGCACGCCGCAGCAAATCAACCGGTCATACAGAGACATTTTCTTCTCCAACAGACTATCTTACCCTGGACCATCGCATCTGAACAGCTCGGCTCTGTCTGCTCATTCCCTTTCGCTGTGAACGGCACCGGCCATTTCGCGTTGCTGCCAGCCGAGACTGAAAACAGCCTAGATGGCCACAAGCTAAACCTTCACCCGCAATTCCTGGCGATGGACGGGACCGTCATCTGGCAACCCGTACCACCACCAGAATTGCACGACTACGTAAGCCGCTGCCCTGTTCTAGGTGCCACTTGGGGCACGCCGCAGCAAATCAACCGGTCATGCAGAGACATTTTCTTCTCCTACAGACTATCTTACCCTGGACCATCGCATTTGAACAGCTCGGCTCTGTCTGCTCATTCCCTTTCGCTGTGAACGGCACCGGCCATTTCGCGTGGCTGCCAGCCGAGACTGAAAACAGCCCAGATGGCCACAAGCTTCACCTTCACCCGCGATTCCTGGCGATGGACGGGACCGTCATCTGGCAACCCGTAGCACCACCAGAATTGCACGACTACGTAAGCCGCTGCCCTGTTCTAGCCACTCAGGGCACGCCGCAGCAAATCAACCGGTCATACAGATACATTTTCTTCTCCTACAGACTATCTTACCCTGGACCATCGCATCTGAACAGCTCGGCTCTGTCTGCTCATTCCCTTTCGCTGTGAACGGCACCGGGCATTTCGCGTGGCTGCCAGCCGAGACTGAAAACAGTCCAGATGGCCACAAGCTTCACCTTTACCCGCGATTCCTGGCGATGGACGGTACCGTCATCTGGTAACCAATACCACCACCAGAATTGCACGACTACGTAAGCCGCTGCCCTATTCTAGTGCCACTTGGGGCATGCCGCAGCAAATCAACCGGTCATGCAGAGACATTTTCTTCTCCTACAGACCATCTTACCCTGGACCATCGCATCTGAACAGCTCGGCTCTGTCTGCTCATTCCCTTTCGCTGTGAACGGCACCCGGCATTTCGCGTGGCTGCCAGCCGAGACTGAAAACAGCCCAGATGGCCACAAGCATCACCTTCACCCGCGATTCCTTGCGATGGACCGGACCGTCATCTGGCAACCCGTACCACCACCAGAATTGCACGACTACGTAAGCCGCTGCCCTGTTCTAGCCACTTGGGGCACGCCGCAGCAAATCAACCGGTCATACAGAGACATTTTCTTCTCCAACAGACTATCTTACCCTGGACCATCGCATCTGAACAGCTCGGCTCTGTCTGCTCATTCCCTTTCGCTGTGAACGGCACCGGCCATTTCGCGTGGCTGCCAGCCGAGACTGAAAACAGCCTAGATGGCCACAAGCTAAACCTTCACCCGCGATTCCTGGCGATGGACGGGACCGTCATCTGGCAACCCGTACCACCACCAGAATTGCACGACTACGTAAGCCGCTGCCCTGTTCTAGGTGCCACTTGGGGCACGCCGCAGCAAATCAACCGGTCATGCAGAGACATTTTCTTCTCCTACAGACTATCTTACCCTGGACCATCGCATTTGAACAGCTCGGCTCTGTCTGCTCATTCCCTTTCGCTGTGAACGGCACCGGCCATTTCGCGTGGCTGCCAGCCGAGACTGAAAACAGCCCAGATGGCCACAAGCTTCACCTTCACCCGCGATTCCTGGCGATGGACGGGACCGTCATCTGGCAACCCGTAGCACCACCAGAATTGCACGACTACGTAAGCCGCTGCCCTGTTCTAGGTGCCACTTGGGGCACGCCGCAGCAAATCAACCGGTCATGCAGAGACATTTTCTTCTCCTACAGACCATCGCATCTGAACAGCTCGGCTCTGTCTGCTCATTCCCTTTCGCTGTGAACGGCACCGGCCATTTCGCGAGGCTGCCAGCCGAGACTGAAAACAGCCCAGATGGCCACAAGCTTCACCTTCACCCGCGATTCCTGGCGATGGACGGGACCGTCATCTGGCAACCCGTACCACCACCAGAATTGCACGACTACGTAAGCCGCTGCCCTGTTCTAGCCACTCAGGCCACGCCGCAGCAAATCAACCGGTCATACAGATACATTTTCTTCTCCTACAGACTATCTTACCCTGGACCATCGCATCTGAACAGCTCGGCTCTGTCTGCTCATTCCCTTTCGCTGTGAACGGCACCGGGCATTTCGCGTGGCTGCCAGCCGAGACTGAAAACAGTCCAGATGGCCACAAGCTTCACCTTTACCCGCGATTCCTGGCGATGGACGGGACCGTGATCTGGTAACCCATACCACCACCAGAATTGCACGACTACGTAAGCCGCTGCCCTATTCTAGTGCCACTTGGGGCATGCCGCAGCAAATCAACCGGTCATGCAGAGACATTTTCTTCTCCTACAGACCATCTTACCCTGGACCATCGCATCTGAACAGCTCGGCTCTGTCTGCTCATTCCCTTTCGCTGTGAACGGCACCGGCCATTTCGCGTGGCTGCCAGCCGAGACTGAAAACAGTCCAGATGGCCACAAGCTTCACCTTCACCCGCGATTCCTGGCGATGGACGGGACCGTCATCTGGCAACCCATACCACCACCAGAATTGCACGACTACGTAACACGCTGCCCTGTTCTAGTGCCACTTGGGGCACGCCGCAGCAAATCAACCGGTCATGCAGAGACATTTTCTTCTCCTACAGACTATCTTACCCTGGACCATCGCATCTGAACAGCTCGGCTCTGTCTGATCATTCCCTTTCGCTGTGAACGGCACCCGGCATTTCGCGTGGCTGCCAGCCGAGACTGAAAACAGCCCAGATGGCCACAAGCATCACCTTCACCCGCGATTCCTGGCGATGGACGGGACCGTCATCTGGCAACCCGTACCACCACCAGAATTGCACGACTACGTAAGCCGTTGCCCTGTTCTAGCCACTTGAGGCACGCCGCAGCAAATCAACCGGTCATGCAGAGACATTTGCTTCTCCAACAGACTATCTTACCCTGGACCATCGCATCTGAACAGCTCGGCTCTGTCTGCTCATTCCCTTTCGCTGTGAACGGCACCGGCCATTTCGCGTGGCTGCCAGCCGAGACTGAAAACAGCCCAGATGGCCACAAGCTTCACCTTCACCCGCGATTCCTGGCGATGGTCGGGACCGTCATCTGGCAACCCGTACCACCACCAGAATTCCACGACTACGTAAGCCGCTGCCCTGTTCTAGGTGCCACTTGGGGCACGCCGCAGCAAATCAACCGGTCATGCAGAGACATTTTCTTCTCCTACAGACTATCTTACCCTGGACCATCGCATCTGAACTGCTAGGTTCTGTCTGCTCATTCCCTTTCGCTGTGAACGGCACCCGGCATTTCGCGTGGCTGCCAGCCGAGACTGAAAACAGCCCAGATGGCCACAAGCATCACCTTCACCCGCGATTCCTTGCGATGGACCGGACCGTCATCTGGCAACCCGTACCACCACCAGAATTGCACGACTACGTAAGCCGCTGCCCTGTTCTAGCCACTTGGGGCACGCCGCAGCAAATCAACCGGTCATACAGAGACATTTTCTTCTCCAACAGACTATCTTACCCTGGACCATCGCATCTGAACAGCTCGGCTCTGTCTGCTCATTCCCTTTCGCTGTGAACGGCACCGGCCATTTCGCGTGGCTGCCAGCCGAGACTGAAAACAGCCTAGATGGCCACAAGCTAAACCTTCACCCGCGATTCCTGGCGATGGACGGGACCGTCATCTGGCAACCCGTACCACCACCAGAATTGCACGACTACGTAAGCCGCTGCCCTGTTCTAGGTGCCACTTGGGGCACGCCGCAGCAAATCAACCGGTCATGCAGAGACATTTTCTTCTCCTACAGACTATCTTACCCTGGACCATCGCATTTGAACAGCTCGGCTCTGTCTGCTCATTCCCTTTCGCTGTGAACGGCACCGGCCATTTCGCGTGGCTGCCAGCCGAGACTGAAAACAGCCCAGATGGCCACAAGCTTCACCTTCACCCGCGATTCCTGGCGATGGACGGGACCGTCATCTGGCAACCCGTAGCACCACCAGAATTGCACGACTACGTAAGCCGCTGCCCTGTTCTAGGTGCCACTTGGGGCACGCCGCAGCAAATCAACCGGTCATGCAGAGACATTTTCTTCTCCTACAGACCATCGCATCTGAACAGCTCGGCTCTGTCTGCTCATTCCCTTTCGCTGTGAACGGCACCGGCCATTTCGCGAGGCTGCCAGCCGAGACTGAAAACAGCCCAGATGGCCACAAGCTTCACCTTCACCCGCGATTCCTGGCGATGGACGGGACCGTCATCTGGCAACCCGTACCACCACCAGAATTGCACGACTACGTAAGCCGCTGCCCTGTTCTAGCAACTCAGGCCACGCCGCAGCAAATCAACCGGTCATACAGATACATTTTCTTCTCCTACAGACTATCTTACCCTGGACCATCGCATCTGAACAGCTCGGCTCTGTCTGCTCATTCCCTTTCGCTGTGAACGGCACCGGGCATTTCGCGTGGCTGCCAGCCGAGACTGAAAACAGTCCAGATGGCCACAAGCTTCACCTTTACCCGCGATTCCTGGCGATGGACGGGACCGTCATCTGGTAACCCATACCACCACCAGAATTGCACGACTACGTAAGCCGCTGCCCTATTCTAGTGCCACTTGGGGCATGCCGCAGCAAATCAACCGGTCATGCAGAGACATTTTCTTCTCCTACAGACCATCTTACCCTGGACCATCGCATCTGAACAGCTCGGCTCTGTCTGCTCATTCCCTTTCGCTGTGAACGGCACCGGCCATTTCGCGTGGCTGCCAGCCGAGACTGAAAACAGTCCAGATGGCCACAAGCTTCACCTTCACCCGCGATTCCTGGCGATGGACGGGACCGTCATCTGGCAACCCATACCACCACCAGAATTGCACGACTACGTAACACGCTGCCCTGTTCTAGTGCCACTTGGGGCACGCCGCAGCAAGTCAACCGGTCATGCAGAGACATTTTCTTCTCCTACAGACTATCTTACCCTGGACCATCGCATCTGAACAGCTCGGCTCTGTCTGATCATTCCCTTTCGCTGTGAACGGCACCCGGCATTTCGCGTGGCTGCCAGCCGAGACTGAAAACAGCCCAGATGGCCACAAGCATCACCTTCACCCGCGATTCCTGGCGATGGACGGGACCGTCATCTGGCAACCCGTACCACCACCAGAATTGCACGACTACGTAAGCCGTTGCCCTGTTCTAGCCACTTGAGGCACGCCGCAGCAAATCAACCGGTCATGCAGAGACATTTGCTTCTCCAACAGACTATCTTACCCTGGACCATCGCATCTGAACAGCTCGGCTCTGTCTGCTCATTCCCTTTCGCTGTGAACGGCACCGGCCATTTCGCGTGGCTGCCAGCCGAGACTGAAAACAGCCCAGATGGCCACAAGCTTCACCTTCACCCGCGATTCCTGGCGATGGTCGGGACCGTCATCTGGCAACCCGTACCACCACCAGAATTCCACGACTACGTAAGCCGCTGCCCTGTTCTAGGTGCCACTTGGGGCACGCCGCAGCAAATCAACCGGTCATGCAGAGACATTTTCTTCTCCTACAGACTATCTTACCCTGGACCATCGCATCTGAACTGCTAGGTTCTGTCTGCTCATTCCCTTTCGCTGTGAACGGCACCGGCCATTTCGCGTGGCTGCCAGCCGAGACTGAAAACAGCCCAGATGGCCACAAGCTTCACCTTCACCCGCGATTCCTGGCGATGGACGGGACCGTCATCTGGCAACCCGTACTACCACCAGAATTGCACGACTACGTAAGCCGCTGCCCTGTTCTAGCCACTTGGGGCACGCCGCAGCAAATCAACCAGTCATGCAGATACATTTTCTTCTCCTACAGACTATCTTACCCTGGACCATCGCATCTGAACAGCTCGGCTCTGTCTGCTCATTCCCTTTCGCTGTGACCGGCACCGGCCATTTCGCGTGGCTGCCAGCCGAGACTGAAAACAGTCCAGATGGCCACAAGCTTCACCTTCACCCGCGATTCCTTGCGATAGACGGGACCGTCATCTGGCAACCCAAACCAACACCAGAATTGCACGACTACGTAAGCCGCTGCCCTGTTCTAGTGCCACTTGGGGCACGCCGCAGCAAATCAAGCGGTCATGCAGAGATTTTTTCTTCTCCTACAGACTATCTTACCCTGGACCATCGCATCTGAACAGCTCGGCTCTGTCTGCTCACTCCCTTTCGCTGTGAACGGCACCGGCCATTTCGCGTGGCTGCCAGCCGAGACTGAAAACAGCCCAGATCGCCACAAGCTTCACCTTCACCCACGATTCCTGGCGATGGGCGGGACCGTCATCTGCCAACCCGTACCACCACCAGAATTGCACGACTACGTAAGCCGCTGCCCTGTTCTAGGTGCCACTTGGGGCACGCCGCCGCAAATCAACCGGTCATGCAGAGACATTTTCTTCTCCTACAGACTATCTTACCCTGGACCATCGCATCTGAACAGCTCGGCTCTGTCTGCTCATTCCCTTTCGCTGTGAACGGCACCGGCCATTTCGCGTGGCTGCCAGCCGAGACTGAAAACAGCCCAGATGGCCACAAGCTTCACCTTCAGAAGAATGGCCTGAGGGGCGAGTTGGTGCATGATGAAATGAACGGCGGCGCAACAAGGACACTAACAAGAGAGGGGACACCACATGCGCACACTACCAACTGTTTATTGCATGGAAAGGAATCATATTTAAACATACAGCTCAGGCAAGACACTCATCGCATTATCGCTCAGAACGCAACACGTGGAAAAGAAACAGCAACATCAGGATAAAAGACAAGAGCCCTTATCCTCTGCAGAAAAAACTAAAAGATTTTGATAACAGAACTTTGAGCAGGCCATCTCGTAGCAAAAACAGAGTCAAACAATCGTAGCAAAAGCAGAGTCAAACAAGAGAAGCAAAAGCAGTAAAAAAAATACAATCGTAGCAAAGGCAGAGTCAAACGTATTAAGCAAAAGCAGTCAGAACCCAAAAAACAACAAAACGGAAAGAAAAAAAAACAGTAACAACCCGCATAAAACAAACAACAGACGGCCGCTATAAATGCAGGGCTGAAAAGATGCACAGCACATTGCGTTACAAAAAACTGTCAAGAAAGGACACTTCATTTCTATGGAGGGATACTGAGGAGTCGCCAACACAAGTGCTTCCCTTCTTATTGATCATAAAGGCATCAAGAATTTCGCGTGCCACCTGATCGCGACTCCTGCCGAGAATCCTTATTCCGTTAAGCACTGTATCCCTCCGTAGAAATGAAGTGTCCTTTCTTGACAGTTTTTTGTAACGCAATGTGCTGTGCATCTTTTCAGCCCTGCATTTCTAGCGGCCGTCTGTTGTTTGTTTTAGGCGGGTTGTTAACTTTGTTACTGTTTTTTTCTTTCCGTTTTGTTGTTTTTCGGGTTCTGACTGCTTTTGCTTAATACGTTTTACTCTGCCTTTGCTACGATTGTATTTTTTTACTGCTTTTGCTTCTCTTGTTTGACTCTGCTTTTGCTACGATTGTTTGACTCTGCTTTTGCTACGAGATGGCCTGCTCAAAGTTCTGTTATCAAAATCTTTTAGTTTTTTCTGCAGAGGATAAGGGTTCTTGTCTTTTATCCTGATGTTGCTGTTTCTTTTCCGCGTGCTGCGTTCTGAGCGATAATGCGATGAGTGTCTTGTCTGAGCTGTATGTTTAAATATGCCTCCTTTCCATGCAATAAACAGTTGGTAGTGTGCGCATGTGGTGTCCCCTCTCTTGTTAGTGTCCTTGTTGCGCCGCCGTTCATTTCATCAAGCTTCACCTTCACCCGCGATTCCTGGCGATGGACGGGACCGTCATCTGGCAACCCGTACCACCACCAGAATTGCACGACTACGTAAGCCGCTGCCCTGTTCTAGCCACTTGGGGCACGCCGCCGCAAAAAAACCGGTCATGCAGACACATTTTCTTCTCCTACAGGCTATCTTATCCTGGACCATCGCATCTGAACAGCTCGGCTCTGTCTGCTCATTCCCTTTCGCTGTGAACGGCACCGGCCATTTCGCGTGGCTGCCAGCAGAGACAGAAAACAGCAGAGAGGACTACAAGCTTCACCTTCAGCCGCGATTCCTGGCGATGGACGGGACCGTCATCTGGAAACCCGTACCACCACCAGAATTGCACGACTACGTAATCCGCTGCCCTGTTCTAGCCACTTGGGGCACGCCGCCGCAAATCAACCGGTCATGCAGAGACATTTTCTTCTCCTACAGGCTATCTTACCCTGGACCATCGCATCTGAACAGCTCGGCTCTGTCTGCTCATTCCCTTTCGCTGTGAACGGCACCGGCCATTTCGCGTGGCTGCCAGCCGAGACCGAAAACAGCAGAGATGACTACAAGCTTCACCTTCACCCGCGATTCCTTGCGATGGACGGGACCGTCAACTGGCAACCCGTACCACCACCAGAATTGCACGACTACGTAAGCCGCTGCCCTGTTCTAGGTGCCACTTGGGGCACGCCGCAGAAAATCAACCGGTCATGCAGAGACATTTTCTTCTCCTACAGACTATCTTACCCTGGACCATCGCATCTGAACAGCTCGGCTCTGTCTGTTCATTCACTTTCGCTGTGAACGGCACCGGCCATTTCGCGCGGCTGCCAGCCGAGACCGAAAACAGCAGAGATGACTACAAGCTTCACCTTCACCCGCTATTCCTGGCGATGGACGGGACCGTCATCTGGCAACCCGTACCACCACCAGAATTGCACGACTACGTAAGCCGCTGCCCTGTTCTAGCCACGTGGGGCACGCCGCCGCAAATCAACCGGTCATGCAGAGACATTTTCTTATCCTACAGGCTATCTTAAACTGGACCATCGTATCTGAACAGCTCGGCTCTGTCTGCTCATTCCCTTTCGCTGTGAACGGAACCGGCCATTTCGCGTGGCTGCCAGCCGAGACCGAAAACAGCAGAGATGACTACAAGCTTCACCTTCACCCGCGATTCCTGGCGATGGACGGGACCGTCATCTGGCAACCCGTACCACCACCAGAATTGCACGACTACGTAAGCCGCTGCCCTGTTCTAGCCACTTGGGGCACGCCGCCGCAAATCAACCGGTCATGCAGAGACATTTTCTTCTCCTACAGGCTATCTTACCCTGGACCATCGCATCTGAACAGCTCGGCTCTGTCTGCTCATTCCCTTTCGCTGTGAACGGCACCGGCCATTTCGCGTGGCTGCCAGCCGAGACCGAAAACAGCAGAGATGACTACAAGCTTCACCTTCACCCGCGATTCCTGGCGATGGACGGGACCGTCATCTGGCAACCCGTACCACCACCAGAATTGCACGACTACGTAAGCCGCTGCCCTGTTCTAGGTGCCACTTGGGGCACGCCGCAGAAAATCAACCGGTCATGCAGAGACATTTTCTTCTCCTACAGACTATCTTACCCTGGACCATCGCATCTGAACAGCTCGGCTCTGTCTGCTCATTCCCTTTCGCTGTGAACGGCACTGGCCATTTCGCGTGGCTGCCAGCCGAGACCGAAAACAGCAGAGATGACTGCAAGCTTCACCTTCACCCGCGATTCCTGGCGATGGACGGGACCGTCATCTGGCAACCCGTACCACCACCAGAATTGCACGACTACGCAAGCCGCTGCCCTGTTCTAGCCACTTGGGGCACGCCGCCGCAAATCAACCGGTCATGCAGAGACATTTTCTTCTCCTACAGGCTATCTTACCCTGGACCATCGGATCTGAACAGCTCGGCTCTGTCTGCTCATTCCCTTTCGCTGTGAACGGCACCGGCCATTTCGCGTGGCTGCCAGCCGAGACCGAAAACAGCAGAGATGACTGCAAGCTTCACCTTCACCCGCGATTCCTGGCGATGGACGGGACCGTCATCTGGCAACCCGTACCACCACCAGAATTGCACGACTACGTAAGCCGCTGCCCTGTTCTAGGTGCCACTTGGGGCACGCCGCAGAAAATCAACCGGTCATGCAGAGACATTTTCTTCACCTACAGACTATCTTACCCTGGACCATCGCATCTGAACAGCTCGGCTCTGTCTGCTCATTCCCTTTCGCTGTGAACGGCACCGGCCATTTCGCGTGGCTGCCAGCCGAGACCGAAAACAGCAGAGATGACTACAAGCTTCACCTTCACCCGCGATTCCTGGCGATGGACGGGACCGTCATCTGGCAACCCGTACCACCACCAGAATTGCACGACTACGTATGCCGCTGCCCTGTTCTAGCCACTTGGGGCACGCCGCCGCAAATCAACCGGTCATGCAGAGACATTTTCTTCTCCTACAGGCTATCTTACCCTGGACTATCGCATCTGAACAGCTCGGCTCTGTCTGCTCATTCCCTTTCGCTGTGAACGGCACCGGCCATTTCGCGTGGCTGCCAGCCGAGACCGAAAACAGCAGACATGACTACAAGCTTCACCTTCACCCGCGATTCCTGGCGATGGACGGGACCGTCATCTGGCAACCCGTACCACCACCAGAATTGCACGACTACGTAAGCCGCTGCCCTGTTCTAGGTGCCACTTGGGGCACGCCGCAGAAAATCAACCGGTCATGCAGAGACATTTTCTTCTCCTACAGACTATCTTACCCTGGACCATCGCATCTGAACAGCTCGGCTCTGTCTGCTCATTCCCTTTCGCTGTGAACGGCACCGGCCATTTCGCGTGGCTGCCAGCCGAGACCGAAAACAGCAGAGATGACTACAAGCTTCACCTTCACCCGCGATTCCTGGCGATGGACGGGACCGTCATCTGGCAACCCGTACCACCACCAGAATTGCACGACTACGTAAGCCGCTGCCCTGTTCTAGGTGCCACTTGGGGCACGCCGCAGAAAATCAACCGGTCATGCAGAGACATTTTCTTCTCCTACAGACTATCTTACCCTGGACCATCGCATCTGAACAGCTCGGCTGTCTGCTCATTCCCTTTCGCTGTGAACGGCACCGGCCATTTCGCGTGGCTGCCAGCCGAGACCGAAAACAGCAGAGATGACTACAAGCTTCACCTTCACCCGCGATTCCTGGCGATGGACGGGACCGTCATCTGGCAACCCGTACCACCACCAGAATTGCACGACTACGCAAGCCGCTGCCCTGTTCTAGCCACTTGGGGCACGCCGCCGCAAATCAACCGGTCATGCAGAGACATTTTCTTCTCCTACAGGCTATCTTACCCTGGACCATCGGATCTGAACAGCTCGGCTCTGTCTGCTCATTCCCTTTCGCTGTGAACGGCACCGGCCATTTCGCGTGGCTGCCAGCCGAGACCGAAAACAGCAGAGATGACTGCAAGCTTCACCTTCACCCGCGATTCCTGGCGATGGACGGGACCGTCATCTGGCAACCCGTACCACCACCAGAATTGCACGACTACGTAAGCCGCTGCCCTGTTCTAGGTGCCACTTGGGGCACGCCGCAGAAAATCAACCGGTCATGCAGAGACATTTTCTTCTCCTACAGACTATCTTACCCTGGACAATCGCATCTGAACAGCTCGGCTCTGTCTGCTCATTCCCTTTCGCTGTGAACGGCACCGGCCATTTCGCGTGGCTGCCAGCCGAGACCGAAAACAGCAGAGATGACTACAAGCTTCACCTTCACCCGCGATTCCTGGCGATGGACGGGACCGTCATCTGGCAACCCGTACCGCCACCAGAATTGCACGACTACGTAAGCCGCTGCCCTGTTCTAGCCACTTGGGGCACGCCGCCGCAAATCAACCGGTCATGCAGAGACATTTTCTTCTCCTACAGGCTATCTTACCCTGGACTATCGCATCTGAACAGCTCGGCTCTGTCTGCTCATTCCCTTTCGCTGTGAACGGCACCGGCCATTTCGCGTGGCTGCCAGCCGAGACCGAAAACAGCAGACATGACTACAAGCTTCACCTTCACCCGCGATTCCTGGCGATGGACGGGACCGTCATCTGGCAACCCGTACCACCACAAGAATTGCACGACTACGTAAGCCGCTGCCCTGTTCTAGGTGCCACTTGGGGCACGCCGCAGAAAATCAACCGGTCATGCAGAGACATTTTCTTCTCCTACAGACTATCTTACCCTGGACCATCGCATCTGAACAGCTCGGCTCTGTCTGCTCATTCCCTTTCGCTGTGAACGGCACCGGCCATTTCGCGTGGCTGCCAGCCGAGACCGAAAACAGCAGAGATGACTACAAGCTTCACCTTCACCCGCGATTCCTGGCGATGGACGGGACCGTCATCTGGCAACCCGTACCACCACCAGAATTGCACGACTACGTAAGCCGCTGCCCTGTTCTAGGTGCCACTTGGGGCACGCCGCAGAAAATCAACCGGTCATGCAGAGACATTTTCTTCTCCTACAGACTATCTTACCCTGGACCATCGCATCTGAACAGCTCGGCTCTGTGTGCTCATTCCCTTTCGCTGTGAACGGCACCGGCCATTTCGCGTGGCTGCCAGCCGAGACCGAAAACAGCAGAGATGACTACAAGCTTCACCTTCACCCGCGATTCCTGGCGATGGACGGGACCGCATCTGGCAACCCGTACCACCACCAGAATTGCACGACTACGTAAGCCGCTGCCCTGTGCTAACCACGTGGGGCACGCCGCCGCAAATCAACCGGTCATGCAGAGACATTTTCTTCTCCTACAGGCTATCTTACCCTGGACCGTCGCATCTGAACAGCTCGGCTCTGTCTGCTCATTCCCTTTCGCTGTGAACGGCACCGGCCATTTCGCGTGGCTGCCAGCCGAGACCGAAAACAGCAGAATGACTGCAAGCTTCACCTTCACCCGCGATTCCTGGCGATGGACGGGACCGTCATCTGGCAACCCGTACCACCACCAGAATTGCACGACTACGTAAGCCGCTGCCCTGTTCTAGGTGCCACTTGGGGCACGCCGCCACAAATCAACCGGTCATGCAGAGACATTTTCTTCTCCTACAGGGTATCTTACCCTGGACCATCGCATCTGAACAGCTCGGCTCTGTCTGCTCATTCCCTTTCGCTGTGAACGGCACCGGCCATTTCGCGTGGCTGCCAGCCGAGACCGAAAACAGCAGAGATGACTACAAGCTTCACCTTCACCCGCGATTCCTGGCGATGGACGGGACCGTCATCTGGCAACCCGTACCACCACCAGAATTGCACGACTACATAAGCCGCTGCCCTGTTCTAGCCACTTGGGGCACGCCGCCGCAAATCAACCGGTCATGCAAAGACATTTTCTTCTCCTACAGGCTATCTTGCCCTGGACCATCGCATCTGAACAGCTCGGCTCTGTCTGCTCATTCCCTTTCGCTGTGAACGGCACCGGCCATTTCGCGTGGCTGCCAGCCGAGACCGAAAACATCAGAGATGACTACAAGCTTCACCTTCACCCGCGATTCCTGGCGATGGACGGGACCGTCATCTGGCAACCCGTACCACCACCAGAATTGCACGACTACGTAAGCCGCTGCCCTGTTCTAGGTGCCACTTTGGGCACGCCGCAGAAAATCAACCGGTCATGCAGAGACATTTTCTTCTCCTACAGACTATCTTACCCTGGACCATCGCATCTGAACAGCTCGGCTCTGTCTGCTCATTCCCTTTCGCTGTGAACGGCACCGGCCATTTCGCGTGGCTGCCAGCCGAGACCGAAAACAGCAGAGATGACTACAAGCTTCACCTTCACCCGCGATTCCTGGCGATGGACGGGACCGTCATCTGGCAACCCGTACCGCCACCAGAATTGCACGACTACGTAAGCCGCTGCCCTGTTCTAGCCACGTGGGGCACGCCGCCGCAAATCAACCGGTCATGCAGAGACATTTTCTTCTCCTACAGGCTATCTTACCCTGGACCATCGCATCTGAACAGCTCGGCTCTGTCTGCTCATTCCCTTTCGCTGTGAACGGCACCGGCCATTTCGCGTGGCTGCTAGCCGAGACCGAAAACAGCAGAGATGACTACAAGCTTCACCTTCACCCGCGATTCCTGGCGATGGACGGGACCGTCATCTGGCAACCCGTACCACCACCAGAATTGCACGACTACGTAAGCCGCTGCCCTGTTCTAGGTGCCACTTGGTGCACGCCGCCGCAAATCAACCGGTCATGCAGAGACATTTTCTTCTCCTACAGACTATCTTACCCTGGACCATCGCATCTGAACAGCTCGGCTCTGTCTGCTCATTCCCTTTCGCTGTGAACGGCACCGGCCATTTCGCGTGGCTGCCAGCCGAGACCGAAAACAGCAGAGATGACTACAAGCTTCACCTTCACCCGCGATTCCTGGCGATGGACGGGACCGTCATCTGGCAACCCGTACCACCACTAGAATTGCACGACTACGTAAGCCGCTGCCCTGTTCTAGGTGCCACTTGGGGCACGCCGCAGCAAATCAACCGGTCATGCAGAGACATTTTCTTCTCCTACAGACTATCTTATCCTGGACCATCGCATCTGAACAGCTCGGCTCTGTCTGCTCATTCCCTTTCGCTGTGAACGGCACCGGCAATTTCGCGTGGCTGCCAGCCGAGACCGAAAACAGCAGAGATGACTACAAGCTTCACCTTCACCCGCGATTCCTGGCGATGGACGGGACCGTCATCTGGCAACCCGTACCACCACCAGAATTGCACGACTGCGTAAGCCGCTGCCCTGTTCTAGCCACTTGGGGCACGCCGCCGCAAATCAACCGGTCATGCAGAGACATTTTCTGCTCCTACAGGTTAGTACTTACCTGGTGCCAAATGTCTCCGCTCTAGTGATCGTTTCTTGCTGGCGGTGTCGTGCCCCAAAGACACCATTGATTTTTGTCGAAGGATGTATTGCTGGTTTTTATTGCCTCAATGCTCATCTTACTTGCCTTTTGCTCGCTTTGTCCGGGGATGCCGAACTAAACCCAGGTCCTGCCGTGAACGATATCCCTCCGTGTTTAGAATCAGTAGGGAGTTTTAGAATAGGGGGCCCCAACGCTTGGAGGCCCCAAGGAAATAGCGGGCCCCAGCGCTACGTACGAGTGCGCCGATGAGTTTTAGAATAGGGGTCTCCCCTACGCAGCGCCACCATTGCAAACCAAGAACATAATCTTAAAAGAGATTTTAAAATATGCGTTCATTTCATCGTCAGAAACTGTTATTATTGCAGACATACGATTTAAGAGTAAAAATTATAAGTGTGTGTTTTTACTGAGTCGAGAAACTCCATTCGAACGTCCCACCAAGTCATCTCTACGGCAACCAAACGATGCGTACTCGCTTAGCCTAGCAGCTTTGTAAACACAGAATCAATCTGAAAATATAGGGCATTTCATCGCTAAAATTTTGCGGTGAGGGCATCATCAGACAAAGCGATAGCTTCGTGTGCCTTTTGTTTGCCGTTAACTTAATACACAGAGTAGCGGCGACAACGAATCGGTGGTGAAGCGGAAGGCCCCGCTTAGACGGGTGCCGCCATGTTGCCTGTACGTATAGAGCGGCGTTGGGGCTCACGCCTGTTTGAACCTCGCGCGCTCTCTGACGTCAAACGACGTATACTCGCTAAGCCTAGCAGCAATGTAAACACAGAAGCAATCTGAAAATCTGGGGTGTTTTATCGCTAAAACTTTGTGGTGAGGGCATCATCAGACAAAGCGATAGCTTCGTGTGCATTTCGTTTGCCGTGAACGTGGGGCACAGCGCAGCGACAACAACGAATCGGTGGTGTAGTGAGAGGCTCCGCTTCGACGGGCGCCGCCATGTTGCCTGAACGTAGAGCAGCGCTGGGGCGCACGCTATAGAAATAGCGTTCGCCGCTAACGTTAACCCAAGACGCAGAGCGGGGCTTGCGTTCTGCGCATGCGCACTTCGACGCCCCAAACTTCTTGGGGCCCCCTAAGCTTGGGGCCCCCTATTCTAAAACTATCTCTCAAGCAGTACTAAGCATCGAACTGAGCCACAACACCGTTATATCGGAGCTTGCCGTGATTAGATCCGCACAAACTAGCATCACGCGTTGAAATCCTTGCAACAACCTCTGACTTCACCAAGCTTTCATCCGACTTTATACTGTTGACGGATAAGTATGACGATGCCGAGAATCGCTTGCGCTGCTCGAACCTGTTATTCTTCGACATCACAGACGAACTCGGTAAAACTTGGGAACAGTCCGAAGCTCATGTTGTTTCCTTTTGCTCCGAAAAAGCTTGAAATTTCAGTTGATAACCATGAAATTGAACGTGCGCACGGTTTAGGTCGCTTCAAGACAGGTAAAACCGTCCAATCAGTGCTGCCAACTTCCAGAGCCACTTCTCCCCCAATTTGCAACCAAAAATTCCCTAGATTTCGCTAGGTACGAAAAATATTGTTCAATTGTGAAAAAAAAATGTGTATTTATGTGTAGTTCAGTAACAAGTTTTATCATGCAGCTACACTATTACCAGACGTTGGCAAGCAAATTAGATGTAAACTTGAAATGAAGAGTCAAAAGTGAGGAACTTCTAAATCGAACTAGAAGATATAAACCGTAGCGCTCTTTGGCAATTACAAATTAAAGGCACTATATCATAAATGAGTTTTTTTTTCTTCACTGTACGCAAGATATTAGTAAGCATGCATTGGCATGTGGAATTAAATTAATTTTTTCTCTCGTGTACGTTGCGTAGGTTTCGAATTCAGCCGAATTATACCACGATGTACAAACTAACTGGAGGTCGCGTGAAGTGTGTACGCAAATTGCGATATAAAAGCTGCTTGTTTATTTGCTTAGAAGGGTTGTTTTGTGGGCCAGTTGGTGATACATATTTCAAGAAATGCTTCGGCGCGGCAGACAAGGACAAACGTAGAAAACACACCACAGCGCGCCAACTAACAACTGATTTTATTGAAACCCGCGTCAACGAATATATGCTTTGCGCTCATCAACGACAAAAAAAGAAAAAAAGATAACATGCAGTGAAGAGAGCATTAGGTAAAAAATGATTAGCACCCATGGCACGAGTGACACAAGCGAACATCGTCCTGCCCCAAATCTAATCATTCTGATAGGAATTCTAATTCTCTCTGGAGAAGCGTCACAGCTGGATCGCTCACGCATGTGTTTGTCCCCGAACGAAGGATGACTGCTGCTTCAAAAAATTCTCTTTGAAGCTCGTCTTTTCTGCGGCCTAAAATAACTGCACCGCTGAAGAGCGGGAAACAGCCGCATTCTTTGCAGTGCGCCGGCAGGTGCTGTTCTTGAGAGAGTTTGAGTGTTCTCTTAGTCCGTCTTTTATGCACCTGCCGGTTTGTCCAGCATAAAACTGACCGCAGGTGAACTTGATTCTGTAGATCACGCCTACTGCACATGGGATGAAAGGATTTTTTATGAGCGTTGATGAGTCATTGATGAGCGCCATGTCAGGGACCATGTCAGGGACCATACAAGTGCGACTACGTCTGTGTAAAGGCTGGTTCGCATGCATGCAAGCGACTGAAGATTGAGCAATGCAGCGTGGCGAAAAATTTGCAACTTGTTGGAACATCGTCGCTCTGACTGCTGGAGCCGCCGCGATGGCTCTAAACAGCTTTTGCGCCGCAGCAACAAAACATTTTCACTTGTGTGTGAAACAGGCTTTACTTGAGCGCGCGGCGGTGTTGTGCGGGCCTCCGTCAGTTGTAGAGAAAAAACAACGAAAACCTTGTACTGTCTTCACTTCACTTTAATACCTTGAAGACCCTCGTTAGAGGGTATTACATAAGGGGTGGGGCACACAGAAATGAAAACATATAACCTACAGTCAGTTGTAAGTTATACAAATATACGATTTTCACTCAGCAAGTACACGCTTGATTCCTTCGAGGAACAATGATTGGCATGTGATAGCAGCAAGTTCTCGGGGAAGGCCGTTCCAGTCGTTCGCGGTGCGGGGGAAGAATGATGAAGAAAATGTAGTGGTGCGGGCGCGAGGTCGTGACACTTGCTGCTGATGGCCGGTGCAGAGGGAGATGCGTGGTGGTGGTGCGCAGATGTAGGGTTCCTGTCGTAGCTCAGAGTAAAAAAAAACTTGTGAAACAAACATAAACTAGCAATGTAGCGGCGATGAGGAAGGGCAGGTAGGCTGGACTGTGATTAGAGGGATGATATGCTGATATCAAAAGAATACGATGAATGAATGAATCTAGTTGCTCGGTTTTGAACTGCTTCAATTGAATTGCAGAGATATGCTTGTTTCGGAGACCAGACGGGGTATGCGTATTCTAATTTTGATCTGACTAATGATTTGTATGCCAGGAGCTTGACATGCTGAGGTGCAGAGCGTAGGTGACGCTTTAAAAATCCTAGTTTTCTGTTAGCGGATGATATGATGTTTGAAATATGCGTATTCTATGTAAGATCATGACAACGATGAACACCAAGGTATTTTTATGATTAGACAAGATCGAGAAGAACGTCAGATATGCTGTATTGGAACAGAAGAGGGTAACGGCGACGACTGAACGACATATATTTGCATTTACTCATGTTAATGTCATTAGCCATTCACTGCACCAGTCTTGCACATGAGTTCAGCTACATATCTCAGCTACACCTTAAACACAGTACCAGAAAGTTCGAAATCGCTCAACAGACTGAGAAGGTACCTAGCCGTGTCCCCTCCATTCATCCGCAAACTCGCTTATGAAACATTCATTCGTACTAAACTAGAATATGCCTCACCCATTTGGAATCCGCACCAGTCATACCTAATTGAAGCAATAGAATCAGTACAAAGTCGTGCAGCCCGATTTATTACTTCATGTTATGATCGCAGGACCAGTTTTTCTGGCATAAAATCATCGCTTGACATACCGCCACTGTCTTTTCGCCGTACAATTTCCCAACTCTGCCTTTTCCACAAGTTATGCTACAGTTTTCCTCAATTGCACTGCACACTTCTACTCCCTCCCAATAGAACATCTCGTCGTCTTTTTAACAGTCTGAGCCTACAGCGTTTACATGGTTCCACCAATGCCTTTCAAAAATCCTTCCTGCCATCCGCCATTGAACAGTTTCGATCCCGGCCGCGGCGGTTGAATTTCTATGGAGGCGAAACTCAAGAGGCCCGTGTACTGTGCAATGTCAGTGCACGTTAAAGAACCCCAGGTGGCCGAAATTTCCGGAGCCCTTCACTACGGCGTCTCTCATAGCCTGAGTCGCTTTGAGACGTTAAACCCACATAAACCAAACCAAACCAAACCATTGAACAGTGGAATGAGCTGCCTGAGGCAGTTGTATCTGAGCGCGATCCAAATAAATTCAAAACTCTGCTTTTATCTTATCTTTTTCCTCAGTGCCTGACACTTTTGAATACCACCTCTGCACGTGTTACTTTGTTGAACCCTTGTCTGCTAATCAGTGTTCCCGTTTTCCTCTTCCTGATATCGCATGATGGCCACAGTGTACCTGTGATTGTTCCCTTTTTTCATTTTGCAATGCTCTTTTAACAATTGTTTTGCCTTCTTCACGTTATATTTCAATTGTTCCTATTGTTTGCGATTTCGTGTTTTTCCTCTCCCCTTATTAATGCCCCACCTAAGGGTCCTTAAGGGAAAATAAATTATGATGATGATGATGATGATGAGTGAAATTATTGTGAAGGGATTGTTGGTCGAAGGCGTTAGTGACTGTTGTGTAAATAACACAATCATCGGCAAACATCCGAATACGGCAATCTAATTTCTCAGGTAGGTCGTTAATATAAATTAGAAACAAGAGTGGCCCAAGGACGGATCCTTGGGGCACGCCTGAGGAGACTTGTAGGAGGTTAGACATTTGGTTATTGACAACGACTGATTAAAAGCGGTGAGTTAAGAATTCTTTTATCCATGCTAGTATTTCGGGAAGCAAGTTTAGGCGAGAAAGTTTCAGAGATAAGCGGTTATGAGGTACCTTGTCAAATGTCTTAGCGAAGTCGAGAAAAATTGCGTCAGTTTGGAGGTTAGCATCAAGGTTGGCATTCAAGTCATGAACGAAAGGTGCTAGTTGACTTTTACAAGAGTATCCTTTGCGGAATCCGTGCTGCGATGAGTGAAAAAAATTATTTGAATCCAGAAAGTGCATCGTTAATGAGTAAATGACGTGTTCCATGAGTTTACATGTTATGCTGGTGAGTGATATGGGTCGATAATTAAGTGGTGAATCTTTGTTACCCGACTTGTGGACCGGAACGACCTTCCCCACTTTCCAGCCATGGGGTATGATTCATACTTAGCAGCGCAAAAAAACGAGGACCAAAGCGAACGAGGAGACACAACACTAGCGCAGACTATCAACTGAATTTTTTTTTTAAACGTCTTTATTTCTGAATTTTTTATTCACGAAAAAGAAGCTTTCCTTCACAAAAAAGAACCTGTACTTATTATGGGGTATGACACCTGTAGAAAGAGACTGTGAGAATAGCAGGCATAAAAATTTGGCAGAAATATGGTTAACGTTCTTTAGTACCTTGGTGTTGATTTCGTCAAAGCCGGCAGGTGATGACAGTTTTAGTTTATCTATAAGACATGATATGCCGGCCTCAGAGAAAGTCACGGTTGGCATTAAACTTCTTTGGTCATTTGCAGTCAGGAGGGGGGGGGGGCGGTTCCTGTTCATGAGTGAATACAGATGCGAAAGCAGAATTAAATATGTTAGCACACTCGACTTCGGAAACAGCACGCCCGGAATCATCAGTTAGGGTAATAGGGCGTATCTATTACGGGTTTAAAAGCTGCCACAATTCAGTCGGGTTACCTTTAAGTATGTTGGATAGGTCAGTATGATAAAATGAGCGTTTAGCGTTTTTTACTGAGACCAGGTATGTCTTTTCGGCAGTGTAATATTTTTCCCGCCATTTCCAGTCTGTTTAGCACTGCGGAACAAGCGTTTCTTTTTGTTTTCTAATCTTCCTAGAGCCTTGGTAAACCATGGTTTTTGTTTGGTTGCACGGAAGCTGCATTTGGGAACATATTTGTTAGTAAGTTCGTTCATATTATGAAGAAACATCGACCAATTTTCGTGGATGGTTTGTTCCTGGAAAGAGCGCTGAAAAGATGGGAAGTAAGCTTCCAACGCCCTGTTTATAGACTCATAGTTAACTTTGTTATAAAGGGCGATTGTTTTTTTTTTGAAGTTTCTTTTATTGTTGGAGTGAAGGTAAAAGACGCATGGATTACTTTGTGGTCACTAATTTCCCGGAGATAAGTAATGGAGTTGAGCCATTCGGGGTGGCTAGATAGTATAAGGTCAAGAATGTTAGCGGTATCTCCGGCGATGCGTGTAGGCTGGGTTACTAATTGAGTAAGATCAAAATTTAAGCACACATCCACGAGCTCCTGTGATTCATGCTGTCTAAAAATAGGCTGATAAGGGTTATTCCAATCTATGTCAGGATAGTTAAAATCTCCAAAAAGGAGCACGTGAGCATTAGGGTGTTTTGTTGTAAAGTGGTTCAGAATGTTGCGGAGCTTTCGACGAAATTCGGGGTTATTGTGAGGGGGAGGGGGGGGGGGGCTATAGCAAAAACCAATTAGTATAGATACTGATGTGGCGCGACAAAGCAGCCATAATATTTCGAGGTCTGATTGGATGTCAATGGTTGAACACTGTAGTTGAATGCTGGTAACGATAAGGACGCCTCCTCCTCGGAGGCCTTTGCGATCGGCACGGAAAAGGATTAGATAAGTGACGACGGTGCGGTAAGCGCTATGCTATTTCTTTCATCGTTTCGGTGGCAGTATCAAAAGTGTAGCATTTTTTTGCCGAGAAATAGGGTCTTGTACCGCAAAGAAAACGGTCCGGTTTCTGCTCTTGCAGATGCGACAAGATGTTTGCAGGCCCTTTGAACAGAGCGGGTAAAATCTTCTCCAATCCTATAGTTCGTGTCCTTCAGCATAGGACCTTTGGAAAGGATAGTTTCTTTGGTTTTGAAGGAGACGAATTTTGCTATTATTGGCCGTTGGCGGTCCTCGTTATGGCGTCCCAAGCGATGAGCACGCTCTATCTGACTGGGCTCTAAGGTTAACTTCAACGTATCCTGACAATGCTTAATTATTATTTCTTCAGATTCGATGAATGATTCGCGGGGATTGGAGTCTGGAAGGTCATAGAATAAAAGCGTACGTTGTTGGGCTAGTCGGTCAATCGTGGTGAATACAAGGGGGGTACTGCGCACAAAAAGACAAGGACAAGAAGATAACACAACAAGCGCAGACTCGCGACTAACTTTATTTGAAAACACGACACTCCTTTTATAGTTTCAAAACTGTCACATCACACACATGATGAAACCTTAAACCTGTCTTCA
Organism: Amblyomma mixtum; assembly: GCF_055824585.1. Lineage (NCBI taxonomy): Eukaryota > Metazoa > Arthropoda > Arachnida > Ixodida > Ixodidae > Amblyomma > Amblyomma mixtum. Next base: position 146,632,471 of record NC_143019.1, read on the forward strand.
TTGTGATACAGTTTGATAGAAGGGTCACTTACGCAATCTTTATCCTTCTGTTTGATGCAAAACGCCTCCGCCAACTCACGCGCCACCTGGTCACGGCTCCTCCTCAAAACTTTTGTATCTGTCAGCAAAGGCAGGCAAGGGTTATTGCGCGTAGCATCCGGGCATGCGCCACAATGCAGGGGTAAATTCGACCCTGTCCCTGATTTCATGGAAAGCTGGTGTTCTCTTAAGCGCTCATTCAGACATCGGCCTGTCTGACCAATGTATACCCTGCCACAGGTGAGGGGAATCTGGTAAACGACACCCGTCTGGCACCTGACAAAACGAGTGGCATGACGCTTCTCGCAGTCCGCTTTCCTCTTCCCTCCGGACATGACCTGAGGGCACAATGAGGCCAACTTGCATGGGGCGGTAAAAACTACCGGCACGCCGCACCGTTTCGCCACGTTCTTCAAGTTGTGGGAAATTCTGCGAATATACGGTAGAACCGCTGGCCTCATTTCCTTAGAACGGCCACTATCCCGGCACGTCCTATTTTTCAGTTTGCGCAGAAGCTTCTCTGCCACTGCAACAATGATTGAAGCAGGAAAACCAGCCTTCGTCATCCTAATTACCTGATTATTGAGGCTCTCGTGCACCAGGTGAGCGCAAGACTTAGACAAGGCGCTCTGCAGGCAATAGGTTCCGATAGCCCGTTTAACATTCTTGGAATGTTAAACAGGTCTTTCCGTGCACGTGGTAAGTACGTTTGCTGGATGTACTTACCACGTGCACGGAAAGACCTGTTGCCGTTCAGGTCAGCACATTCCAAGAATGTTAAACGGGCTATCGGAACCTATTGCCTATCAGTTTGACGTCATGCAGCAAGGTGTATATAATTGTGCTTGTGTATCAATAAACCTTCAGTTGAAAGTAAGTGCTCGTGTTGTCCAAGTCTCTTCTCTGTCCGTGGTTTTTTTTTTGCACTTGTACGTGTCTGCTATGAACCAACTAGTCTGTGCTCCTGAATTCAAAAAGTTCAGAAATAAACTGAACACCGACATTCGCAAAGCAAGAAACACTTATTATGAAAAGTACTTTGATTCACACAACTATACAGATGGTCTACGGAGAACAGTTCGCTCGCTGGATGGGTTTTCTTCTGACAATAAACCGGTAAACAGTATTGCATATAAAGGCACTGACTATAGTGGTAATAGTCTTTGTAATGCTTTTAATGAATTCTTTACATCTCCGTACAGTACTCCTACAGATATACGATCATTTCCTAGGGAGAGGCATTTGCCTACGCTTTTCCTACAGCCTGTCTCTGTAAACGAGATCATCTCTGTATTTAGTGAGATAAATAACAGCTCCTGCTATGATGATAATGACATCCATATAGCTCCTGTCAGGCACGTAATTGATATTATTGCCCCTCCGCTTGAACATATTTATAACTTGTGCCGCAGGTTACTTTTCCACAATACATGCAAACTGCAAAAGTAATATTTCTTTTTAAAAAAGTAGATAAAAATGACCTCTCAAACTACCGACCAATCAGTATCCTGCCAGTCTTTTCAAACTGCCTTGAAAAGGTGATACATGCGCGTCTTGAGAGGTTTTTCGAAGCTCACAACCTAACTACAGACTCTCAGTACGGATTTAGGAAAAACAGATCAACACAACTCGCTCTACTTCATCAAAAAGAATCCATATCAAATAATTTCGAACAGAAGAAGATTGTAATTGGAGTAGAATTCACAAAAGCATTTCATCGCATAAATCACAATAAAGTTTGATAAACTAGAATATTATGGAATAAGAGGGAAATCGCTTCAGTTAATCAAATCCTATTTGTCATGTCGCACACAGTACGTACAGATTAATAACTTTAAATCAACAGTAAGACCGATTCAGCCCGGAGTGCCACAAGGCAGCATATTAGGTCCAGTCCTATCTAACATTTACATTAATGATATTGTTGCCTTAGACCCTACAGCGCGTTTCATAATCTACGCAGACGACACGAGCATATTCATCCCTGGCAGCAATTCTCATCTTACAACACGTGTGCAAAACATATTAAATGCGCTGGAAGCCTGGTCAGCTTCGAACCTGTTAGCCGTTAATGTGTCGAAATCAAAAATTGTCATTTTTCGTCCTAAAAACAAGATATGTCACCTATCAAACGATATTTACTACAAGTCGAATAGAATTCAAATAGTACACTCATTCAGGTCATTAGGTGTAGTTTTCTCTGAACACATGCAGTGGGATGAACACATTCATGATATATCATTAAAAGAAAAACGATGACCCGATATCCGCTGCTCCTAGGCGGACGATCGCTGCCATATGTACGATCTTAGCGATTCCTGGGTGTTGTAATCGACTATAATCTGTCATGGTCACCTCAGATAAAAAAACTCCGTGAGAGGATTACTGCAGCATCGCAAGTGTTCAGGTTCATGGCGGGAACAAGGTGGGGTAGCAACTGCCGATCAATGATTCTGCTTGAAAAAGCCTACGTTGAAGGAACCTAGCGCTACTGTCTACCAGTGCTTCAAAGATTATCTACATCAAGCAATAAGACTCTCAATGCCGCACGGAACAACTGCCTGCGAATATGTCTTGGCCTCCCAAAGGGTTCTTCTGCATCAGGAACAGTAGCGGAGGCAGGATGTCTCCCACTAGAGGTGATTGCCGCCCAGGAAACTATGCGTACCCATCTCCGCCATGTCCTGCAAGGGAAGAAGCACTTCCTACACCATGTCCACCTAACTCACAGCAACTCTAGCTTTGGCCACGCAGTACAGCTCCTGGCCCTTCCTACTATTAATCAGCCACGGAAACTACTATCTCTGGCCTTTCCTCCATGGACACTCTTTCCTCTAAAGGTGAAGTCTGTTCCAGGTGTGAATGCAAAGAGCCACATGCCACAGGCAGCGCTTCTGCAAGCTACTCTCGCCTACTTAATCGAAGAATATTGTTACGTGGCGGCCAGCCGAAGAATGAGGCGTGGTGAACGATGAGCAAGAGATGATTTAATGGCCGCTGGCCTAGCGCGAGCGCTTCGTCCCACGCCACTGCCAGCTTCGTCTTCGTCACACAGGACGGAGCGCTCGCTCTAGGCCAGCGGCCATTAAATCATTCTTGCTCATCGTTCACCACGCCTCATTCTTCGGCTGGCCGCCGCGTTACGTTTGGTGGAAGTGCTGGGGTCCCTTCATCGCCAGCCTGGTCACGGAGCTTCGGCGTCCTGGGCCTGCCGTGGACGTCGGCCGTGAGTACCTGGTCAGCGCCGCACGGCCGTGCCCCAGCCCGCCCGACCTGAACCGACCTCGCCGCTCACCCCAGTCCCGTCCCCCGCCCTGACCACACGACACGACGACCCAAGACCCGACGGACCCAAGACCCCACCGACCCAAGACCCCACCGACCCAAGACCCCACCCACCCAAGACCCAAACGTGAAGACACCGCCCTCTGCCCCGCCGTTCGGTGCGTCCAGAGACCTCGGCCGTTAGCTCCTGGCACCCTACGGCGCGGATGCTTCGTGGACCGGGACTCATTCTCTCATCTTTCTCATCGTGGCGGCCAGCACTGCACCATCTTCTACGTACTGTTCAACCCTCCACTCAAGACCATCGCCATTTCGCGCGTCTGTTCGTCACCGATCGGGACGATCGCTCGGTGGCCCCGGGCAGTGTGACGAAGACGAAGCTGGCAGTGGCGTGGGACGGAGCGCTCGCGCTAGGCCAGCGGCCATTAAATCATCTCTTGCTCATCGTTCACCACGCCTCATTCTTCGGCTGGCCGCCGCGTTACAATATAGGCAGCACACCCATATCTTCACCGATGGTTCAACTACTAAAGAAACCTCTTCTTGTGGCCTTTATGTGCCCTCAACAGGCCATGCCATTTCTTACCGGCTGCAGCGGAGGACATCCTCTACGACAGCTGAGCTTCACGGCATTAAGGAAGCTGTTTCTTACATCCTGCGCCGAACCGCCGGCCGTTGGGTTATCTTCACCGATTCAAAAACATCTCTGCAGATCCTGGCCAACCTGCTGAAGAAAACGAATCACCAGCCAGTTTCCCTGGACATCGGGTATATACATCATTTAGCTATTGCCACAGGCCACTGCATAACATTTCAGTGGGTACCTGCTCACTGTGGCATTCTAGCTAATGAAAAAGCAGATGAAGCGGCCCGTAAGGGCCATCAACATCGGAGATACATTCGAACTTTTTTCACGAAATCTGATGCGTCCCAAATGGCTAAAAGTTTTGCTTACGAAGAAACGTATCGGCTTTGGAGTTTGCCGACACATCAGTACCAATTTATTCACTCAATCGACCCACATCTTAGATCAAGACTCTCACCCAGAATTCCTCGACAACCCCTCGACAACACTTTGTCACCGACTTCGTCTGAATGCTGCATATACAAACGGCTTGCGATACCGTTTTGGACAAATGAACAGTCCGCATTGTGACAACTGTGCCTCGATAGAAACTGTGGAAGATATTGTCACGTTGTAGTGACGGCAATCTAGCAGTCAGGAAAAGGCTTGCAAACGAAGCTCTTTATTTGGGCTGACTTGCGCCCGCAAAAGAACTGAATCACTCGGCGGCGTCGTAAGCAACAAACGTGCTCGTCAGTCGCCGAACTACGAATTCCCGCTGCTCGCGGCATTGTTCAATTCAAAGCCGGCAAGGAAACTTCGAGATAACAGGTCGAGATCATCTAGAGTAATCTAGAAGCACGTAGATGCAGCTGTTCATGGCTGTGAACAATCGAGATTAGTCCGGTCGCTTCTCGCGTCACGAACAAAAATGATAACACCCCTTTTCTGCGGCCTTGCGCGAACGAACGGACGCTACAATGATACGTGGCAATATCCTGCTTGAGTGCCCTGCGTATGCTAACGAGCGTGTGTACTATGAACATTGCATGCAGAAGCTCTGCCCAGTGCCCCTAACAATGGACAACGTTTTAGTCCCTTAGCCTGCTTCAGGCAACAGACACTTGCAATGAACTTTCTTTTTACATATTTAAAAGACATTGGACATCTCGATAAGCTCTAAATTCACTTGCACGTTACCTTCATACATTCTTCATGCAGTGAACTTCGTCAGCCCATTTGTCGGACTATGCACTCCATCATTTCATAGGTTACATCAATACTCGCCGTTGCATCCTTAAACCCATTTCATGGCCGCATTTTATCGGGAATCCCTGGGCGGCTTCTCGCAGGCTTCGTGAACATCTTCGCCTAGCATCCCTACTTACGGAGACCTACTGGAACGACCTTCGGCGACATTTGCCCAAGAAAAAGAGACAGCCTGAAACAAGGACAGCTGTGACGTACCTAGAAGGAGCCTCCCTTCCATCGGAGTGCGACAACCTACTGAAGCTTGGCCCTAAGTACGCCCTGGAGCCGCAGGTTCGAAAGCATGAACTTCTGGCAGCTGTGCACAGTATTGCTGGAAAGGCACCACCTGAGGAGAAGAGTCACTGCGCCTCGGAGGGAGTCGGCTGTCTTGCACGGACTTGGCCTAGCCGGCATAAAAGAAGCAAGGATCTTCGCCCCCTGGTCAACCATTTCCAGCAGGAGGGCCTCAGCCTTCTGCAAGCAGATAAGGAAGGTGGGTTCGTGGTTTTGCCTTCTTCCCTTTTTAAGACAAGAGCCACCGAGGCTATCGAGAAGAACTTCAGGAATGCAGACTTAAAACCACGAAAGGCTAAGGCTGGATTGGGGCTGTTAAATCGGCTGAATTTGCGTCGCCTGGAAGAAGAAGTTCGGAAGAGTGATCAAGACGTCCTGCGGGTGTTCTTCAGCGCTAAAACTCATAAGCCTGGTTATCCGTTCAGGGCCATCGTTACAGAAGAAGGCTCTTGGCAAAAAGTGGTCTCCAACTACCTCAAGGTTTCCTTCGAGGGTCTGGTGCCGACAGATCCCTTTAGGGTGAAGAGCTCACTGAACCTGGTAGAGTGCCTCTGTTCCGGTTTTCCCGGTGCCAATACAGCCTTCTCTTTGGACATTGCGGACTTGTTTTACTCTGTTTCGCATGATGAACTCTTTTGTGCTGTACGCGAATTAATTGAAAGAACCGGGACAATTTCCTTCCAGAATAAGTGTGGCATATCTCTGGAATCTTTCCTTGAGCTGTTGAAGGTGTATTTAAATTCGACAATTGTTCAATATGATAGCAAGTACGTGGTGCAAAACCGAGGTATCTGCATTGGCTCGTGTGTAGCGCTAGTTCTCTGTGACATTTTTTTAGCGAAAATTGACTCGATTGTACAGGATTCCATTCAAGACACGCGTGTTATTAGGGTTTTCAGATACGTGGACGATTTTCTAGTCATTTTAAAATTAAATGAAACTGACCAGCTCACTCTTGTGGCAGACCAGCTTTTAAATGTTTTTAGCGCATGCTCTAACAACTCGGCTTTTACCAAAGAGATTCCTCTGACAAGACCATTAGGTTCCTTGATTTAGAATTTACTTTTTTACCCGACGGGCACGTGTGTTGGAAATATGCGCCCAGGACTAAAAAGTCGCTTTTGCCATATGAATCGGCTCATTCGAAGCTGGTGAAACGCAGCATCGCAAATTTGTGTTTTTCGAACGCTCTCAAGAAAAGTTGCCCACATGTCATGCAGCAAAGTCTGGCCGAGCAGGTCGCGCGGTTGTCGGATTCTGGTTTTCCCCCGTCGGTTTTGCTTGCGGTGGGTGAATCACTGGGGATTAAGATGAAGAAACTGTCGGCCAAGTCTGCAGGTCCATCGCAAGAGAACAGGAAGAAGATTGAAGTGCTTCCTTACTGCCAAAAGCATTTGTTGGGCGAGTTGGTGTTTTTGATGATTCATAACTACAGCGCAAAGGACAAGACAGAGATGAAGAAGGGACACCACACAGCGCTGTGTGGTATCCCTTCTTCATCTCTGTCCTGTCGTTTGCGCTGTAGTTATGGATCCTTACTGCCACAAGACATCGCATGGTATAAAAAAAGTGGCACTAACATTCGGTGGCACTACGGTTTTTTCTGCCCCCCGGAAACTTGTCTGGTTTGTGCGCCCATATTTCTGGTGGTCCGCAGAAAAAGGGGACCTCTAAAACCAAGCTCCAGACCAGGTTCACTTCGTGTGAAGTAGGGGTGGTGTACTGCATGCCATTGTCCTGTGGGAAAACCTACATCGGGCAAACCGGAGGGTGCATCAATGAACGTCTGAGGCAGCACCGAACAACGTTCAATTCAGGCACTGGAAGCAATTTAGCCTCGCATTTTAAGGTATGCGAAGGATGTTCTCCTTTGCTTCACCGCACGAGCATTATCGGTCGGGGGAAAACATGACGAGAGCGTGAAATTCTTGAAGCGTTCCTAATCAGGAAAAACAAGAAGTGTGTCAGCGATCCCTCGGTTTTTATCACGGATAAAGAATATAACTTTCTTTTATCTTAATACAGTTGTTTCCATCATCCAGAGTGTGCGCTTGCGCAGGGAAACCTTTAATTGTGGTGGTTTTCTTCGAAATAATTAAGTTGCAAGTCCAGCGGTGTGGTGTGTGTACCTCCTTTTTCTTGTCCTGCGTCTGTGTTCCGCTGGTTCCACCCTGACCGCATTTTATCTTCGTTTTTTTTTCTTTTACCTCTTCCACGCTGCTCTCCTTCTGTCTTTATCTCCCAAATTCCCCTCCCTACGCAGAGCAGCATGCCAGCGATATTGAAACGCCGGCTAAATTCTCTGCATTTCATTAAAGAGTCTCTCTTTCTGATATATCATTAAAATTATCAAGATCTATTGGTCTTGTTTACCGCCACAGGAATGTATTGCCACAAACAGCGAAAATAATTTTTTACCGCGCCTTATTCTGCTCTCACTTGAATTACTGCACACTAATATGGGCCACCACAACAAACACAAACCTACAACAACGGTCAGTACTGGAAAAAAAGATGCTTAGACTAATATATGGGTTACCCTACGGACACACAACCAGGCACTTGTTTACCGCATTCAGCATTGCAAACGTCAAGAAAATCTATAATTACAGGTTAATTAAATCTAACATAACTGAACAAAAAGCCTACTTAAACACAATTACCCACTTAACCTCACTTCAGCATTTCCAGACTCCATACCCACAACGTCACAAACCACACTGGTCTATACCTGTTACACCAACAAATTACGGGCACCAAATGCTTCATTACCGTCTCCCGCTACTTTCAAACATATTTATTGCCTCAAACATTGATGTCCTTCATATTCCATTTTCCACCGTAGGAGATTTTATAATTCAAAGCATGTAATTATACTCATTCTTATTCATAAGCAGCACTAACACCACTTTTGGAATGAAGCCTTACATTATGTGTTATTTTTGCTTTACTATGTGTGTTAATGTTGTATTACGTGTTGTTAATTCTTTTGTTGTACTTTCCTTTTTGTTTCTGCTGCATGTGTGCAGTATGTACAGAGCGCAATGTTTCTTGCTGTATGCCGCAGCCTGAGAGGTGGTGAGAACTCAGTTAAGCGTCCTCGCTTTTTTTTTTCTCACCACCTCCATCATTTTTGTTACGATGGAAATAAATATTATTATTATTATTATTATTATTATTATTATTATTATTATTATTATTATTATTATTATTATTATTATTATTCCATTGTGAGGGGCATAGCTGGAGAGCAGGTCAGCACCTCCACCAGATGTCACGTAGTGGTGACTGCAGTCCGGCGAACAGGAACACAGCGAGAATGTCTTCGAAACGAAAGCCGCCGCGGTGGCTCAGTGGCTATGGTGCTCGGCTGCTGACCCGAAAGACGCAGGTTCGATCCCGGCCACGGCGGCTAGAATTTCTTTGGAGGAGAAATTCTAGAGGCCCGTGTACTGTGCGATGTCAGTGCACGTTAAAGAACCCCAGGTGTTCGAAATTTCCGGACCCCTCCATTACGGCGTCTCTCATAGCATTAGTCGCTTTGGGACGTTAAACCCCATAAACCAAACCACCAACCATACCGAAACGAAACCCTTTATTCGGGCTGACTTGGGCCCACAAAGAACTGAATCCCTCGGCGGCGGCGTAGAAAGAGAAGTTTATTTTGTTCTGTGTTAACATAAAAAAATACAAAACAAAACAGCTGAACTCAATGCTCTGATCAGTCAAGCACATGCGCAGTGACGCAGCACTGAGCACGTCAGTAAGGCAATAATGAGGCCGACACTCGGCCGCCGCGCAGGGCGATGAAGCACGTCGACCACTTGCGCAAAAACTCAGCCTAGCTCATTGACAGTGCGTCCACGCATGCTTGCTCAAAGAGGCGCGTGCGGAGGCGCTGCAACATCGGAAACATCGCCGCCACAAAACGAACATGCCGACAAACAAGAGCATATTTGCAGACAGTTCGCGTGAACTAGTGCGCGCTTCGAGGCGGGTTACAAACATCCGTTACACTAGTACCCAAAAGGTGCGCGCCACTACACAGGCGAACATAGCGTGCCGCAACGTTTCTAAAAGACCGCATTGCGGGCATCGGTAGGAGGGCGCCACGCCCCACGCCGCAAGGCGGTCTCTTGTGGGCAGGACCCGCCTACCTCGCAGCCAGCCGAAGTCCCTGACATCTGCAGGGAGCGCAGCTGAGGTCAGTTGGCGCCAGCGTGCCCGTCTCGTTTTCTGGAGTTGTTCGCGTGTCAGCTCAGCTATCGTTAGTGCTTCACATACCCTGGAGGGCGGGGTTTGATCAACATCCAGATCGCGCACGCTGGCAGACAACGACGCCAGTGTGCGACGCACATTAACGAAGAATGCCGGCGGCTGCTCGGCTGTAGGGCCAACCACGTGTTGTGTAAAAAACACATTACGCGCTGTACCCAGAAAGTATGCGATGAGTGTTCTCCCGGGATAGTCTGGGTTACGCACAAGATCGCGTACTCCTCGCAAGGCGAGCATATTACACATGGTGCGGATGCAAGGTATACTAAACCCACCCATGTACGATGGAAGGCGCATGAACATTCGTGACACAAGTTCGGTTCTGCCCGCCCAAACGAAAGAGCCACAGGCCGAGGTTACCTGCGAGCAAACGTGCGCGGTGGGTTTGCGACGCGGGCGACAAAAAACATGCGGCTAGGATTGTGGATTTAACTGTATAGCTGCGCGCTTCCATTGAAAGGCCGAAAGTTGACGCCACCGAGAGGCGTTTCTCAGCATTCGTGCGGAGGTTAGTCCAGGTTTCGCGGGCTACTTCTCCGCTGGCGAGGAATACTACTCCCAGGACTTTCACTCCCTGCACCCACTCCACCTCGCCCGCAAGGTTCGGTGTGAAGGTGCCAAACCTTCGCGCCTTGCTTTTTTATCCTGTTCAATAGGGCCCCGGATATCTGGCTATACTCGTGAAAAAGCCGCGAAAAAGAGGCGTAGCTATCCTCGTCCTTGAGAAAAAGCGACACGTCGTCGGCGCAGGCCGAAACTTTGATTTGGCCCTGGCCAGGCAGTGGGAAGCCGCGTATGGATGGGCTGGCGTTAATGCGCCGGATGAGTGGATCCAGGCATAACACGAAGAATGTTGGGGAGAGAGGGCATCCTTGCCTTATGCCCCGGGTGACTGAGAAGGGAGCGCTCTGGTGGCCGTTTACGGAGAGACGAGCATTCAGGTCTGCGTAAAGTAAGCGCAGCCTGTTGACAATTTGCGGAGGGAATCCGAAGGCTTCAAGGACTCCGAACAGATACGAGTGTTCCACCCGATCGAATGCTTTCGCCTGGTCAAGCGAAACAAAGCACCCGCTGAAGCCCGTCTTGCTGGCAAATGTGAGGAGGTATCTAGTGAGTGCCAATGCATCAAACACAGAGCGGTCAGGCACGCTGCTGGTTTGAGCCCGGTGGATTAGGTGAGGTAGGATCGTCCGCATTCTTGTGTTCAGTAAAGATGTGACTATTTTGTAGTCTGCGTTTAAGAGGCTTATGGGCCGCCATGCTTGCGGGTCGGAGGGGTCACCGCCCGCTTTCGGAATGAGTATGATGCGACATTCGCGAAAAGAGTTTGGACGTAACCCATTCGCGAGGAAGCCGTTGACCATCTTCAGGAGCGCTCCTTGGATCTCGTAAAAAAACTTTGAATAAAAACTTGTTGGAATGCCGTCTAGACCGGGGGCAGAGGCTGCATTCATACTCTGCAGGATGGCGTGCAGCTCTTGGCTTGTGGATGGTGCGCAAAGGTTTTCATGCAGCTCTTCAGCTACTCGTGGCAAGTTTCCACAAAACCTTTGTAGAAGCCCGTCATAACCATCTTGAAGATGTAGCCAATTGCCCGTCGAGAACAGGTCCGAGAAGTGGCTTGCGAAGATCGTGCAGATGTCGGACGCGGTTTTGCTTTGGGTGCCGTCTGGGAGGGTCACAAAAGGCACAGTAGCGGGAGCGAATTCCTCTGCCGTGCCTGCGCGTACGTGTCGCAGCACAGCCGGGTCTGATATAGGTCGCCCGAGCTGTTGTGCGCGATTAGCTGCCCGTGATGACTGGCAGAGTAACACGTGGTAGCGTGCTTTAAGTAGGCACAGGTAATCGCTCATGGCAAAGGTTAAAGGCCCGTTCACACTTGCGAGTCGCAGAGGTCGCGCGACTGTTTTGGTCGAAAAGCGACAGTCGCAAACGGTCGCCTTGGTCGAAAAGCGACAGTCGCGGGCCAGTCGCTCGCTGCTCGATTTTTCAGCCTCGCGACTGCGAGTCGCAAACCTCCGAACCAATCAGCGAGCGAGCCAAGCTTCCGGCAACGACACCGCTCGCGGGCGCGCCGGACGACGACCTGCGCTGCTCCCAGCGGGCTGCCGTAGTCGTCGCTAAGCCTAGCCGGTTTCATATCGATGTCGCAAGTGAGGGCGCTTCGGATCCTGGCCAGCGCTAGTAATTAAGATGCTGCTTTCGTCACCGCTTTATTGTGGACCTTGTATCATAATAATATCAGGACATGCTCGACTTCCGCGACGCCTTCAGCAGCGGGGCTAGCAGACAACAGTCGAGCCGCATGGAGCAGCAGCAGCAGCAAAGCGGCTCTGGGAAGAAATTTGCTTTTGTCGCTGTTATCCCTTCTACCAGCAACTCGGTACTGGCCAGCGATGTTCAAAAATGATTCATTTTTTACATTCCTGTACCCAAGGGCTTGGTATGAATGCGAACAAGCAATATTTGCGTATTTTTGAGACGCCGCTGCGGCCGGCATACTGCAGGCTGGTAGGCCGGCCCTGCAGAGAAGCACGCCTCTGTCATCATGACGCTTGTACGACCCCGGTGCACATCAAAACCGTCACGACAACCTAATCTCCGCTCGGGTAGTTGTTGTACATTGCGAATAGCAGTTTAGACGACCGAACGCGAGTACAGGAGGCGCGGCCAAAGCAGACGAAACTCTCGAAAGCACGCGAACAACGTCATTCCCGAGAGTTTTCGCTTCAAACGCGAATCTAACGAGAAAGCGACCCGCTGGTCGCGCTTGCAAGTGTGAAAAACGGTGTTGTCGAGCTGCTGCTTGGTCGCAAGCGACTGCTGGTCACGTGCCCTTTGCGACTCGCAAGTGTGAATGGGTGCTCCCCTTTGCACTATACGGATGCGCTTGAGGGTGTCATTCAGTGCATGAGTTACCCGGCGTCTGCGGTCTTGACCGGCCGCCACCAGAGTTGCCTGCCAACGAGTCTTGAGTGTGCCCCATGAATCAGTCGCAACCAAGCTCTTGCACGATGCGGCCAACGCCGTTCGCAGCGACGCCACGCTTTCCGGGTCTGCTAGTAGGCTCGTGTCCATGCGCCACGTAACTGTACGTGTAGTGTCCTCACCAAAGTCGAGCCTGACTGACAAGGGGTGGTGATCGGAAATCACCGGCGTGCCGGCAGGGAACGCGAGAGCCTCGCAGCTGACGATAAAAGAAGCGAGCTCAGGTGGAAACCAGAATTTGTCTATCCGACTGGCTGACTGCTCTCTTGCACGTCGCTCCAAAGGCATCCCCGTGAAGCTGCACCCACGCGTCAGACAAACGGAACTGAGTCACGAGGTCGCGGAGGCACCGGAATAACGGCGACCGTGACCCTGTCCGCGGACGTCACGGTCGATGTTAAGAACACAATTGAAGTCACCGACTATAAAATTGGGGTAGGGATCAAGGAGGAATGAGTCGAGGCGCTCAAAAAAATCGGAACTACTAGACTGTCGTGCTGGCGCGTATACAACCAACGCACGCACCCGCCGCTGGTTTAGTGTGAAGTCGACTGCAAGAGTGCGGCCGTCCAGCCCGAAAGTGCAATGAGCACCCGCGCGCAGGCAGGGTTTACAAAAACGACACCAATACCGCACATGTGAGAATCAGTCAACGAAAAATAAGCAAAAACAGAAAACCGGGTAGTGAAATTCAGCACATGAAGTAAAGTACGAAAATTGCATTCCTGTAAAAACAGGATGTCGACGCTCCTAGCCCTGGAAAAGTGCATCACCTCTCTCTGTCTGTCTACGGATTGAAATGCCCGAACATTCAGGGAGAGGAGATGCACAACCGCCATGACTGCCAAGAGCACCGATGGCATAACGTACAACCTAAAGAGCGCTGCCATGGGCGGCGCTTGACGCGCGCGGCACTTTTTTTGCTACAGCGTTCGTTAACGGGCCCTTCGGATTCCGATGATTGAGGGTGGGCACGTTTGAAGTGGGGCCTGGAAAAGTCCATTGTTTCGTGGTCGTCGGCGCTTACGGCCTGGCTCACCGACTGCTGCGTGGTCTTGGCGACGCTCGCAGCTGAAGCCGATGCCGACGCCAGGGTCGCCGACCGGAGGGTGTGGCTGGCTGGTGATGGGAAGCGCGCGTCGTCCGCACCGTGAGGATTCGTCGTCCCTGACGCCTGCCCGCATGTCAAGTCGCCTGTCAGGCGAAGCGGCGTGACTTTGTCCGCTACCTCCTCCAGCTCGGCCGACGTCACGCTCGACTCGTCGCCGCTGCTCTCGTAGTCGTAGGAAACTGTGGCGGGTGGCGGCGGCAAGGGTTCCGCGAAAACTGCAGCAAACGGCTCCGCCTCCTTTGAAGGCGTCCCCTCGCGCTGCTCCTTCCCGGGCACCTCCGTCGCGGGGGTGGGCTCGGGCTCCCTCGGGCGGCTGCTCGTAGGGTCCTCGTCGCCAACCGACGTCCGGACGGCTGGTGTGCTCCGTGTTTCTGCGGCCACGTTGTCTTTGGTCGGGTCTTTCCTCGAGGCGGCGGCCGCCGCATACACACCGTGGCCGCAGGCAGTCCGCTGTGGCGTGGCTTCCACCGCAGCGCCTGCAAGCCGCTCCGCATCCGGCCGTGTCGTGGCCGAACACCTCGCAGCGAGCGCACCGTGGCGTTCGACACGCCGCGCCGATGTGGCCGTCCTGCCCGCAGCGGGAACACACCTTCCGGACGCCTCGGTAGTCAAACATGACGCGGTGGACCTGGACGGTCAGGAAGTTCGGCACCGCCTGCTTCATCTCGATCCGGACAACGCGCGTCCCGTTGCCGACGTGACGACGGCCCTTGAGGACGGGATGGGTGATGTCAAGCACCTTGCCGTAGGAGCTCAGTGCCGCCGCCAGCGCCGCGTCTCCCACGAACAGCGGCACACGAAAAGCCGTCACGTGGACCACGGCGGGACCCACGCAGGCTACTGGGACGGAAGTGCCGTTCAGGTTGAAGGCGGCTTCCACAATCATCTTCTCCGCCGCCGCAGCCGAGGCCATTTCGACGCAGAACTTCGTGCCTCCATGGGGCTGGAGGCTCTCTAGCCTCTTCGGGCCGACAACCGACTCTATGCCGTCGACGATGTCGTCAGCTGTCGCGTCGGAAGTAACTTGAAACTTTAAACAGTGCGCCTTTGGGGGCGGCGCATGGAAGACCGGAGGGGCAGCAGGACCCGGGCCTCCCATGACGTCACGAGCGGCCGGCTGGGCTGCTGCTTGCATGAACTTCACGCAGTTTGCCCGAGCATCGGCACAGGCACGGCGCCTGGGCTGGGAGGCTGGTTGCGGTACCTCCGAATCGCAGTGGATCCGGGGCCCGCCTGCACCTGTCGTTGAAACTTCTCAGGAAGCCGCGCCCAAAAACCTCGCTGGGTCTGGACGAGATCGGGCGTAGAAAGAAAAGTTTATTTTTTCTAATGTCAACAAAAGTACAAAACAAAACGGCTGAACTCAAAGGTCTGATGTCACATGCACATGCGCAGTGCCGCTGCACCCCGCACGTCAGTAGGGCAATAAGAAAGCCGATACTCGACCGCCGCGCAGGACGATGAAGTATGCCGACCACTTGCGCAAAAACTCCGCCTCGCTCATAGACAGTGCGTCCACGCATGTTTGCTCAAAGAGGCGCGTGCGGAGGCGCTGCAACATCGGAAACATTGCTCTTTGCGGACGCCCATTTAAGGAAGCCGCTCCACGCTGCCGCCACAAAACGAACATGCCGACACACAAGAGCATATTTGTCAACAGTTCGCGTGAACTAGTGCGCGCTTCGAGGCGGGTTAAAAACATGCGTGACACCAGTATCCAAAAGGTGCGCGCAACTACACACTCAAACATAGCGTGCCGCAATGTTTCTAAGAGACCGCATTGCGGGCATCGGGCGGAGGGCGCCACGCCCCAAGCCGCAAGGCGGTCTCTTGTGGGCAGGACCCGCCAGCCTCGCAACAAGCCGAAGTCCCTGATGTCTGCAGGAAGTGCAGGTGAGGTCAGTTGGCGCCAGCGCGCCCGTCTCGTTTTCTGGAGTTGTTCGCGGGTGAGCTCTGCTACCGTTAGTGCCTCACACATCCTGGAGGGCGGGGTTTCATCAACATCCAGATCGGGCACGCTGGCAGACAACGACGCCAGTGTGCGACGCACATTAACGAAGAATTCTGGCGGTTGCTCGGCTGTAGGGCCAACCACGTGTTGTGTAAAAAAAAACATTACGCGCTGTACCCAGAAAGTATGCGATGAGTGTTCTCCCGGGATAGTCTGGGTTGCGCACAAGATCGCGTAAACCTCGCAAGGCGAGTACATTACACATGGTGCGGATGCAAGGTATACTAAACCCACCCATGTACGATGGAAGGCGCATGAACATTCGTGACACAAGTTCGGTTTTGCCCGCCCAAACGAAAGAGCCACAGGCCGAGGTTAGCCTGCGAGCAAACGTGCGCGGTGGGTTTGCGACGCGGGCGACAAAAAAACATGCGGCTAGGATTGTGGACTTAACTATATAGCAGCGCTCTGCCATTGAAAGGCGGAAAGTTGACGCCACCGAGAGGCGTTTCTTAGCGTTCGTGCGGAGGTTAGTCCAGGTTTCGCGGGCTACTTCTCCGCTGGCGAGGAATACTACTCCCAGGACTTTCACTCCCTGCACCCACTCCACCTCGCCCGCAAGGTTCGGTGTGAAGGTGCCAAACCTTAGTGCCTTGCTTTTCCTGTTCAATAGGGCCCCCGATATCTCGCTGTACTCGAGAAACAGCCGCGCAAAAGCGGCGTAGCTATCCTCGTCCTTGAGGAAAAGCGACACGTCATGGGCGTAGGCCGATACCTTGATTTGGCCCTGGCCAGGCAGAGGGAAGCCGCGTATGGATGGGCTGTCGTTAATGCGCCGGATGAGTGGATCCAGGCATAACACGAAGAATGTTGGGGAGAGAGGGCATCCTTGCCTTATGCCCCGGGTGACTGAGAAGGGAGCGCTCTGGTGGCCGTTTACGGAGAGACGAGCATTCAGGTCTGCGTAAAGTAAGCGCAGCCTGTTGACAATTTGCGGAGGGAATCCGAAGGCTTCAAGGACTCCGAACAGATACGAGTGTTCCACCCGATCGAATGCTTTCGCCTGGTCAAGCGAAACAAAGCACCCGCTGAAGCCCGTCTTGCTGGCAAATGTGAGGAGGTATCTAGTGAGTGCCAATGCATCAAACACAGAGCGGTCAGGCACGCTGCTGGTTTGAGCCCGGTGGATTAGGTGAGGTAGGATCGTCCGCATTCTTGTGTTCAGTAAAGATGTGACTATTTTGTAGTCTGCGTTTAAGAGGCTTATGGGCCGCCATGCTTGCGGGTCGGAGGGGTCACCGCCCGCTTTCGGAATGAGTATGATGCGACATTCGCGAAAAGAGTTTGGACGTAACCCATTCGCGAGGAAGCCGTTGACCATCTTCAGGAGCGCTCCTTGGATCTCGTAAAAAAACTTTGAATAAAAACTTGTTGGAATGCCGTCTAGACCGGGGGCAGAGGCTGCATTCATACTCTGCAGGATGGCGTGCAGCTCTTGGCTTGTGGCTGGTGCGCAAAGGTTTTCATGCAACTCTTCAGCTACTCGTGGCAAGTTTCCAAAAAAACTTTGTAGAAGCCCGTCATAACCCTCTTCAAGATGTAGCCAACTGTCCGTTCGAAAGTTCGAAAAGTGGCTTGCGAAGACCGTGCAGATATCGGCCGTGGTTTTGCTTTGGGTGCCGTCTGGGAGTGTCACGAAAGGCACAGTAACGGGAGCGAATTCCTCTGCCGTGCCTGCGCGTGCGTGTCGTAGCACAGCCGGGTCTGATACCGGCCGCCCGAGCTGGTGTGCACGACTAGCTGCCCGTGATGACTGGCAGAGCAACACGTGGCAACGTGCTTTAAGTAGACTCACGTAATCGCTCATGGCAAAGGTTAAGGGCGCTCCCCTTTGCACTATACGGATGCGCTTGAGGGTGTCATTCAGTGCATGAGTTACCCGGCGTCTGCGGTCTTGACCGACCGCCACCAGAGTTGCCTGCCAACGAGCCTTGAGTGTGTCCCATGAATCAGTCGCAACGAAGCTCTTGCACGATATTGCCAACGCCGTACGCAGTGACGCCATGCTTTCCGGGTCCGCCAGTAGGCTCGTGTCCATGCGCCACGTAAAAGTACGCGGGGGTGTCCTCACCAAAGTCGAGCCTGACTGACCAGGGGTGGTGATCGGAAATCACCGGCGTGCCTGCAGGGAACGCGAGAACTTCGCAGCTAACGACAAAAGAAGCGAGCTCTGGTGGAAAATAGAATTTGTCTAGCCGACTCGCTGACTGTGCTCTCTCCCACGTCGCTCCAAAGGCATCCCCGTGAAGCTGCACCCACGCGTCAGACAAGCGGAACTGAGTCACGAGATCGCGCGCAGCGCGGGGGCACCGCAATAACGGCGACCGTGACCCTGTCCGCGGACGTCACGGTCGATGTTAAGTACACAATTGAAGTCACCGACGATGAAAGTGGGGTAGGGATCAAGGAGGAATGAGTCGAGGCGCTCAAAAAAATCAGAACTACTAGTCTGCCGTGCTGGCGCATATACAACCAACGCACGTACCCGCCGCTGGTTTAGTGTGAAGTCGACCGCAAGAGTGCGGCCGTCCAGCCCGAAAGTGCAATGAGCACCCGCGCGCAGGCAGGGGTTTACAAAAACGACACCAACACCGCACATATGAAAATCAGTCAACGAAAAATAAGCAAAAACAGAAAACCGGGTGGTGAAATTCAGCACATCAAGTGAAGTACGGAAGTTGCATTCCTGTAAAAACAGGATGTCGACGCCCCTAGCCCTGGCAAAGTGCATCACCTCTCTCTGTCTGTCTACGGATTGAAATCCCCGAACATTCAGGGAGAGGAGATGCACAACCGCCATGACAGCCAAGAGCACCGACGGCATAACATGCAACCTAAAGAGCGCTGCCATTGGCGGCGCTTGACGCGCGCGGCACTTTTTTACTACAACGTTCGTTAACTTTCCCTTCATATTCCGATGATTTGGGGTGGGCAAGTTTGAAGTCTGGTCGGTAAAAGTCCATATTTTCGGGGTCGTCGGCGCTTGTGGCCTCGCTCACCGGTTGCTGCGTGGTCTTGGCGACGCTCGCAGCTGAAGCCGATGCCGACGCCAGGGTCGCCGATGGGAGGGTGTGGCTGGCTGGTGACGGGAAGCGCGCGTCGTTCGCACCTCCAGGAGTCGTCGGTCCTGACACCTGGCCGCACGTCAAGTCGCCTGTCAGGCGAAGCGGCGTGACTTTGTCTGGTACGTCCACCAGGTCGCCCGACGCCACGCTCGACTCATCGCCGCTGCTGCTCTCGGTGTTGAAGGAAGCTGTGCGTGGTAGCGGCGGCAAGGGTTCCGCGAAAACAGCACCGAACGGCTCCACCTCGTTTGAAGGCGTCCCCTCGAGCTGCTCCTTCACGGGCAGCTCCGTCGCGGGGGTGGGCTCGGGCTCCCTCGGGCTGCTGGTCGTAGGGTCCGCGTCGGCAACAGGCGTCCGGACGGTTGGTGTGCTCCGCGTTTCTGCGACCACGTTGTCCTTGCTCGGTTCCCTTCTCGAGGCGGCGGCCGCCGCATAGGACCGTGGTCGCAGGCAGTCCGCTGTGGCGTGGCTTCCACCGCAGCGCCTGCAAGCCGCTCCGCATCCGGCCGTGTCGTGGCCGAACACCTCGCAGCGAGCGCACCGCGGCGTTCGACACGCCGCGCCGATGTGGCCGTCCTGCCCGCAGCGAGAACACACCTTCCGGACGCCTCGGTAGTCAAACATGACGCGGTGGCCCTGGACGGTCAAGAAGTTCGGCACCGCCTGCTTCATCTCGATCCGGACCACGCGCGTCCCGTTGCCGACGTGACGACGGCCCTTGAGAACGGGATGGGTGATGTCAAGCACCTTGCCGTAGGAGCTCAGTGCCGCTGCCAGCGCCGCGTCTCCCACGAACAGCGGCACACGAAAAGCCGTCACGTGGACCACGGCAGGACCCACGCAGGCTACTGGGACGGAAGTGCCGTTCACGTTGAAGGCGCCTTCCACGAGCATCTTCTCCGCCGCCGCAGCCGAGGCCATGGCGACGCAGAACTTCATGCCTCCATTGTGCTGGTGGCTCTCTAGCCCTTTCGGGCCGACAACCAACTCGATGCCGTCGACGATGTCGTCAGCTGTCGCGTCGGAAGTAACTGTAAACGAAAAACAATGCGCCTTTGGGGGCGGCGCACGGAACACCGGAGGGGCAGCAGGTCCCGGGCCTCCCATGACGTCACGGGTGGCCGGCTGGGCTGCTGCTTGCACGACCTTCACGCAGTTTGCCCGAGCACCGGCAAAGGCACGGCGCCTGGGCAGGGAGGCTGGTTGCGGTACCTCCGGGTCGCAGTGGATCTGGGGCCCGCCTGCACTTATCGTTGAAACTTCTCAGGAAGCCAGCGCCGAAAAAACTTCGCTGGTTCTGGACGAGCTCGGGCATAGAAAGAGAAGTTTATTTTTTTCGAAAGGAACAAAAATACGAAACAAAACAGTTGAACTGAAGTCTGATCTTTCAAGCACATGCGCAGTGACGCAGCACTGAGCACGTCAGTATGGCAGTATGAAAGCCGATACTCGACCGCCGCGCAGGACGTTAAAGTATGTCGACCATTTGCGCAAGAACTCAGCCTCGCTCATTGTCAGTGCGTCCACGCATGCTTGCTCAAAGAGGCGCGTGCGGAGGCGCTGCAACATTGGAAACATTGCTCTTTGCGGACGCCCATTTAAGGAAGCCGCTCCACGCTGCCGCCACAAAACGAACATGCCGACACACTAGAGCATATTTGTAAACAGTTCGCGTGAACTAGTGCGCGCTTCGAGGCGGGTTACGAACATTCGTGACACTAGTACCCAAAAGGTGCGCGCCACTACACAGTCGAACATTGCGTGCCGCAATGTTTCTAAGAGACCGCACTGCGGGCATCGGGCGGAGGGCGCCACGCCCCACACCGCAAGGCGGTCTCTTGTGGGCAGGACCCGCCAGCCTCGCAGCCAGCCGAAGTCCCTGACATCTGCAGGAAGCGCAGCTGAGGTCAGTTGGCGCCAGCGTGCCCGTCTCGTTTTCTGGAGTTGTTCGCGTGTCATCTCAGCTACCGTTAGTGTTTCACACATCCTGGAGGGCGGGGTTTCATCAACATCCAGATCGGGCACGCTGGCAGACAACGACGTCAGTGTGCGACGCACGTTAACGAAAAATACTGGCGGCCGCTCGGCTGTAGGGCCAACCACGTGTTGTGTAAAAAACACGTTACGCGCTGTACCCAGAAAGTATGTGAGGAGTGTTCTCCCGGGATAGTCTGGGTTGCGTACAAGATCTCGTACTCCTCGCAAGGCGAGCACATTGCACATAGTGCGGATACAAGGTATACCAAACCCACCCATGTACGATGGAAGGCGCATGAACATTCGGGACACAAGTTCGGTTTTGCCCGCCCAAACGAAAGAGCCACAGGCCGAGGTTAGCCTGCATGCGAGCAAACGTGCGCGGTGGGTTTGCGACGCGGGCGACAAAACAACATGCGGCTAGGATTGTAGACTTAACTATATAGCAGCGCTCTGCCATTGAAAGGCGGAACGTTGACGCCACCGAGAGGCGTTTCTCAGCTTTCGTGCGGAGGTTAGTCCAGGTTTCGCGGGCTACTTCTCCACTGGCGAGGAATACTACTCCCAGGACTTTCACTCCCTGCACCCACTCCACCTCGCCCGCAAGGTTAGGTGTGAAGGTGCCAAACCTTAGTGCCTTGCTTTTTGGCCTGTTCAATAGGGCCCCTGATATCTCGCTGTACTCGAGAAACAGCCGCGAAAAAGCGGCGTAGCTATCCTCGTCCTTGAGGAAAAGCGACACGTCGTCGGCGTAGGCCGAAACTTTGATTTGGCCCTGGCCAGGCAGAGGGAAGCCGCGTATGGATGGACTGTCGTTAATGCGCCGGATGAGTGGATCCAGGCATAACACGAAGGATGTTGGGGAGAGAGGGCATCCTTGCCTTATGCCCCGGGTGACTTAAAGCCCCTCAATAAACTAAAAGTAAAGACATCTCGTCCCTCCTCCTCCTATGCCGGCGCTCCTTCTCTCGGCTCCTCCCGGGCGCCGACGGTGGCGGCACCTAGGCCGGGGGAAGCTAGCAGACGCTCCCAACGCTCGCCCTTTGGCGCGCAGTAGACCGTGCGTGCGTTTTCTGCCTTGTCTTCTCTCGAAATGAGATCATGGCATGGGAGATGAAGAATTAGTTACTCAAATAACTGCCCCCAGCATCGTTGGATTCCTTTATCGAAACTTTTTGTACCGCGATCGATGTGATTCGGTGGAAGTGGCGTGCGCGGCCGAGAATATCCTCAGAGTGTTGTTCCTCAATGCTCGCGCTTCGGCGCGCAGTGGACCGCCCGCTCGAATCAACTTTTTGCGTTTTCTGCCTTCGATTCAGCCGCAATGCGATCATGATATGGGAGATTAAAAAAATATAGGTATACTCAAACAACTGCCCTGACCTATGCTGCACTGCTTTATCGGAACTTTTTGAACTGCGATCGCTCTGATTGCGGTGCACACGGTGGAAATAGACACCTTTAGCATATCGTGTACCATGTTACCGTTACTGGAGTACCGGGAGACCGCCCACCACCGGTGAGCACCCTCTGATTGGTCCGGATGCTGCAGGCGTGCGTGTAGCTGCTCGGTACGTGGTGCCATCTGGCACCGTCAAGGCGATGTGTGCATGCGCATTGGCTGCGCGCGGGCTCCCGGTACTCCGGTACTGGTAACGGGAACACGGTACACGGTATGCTAAAGGTGTCTAATAGCATGCGCGAGTGAGCTCGGCGTCTTTTGCCAAATCTTAACCATAATTAACTCCGAAAATGGGAAGTGGTACGGCGTACAAATAGACGTGCGGCCTAGGCTTTATATGAATGGATGGCGGTGTAATGCTGCCATAGTATATTCTCTCAAAAGCGCGTTTGCTCGGGCAATCGGCTCTGCGTAGGTTCCTATTTACCTAAGTTGCAAATTTTTTTTATTGCAGGAAAGCCTAGCGGTTATTTCAGAGTTACTATATATCTCGGACACTTCGCAGGCTAACGATGCCCTAGTTGCGCACTGTTACACAGTTGTGACGAGAATAATTTTGATGTAGGGTTAATTGTTTGGGTTGAGTAACAGCAATTAAAAAAGGCTTTTGACCGCTGCATCGCGCGCAGCTACAGCGCTTTACGACCCACTCTAATGCTTGTTTAAGTGATTGTCATCTTGGGTCAGCATACGCAATAATGGCTTATAAGAGGACACTGTCTTCAATCGTGTAATTGCCATGCATAATGCGCAACAGTCTGGACTGCCGCAGTTCATTAATCGCTTTCGGTCGAAGCAGCGCGAAAAAAGTTCGAGCTGAAAAACAAAAACTCAAATTCACTCAGTCCAGTTCGAAGCAAAACGTTGTCCGTTTAGGAAGTTGCTTCACGCGAAAGTTGAAAACACACAAAAAAAAGTATGCAACTATGTTTGACGGAGGTCCTCGCATGCATTCTCAAGTATTATCCAAGCAGATATCGAGTATTCAAGCGATAGTTCGGTCGCTATTCCTGGGCACAGTAACGACCAATTTTGGTATGAACCCTGCCAGAACAAATGCGGTCAGCAGTGCGCGCAGCATGAATGCTAGTCCTGCACCGCGAGCAGCATGAACAGCGGGGGCTTCAACAGCGAGGACCGCCCCTTTGGAATCGAGTTCGTGCGCGAAGGAGTCCAGCTGCAACAAAACAAATACGTCCAGCGATGCGCGCAACATCAACCCTAGCTAGACCTGCACCGCGAGCAGCGTAAACAGCAGACTTCAAACAAAATGAAGCGCAAGTTCTGAGTCGAGCCCGCGAACGAGTCCGACATCAACCACGAATACGCCACGAAACGCGCGCTACAACAAAGCTACGCTTGCAGAGCCTAGCTGAGCCAGCAGCGTGAAAGGCGGGGCAAAGACAACGAGCAGCAAGGCTTTTGTAGCCCGCGAGCGAACAAATCCATCTACAACCATGCCAGATGGCATTAAGTGCGAAGAAAGACTGCAGTCGCTCGCGCTTCACACCAAATTCTCCGAAAAAAAAAAAAAACGCTACTGACAACTGAAGAGCGGCACTCGCATCGTAAAGACAGGGACCCAGATCATTATCAATGCTTTCCCGGCCGATCCTATGCAGCCAAACCTTTCGGCGAGCCGCGTTGCTTTTTGCGGACGTAATGACGAAAAACCTTCCCAACTGCCTCCTCGGCTGTTGCATCCGCAAGTGCAACAAAAGCTCGGCGTCGCCGCAGCGCGTAGACACCGTCAAAGCTGGGAAAACGCTCCCGCCAAAACTGTGTTGCAAAAGGAAACGAAGCCCCGGCAATGGCGCCGGCGTCTGCTGCGGAGCCAAAAAGCGCGCGCTAACACGTGACCATGGCGCGTCAGCCAATGAGAGGCTCGATTACCCGGCGGCGCGCTAGGAGAGGAGGTGTGTCGGAAAGTTCAAAGCTTTTCGCTAATTTTGTTTCATTGAGGGGCTTTAGAGTGACTGAGAAGGGAGCGCTCTGGTGGCCGTTTACGGAGAGATGAGCGTTCAGGTCTGCGTAAAGTAGGCGCAGCCTGCTGACAATTTGCGGCGGGAATCCGAAGGCTTCGAGGACTCCGAACAAATACGAGTGTTCCACCTGATCGAATGCTTTCGCCTGATCGAGCGAAACAAAACACCCGGTGAAGCCCGTCCTGCTGGCAAATGTGAACAGGTCTCTTGTGAGTGCCAATGCAGAAACCACAGAGCGGTCAGGCACGCTGCTGGTTTGAGCCAGGTGGATTAGGTGAGGCAGGATCGTCCGCATTCTTCTGTTTAGTAAAGATGCGACTATTTTGTAGTCTGTGTTTAAGAGGCTTATGGGCCGCCATGCTTGCGGGCCGGAGGGGTCACCGCCCGCTTTCGGAATGAGTATGATGCGACATTCGCGGAAAGAGTTCGGACGTAACCCATCCGCGAGAAAGCCGTTGACCATTTTCAGCAGTGCTCCTTGGATCTGGTAAAAAAACGTTGAATAAAAACTTGTTGGAATGCCGTCTGGCCGGGGGCAGAGGCTGCATTCATACTCTGCAGGATGGCGTGCAGCTCTTAGCTTGTGGCTGGTGCGCAAAGGTTTTCATGCAGCTCTTCAGCTACTCGTGGCAAGTTTCCAAAAAAGCTTTCTAGAAGCCCGTCATAACCATCTTGAAGATTTAGCCAACTGTCCGTAGAGAACAGGTTCGAGAAGTGACTTGCAAAGATCGTGCAGATATCGGGCGCGGTTTTGCTTTGGGTGCCGTCTGGGAGTGTCACGAAAGGCACAGTAGCGGGAGCTAATTCCTCTGCCGTGCCTGCGCGTACGTGTCGTAGCACAGCCGGGTGTGATATAGGCCGCCCGAGCTGGTGTGCGTGACTAGCTGCCCGTGATGACTGGCAGAGCAACACGTGGTAACGTGCTTTAAGTAGGCTCAGGTAATCGCTCATGGCAAAGGTTAAGGGTGCTCCCCTTTGCACTATATGGATGCGCTTGAGGGTGTCATTCAGTGCATGAGTTACCCGGCGTCTGCGGTCTTGACCGGCCGCCACCAGAGTTGCCTGCCTACGAGCCTTGAGTGTGTCCCATGAATCAGTCGCAACGAAGCTCTTGCACGATGCGGCCAACGCCGTACGCAGTGACGCCATGCTTTCCGGGTCCGCCAGTAGGCTCGTATCCATGCGCCACGTAACAGTACGTGGGGTGTCCTCACCAAAGTCGAGCCTGACTGACAAGGGGTGGTGATCGGAAATCACCGGCGTGCCTGCAGGGAACGCGAGAACTTCGCAGCTAACGACAAAAGAAGCGAGCTCTGGTGGAAAATAGAATTTGTCTACCGACTCGCTGACTGTGCTCTCTCCCACGTCGCTCCAAAGGCATCCCCGTGAAGCTGCACCCACGCGTCAGACAAGCGGAACTGAGTCACGAGATCGCGGAGCGCGGAGGCACCGCAATAACGGCGACCGTGACCCTGTGCGCGGACGTCTCGGTCGATGTTAAGTACACAATTGAAGTCACCGACGATGAAAGTGGGGTAGGGATCAAGGAGGAATGAGTCGAGGCGCTCAAAAAAATCAGAACTACTAGTCTGCCGTGCTGGCGCGTATACAACCAACGCACGTACCCGCCGCTGGTTTAGTGTGAAGTCGACCGCAAGAGTGCGGCCGTCCAGCCCGAAAGTGCAATGAGCACCCGCGCGCAGGCAGGGGTTTAAAAAAACGACACCAACACCGCACATATGAAAATCAGTCAACGAAAAATAAGCAAAAACAGAAAACCGGATGGTGAAATTCAGCACATCAAGTGAAGTACGGAAGTTGCATTCCTGTAAAAACAGGATGTCGACGCCCCTAGCCCTGGCAAAGTGCATCACCTCTCTGTCTGTCTACGGATTGAAATCCCCGAACATTCAGGGAGAGGAAATGCACAACCGCCATGACTGCCAAGAGCACCGACGGCATAGCATACAACCTAAAGAGCGCTTCCATGGGTGGCGCTTGGCGCGCGCGGCACTTTTTTGCTAGAACGTTCGTTAACAGTCCCCTCGGATTCCGATGATTGGGGGTGGGCACGCTTGTAGTCGGGTCTTGAGAAGTCCATATTTTCGGGGTCGTCAGCGCTTGTGGCCTTGCTCACCGGTTGGTGCGTGGTCTTGGCGACGCTCGCAGCTGAAGCTGATGCCGACGCCAGGGTCGCCGATGGGAGGGTGTGGCTGGCTGGTGAAGGGAATGCGTCGTCCGCACCTCGAGGAGTCGTCGGCCCTGACACCTGCCCGCACGTCAAGTCGCCTGTCAGGCGAAGCGGCGTGACTTTGTCTGGTACGTCCACCAGGTCGCCCGACGCCACGCTCGACTCGTCGCCGCTGCTCACGGTGTCGTAGGTGTCTCTTCCGGGAAGCGGCGGCAAGGGCTCGGCGAAAACTGCAGCGAACGGCTCCACCTCGTTTGAAGGCGTCCCCTCGCGCTGCTCCTCCACGGGCACCCCTGTCGCGGGGGCGGGCTCGGGCTCCCTCGGGCGGCTGGTCTTTGGGCCTGCGTCGGCAACAGGCGTCCGGACGGTTGGTGGGCTCCGCGTTTCTGCGGCCACGTTGTCCTTACTCGGTTCGTTCCTCGAGGCGGCGGCCGCCGCATAGGACCGTGGCCGCAGGCAGTCCGCTGTGGCGTGGCTTCCACCGCAGCGCCTGCAGGCCGCTCCGCATCCGGCCGTGTCGTGGCCGAACACCTCGCAGCGAGCGCACCGCGGCGTTCGACACGCCGCGCCGATGTGGCCGTCCTGCCCGCAGCGGGAACAGACCTTCCGGACGCCTCGGTAGTCAAACATGACGCGGTGGCCCTGGACGGTCAAGAAGTTCGGCACCGCCTGCTTCATCTCGATCCGGACCACGCGCGTCCCGTTGCCGACGTGACGACGGCCCATGAGGACGGGATGGGTGATGTCAAGCACCTTGCCGTAGGAGCTCAGTGCCGCCGCCAGCGCCGCGTCTCCCACGAACAGCGGCACACGAAAAGCCGTCACGTGGACCACGGCAGGACCCACGCAGGCTACTGGGACGGAAGTGCCGTTCACATTGAAGGCGCCTTCCACGAGCATCTTCTCTGCCGCCGCAGCCGAGGCCATGGCGACGCAGAACTTCATGCCTCCATGGTGCTGGAGGCTCTCTAGCCTTTTCGGGCCGACAACCGACTCGATGCCGCCGACGATGTCGTCAGCAGTCGCGTCGGAAGTAACTGAAAACTGGGAACAGTGCGCCTTTGGGGGCGGCGCACGGAACACAGGAGGGGCAGCAGGTCCCGGGCCTCCCATGACGTCACGGGCGGCCGACTGGGCTGCTGCTTGAAGGTCTCGAAGTTGCCCGAGCACCGGCCAAGGCACGGCGCCTGGGCGGGGAGGCTGGTTGCAGAACCTCCGGGTCGCAGTGGATCCGGAGCCCGCCTGCACTTGTCGTTGAAACTTCTCAGGAAGCCAGCGCCGAAAAAAAAATCTTCGCTGGTTCTGGACGAGCTCGGGCGTAGAAAGAGAAGTTTATTTTTTCTAATGTCAAAAAAAGTACAAAACAAAACGGCTGAACTCAATGCTCTCATCAGTCAAGCACATGCGCAGTGACGCAGCACTGAGCACGTCAATAAGGCAGTAAGAAAGCCGACACTCGACCGCCGCGCAGGACGATGAAATATGTCGACCATTTGCGCAAGAACTCTGCCTCACTCATTGACAGTGCGTCCACGCATGCTTGCTCAAAGAGCCGCGTGCGGAGGCGCTGCAACATTGGAAACATTGCTCTTTGCGGAAGCCCATTTAAGGAAGCCGCTCCACGCTGCCGCCACAAAACGAACATGCCGACACACAAGAGCATATTTGTGAACAGTTCGCGTGAACTAGTGCGCGCTTCGAGGCGGGTTAAAAACATGCGTGACACCAGTATCCAAAAGGTGCGCGCAACTACACACTCAAACATAGCATGCCGCAATGTTTCTGAGAGACCGCATTGCGGGCATCGGGCGGAGGGCGCCACGCCCCAAGCCGCAAGGCGGTCTCTAGTGGGCAGGACCCGCCAGCCTCGCAACCAGCCGAAGTCCCTGATATCTGCAGGAAGTGCAGGCGAGGTCAGTTGGCGCCAGCGCGCCCGTCTCGTTTTCTGGAGTTGTTCGCTGGTGAGCTCTGCTACCGTTAGTGCCTCACACACCCTGGAGGGCGGGGTTTCATCAACATCCAGATCGGGCACGCTGGCAGACAACGACGCCAGTGTGCGACGCACATTAACGAAGAATTCCGGCGGCTGCTCGGCTGTAGGGCCAACCACGTGTTGTGTAAAAAACACATTACGCGCTGTACCCAGAAAGTATGCGATGAGTGTTCTCCCGGGATAGTCTGGGTTGCGCACAAGATCGCGTACTCCTCGCAAGGCGAGCACATTACACATGGTGCGGATGCAAGGTATACTAAACCCACCCATGAACGATGGAAGACGCATGACCATTCGTGACACAAGTTCGGTTTTGCCCGCCCAAACGAAAGAGCCGCAGGCCGAGGTTAGCCTGCGCGCAAACGTGCGCGGTGGGTTTGCGACGCGGGCGACAAAAAAACATGCGGCTAGGATTGTGGACTTAACTATATAGCAGCGCTCTGCCATTGAAAGGCGGAAAGTTGACGCCACTGAGAGGCGTTTCTCAGCATTCGTGCGGAGGTTAGTCCAGGTTTCGCGGGCTACTTCTCCGCTGGCGAGGAATACTACTCCCAGGACTTTTACTCCCTGCACCCACTCCACCTCGCCCGCAAGGTTCGGTGTGAAGGTGGCAAACCTTAGCGCCTTGCTTTTTCTCCTGTTCAATAGGGCCCCCGATATCTCGCTGTACTCGAGAAACAGCCGCGAAAAGGCTGCGTAGCTATCCTCGTCCTTGAGGAAAAGCGACACGTCGTCGGCGTAGGCTGAAACCTTGATTTGACCCTGGCCAGGCAGAGGGAAGCCGCGTATGGATGGGCTGTCGTTAATGCGCCGGATGAGTGGATCCAGGCATAACACGAAGAACGTTGGGGAGAGAGGGCATCCTTGCCTTATGCCCCGGGTGACTGAGAAGGGGGCGCTCTGGTGGCCGTTTACGGAGAGACGAGCATTCAGGTCTGCGTAAAGTAAGCGCAGCCTGCTGACAATTTGCGGTGAGAATCCGAAGGCTTCGAGGACTCCGAACAGATACGAGTGTTCCACCCGATCGAATGCTTTCGCCTGATCAAGCGAAACAAAGCACCCGCTGAAGCCCGTCCTGCTGGCAAATGTGAACAGGTCTCTTGTGAGTGTCAGTGCATCAAACACAGAGCGGTCAGGCACGCTGCTGGTTTGAGCCCGGTGAATTAGGTGAGGCAGAATCGTCCGCATTCTTTTGTTTAGTAAAGATGCGACGATTTTGTAGTCTGCGTTTAGGAGGCTTATGGGCCGCCATGCTTGCGGGTCGGAGGGGTCACCGCCCGCTTTCGGAATGAGTATGATGCGACATTCGCGGAAAGAGTTTGGACGTAACCCATCCGCGAGGAAGCCTTTGACCATCTTCAGGAGCGCTCCTTGGATCTCGTAAAAAAAAACTTTGCATAAAAACTTGTTGGAATGCCGTCTAGACCGGGGGCAGAGGCTGCATTCATACTCTGCAGGATGGCGTGCAGCTCTTGGCTTGTGGCTGGTGCGCAAAGGTTTTCATGCAACTCTTCAGCTACTCGTGGCAAGTTTCCAAAAAAGCTTTGTAGAAGCCTGTCATAACCATCTTGAAGATTTAGCCAACTGTCCGTAGAGAACAGGTTCGAGAAGTGACTTGCAAAGATTGTGCAGATATCGGACGCGGTTTTGCTTTGGGTGCCGTCTGGGAGTGTCACGAAAGGCACAGTAGCGGGAGCGAATTCCTCTGCCGTGCCTGCGCGTACGTGTCGTAGCACAGCCGGGTCTGATATAGGCCGCCCGAGCTGGTGTGCACGACTAGCTGCCCGTGATGACTGGCAGAGCAACACGTGGTACGTGCTTTGAGTAGGCTCAGGTAATCGCTCATGGCAAAAGTTAAGGGTGCTCCCCTTTGCACTATACGGATGCGCTTGAGGGTGTCATTCAGTGCATGAGTGACCCGGCGTCTGCGGTCTTGACCGGCTGCCACCAGAGTTGCCTGCCAACGAGCCTTGAGTGTGTCCCATGAATCAGTCGCAACGAAGCTTTTGCACGATGCTGCGAACGCCGTACGCAGCGAAGCCACGCTTTCCGGGTCCGCCAGTAGGCTCGTGTCCATGCGCCACGTAACAGTACGTGGGGTGTCCTCACCAAAGTCGAGCCTGACTGACAAGGGGTGGTGATCGGAAATCACCGGCGTGCCTGCAGGGAACGCGAGAATCTATCTCTGGAATCTACCTCGCTCTAGAATCTATTGAAAATTCGTCCCTGCAATCGTTCCGTACTCGTACAAAGCTCTCCTTGCGGTATGTGGACGATTGTTCCTGTGTGATTCCCCTCAAGGACGCCAAACCGTTTCTGGACCATCTAAATTCTTTTCAACCGAAAGTTCAATTCACAATGGAAGAAGTCTCCGAAAGGATTGCTTTTCGTGATGTCCTTGTTCTCCGCACTCCCGATGGTCTTGCCACTACTGTTTTCCGGAAACCCACACACATCGGGAAGCACTTGGATTTTCAATCGGCCCACCCCATTGGCCACAAACGTTCCGTCGCGTCCGCTGTATGCAGCCGTGCAGCTCGTCTCTGCTCCAGTCCCGGTCTGCGCTGTTCCGAGCTGGAAAAATTCCTCTTCGACCTCGAGAAGAATGGCTATCCTCGACAACCGCTGCACAACAAGCAACGTCGCTCTCTGAAACCTGCAGCCGAGCCCGACTCATCGGACAACAGAAGCGCGCGCGAGCGTTCCTTGCGCACATGCCGTCCAGCAAGCTGAAACAACAGCTCTGTCACGTAAAAGACCGTCTGCAGAGCCCACGTTTCCCCGGAGTGGTGTACAAAATCCCCTGCAAAAACTGCGATGCATCATACATTGGAGAACCAGGCGATTTCAGAAGAAGATTAAGAGAACACAAGAACCACGTCCACATATGTCGCACCCGCTGGCAGAGCATGCTCAAGAAATGAAGCACACCATTGACTGGGAGAACGCCACAATCTTAGATGCCATGAAACCCACATCGACCCGACTGCTTTTAGTCAAAAAAAGCATTGGAACCAATTGAATTTCCAAATGGTTCCAATTGGACTAGCTGAGTTTCCAACTGGTTCCAATTGGATGGCCCACTGGACTATCCAGTTGAACCAGTTGGGTTTCCAATTGGTGGGCCCAATTGGTCTTACCCACTGCATCCAATTGGACCGCCCAACTGCACCCAATTTTTCCAATGAATGTTTGCATTTTTGACAAAGGTAGAACCAATAGGGTTCCTATAATAAGAGCTATCAGCAGCTTAACCTACTAAATTGTATTCATCATCTACACCACAACTGCAGCTGAAATTAAATTAAATAACTGCGCTCCGTGGGCAAGCGCCACTGGCCCCAGCATGAGAGCCTCACAAATGGGGTATATAAGTTGGAGCAGAAGTATGTTCTCTGGACGTACATATTGAGCTAAGTTATGCTACTAGTGCCTGAATGTGCAGTTTTGCTTGTGTGTGATGTATGTGTGCCTGTTGGCTTTGATTTCCAAAAAAACATGTTAATTTCAATTCCGTAGAAAATGTTGATTGGCACTAGGCACCGCATCTTCCTACACTTCTCATAAATCAGTTTTCCTTTTCCACATTATAATATGTTAAGTTGTGGAAATATGTATGCAAGATTCTAGAGCATATTATTCACAAACATTTACTTACCCCTCTCAATGAACATAACATATTTTTTGAATATTTTCTGGGTGAAATAACTGCCTGGCCTAATGGGTCCAATTGGCTAGTCCAGTTGGGTCCAATTGGTCGGGGGCTAAAAACAACTGGAACCAATTGGTTCCAATGGTTTTTTTTTGACTGGGGAATCATGTGTGATGCCACAAGCGCCCTGCATCACTAGCGGCGGCCTGACGCTCGCTTGGAAAAAGAAGAGAAAAAAGGAGAGACACGAGGCGCGGCGCAAGCGGCGCGAGGAGACGAGCTCGAGCAACGGAGCAGGCGAGGCCACGGCTGAACGGCTTCTTGAACCCGGGTGACCAGGCCTGGGGAAGCTGTCCTTGCCCAGTTCAGGGCAACCAGGAGCCTGCTGCCTCTCGCTGCCTCGGAGAGCGGGCGCCGTGCCGGGCACAGGCAGGTGCTGCCTGCCCGGAGAACCTGCCGGCCTTGCTGCCGGATCGTGCGTACCGTCCCGTGGCTGGGACCTCCTGCTGAGACAGGGTTCCTTCCTGGCCGTGCCCGGGTGTCCAGACCTGGGCGGCCGTCTCCTTTCTAGTGCGTCGTCAGCGCCACTGTTGCTGGTGCTCCGCGCACGACTTCCGTCCGCAGTGAGAACAGCCCTGCGGAGGTTCTTGGCCCCGGCGCCTGTCTGGCGACGGGCGGCGCAATCTCACACCGGAGCCACTCCTCGACCCTCGGCCACACATCTCCATACCCATCAGTGACTGCTCTCCTATATTAAGTAAACCATTTTTGTTACATCTACGGACGTGCTCGGTCTGGGACGACTTTTCTGGATCCTCCGGGGCCCCACCTCGGAGGACGCTCGAACCTGCTGGGGGCCTTTTTCCCCTCACATCATGTCATTACCAGGTCGAAGGGTAATTCCCGGATAACTACGCCCACTCACTGCACTGTCAACTGCGCATATAAGAAGCGGCCCATTCCGTCCATCTTTCATTGTTGACAAGGGACCCGTAGGGGTCCCGAAACGTCATGTTTTTAAAAAAAACATCTTTGGCGAGTGTATGTTTTATTTTACCACTATGCTTCTCCCTCGCCGGACAGGATTCTGTCGAGCCCTTGACTACCTTGACTAGATTCAAGATGGCTGTCATTCTTTACGCTGAAGAAATCAACTGCATGACGGGCCACAAGTTCGACAATTCAGAACGGGTGATACAGGTGTGGCGGTTACAGCGAGGCAAAATTTTCAGCTGCTCCACGTGATTTTGTGACGTGGCTGTATGCGAAGTGTGGGATTTCGCTCGACAACGACGTTGGAACGATGTGCTGTGGGACCGCATGCCAGCAGCGATCGCGGCGACAGTGCTAGTGAGGACTATGGCGTAAGTGTCCAGTGAGTAGTACATTTTATTTTTGGAATTTGCCTACGGGCACGCCCGCGCGCGGCAGCTGATAGCGTCTAAGGATAAGCAGCGGAGGCTAATTAGCTATCGTGTCCCGCTATTAAAGGGGGGATCTTAAGGTACCTCAAAGCTTTTTTTTCTAATATGAGACATGGGGGGGAGGGGGGGTCGCCTTACAGTCATGTAAATACGGTTAGGAAGCTCCAATTGAAGTTTTTGTTTTACTACCAAGGCCACGAATCGACTGCAATACAGCAGGGCACCAGTATTTTTGTGTACGGTTGTAGAACACAATGTTTTCCCTGAGAAGCCTACCAGAAAGATGTTTAGATGAAATGTATTGATCAATTACGCTGTCCAACTTATTCTTGAATATGTTCCAAAGGAAACTACAATCCAAGCTCTGGCTTAGGTTAATAAAATCAGAATCAGAATAAAATCAGCCGTCCTTGTTAAAAAATCTTGTTAAAAAAGAAAACATTTCGAGGATGGCCTCTCTAAATTAAATAAGGAAAATGCCGAATACTGGCAACAATACAGGTGTTCTTACAATACCCCCGGGATGAAAAGGCGCCATCCTGGCGGCCTAAGGGCACGAGACGATAGCTGGGGCGTAGAACGGCTTCAGGCGGTCCAAGTGCACAATTTCACGGCCGCGGCAGCGATGATGAGACGAATGCGTGATGGGCTCCACGAGATAGTTAACTGGCGATGTCTGCTGAACAACGCGATAGGGGCCCTGGTATTTGCTCAGTAGTTTTGTAGACTGTCCTGGGCTGGAGGAGGGCACCCAAAGCCAAACCAAAGATTCAGGAAGATGGGGCAGCGACAGACCGGGAGAAGCGGCGCGGGAGCTTTTATGACGGTGCTGGTCGTGTGAAGTAAAAGAACGGGCGAGTTGACGGCATTCTTCGGCATGCGCAGCGGCCTGAGAAACGGTTGTAAATTCGGACGAATCGGGGCGGTAAGGAAGTACGGTGTCCGTGATGGAGGAAGGCTCGCGTCCGTACAGAAGAAAATACGGGGAAAAACCAGTAGTGGCTTGCGTTGCAGAGTTGTAGGCATATGTAACGAAAGGTAGAACGCGGTCCCAGTCTGAGTCATCGGCAGAAATGTACTTGGCCATCATGTCGCCGAGGGTCCGGTTAAAGCGCTCGGTCATGCCGTTCGTTTGCGGATGGTACGAAGACGTCGTGCGGTGAACGATGACACTCCCGAAGGAGGGCTTCCACGACGCCGGACAAGAAGACGCGACCCCGGTCGCTGAGCAATTCCTGAGGCGCACCGTGACGAAGAATGATGTGCTGAAGTATGAAACCGGCTACGTCAGAGGCCGTCGCAGCTGGCAACGGGGCAGTTTCGGCATAGCGCGTGAGATGATCAATGGCGACGATGATCCAGCGGTGCCCTGCGGCAGTGATGGGAAGAGGGCCATAAAGGTCAATTCCAATACGGTCGAATGGCCGTGCGGGACACGGTAAAGGTTGCAGAGGTGCAGGTGAGTGCGGTGGTGGGTTCTTGCGACGCTGGCATTCCAGGCAAGAGGGTACGTACTGGCGGACAAAACGGTACATGCCCCGCCAATAATACCGAAGGCGTAGGCGGGTAAAAGTTTTCAGCAGACCGGCATGAGCGCATTGCGGGTCGTCATGATAACTGGCACAAATGGCGGAGCGGAGATGCCTTGGAATCACGAGCAGCCATTTGCGACCATCGGGGAGGTAGTTCCGACGGTACAGCAGCTGGTCACGCACGACAAAGTGATGAGCTCGACGACGGAGCGCTCTAGAAGGGAGGCGCGCTGAGCGGTTGGCTAAGAAATCCAGAAGAGAAGTAATCCAAGGATCCTTGCGCTGCTCAGAAGCCATATCAATGTTGTCGAGAGAAGGTGTGATGCAGGAAATAGATGGTGGGTCAGGATCAGAGGGGAGCGCGAGAGAGCGTCGGCATCGGAGTGTTTACGACCGGAACGATAAATGACGCGAATGTCGTAATCTTGTAAACGGAGAGCCCAACGAGCCAGGCGGCCAGATGGATCTTTGAGTGAAGACAGTCAGCAAAGGACATGGTGATCGGTAATAACATCGAACGGGCGCCCATATAAGTAAGGACGAAATTTTGTGATCGCCCAAATAATCGCCAAACATTCTTTTTCTGTGACGGAATAATTAGTCTCCGCTTTTGTGAGTGTACGGCTGGCGTAAGCAACCACGTACTCATTGAAACCAGATTTTCGCTGAGCTAGAACGGCACCGAGACCAATGCCGCTGGCGTGCGTGTGGAGTTCTGTAGGCGCGCAAGGGTCGAAATGGCGCAAGATCGGAGGAGAGGTGAGAAGCTGGCGCAGCGTTGCAAAAGCTTCGTCGCATGCGGGGGACCAAGCCGACAAGTCGTGGCTACCAGCGAGAAGCGCCAGCGGGGCGATAACGTACGGCAGCAAAATTCTTGATGAACCGGCGAAAGTAGGAGCAAAGTCCAAGAAAGCTTCTCAGTTCTTTCAGGGATGCGGGCTTCGGGAAATCAGCAACTGCACGGAGCTTGGCAGGGTCCGGGAGTACACCACCCTTGGACACGACGTGGCCTAGAATAGTCAGCTGTCGGGCGCCAAAGCGACACTTTTTCAAGTTGAGCTGCAGGCCAGCATCACTGAGACAGCGAAGAACACTCTCGAGGCGGAGAAGATGAGACGGAAAATTCTTGGAGAAGATGACAACATCGTCCAAGTAGCAGAGGCATGTCTGCCATTTAAGTCCACGGAGGATATGTTGTCCATCATACGCTCAAAAGTGGCAGGCTCGTTGCACAGACCGAAGGGCATCACATTAAATTCATACAGCCCATCAGGCGTGATGAAAGCTGCTTTCGGGCGATCGACGTCGGCCATCGGCACCTGCCAGTACCCAGAGCGCAGATCCAACGAAGAAAAGTACTCCGCTCCCTGCAGGCTATCTAGCGCGTCATCTATACGAGGCAGGGGGTAGACGTCCTTCCGAGTTATTTTTGTTTAGCCGGCGGTAGTCTACGCAGAATCTAATGGAGCCGTCCTCTTTCTTGACGAGCACGACCGCAGAAGCCCACGGGCTGTGAGAGGGCTGGATCACGCCGCATGTCGTTCACCTGGTCGTCAATGATGCGGCGTTCGGCGGAGGAGACGCGGTAAGGGCGTTGGCGCAAGGGTCCATGGTTGCCAGTGTCGATATGGTGGCGAACCGCTGTTGCACGACCCAACGGTGCTTGAGGAGAGTCGAAGTATTCGCGGAAGCGCTGCAGCAAAGCGATGAGCTGGGCGCGTTGGTGAGGTGGTAGAGCGGCATCGACAGAATGGGAAAACATATCCGGGGAGGACGGGTCGGCGACGTCGGCGGGAGGAGTGAGGGCGTTGATGTCATGGGCGTCAGGGTCATCAAGGACAGGAGAAGCGTCGTCGAGATCGATGACATCAACCGTGCCAAACGATTCTCCCCGAAGTAAAGTGGTGGGGAATGGCAACGGGTTCGCGACGTACAGGGCGCCACAACCACCAGAAAGTGTGAGCACGGCATGAGGGAGCATGACAGATTTGCGGTGCGCACAAAGAGGAGAGGGTGAATAAAGGACAGTAGCGTCAGAGAGGGCAGCACAAGTAAGCGGCACGAAAACAGATGAGAAAGCATGGTACGTCGACGTCGTCAGCGGCGAGGATAGGAGCGGCGGTACCAGGGGAGGCGTCCACAAGAGCATCACACAGCGGCGACAAATCAATTTCAGCACATGCACAGTCAATGATGGCGTGATGCGCGGACAGAAAGTCCCAACCGAGGATGATGTCGTGAGAGCAGCGGGCGAGAAAACGAAGAACTCATTGGTGTAGGAGAGGCCTTGGATGAAGAGGCGGGCAGTGCACGCTGCCAGAGGGCGAATGGGGTCAGCACTGGCAGTGCGAACCGAAAGGTCAGAAAGCGGCGTCATCACTTTTTTTTTAGTTTGCGGCACAAGTTGCGACTAATGATGGACACGGCAGCACCAGTGTCAATAAGCGCGTCAACAGTAACACCTCGATCACTTCAATAACATTCATGGGAGCGGTGATAGGGCTTCCCAGTAAAAAAAAACCATTGGAACCGATTGGATTTCCAATGGGTTCCAATTGGACGAGTTCAGTTTCCAATTGGTTCCAATTGGATGGTCCTAATGGACTATCCAATTGGACCATTTGGGTTTCCAATTGGTGAGCCCAATTGGTCTTACCAATTGCATCCAATTGGTCCGCCAAACTGCACCCAATTTATCCAATGAATGTTTGCATGTTTGACGAAAAAGGTAGAACTAATATGATACTTACAATAAGAGCTATCAGCAGCTTGGCCTAATAAATTGTACTCATCACCTACACCACCACAGGAGCTGAAATTAAATTAAATATCGGCGCTCAGTGGGCAAGCGCCACCGGCCCCAGCATGAGAGCCTCATGAACTGGGTATATAAGTTGGAGCAGAAGTATGTTCTCTGGATGTACATATTGAGCTAATGTATGTGCAGTGTTGCTTGTGTGTGATGCATGTGTGTCTGTTGGCTTCGATTTCCATAAAAGCATGTTAATTTCAATTCCGTAGAAAAATGTTGATATGCACTAGGCAGAGTGTCTCCCCGCAGTCCTCATAAATCAGTTTTCCTTTTGCACATTACAATGTGTTAAGTTGTAGAAATATTCATCCAAGATCCTAGAGCATATTATTCACACGTTTAGCTACCTTTCTCAATGAACGTAACACATTTTGTGAATATTTTCTGGGTCAAATGACTGTCTGGCCTAATGGGTCCAATAGACGATATGCGAAATGCGCAGCGCCATCTCTCGGCGCTCCGAGAACTAAGTCCTCCATGTTGGCTCGGTACAGAAAACGAAACTGCTGCCCAGCGTTGGGGTAAAACGGCTGCGCTTCGTTTGAAAAGTAAAATGCCGATGCAGTGTTGCGCTATCCTCTTCACTGTGAAAAGACACTACGATGCGTGCCAGAACTAGGTGCGTTCAAGCTTTTCGCTTTTCTATTTTTTTACTCCGTCCCAACGTTTTAGTAACACAAAACGCCATGCGAGGTATCATGTGTCAGCACGCGGATCAGTGCGCAGCTTTCGCTTTCTGCGCTGATTTTTGACAAAGCTTTCGAGGTGATTTGCGTTTAAATTAAGATAGGGACCACAGCCTTTGTTGCCTCTGATCAAAATTAGAAGCCGATTTCGTGCATTTATCAACTCTCCGGTCGGGCGTGAATATATATAGACGCATACTTGAACAACGTAATAGAGAAGGTAATTTTTTTGAGCGGGCCAATCGCTCGTGCCGTGGCGAAATAAGTTCACTCGAAGAACCATATGCCGATTACTGCTTAGTTTGCTACGTGTTCAGTTAAGTTTTTCCCGCGTTCAATTAGTTTTAGAAGGGCGAGCAAACTCTCTGGACCATACGCATATGTTACGCGCGTTAAGGAGTCTTTGTGAAGCAATACACCCTGCGTATAAAAACTGAGGTGCGAATGCTATATTTCTTGAGGATTCCTATACCTTCGATATCTGCGGCGACGAAAATCTTTAAATAAAGGAAGCGAATAATACAGCTACTTTATTATGAAGGAGGGACGCATTTCGAAGCTATATAGAAAGTACGTGCAACAATTTTCTGAAAACGCTTCAGGCCATCAGATTATATTATCGTTGTGGCAAGCTGCAACAGCTTAATTGCTTCGCAACAAAGAAATTTGTGTAGGCTTGGGAAGAAGCGAATTAAGTGTCGGAGGCAACCGAGCATGCGAATTTCACCCCCGCATACACAGCTTGACCAGCGTATCGAGTTCGTGCAGGCACCTACAGCTGTACGCTCTTTCTCTAATCAAGCCGCCGCGGTAGCTCAGTGCTTATCTGAAAAAAAAAACTGCGTCTTTGCTTACAATATTTTGAATTATATGTGCCCACTTTACTCTTGTTAATATCGACTGACAACATCGCAATACTCGCTTCAACTGCGTCTTAAGCAAGACGCGGTTTCAACGAATTGCGGCGAAAACCAGCCGGCGCCGGGCTCTGAAACGGTGACGTTGAAAACCGCTGATGTGCATTGTACATTGCACTAAAGGAATCACATTACGCAGCTGCTTGAGGATCCTGTATGAATATACTGCGATGCACGAAGCTCCTGGCGTCGGCGCGAACGAAAGAAGTTTGTCAAGACATCTGTGCACTAAGCGCAAAAGAACCGCTCGCTACCCCACCAGATGAAATCGCGTCCACCTGGGAATAAAATAGCCATGATAATGCGTGATGCTTGAACCGGTGCTTTAATGCGCGAATTAAAATGAGAGTGGCGCAGAGTTCGACTTGCCAACACACTTCCCAGTGCCGATCATCAGCGCCAGACTTCAAGCGAAGCTCAGGACGCGGTAGGAGGAAGTTGACACTTGCTGAAAGCACCTACATTTGGTAAAAGATCAGCAGTGAAAACAACGCAGCTTGCCTGTTGAAATTTCACACGCAAGATTCATGACAGCTATACCGATATCAAGAATGTACGCATAGCAAACGATGCACCAGCTCGACGAGCTCGCCCGAGCCAAGATGGAAATCGGAAGTTGTGGGCGCGGTGTTGCCAGACCACCAAGCAATTTCGCATATCGTCTATAGACGATATGCGAAATTGCTTGGCGGTCTGGCAACACCGCGCCCACAACTTCCGGTTTCCATCTTGGCTCGGTCGAGCTCGTCGAGCTGGTGCATCGTTTGCTATGCGTACTTTCTTCTTGCGAGTGGAATTTCAACAGCCAAGCTTCAGCTGCTGCGTTGTTTTCACAGCTGATCTTTGACCAAATGTAGGTGCTTTCAATAAGCGCCAGCTTACTCCTACCGCGTCCTCAGCTTCGCTTGAAGTCTGGCGCTGATGATCGCAATATTCGGCACTCGAAAGTGGGTTGGAAAGTCGAACCGTGACCGTGTGCTGTTGTCGTTTTAATGCTCGCATTAAAGCACCAGTTCAAGCATCACGCATTATCATGGCTATTTTATTCCCAGGTGGACGCGAATTCATCTGGTAGGGTAGCGAGCGGTTATTTTGCGGTGAGTGCGCACGTGTGTTGACAAACTTGCGAACTTTCGTTCGCGCCGACGCCAGGAGCTTCGTGCATTGCAGTATAATCACACAAGACCCTCGACCAGCTGCGTAATTCGATTCCTTTACTGTAATGTGCAATGCGCATCCGCGGTTTTCAACGTCACCGTTTCAGAGCCCGGCGTCGGTTGATTTTCGCCACAATTCGTTGAAACCGCGTCCTGCTTAAGACGCAGTCAGTCGACATTAACAAGAGGAAAGTAGGCATGCACATATAATTCAAAATATTGTAAGCAAAGACGCAGTTTTTTTTTCTTCAGATAAGCACTGAGCCACCGCGGCGGCTTGATTAGAGAAAGATGCTACAGCTGTAGGTGCATGCACGGACTCGATACGATGGTCAAGCTCTGTGTGTGCAGGGGCGAAATTAGCATGTTCGGTTGCTTCCGAAAATTAATTAGCTTACTCCCAAACTTGGACAAATGGCTTTGTTGCGAAGCAAGCTGTTCGAGCTTGCCACAACGATAATAAAATCTGATGGCCTGAAGCGTTTCCAGAACACTGTTGCACGTACTTTCTAGCTTAGAAATGCGTCCCTCCTTCATAATAAAGTAGCTATATTATTCGCTTCTTTTTTTTTAGATTTTCGTCGCCGCAGATATCGAAGGTATAGGAATTCTCAAGAAATAAAGCATTCGCACCTTTTTTTATACGTAGGGTGTATTGCTTCACAAACGCGCATAACATATGCGTATGGTCCAGAGAGTTTGCTCGCCCTTCTAAAACTAATTGAACACGGGAAAAACTTAACTGAACACGTAGCAAACTAAGCAGTAATCGGCATATGGTTCTTCGAGTGAACTTATTTCCCCACGGCACGAGCGATTGGCCCGCTCAAAAAAATTACTTTCTCTATTACGTTGTTCAAGTATGCGTCTATATATATTCACGCCCGACCGGAGAGTTGATAAGTGCACGAAATCGGCTTCTAATTTTGATCAGAGACAACAAAGGCTGTGGTCCTTATCTTAATTTAAACGCAAATCACCTCGAGATTTGTCAAAAATCAGCGCAGAAAGCGAAAGCTGCGCACTGATCCGCGTGCTGACACATGATACCTCGCATGGCGTTTTGTGTTAGTAAAACGTTGGGACGGAGTAAAAAAATAGAAAAGCGAAAAGCTGGAACGCACCTAGTTCTGGCACGCATCGTAGTGTCTTTTCACAGTGGAGAGGGTAGCGCAACACTGCATCGGCATTTTACTTTTCAAACGAAGCGCAGCCGTTTTAACCCAACGCTGGGCAGCGGTTTCGTTTTCTGTACCGTACCAACATGGAGGACTTAGTTCTCGGAGCGCCGAGAGATGGCGCTGCGCATTTCGCATATCGTACCATCGTACCGCATATCGTACCAGGGCATAGGGGTAGGTAGCAGCGATGTAGTAAATGAAACAATGGCGGCTGAGCCCAACAAAATGGCCACTAGGAGGCCCGGAAAGAAAACTACGAAAAAGAAATTTAACGCCAGGATCAGTTACATAAACATGCAAGGGGGTAGAAAGAGAGCGAAATGGCTAGAAATAGAACAGCAGTTAAAGGACGAAGCAGTAGGTGTGTACGCTCTATGCGAGACACATCTGAGGGATCTAGAAGATCCACCTTTAATCGATGGCTATATCTGGGAAGGGTGCAACAGAACAACAACGGAGAAGAAGGGAGGAGGAGTATATAGGTATGCTGATACATCAAGGAACAAATTGGCAAAGAATAAAATCAACTTGCAAAGAACATGTCTGGGTATCAGGTACAATTGCTGGCAAAAGGACATGGCTAGGGGTAGTTTATTTAGGGACCGGGGACAAATGCAGGCAAGAAAACAAGGATCTAGTTAAGTGCCTCAATGACGATATAAAGCAGATTGGAGACGGTGTCGATATTATTTTGCTTGGAGACATGAACGGCCACATCAAGGATCTGGATGGATACACAGATTATGGAATTTGATCATGGAAGACAGTTGGGCTAGTTGGTGTGAATTCTTTAATGACTGCGACATTGCAACTAGCGTGGAAACACAAGGACAGCGACACAAGAAACCGACGGGACAGCACGCTAGTACTTCAACTGACGTTTTAATGCACACATAACAGATTTTTACACTTCTATTCGGCGCATGCTCAGGAGACTGTACCCCCGCCCCCTTCTCTTTATCACGAAGCAGGTTGTCAAGCAAACAGTAAAGATTTAAACCAAATTGACACGCAAGTTTTTCGACAGATAGATTAACTCTTTTCTCGTGAAGGCTACTGAGGGTGTGCTCATGCACTTGTCCCCTGCCTTATCAATGCAAAATGCTTCAAATATCTCCCTATCACCCTGCCTATGAAGCCGCCTCAGCACTCTCGTGTGGCTAAAGAGTGGAACGCATTTTTCTTCATTTCCGCCTGTTGTTTTGACTTTGCATTTGCGGCAATGTGCGGCCAAATGGCCCCCCGCCATCAGAGCTGCGACTGTAGTCCGGTGTTTTCGTAGCCTTTCGTTCAGGCACTGGCCTGTTTGGCCAATATAACATGGCCAATATAACAATATAGCGTGCTGTCCCGTCGGTTTCTTGTGTCGCTGTCCTTGTGTTTCCACGCTAGTTGCAATGTCGCAGTCATTAACGGATACACAGATTCTAACGGGAAGTTAATGCTAGACTTGTGTGAGCGGCACAACCTAGTTATTGTCAACAGAGAAACTAAATGTGAGGGACAAATCACGTGGGAATCCCGTAACAGGCAAACAACCATTGACTACTGTCTAATGTCGCAGGGCATATATAGCAAGCTCGCAATAATGGAAATAGATGAAGAGGGGAAGTACAGCCTAGGAAGTGATCATAAACGTATTAGTCTATAGTTGGGAGCCCTAGTCAAAAGAGAAATGCAGCGAAGTCAAAAAGACAACGTAAAATTAAACGATGAAAAAATAGCGCTAATATCAGCCGAAATAGAAGAAGTAATCGAGAAACGCCCCATGGAAAAGTGGGATTATAATCAGTTAGAACTGCTCATCGCTACAAAAATGAAACAAGTGAAAGGAGTAAACCGCTGG
Organism: Amblyomma mixtum; assembly: GCF_055824585.1. NCBI lineage: Eukaryota > Metazoa > Arthropoda > Arachnida > Ixodida > Ixodidae > Amblyomma > Amblyomma mixtum. The sequence continues at coordinate 146,676,170 of NC_143019.1, forward strand.
AGAGGAAAGAGGAAGCCACGAAGCTGGTGGAATATGGAAATTAAGGAGACCATCGAACAACGACGGGTGGCTTCAAGGGAACACAGAGAAGCAAAGAAGGCGCAGTTATCTGAATAGGAAATAGGCGAAAAATGGGAATCTTATCGACAAAAGAAACAGCAAGTTCAGGCCCTAGTCCAGGCTAAAATGAAGCAGTCCTCTGATAAATGGCTGGCTGAAGTTCGCGAGGCAAATAAAGGGGGGCCAAGAAAATTCTGGAACCATATAAGCTGGTTGGGAAAAACAAATAAAAGAACGCAGGAACAGATTATAGGTGCTGAGGGAAAATGTTTAGAGGGAGACGATGCTGTTCGAACTACATTACATCATTTATAGCTGCGTCTTTTAGCAATGAAAATGGGGTAATCTTCCCAAGTGAGGCGGCAACACAGGACAGCACAATAGAGAACAGCTTAGAACTGACTAGTCTTAACTGGGAAAAGGCGGAAGCGAATATTCCTAAAACCACATCTGCAGGGATAGACGAAGTTCCAATTAAGCTGATTAATGAACTTGGCCCAAGAAGCAAGGAAGCGCTGATAAAAGCATTGGAGACAGTCATAACAAATCAGCAAATTCCGCACAGCTGGAGACAGAGTAAAATGAATTTGATTTATAAAGGGAAAGGAGATAAGATGAACATCAAATCCTACCGTCCGATTACGATCGATAACGTCTGTTATGTACAGGCTGGCCATGCAGGCGGTGAAATTAAAAATGCAGGCATGGGTAGAAGGTAATCGGATACTCGGAGAACTTCAGAATGGGTTCAGAAAGGGTAGGCGTTTAGATGATAGCCTGTTCGTGCTTACCCAATGCATAGAAATAGCTAAGGCGGAAAACAGACCTCTGTTTTTAGCCTTTCTGGACATAAGCGGTGCATATACGATAACGTGAACAGGGAACTCCTGTGGAGCATATTGAAAGATTTAGGCATCGGTCGTGACGTAATTGATTTTCTACAGGAAATCTACCGAGATAATGAAGTTGAAATTACATGGGAAGGGAAAAAAAGTACCACAACTGTGGGGGTGCACAAAGGATTAAGGCAAGGTTGTCCTCTATCACCCCTGCTGTTCATGCTTTACGTGATAAATATGGAAAGAAGGCTAGAAGAAAGTAATCTAGGTTATAATCTGTCGTACAGATTAGGCGGAAATGTAGTTGAGCAGCGGCTCCCGGGTTTAATGTATGCGGACGATAATGTACTGTTAGCAGATAGCCAGGAAGATTTACAAACTTTGGTTAATTGCTGTGGAGACGAAGGAGACGTTCTAGGATTCAGTTTTAGCGCAACTAAATCAGGTGTGATGGTTTTTAACGATACAACTGACCAGGTGCTTACAATACAAGGCCACGAAATATAAAAAGTGGCCGCATACAAATACCTCGGGATATGGCTAAACGAAGGACAGATATACACGGCAAAGCATGAACAGGCTCTTAGGGCAAAAGGACGAAGAGACAAAAGCATTTGTTGGGCGAGTTGGTGTTTTTGATGATCCATAACTACAGCGCAAACGACAGGACAGAGATGAAGAAGGGACACCACACAGCGCTGTGTGGTGTCCCTTCTTCATCTCTGTCCTGTCGTTTGCGCTGTAGTTATGGACGAAGAGACGCCGGGATAATGAAACATAGGGCATTATGGGGGTACAACAAGTATGAAGTACTAAGAGGTATTTGGAAAGGAATAATGGTGCCGGGACTTACTTTCGGCAATGCGGTTCTGTGCTTAAGGGCAGAAGTTCAGTCGAGATTAGTCGTAAATCAGAGAGCTGTTGGAAGATTAGCACTAGGTGCCCACGGCAAAACAACAAACGAGGCAGTACAAGGGGATATGGGCTGGGCATCATTCGAAGCACAGGAAGCTAAGAGTAAAATACTATATGAAGAACGCCTGAGGAAATTGGACGATAACAGGTGGGCAGCTAAGGTATTTAAATATTTATACAGAAAGAGCGTTGACTCACAGTGGCGGAAAAGAACTAGAAAACTAACCAGTAAGTATGCAGGTCATGAGGACGGAGAAAGAAAGAGCATTAAACGGCAGGTTAAAATCGCGGAAGTTAAAAATTGGATGAATTCAATGGAAAAGAAACATAGTGTAGAACTATATCGATGCTGGAAAAGGCAGATCAGGAAATAATTTTTCTATGATAACTCAAGAGGCAGTGCCCTACTTTTTGAAGCTAGGTCAGGGTGTCTTAGAACGCGCAGCTACAAAAAGAAATTTAACGAAGAAGATGACACATGTGCAGTGTGTGGTAGATCTGTGGAAACAATTGAACACCTCATAATCAAATGTGACGGTATCCATCCGGATGTCGATGCAGGCGCAGTCACTCTTCCTGAGGCCCTAGGGTTTAAAGATAACAATGGTCATGTAAATAAATCTGCAGTGGAAGTCAGCAAAAAGCGATTGGAGGATTGGTGGCTGAAAAGCAGAGATGTGGCATAAGGTTAGAATTGTAGGAAACCGTAGGTAAAGATGGTGGCGATTCTTAATGAGAATTGCCAACACAGTAAACAAAAAAAAATAAAGAAGAAAAGCTGAGCATGGTGGCATTTGCCACCACCCCGTTTCAAAGGGGGCGCTCCTATCCATCCATCCATCCATCCATCCATCCATCCATCCATCCATCCATCGTCTATTGGTCGGGGGCTAAAACACCACTGGAACCAATTGGTTCCAATTGGGAAATCCAATTGGAAGCAATGGGAATGTCCATTTAGTTCCAACTGGAACTAAATCGATCGTTCGCTGGGTTGAGACGGTCGTTGGCGGCGCAGTTCTTGCCTCCGGAACTGCGGCGTCTAGTTTTCCGCTTGGAGGGATGGTGACCGGCGGCGCATAGGAGAGAGCGAACGGCGTCGAGGAGACGGCGACCGATGGCTTCGGGTGTAGGAGTCGGAGCGAGATGGAGAGTGATTCTGAGGAGGTAGTGGAGATGTGACAGGGACGGAAGGCAACGGAACGTCGTACGTCGGTGGGCGCCCGTAGTCGTGAGGACGGGATCCGCGCGTGCGGCACCAGCGGGCCACATGACCAGCGAGACCACAATGTCGGCCGGTTATGGGGTGCGCCACGGATTCATAGCCCAGTCAAAAAAAACCATTGGAACCAATTGGATTTCCAATGGGTTCCAATTGGACGAGTTCAGTTTCCAATTGGAATGGTGTTCCAATTGGACGGTCCAAATGGACTATCCAATTGGACCGTTTGGGTTTTCAATTGGTTCCAATTGGAATGGTGTTCCGATTGGATGGTCCAAATGGACTATATCCAATTGGACCATTTGGGTTTCCAATTGGTGAGCCCAATTGATCTTACCCATTGCATCCAATTGGTCCGCCGAACTGCACCCAATTTATCCAATGAATGTTTGCATGTTTGACGAAAAAGGTAGAACTAATATGGTACTTACAATAAGAGCTATCAGCAGCTTAGCCTAATAAATTCTACCCATCACGTACACCACCACTGGAGCTGAAATAAAATTAAATAACTGCGCTCAGTGGGCAAGCACCACCGGCCCCAGCATGAGAGCCTAATAAATTGGGTAGATAAGTTGGAGCAGAAGTGTTCTCTGGATGTACATATTGAGCTAATGTATGCTACTAGTGCCTGAATGTGCAGTGTTGCTTGTGTGTGATGTATGTGTGCCTGTTGGCTTTGATTTCCATAAAAGCGTGTTAATTTCAATTCCGTAGAAAAATGTTGATTGGCTCCAGTCAAAAAAAAAACCATTGGGACCAATTGGTTTTCAGACACCATTGGAACCAATTGGCTCAAAAGCCAACTGGAACCAATTGGTCTTTCCAATTGGTTTCTAGCCAATTGGTTCCAATGGTGCCGAAAAATCAACTGGTTCCAATTGGAAATCTCAATGTTTTTTTTTTACTAGGAGGGCGGGGACAGGTGCGAGGCAGATGATGGTGGCAGTGCAGGGGCTAGCTGCTGCTGAGGGTATACGTTGACAGGTGGCGCATAAGCAGGCATAACCGGCTGAGGTCGTGGCCGGGCGACTGCTTCAGCATATATCAGCGGTGCAGTGACCAGAGGGGGTGGATTAGCAGGCGGCAGGACCTCAGCTACCTGCTCCTGGATGACACGCTGAATTGAAGGCGACAGCGATGGCGTTGAAGCGGGTTGGCAGGTAACCAGCGATAATTGACGAGCGACCTCCTCCCGCACAAACTGCAAAAGAAGTGTCCGCTGATCGTGTGCAGGACTGCCCGCTGCCAAGCTCGAAGTGGTGTCGTCCGAGCAAGTGGTACGGCGGGTGACATGTCGCTGTTTGCGGTGCTCGTCGTAGCTCTGACACAAAGGCACCACGTCGGAGACGGTTTGGGTATCTTTAGACAACAACATTTGAAACGCATCGTCCTCAATCCTTTTCAGAATGTGTCGGATTTTGTCAGCCTCGCTCATTGATGGATTGAGCCGCTTACACAGATCAACGACGTCCTCGATATAACTCGTGAAGTTCTCGCCGTTCTGCTGGGCACGACTGCGCAACCGTTGTTCAGCACGAAGTTTTCGGACAGCAGGGCGGCCGAAGACGTCAGTCAGGCTGGTTTTTAGAGCCTCCCAGGTAGTAAAATCCGCTTCGTGGTTGCGGAACCACAAATTGGCGACATCGGTCAAGTAGAAGATGACATTCGTGAGCTTAACGACGTCATCCCATTTGTTGTAAGCACTCACGCGTTCGTAGGAGGCCAGCCAATCTTCTACATCGGTGTCGTCAGTGCCGCTGAAGATCGCAGGGTCGCGCTGACGGACGGCACCGGAACAGATGACAGCGGTGGGGACAGGTTGGGCCGAAGTTTCGGATGTCGTGGTAGAGCCTGGTAGCCTGGGCATCGTGGTGTAGCTCCAGGAGAAGAGCAAGCAGCACCTCCACCAAGTGTAATGTGGGGACTCGCACAGGTAGTGTGGACGGTCCTTGTTCCAGCAGTGCTTCTCAGCAGGCCGGCGTTGTTGTTGTTGTCCTCTAGATAATGGCGCGTACCCACTGCGGGGAAGGCCGGCGTTCGCAAGCGCGCACCCGAGCTTCGTCAGCTTCGTCTTCTTCCTCTCCTTCATCGGCGCTAGCCGCTGGGGCAGCAAACCCCAACTCTCTTTCTTACACAGTATCATTGCATTGTCACTGTTTCATGACATGCTGAACTGCTGCAGTTACGACCGACTCCCAAATGGTTGGAAGCGTATATTTGCATTTGTATTTTGACTGCAATGTGAACTTTTTATGCATGCATAATTCAGACACACACACACTATATCATTGAAGTGAAGTAGCAGTCACTGACCATAGTCGAAAAAAGAAAGACGTTTCGAAACCCGTACGGGTTTCTTGACAGTGAGCAGGACAAGAGCGGTGGCGAATTTATATACGGAGAATGTGACGTAAAGATCGGGCGTAGATGCCTGGCATGGGGCCAGCGTTCTTGTAATGTTGCTTGTGTTGTCTGGATGAATAGCGATTCCAGCAGAAGGCGCGTCGTCAGGTTTCTCTCCTTGGATAAGATGGAGGCATTGCCCCAGCCAATCTGGTGGCCAGTGTCGTGAGCATGACCCGCCAGCGCATTTTTGGCATGCTTTTCGTTTTTCACATCCCGTTGGTGGTCCTTTATGCGTCATGAGAACTTCCCTGTCTCACCGATGTAGGCATGATTGCAGTTCAGGCAATCATGCCTACATCACTGACCAAACGTGCGACACGTGTCTGCAAAGGCCAAGAAGATCAAGAAAAGGAGTTAAAAAGAGTGCACGAAGAACTGTCAGCCAACGGTTATCCGAGCCGCTTCATATCAAAGATACAAGAACGAGCTGCACATCCAGCTACCACTGATTGTAGGACGTATCGAACACGAGCAGGCATTCCATACATGCCTGGTATCAGCGAAGCGCTGTCTCGTGTGTTCTCAAAATACGACTTGCGCGTGGCCCACATGCCTGTCAGCAAGCTGCGGAATCAGCTAATGAATGCGAAAGGAGTCATCTACAAAATACCGTGCCTGAACTGCAATCATGCCTACATCGGTGAGACAGGGAAGTTCTCAAGACGCATAGAGGACCACCAACGTGATGTGAAAAACGAAAAGCATGCCACAAATGCGCTGGCGGGTCATGCTCACGACACTGGCCACCAGATTGACTGGGGCAATGCCTCCATCTTATCTAAGGAGAGAAACCTGACGACGCGCCTTCTGCTGGAATCGCTATTCATCCAGACAACACAAGCAACATTAAACAAGAACGCTGGCCCCATGCCAGGCATCTACGCCCGATCTTTACGTCACATTCTCCGGATATAAATTCGTCACCGCTCTTGTCCTGCTCACTGTGAACAAGAAACCCGTACGGGTTTCGAAAAGTCTTTCTTTTTTCGACTATGGTCAGTGACCAGTGTTGCCAATTTAGCGGTTTTCCGGCTAAATTTGGCGAGTTTTTACACTATTTAGCGGTAGAAAATCCTGTATTGCGGGAGGCGGATTTTTTAGCGGTTGATGGCCTTGATGGCTGTTTTTTTTTTAGGTTTTGGCAAATCTGCCTTTTATTTCCGAATATTAAATGTTTCTTAAAATTCTACCCTCTTCTCCGAGAAAATGTCGTCACCATGCCACTGTGAGCGCATGACGTCACTGAGATGGCTACAGTGGCGAACATTGGAACATGCATTGAATCAATTTCTGCGGCACTTTTGAGCGTAATCCTCGAATCTGCCGGGCGAAATGGGACCTGTGAAGTATGCACAGCTGAACATTTTCAAATGTAAACTGAGGAACAGGTTGTCAACAGAGATGACGAATGCCATCTTGGCTATTCGAGTCGAACTCTGGTGGCAGGGTAAATGCTGCTCAATCTACGAACTCCCACCAAATGTAGTTCAAAAGATCGGCACTAAAAAGATCGGTGTACGCTGGCAGCAGCGCTAGAAGCCCACCTGGACCTGCCACCAGCGGTACGAGTGACAGTCGCTTACTGATGAAGCACACATCTTTCTGAGATTGTACCTCGAGTCAGTCAGGACTCGGCAGTGTCTAGTCAGTACTTTACATTTTTTAAACCTTTTTAAAAAGTACTTTTTTGAACTTTAGCGTAAAGTACACAGTCTCTAGTGATTAGTCGGAAAAGAAAAACTGCTTTCTGTTCTTTTATATTATTAGTTATATTTGTTTACACACTAAATAAAATGTACAAAAATGAACTTTTTGTCACGAAAAATACATTTGGCGGTTTTTAGCGGTTTTTGGGAGTTCCTGTCGCGGGTTTTCTATTTTTGAGTTGGCAACACTGACAGTGACTGCTACTTCACTTCATTGCATCACCATGCCTGACCAGACGGATTTCCGTCGAACTCTTGACTACACACTAGATTTTTTTACCCTCGCACGCAGGCTGCTGGCGCGCTCCTACTCTCGACACCAGTCGCCATCTGTCGGCGCGCGCGGCCCGAGGGACTGCGGGTCGCGCCGGCGCCGCGCGCAGAACGCATGTTTACGTGTTCGCTTCTGCCAACGTTGTTGTGCTCCATCAGCTAAAGTATGAGGGTGTGGGCTGTGCGTCACTACTCACATTTTCCTTCTTCAGACAGTACTGCGGTTATCTTGCGCGCAGTTACTCGTTAACCTGACATCCGAGGGTGGTCGACCAGGTAGTGTACGGACTGGAAACCGGCATTTTTAAGCAGATTTCTGCGCTGTCGTGTCGTTTGTTGTCGCCTTTTGCGTGCGATATCATTTCTGATAATTTTAGGCATCAGAATGTCGATCTATTGATTTCACTCAGTGGAGTAGTAACTGGATAAGCGAGCTGCAGGCTGAGGGTTGTCCCGACGGAGCGCGTGTTTTCGATCACCAGTACGTGTTCGGCACCCTTGCGCTGAGCTTGCTCTTGTTCCCATTAAACACATTTCATGCACAGGATTGTAATCACGACCGCTACCGATTTCAGCTGCTTTTTCCGCACGCATGTCAGAGGTCTCTGGGCGGTAAAGGTTTATCTATAGTATCTTTCTGCTGTTGGTATCTACCTTAGTTTGGTTTGGTTTATTAAGGTTTTACGTCCCTAAGTGACTCAGGCTATGAAGGACGCCGTAGTGAAGGGCTCCGGAAATTTCGACCACCTGGGGTTTTTTAACGTGCACTGACATCGCACAGTACACGGGCCTCTAGAATTTCGCCTCCATCGAAATTCGGCCGCTGCGGCTGGGATCGAACCCGCGTCTTTTGGGCCAGAGCCGAGAGCCGTAACCACTGAGCCACCGCAGCGGTGCGGTATCTACCTTATTCATAGGAAAATATGCGCAATTTCCTTACATTTTCCACACTTAGCCAAACGGCTACGCACGCTCTCACACGCGGCGAGAGCTCCTGAATAAAATAGCGTGACTTCGGACCTCAAAATTAGTGAAAGCTGGATTAGCTGCTCATATCTATTCAAGCTTTTGATAAATTAAGCGAAAGTACGTTTTTATGCACCAGGTTGCATAAACGATGACAATATTTGTTTTCTGTTTGCGCTTCGACTCAGTTGAGCTCACAGCGGTAATTTGTTGATAAACTGGCGCGGCGACAAGAAAGCCCTGTTTGTGGAAGGGGGGTGCTTTATGGCCGGCCGGCAGGAAGGAAAAGAGTGCATGGGAATTGGAACTGCATGCTAGCCGCAAACCTAATGCTTGATATTGAACAAATAGTTTCTTTGCGGTGGTGCATGAAGACGGATTTCGATATAAGCACGAGCGCGTTCTAAGCGCCGGCACAGTTAGCCTGAATGCCAAACTAAATGTCATTAAAACGTGTCAATGTTGTCGCTCTGATAACGTAAATACTTCCTGCAACACAGCCACGCAGCGGAAGTATGCTCGACAATGTTTTTTTAGCGCCCGAAGCGCGGCTATATGCAGGCGCGGCCGCGGAACTGCCGCAGCCCCGCAGTCCCCAAAGAAATGCCCGCACCGCGGCGCGCCAGTCGGTGCAAAATGGCCGCGCCCGGGAGAAGCTCAAAATTCTGATCTATATCACCGAGTAGATAAGCATATGTATTCATAAAACCAAGACCTACTGAACTACAGACCTGCACATTTGGCACTGCTCGAGCGCGCATGTTCTAGTTCATGCCTTTTGCCGCTAGGAAAAGGCACCTACGGGAAGCGTGGCGCTACATTATACCTGTTGAACAAGATGGCCTCCTCCATCATTTTATTTCAAACAAGGCAGTTTCGTCGTTTGTCCACGTAATCATTACATCCATTTATCTATGCTAGGCACGGTGGTGCTGACGGAAAGAAAGCGGATAAAAAGAAAGACGTTTTTTATACTCATCCAGAGCGAAAAAAGTCGTTATTGTGATTATTTTTATCGTTGATGGTAAGATAGCAGAAGAACACGAAACAAATGTATTAAATATCTTGCTCAAATTGGCAAACGATGATGATGATGACAGCAGACGGATGGATGGATGGATGGATAGGAGCGCCCCCTTTGAAACGGGGTGGTGGCAATTGCCACCATGCTCAGCTTTTCTTTATTTATTATTTTTTTTGTTTACTGTGTTGGCAATTCTCATTAAGATTCTCCATCAACTTTGCCTACGGTTTCCTACTATTCTAACCTTATGCCACATCTCTGCTTTTCAGCCACCAATCCTCCAATCGCTTTTTGCTGACTTCCGCTGCAGATTTATTTACATGACCATTGTTATCTTTAAACCCTAGGGCCTCAGAAAGAGTGACTGTGCCTGCATCGACATCCGGATGGATACCATCACATTTGATTATGAGGTGTTCAATTGTTTCCACAGATCTACCACACACTGCACATGTGTCATCTTCTTCGTTAAATTTCTTTTTGTAGCTGCGCGTTCTAAGACACCCTGATCTAGCTTCAAAAAGTAGGGCACTGCCTCTTGAGTTATCATAGAAAAATTCTTTCCTGATCTGCCTTTTCCAGAATCGATATAGTTCTACACTATGTTTCTTTTCCATTGAATTCATCCAATTTTTAACTTCCGCGTTTTTAACCTGTCGTTTAATGCTCTTTGTTTCTCCGTCCTCATGACCGGCATACTTACTGGTTAGTTTTCTAGTTCTTTTCCGCCACTGTGAGTCAACGTTCTTTCTGTATAAATATTTAAATACCTTAGCTGCCCATCTGTTATCGTCCAATTTCCTCAGGCGTTCTTCATATAGTATTTTACTCTTAGCTTCCCGTGCCTCGAACGATGCCCAGCCCATATCCCCTTGTACTGCCTCGTTTGTGGTTTTGCCGTGGGCACCTAGTGCTAATCTTCCAACAGCTCTCTGATTTACGTCTAATCTCGACTGAACTTCTGCCCTTAAGCACAGAACCGCATTGCCGAAAGTAAGTCCCGGCACCATTATTCCTTTCCAAATACCTCTTAGTACTTCATATTTGTTGTACCCCCATAATGCCCTATGTTTCATTATCCCGGCGTCTCTTCGTCCTTTTGCCCTAAGAGCCTGTTCATGCTTTTCCGTGTATATCTGCCCTTCGTTTAGCCATATCCCGAGGTATTTGTATTCGGCCACTTTGGGTATTTCGTGGCCTTGTATTGTAAGCACCTGATCAGTTGTATCGTTAAAAATCATCACACCTGATTTAGTTGCGCTAAAACTGAATCCTAGAGCGTCTCCTTCGTCTCCACAGCAATTAACCAAAGTTTGTAAATCTTCCTGGCTATCTGCTAACAGTACAATATCGTCCGCATACATTAAACCCGGGAGTCGCTGCTCAACTACATTTCCGCCTAATCTGTACGATAGATTATAACCCAGATTACTTTCTTCTAGCCTTCTTTCCATATTTATCACGTAAAGCATGAACAGCAGCGGTGATAGAGGGCAACCTTGCCTTAATCCTTTGTGCACCCCTACAGTTGTGGTACTTTTTTTCCCTTCCCATGTAATTTCAACTTCATTATCTCGGTAGATTTCCTGTAGAAAATCAATTACCTCATCACCAATACCTAAATCTTTCAATATGCTCCACAGGAGTTCCCTGTTCACGTTATCGTATGCACCGCTTATGTCTAGAAAGGCTATAAACAGAGGTCTATTTTCCGCCTTAGCTATTTCTATGCATTGGGTAAGCACGAACAGGCTATCATTTAACCGCCTACCCCTTCTGAACCCATTCTGAAGTTCTCCGAGTATCCTATTCCCTTCTACCCATGACTGCATTTTTAATTTCACCGCCTGCATTGCCAGCCTGTACATAACAGATGTTATCGTAATCGGACGGAAGGATTTTATGTTCATCTTATCTCCTTTCCCTTTATAAATCAAATTCATTTTACTCTGTCTCCAGCTGTGCGGAATTTGCTGATTTGTTATGACTGCCTCCAATGCTTTTATCAGCGCGTCCTTGCTTCTTGGGCCAAGTTCATTAATCAGCTTAATTGGAATTTCGTCTATCCCTGCGGATGTGGTTTTAGGAATATTCGCTTCCGCCTTTTCCCAGTTAAGACTAGTCAGTTCTAAGCTGTTCTCTTTTGTGCTGTCCTGTGTTACCGCCTCACTTGGGGAGATTACCCCATTGGCGTCGCTAAAAGACGCAGCTATAAATGACGTAATGTAGTCCACAGCATCGTCTCCCTCCAAACATTTTCCCTCAGCATCTATAATCTGTTCCTGCTTTCTTTGATTTGTTTTTCCCAACCTGCTTATATGGTTCCAGAATTTTCTTGGCCCCCCTTTATTTGCCTCGCGAACTTCAGCCAGCCATTTATCAGAGGACTGCTTTATTTTAGCCTGGACTAGGACCTGAACTTGCTGTTTCTTTTGTCGATAAGATTCCCATTTTTTTCCTATTTCCTCTACAGATAACTGCGCCCTCTTTGCTTCTCTGTGTTCCCTTGAAGCCACCCGTCGTTGTTCGATGGCCTCCTTAATTTCCATATTCCACCAGCTTCGTGGCTTCCTCTTTCCTCTCCAGCGGTTAACTCCTTTCACTTGTTTCATTTTTGTAGCGATGAGCAGTTCCAACTGATTATAATCCCAATTTTCCATGTGGCGTTTCTCAATTACTTCTTCTATATCGGCTGATATTAGCGCTATTTGTTCATCATTTAATTTTGCGTTGTCTTTTGGACTTCGTTGCATTTCTCTTTTGACTAGGGCTCCCAACTGTAGACTAATACGTTTATGATCACTTCCTAGGCTGTCCTTCCCCTCTTCGTCTATATCCATTATTGCGAGCTTGCTATAGATGCCCTGCGACATTAGACAGTAGTCAATGGTTGTTTGCCTGTTACGGGATTCCCGCGTGATTTGTCCCTCACATTTAGTTTCTCTATTGACAATAACTAAGTTGTGCCGCTCACACAAGTCTAGCATTAACTTCCCGTTACAATCTGTGTATCCATCCAGATCCTCGATGTGGCCGTTCATGTCTCCAAGCAAAATAATATCGACACCGTCTCCAATCTGCTTTATATCGTCATTGAGGCACTTAACTAGATCCTTGTTTTCTTGCCTGCATTTGTCCCCGGTCCCTAAATAAACTACCCCTAGCCATGTCCTTTTGCCAGCAATTGTACCTGATACCCAGACATGTTCTTTGCAAGTTGATTTTATTCTTTGCCAATTTGTTCCTTGATGTATCAGCATACCTACTCCTCCTCCCTTCTTCTCCGTTGTTGTTCTGTTGCACCCTTCCCAGACATAGCCATCGATGAAAGGTGGATCTTCTAGATCCCTCAGATGTGTCTCGCATAGAGCGTACACACCTACTGCTTCGTCCTTTAACTGCTGTTCTATTTCTAGCCATTTCGCTCTCTTTCTACCCCCTTGCATGTTTATGTAACTGATCCTGGCGTTAAATTTCTTTTTCGTAGTTTTCTTTCTTTGCCTCCTAGTGGCCATTTTGTTGGGATCAGCCGCCATTGTTACATTTACATCGCTTCTACCTACACCTACGCCCTGAGCCACCGTGGACCCCCTAAAAAAGCTACCGCTCGGCCTCCCAGGCGCCTGCCTATCTCTTCTCCTACCCTTCCACTGAAATGGATGCCATCTCCTCCAAAGTCTCTGCCCTAACCTGCCCTGTGCACTTCCTTGTTTATTTCTACCACCTCAAAGCCTTTCTCGAGGCCTAACTGCCTTATCTCGCGATTAAGATTCACAACGTCTTTAGCAACCTCTGCATTCCTTCCTTGTACCTCCGGCACTGTACACACCACGATCTGCGCTTGCTGTGCTATCGCCCTTATACCGTCAACTCCCTCAGCTAATGTTTTCCCTACTTGTGCGGCGTTGCCATTCAGGACATCATTTAGCCCCGCCGCTACCACTACCAAGTTACGCCTTGCAGCCTTCTCGGAAAGGTCACTTTTAGTCGCTGTCAGGACATCGTCCATTGTCTTTCCTGGAAACACCCCGACTGCTACCCGCCTATCACCCTTCACCCGGTCCAGAATAGCTCTTTTGCAGCGCCCCATGTTTGAGTCACCAGCGATAAGCACTAGGGTACTCTGCCACTCCCTCCTAACTTCCGGATCTCGCTGCCTCTTATCAGCGACTGTGCCCTCATTTCCTGGAAATAGCTCGGACCCCTTCTCAGTACGGCCTCTCGAATTCCCAGCTGCCACCTGTGCATAGCTGTTCCTGCCTGAACATGTAAACGAACAGGTAAACCGAGCGCCCTCAACGGCCAATAAGCTAACGAAAGTTGGCGCACGCTGCTCCATAGGACCCCGCCAAATGTGCAGGTCTGTAGTTCAGTAGGTCTTGCATAAAACAATGAGTAGGAAATCACGGAGGCCTGGGTACATTACAGCGACTACTGTGCGTGGCTTGGGAAAGGCTGCAAATGCAATTATTTTTTTTTGTTGTCAATCTACCCACCTAACTCTGGCACTTCCTGCTGTGCTTGCCTTCTCCTGAAATCCACTCCGTTACCTTTAAGGACCAGCAGGACCAGCGGTTATCTTCCCTTCGCATTACATGCCCTCTCTTGACTGCGACTAGGATGTCATTAATCCGCATTAGTTCTCTCGCCCACTCCGCCCGCTTCCGATCTCTTAACGCTACACCCATCATTTTTCTTTCCATAGTTCACTGCGCTGTCCTCTTCGTTAGTCTCCATGTTTCTGCCCCATAGGCGAGTACCGGTAATACACAGCTGTTGTATACTTTTCTATTGAGTGATATTAGTAAACTGCCATTATCATGATCTGAGAGAACTGCCGTATGCGCTCCTCTCCATTCTTATTCTAGTTGTTCCCCTCATGATCTGGATCAGCAGTCACTACCTGTCCCAAGTAGGCATATTCTTGCTACTTCCAGCACCTCAATACCAATTGCAAACTCCTGTTCCCTTCAGAGACTGTTGAACATTACTGTGGCTTTCTGCATGGCTTTTTTAGGCCCACAGTACTGCTCTGCCGACACACTTTCTTGCTGCAATTTTATTGCAGACTTTATGGAAGACTATGATAGCTATGCACCCACCATAAATATCTTCCAGTTATAATTACTGGCGGCTGCTAGCAGCCTGTACTCTTAAACCTGGCTTGTTCAATGTGCATTGCTCTGAGTATCTGCTTGCGTTGTTGTTCTGAATTCGTTATTGCACATTTGGGGTCAGCCCAACTTTCAGTGGAGAACCCAGCAGCACTTGCCTGTTGAAAAAATCTGGATGGGTCAAAAAGGTAGTGAAACACATGTAAAGCAGTAGATTTAAGAATTAAGCATACACAAATTGTGAATATAAGATTGCTACACAACTCAAATGCCATTAACACTTTCCTGCCCGCAGGAAAAGTAGCAGTTTTTGGGTGGTATAGTATATATTATTTTTTTTTCTTTAATGGAACGTTCTTCATACTTAAGTGCATGCATGTATCACTGTTGCGAGAAGGAAAGTCTCTTTTTATTGGTATTAGTCTCAATGGACATGTTTATTGTAAGAATTCTGAAAAAAAAATTTACACTAAAATTTTTTCACACTGGAAAAAAGTACAAAATCATCAACATTTCATGCACGCAATATAAAAAACTTCAGGATATACATTTTGTTTAGGAGAGATCTGTGCAATGTTTCACAAAATTCCAGCTTTTTAGAACATTAGGTTTGGTGTGTACCGTGCCAATGGGCAAAACAGTTTCTCGATGTAGTGAAACACAGATTGGTCGCACAGAAGACATTTGTTTTCTGTTCAGCTTTTCTCTCTTTGTAACAAAGCTTGCAATTCCTGTATTGCTCCATTTTTTTTTGGCTTGTGCTGAAGACCTTTGGGTGCATTGCCTGGTGGAATAACCGGAGGCTGAACTGCGGGGTCTACAGAATGTTGCTCATCAAATCTGCTCAATCAGTTCTAGTCGGAAAGTGAACTGGTCGAAGCTTGAAATTCTTGACAAGTCTGCCACCTCAGGATGCTGTCAGCGATGCTCATCAAACAGCATAAAACTGCTGACTACTGAAATGTCTGTACAATGTCTTCCATCAGCGCATGCACTTCATGTGGACATTGTAGGAACCAATGAGTTAGTGGTCCAATTCGTAGACTCCCAGCATGCCCACATTGTAGTCATCCATGGGATGTGGCTTCCTGATCGAGAGTTTGGTTCATTTGTTCGCCACCTTTTTCTTCGTTTCATAAGAACAAACTGGTTTGCTCACGGGCTGTCGACATCATATGTACAACTTGCTTATTATCCTTCCATTGCAGATACAACACATCCTTATCCCACAGCTTTTTTTCCCCATCTTGTGTCCTTTATTCACTGGGCGAACCTTTTATGTTGTGCCACAAGGGTCTTGAATTCAACCAGATGGACGAACAAGGATACTGAAGTGTAGAAGCTGTCCAAAAAAATTGTATACCCCTGACCAAGGTAGTTCTCACACAGCCACGTCACAATATCAAATGCCAGGCCCCGGTCACAAGGCGCTTCGCGCTTTCCCATGAATACACCAAACTGAACCGTGTAGCCAGTTTTTGAATATGCCAGAACCCACAATTTACAGCCCCATTTATTACTTTATCCCTCAGGTATTGCCAAATTCCAGAATGGCCTTTAGGCCTTACCATTCTGTCGTCAATGGAGAGGTACCGAGGAGGCTGAAAAAAACTGCGGTGACAAAATGTTTATGCGTCGAATCAGAGAAGAGATGCAGTGAAGCTTCCTGTGGGCTGCAGCAGTGTTCTTCTCTGGATCCGCCATGCTCAAGAACTCCTAAGCGTCACTTTTGGTGGCACAAGGCCTGTGAACAGCCTCCCTGTGTTCCAGTATGAGTGCAAGCGCAGAATTTGCACGATACCCATGTACCTCATTAGTCCGATGCACTCCTTCCGCAGTCACATCTCTCCACGATCCATATCCCTCGCTGTATATCGGTGTCTCAAAAATATGCATACCGGCATGTTGTTGCATATCTCCCCAACAATTTCCGCAGTAAAAATAGCAGAAAGAAATCAATGGCTCTGCAGAACCACTGCGCAGAACTCAGGAGCGCGATGACAAGGTCAAGGCCTTACAGGGGAAAACACGGCCGCCAGCAAATGGTCCCTCCCGGAAGACATCCTGCAGATAAGAATCTTGACCGCAGTCGGAGGATATCTACAGATCCAACGCGCAAGGCAGCAAAATGATTTGGAGAAAGTGAAACTTACTGGCCTGTTGACGTTCTGGGCTGGACCGACGCACTTTCACTTCCAATGCTAAAATCCGACAAACTGAAGTTGTCTTCTGAGTCATTGCTGCTATCGTTGTCAAAAACGTCGCTAACAGATGTATCAGGATCGAGGGAAGTGTGCCGTCGACGTCATCATGGACACAACGAGAGTGGGTCACTCAACTTTAAAGGGTCTTTAAAAACCCCAACCACAGCAAAAACTCGAAACAAAAAACCGAAACTGAAAGAATAGTTCATATATTAGTTACTGGATGGCACTGGCTGTCCGTAAATGCTTGGAAAGCGTATAGATACAAATTTGCAACCGTCGATAGAGGGCAGGTGTGGGCAGGGAAGTGTCAAGTCGTACAAGAATGTAAAGTAAATGAACTGCATTGAAACCAAGGCACTTGGTTAAAGGGAGGCCGCTCTGTCCAACATGTCTGCAAAGCAGAGGCCGCTCAAGGGAGCCATTGCATCATACCCCCATATTTTGAGCTTAGAACAAAAACCACTCAAAGAACGATACACAGGGAAGAAGCAGACAGGATGAGCGCGGACTTGCAACTGTTTATTGGTGTAGAAATCTTCTTTTCGACGCCTTGTAAGCTGTCCTGTTTGTGCGCGCTAACTAACAATGAATCAAGAACAAAAAAAAGCAGGCTGTGGTGCAAACCACAGAATCAAGTTTGCGTCCTGTAGAATGGGAGTAGTGTATGAAATCCTGCTTAGTTGCGGCTCAGTTTACGTGGGACAAACGGGACGCTGCATTAATAAGCGCCTACAAGAACATAAAAATTCGTTGGGCTCTCACAGAGGCATGCATTTGCCAAAACACTGTCATTCGTGTGACAAAAAATGCACGCCACTCTTTGAGCGTACAAAGATAATCTGAAGGGCCAAAGACCAGAAAACATGCGAGGTCATCGAAGCCTGGCAGATTGATAGATATGGGCCCGAAAAGTGTGTAAGTGAGGCTTCGGTTCATCTGTACAAGAAGGAACTGAAGTTCCTGAACTCGATTAGGTAGAGATTGCTTGTAGCACATGCGTAGGGTTGTCGATGGAAGGAAGATGTGTTTCAATAAACAGTTGCAAGTCCGCGCTCGTCCTGTCTACTCCTTCCCTGTGTATCGTCCTTAGCGTGGTTTTCGTTCTAAGTTCATGCATTACCAACTAGCCCCCCCATCATCAAAAGCATTTGTTGGGCGAGTTGGTGTTTTTGATGATCCATAACTACAGCGCAAACGACAGGACAGAGATGAAGAAGGGACACCACTCAGCGCTGTGTGGTGTCCCTTCTTCATCTCTGTCCTGTCGTTTGCGCTGTAGTTATGGACCCCCCATCATACACTTTTGAACCCCATATTTTGTATGCTATTTTCAATGCCAAATTAAATGTATAAATTCTCCATTCTTTGATACTGCAGTGCTCAACTGTGACACTTTGAGGCAGCACACCATTGCATGACACGTGTTGGTCACAAGGAAGAGCACATTTAATGCACCCAGCAGGCCTTGGCTTGCCCCTAGTGGGCGGGGTGCTCGTCGGGCCTGCTTCCACACTGGTAGCCGCGTGGGTTGCGGCAGGCCCAGGGCATCACCTCCGTGCTGGTGGCTGTGGCCACAGTGCCCGCAGGCGTCACCAGCACAGCCCCGCCACAGCCACCCTGAGTCCTCAGCCGCATCCTCTGCAGCGCGTCTTGCAACGCCGTGGTGGGCGAAACCCCTGCAAGGTCAGCCTGTAAGTGGGGGCAAAGCACTCCAAGGAAAGGCCGTCCAGGCAGGACCCCTTTTCTGCCTCACACAGGGTGAGGCAACTAGAATCAACAAATTAGAGCGCATCCAAAAACTAGCAGTGAGGTTTGTCTATTCAAAGTATTCACACCTAACTACGCTACCAGTCTAATAATTCAGTCAAATTTACAAAGCCTGTCACAGAGAAGAATCATTTCAAGGTTAAAGTTTTTGTTCCAACTTCTTCACGGCCACTTCAAAATAGCCAATTCACAATACTTACACCCGCCATTCAAACACTCGTCTAGAACTAACCATAGTAAAACACTTCGTCAACCAGTCAGCTGTGCAAGTATCCACAAGTACTCCCTGTTTCCAGATGCTATATCATATTGGAATAAATTGCCTGAAGATGCGGTGAAGTGTACATCCGTAGAACTATTTCTTAATTATATCCAAAAAATTGACTTTTCTGTTTAATGCCCTCCTACTCTTTTTGTGTTTGGGTCAGAGAACATCTCTCTATTTTTGAATTTTTGTTTTTATTCTGTTTGATCAGTGATGCATTATCAACACTCCTGCATGGGCCCGAAAAGGGCCTGCAGTATGTTTAAATAAATAAATAAAATAAATAACATAGCGTTTCCTGTTCAGTTTCTGTTCACAGGGTTTGACTGGCAACAACTGAGACGAGACTGGCAACATGGAGACAAGCTTCACACAGCAACATTCATTTCACATCCTGTGCGTGAGAACGGCTATCTGCTGTATCTGCTGTTGTCTCCTGTGTTTGCGGTCAGTCCGTTTGCAATGGTGGCGACCTATGGCCGTGAAGTAAGTATTAACTCTTCCGCTACCACGCCACAGGACACCGTTCACATTTGAATGATTCAGAGCGCCTGCACAAAAAACTCATTCCAGAGCGTCGTAGATGTGCTCCGGCATCTAGTTTGTGTGCTCAACAACTGCTCTTTCGATTGCAGCCTTGGTTTCAGTGTTTTGACATGAGGGGGTGCCGTGAAAAATAAAACTGAACGGCCGCAGCAGCGTCAGCTGGAGAAAATGGCATCCGCATCGCCATGCACTCCTCGAAAGCGAAAGCCGACACCGAGCACTTCGGCTGGTTGTGGTTTTGTTTTTTGTGGCGAAAGCAGTCAGGCAAAGCTATAAAAATACCGGATTTAGGTTTTGACAGTGAGACTTCATCTGAGGGGCCCGGAACGCCAGCACGTGCTTGCATGTAAGTTCTGTTTTCGTTCCCTCTGTGTTTTCTGCGGTGCATGCGGTTTCTAATTGATGATAGTGGTTTATTTTTGTGCTTCAGGGTCTTCACAACGTATGCCGAAGACAGTTTGCCAAATGCTCAAGGTTGCGGTGCATTTTTAAACCAAGACGACAGCCAGATGTCCATATCAGCACATCGCTGCGGAGCACAGCTCGCAGGTTCGCTCGACCTCTCGACCTTTTTTTTTATGTTATTCATGGCGGAAGACCGTGAGCGAAAACACTAATAAGTATGCATGGATGAAGATTTTGGACAGGCAAACATACACTCAGCGTGAGGGCTCATGGGAAGACGAGAATCCGTTGGAGATGCTGAAGTTGAAATCTAACATTTGACGAAAACTCGTCTGGTTGGGTAGAAGATTCATGATTTTAATGGAAGGAACACCGACCAAAAGGTTGTTGTTAATATGAAGACTAACACGTTTCGGCTTCCATATGGAAGCCTTGGATCATGGAAGCTGAAACGTATTAGTCTTCATATTAACAACGTCGGTGTTCCTTCCATTAAAATCAAGATGCTGAACTTCATTGCAATCATCATATACATTGGAATTGTTGACCTGCCGCGACTATATCTCTATTGGAATATATGAATACAGTTAAAACTCGATTTAACGAAGTTGAGGGGAGCCGTGAATTATTTCGTTAAATCGAGAACTTCGTTAAATTGAATGAGGCATTTCTTGGGCACATAATTCGGTACATTCGATTATATGGTATGGCGGCATCCAGAAAGCTACCGCAGCATCATATTTGAGAAGCGTAATTGCTCCCAAAATGAAACTGCGGACCGCGGAAACGACCGGCGCCGCAAGCGCATATGAAAAGAAACAACAAAAATTCTTACTCAACAAGAAAGGCCCGAGGGGACTACAAATTTATTTTCCGCCAAAGAAGTCGGTGATCTTTGCCTGCGTGCGCTTTGTGAGCAACGGCCGCACCGACTTCTCGTAGGTCTGAAGTGCGTCCAGCGCGTCTTCCGTCCCCTCGTGTGCACCGGCAAAATGTCGCAGCAGATCGAGAGCATCCATCACCTGACCTGGTGTCGGCACGGGAGCTTCGGCACCTGCAGGGTCGTCGGCAGCGTCTTCAGCCGTCACTCCCTCCACGCTTCCTACAAGCCGCAACATATCGGCATCAGTCAAAACTTCCGTTGTGACTGCGTTTGCGTCGGCGTTCACGTAGTCTGAGAAACTTATGCCAGTGGGCACTTCATCCACTGAGCGAAGGTGTTCCCAGGCATCTTCATCCTCGTGCACGGCGCTCGCGCAGTCCGGACCAGCTTCGGCAGTTTCAGGGCCTAGTGTACCGAAACCGGCACTCCTGAAGCAGTTGACAATTATCGACGGCCTCAATGCTCTCCAAGCCGCCGCCACCATCTCAACCACCATAAAAATATATATTTTCGTCTCACGCTTCAGATCCAGGTTGAGGAGAACTCTGTCGACGACTCGACGCTTGTATGCGCACTTCACGCTATTAATTATCCCTTGATCCAAGGGCTGAACCACGGACATTGCGTTTGGGGGGAAGTAGCGGAGCTCCACGCTGGTCAGCTCGACCTCTGCAACGTAGTGGGCCGTGCAGTTATCCAGCAACAGGCACACTTTCCTTTTCTGGCGTGCTTTGACGTGCGTTCAAAGGCACGGGGAAATATCCGCACAAGAGCGAACACAGAGCACAACACACAAACACACACAAAAAAAAACACGCGAACTGCAACAGCACCATCTATGAAATGTGGCACGAAACTTTTTTACTGCTGGCGTCATCTTCTGAGCTCGACTCAAAATTAAAACTCGTTTTGCGCCGCGCAGTTTGAAAAAAGCGGCGGGCCGAAGATGCTCCGCGCTGTTACCGCTGACTCGCAATCAATAAATTTTGGGGTGCTGTCTACAAAATAGACCAAAAATTAACACTTTTTCACCTTTATTTCTCGAAAAAAGGTTCGTTAAATTGGGACAGATGACGGAATCGGTTTCGTTATTTCGAGTTAGTCAAAGCATTGAACCGTATGGGCGTCTGAGGGGGAATTAGGATACCTTCGTTAAATCGGGTTTCGTTACATCGAGTTTTGACTGTAATCTATTCTGGCCTTCCAACATCAAAAATCATTACCACAAATCGGTTTTTCGCTTTTTTTTTGTTTTTGCACGTAGCGGGCCAGAGGATTCAGCGGCGGCAGCATCTATTGGCAAGACTTGAAAAGTGTCCTGGCTTTTGGACCAAATCGACAAATCATCATCCATCCTGATGTTTTGGAGCTTGCCCAAAATGCCAAATTTGATCAGCTGGCTTTCAGGGAGCAGCTCATTCAACAAATCTTCGGGTACGATGAGGTGAAATAAGTCCACGCCCCCAATCCTCCCATAGAATCCATTCAACACCAACCAAAAAAAAAATAGAAAAAAGAAGGAAATGCAAACTCTGCTATCAGGGAACAAAACAAGAAAGATCTAACGTTATGTGCAGCACCAGTCAAGTCTACCTCTGCTTCACATCTCCGCCTGACTCCTTTTCACAGTGGCACCACAGTCATGACCCCTGACTTGACCAGTCATGGAAAGTGCAATAATCTTTCCTCAAAGCTGAAACAGGGAAGAATGAAAGCTAGAAACATGTGCAACAGTTTGTATATTCCACTTTTCCTCTAATCAAGTTCTGGCTTAGTGCAGGCAGTAAGTTTTGTTTTTCCTGTATACTTTCGTGTTTTTGGCATATTTGAAAAATAGACGTCCTTTGCACACATGACTCTGCTTTTTGTTTCATTCAGAAGTTTAACTAATAAGCTACAATTTCATGCATTGCAATATGCGCTGGGTTTGTTACTTCTTATGAAAAAAAATTTTCTTTCAGAACACTCCAAATCGTCTACTTTTCCGCGGTAGCGAAAGAGTTAAAGGCCTACTTGACCGAAAGTTTACTTAGGCTAATTTTGCCCTCAATATATTGTGCATGTAATGAACAATATTTATTTTTAACACTAGGGCTGAGAAGCACCGTAGTTACAAGCATTCAAAAATCTCTGTAGCAGATGACGTAGACCCCTAGTGTTGGACAACTAACATTCAAGACCGGAAATGACGCGCCATTGAGACACCAGCATCGCCGGCTTGCCGCTTTAAGGCGTTCCCAAGTGAGTGAGCGCCGCAAAGCCCGACGGTCTCAGAATAATTAACTGCTGGCATCATGTCAACTCAGTGCGTGGCCAACTTGTACGTGGCTGCAGAAAGGAATGTGGAAAGCACCACCGTACTCTTTCGGCTACTGCCCATTACACCCGATCTCGAAGGCTGGTGTCAACTGTCTGTAGTACGGGTTTTAACATGAATTCCACTCTCTTTTTTGAAGAAGATAACACTGGGAGGCTGACGCTTCTCCCTCATGCTAACCCCTTATGCGGGCAGGGCTTTGTCAATGCACCTCCCGTGGTCTACATCATGAGTGCATGTCTACATGTTCCTGGTCCGATCGGCAAAGCATGCCACGTTCTGGGGGGGGGTCTCTTCTAATCGGGAGAATAAAGACGACGGGGGAGCGCTGCCCACTTTAGCTTAGCTGGTTCAGAAGCAAAAGTGCACGGCTTTGCTTATCAAAACACGCCCTTTTGGCGTCACGCTGTCTACACCAGGCAGAGGTCCAAGGAGAGGTCTGCTTTGTCTGAAAGGGAGTCAATATGCACGCCTTTATTGCGGGTACAGCTCTACTCGATGTGCAATAATGCCGTCGTGCACCGAGTGTATCGGCTGCTGCAAAGACTGTGCCCTGTGAGGTGGGGGTGGTGTATCAGGTCCCCTTCTCATGCGGTGCCATGTACATTGGCCAAACTACTGGCAGGTGTGTCAACAAGCGTCTATTGGAGCATGGGAACACAAAAGAAAAAACGATCCCCTATCCCACACAGGCGCCAACTGCAGGAACTGCCAATGCAAGCACGTGGAAGATTACGCAGAAAGGAGAGCAAAAGGCGACCCCCTTGCCCAGTCTACGTTTATGTGCAAGAAGTGAAAATGCGTACCCGATTACAAGAACACGCACACCCTTTTTTGACCGATCCCTGAATCAGGTGTTTAGTAACCAGGGTGTACTTAAGGCATTTAGATACGTTGACGATTTTCTAATTGTTTTATCTAAACAAAAAACCTTGACCCCCACTCATTCAGTGGATAGCATTTTAACTCTTTTTAAACGTCATGGGAAGGGTTTAAATTTTACGCATGAACTTCCGAACCATGGTTCGTTGCAATTTTTAGATCTCAACCTAGAGATTGGTTTGCATCACATCTGCTGGCACTACGCACCGAGAGCGCAGAAAGGGCTTCTTCCCTATGATTCTGCCCACTCGAAGATAGCTATGAGAGCCATAGTTAGCTCGTGCCTGGAATCATCTCTGACGAAGTCATGCCCGCATGCAATGCACACCAGCTTTCACAATCAGATAAACAGGCTGCTTTCAGCCGGCTTCCCCTGCGAGGTCATCTCAGCTGTGGCCGAGAACCTTCTTCGGAAGGTAAAAAAAGGAAACCGCGCCAACAACGAGGAGCGATTGCCGCGAAGAAAGACGACAGTCGTCCCGTATATGCACAAGGTGGCCCACAACATAAAAAAAGTGGCAAAAAGGCATGGCGTCCCTGTGGTGTTTTCGGCGCCACGTAAGCTCGCCGGGTTGTGCCCAAGGATCAGCGCGGAAGGCGCTCGACGAAGAGCATGCGTGATAAAGCATGCGGCACAATTCGTAAAATGCGCCACGGGCGTTGTGTATCTCATCCCGCTCAGGTGTGGTCGCGTGTATGTGGGCCAGACAGGACGCTGCGTGAATAAATGCGCAGGGGAGCATCAGCGTTCAATTAGGAATAGAGAAGGAGCGAATTTGCCTGCTCATTGCATTGCATGCACCGGTTGTGAGCCACTGCTAAAAAGTATCAGAATTCTGGGCAGGAGTAATGACAAAGTTTCCCGTGAACTTCTAGAGGCATACCACATCAAGGCAAGAGGTGATAAATGTGTGAGTGACACCTCTGTTTCATTGTACAACGCGGAAAAGAATTTTTTGGAGCGTTTTTGATGGATTGTCACGCAGGGTTGATTTGCCTCCTTACCCCCTCCTTCCCCTCTTTGTAGGCACGTGTGCACACTGCCTATAAAGCGGCTCTGAATCCAATAAACACCAGTTGATAGTTTGCGCTCTTTCAGTCTCCCTCGTGTTTTCCTGTGTGTGTCTTTTGTGCGCAATTCGTTCCTACAACAGTATGCACCAACTCACCCAACAAGAAGTTCTTCTTAACTACCTTTTCGGACACAGCGATAAACTAACACGCAAGGTAATGGAGGCCTTCTATATTCACTACAAGGGTACGATGTGTATTAGCAGCCCTTTTCATTGCATTATCTAAGAGGGAATTGAGTTATCTGACCTCCCACGCGCCTTCCAGATAAATTTTGTTGTCTTGATAAGTCTTTCAATGTCTGTATGTATACGCCTTTCATTCTTCAATAAAAAACCGGTTGATAGTCAGTGCTTGTTTGTGTTAGTATATTTTTTATAAAAACAATAACTTTTAAATCGGTTCTTTTAGCAGATATTGAATAGTTTTGCCTTTTTTCTTGCATTCCACTCATATCATTACGTGGCGGCCAGCTGAAGAATGAGGCGTGATGAACGATGGACAAGAGGTGATTTAATGGCCGCTGGCCAAGCCCGAGCGCTCCGTCCCGTGCCACTGCCAGCTTCGTCTTCTTCGTAACAACACTGTCTCTTTGTTCCTTTACACTTTGTTCACACCCACTCCTGCCCAACAGGGCTGCAGTAAGTATAAATAAGGACATGAACTATACTGCACGCATAAGACAGTGCACATGTGCTATTTGTGCGCGCGACTTGGTAATACAAGCTCTTTTTCTACTTGGCCCCCCCCCCCCCACTGAATATGCCTCCTTCGTTCGCTATGTCCTAACTTGCACAAGGTGTAATTGAATACTGCCAGGCAAACATCCCGCCACAATCATTCATGAAACACGTCAAACTTTTTTCTGCGGCGTTTCAGCCAATTTAAGATGGCTGTTATGTGATTTAATATATGTCTTTTTAATATATAACCAGCATTTATAGAGCAAAGTGCTCCATGTGCTACCGGTACAACCACTTTGCACGAGCTGCATCAAGTAGATGCTCCAAAACTGCCCGGACTGCCATCCCAAACATGCGTCACTTCCAGCGAGCAGTAATGGCTCCCGTTTTCCCAATTTCAGTATTGAAAACTTTGATTTTAGCGCGCCGTTGGCACCTTAACTGCTTGAAACAGGAATGTTATGTTTTGTGGGTAACATAATCCGGGGGTGTACTATCAAAAAAGAACATTTTTTACGGTTTGCAAAATTTTGGCCAAGTAAGCCTTTAAAGGTCCAAACGCTCAGCATTGGCTCAACCATCAGGATCCCCTCTTCCCCGGACACGGCTAAGCACGGGTGCTCGGGTGGCGCACTGCTCACCATCATCCACCTTGGGGGATGTCCCTGCGGATGCTCGGGAACCCGTGGTGTCACCACTCACTAACGTCTGCATGGAGCAGCGGGGAGCTGATGACGGACTGGCAAACAATGCACGCTGGCTTCCTCTGTCCCTTGTAATCAAGGAAGGTGCACCACAACGACACAGCCAGCCACTGACAAAAGCGCAAGCTGCTGTTCCAGCTGTCTGGAATCGGAATAACTTCAGCCCAAAGGGTGAAACGGTTGACACAAGTCAGGAAGTGCGCTTGGCCCTGGCGAGGTCTCTGCCTATGACCACATGAATGTGGTCGAATCGAGCGTCCGTACTTGGGAACGCAAGACACTCGCGAGCCCACTGTCGGGAACCTCAGTTGATATCAGGCTGTGGGTTGAGTAAGCTCATGTAGCGATGCATATACTTCACAACGAAGGCAGGCAGGCAGACATATCACAACAAATGTTGTGCAGATGCAGGTGATGAACTCTGCAAATGTGTCGAATGATACGTGTCCCAAGCGGACATAATCAGGGTTCGCTGCTGTTCGGTACTCTTGAGCAGTCGGGAAACGGCGGCAGCAATACCTAGCGATATGCCCTGCAATGCCACACCGGTAGCACAAAGGATGAGAGCGCCAGCGACCGTCATAAGACTCCTGGCGAACAAAGTCGCAACGTTGGCTGTAGCCAGGCTCTCGCTGCTGACGAACCACGTCTTCAGGGTAGGTGGGCCTCCTTCCCGTCGGCTGGTGGCCACAACGTTGGGCAATGTTGTTCCTATCCTCCATAGGCGAAGCGCCGCTAGGTTGAGCCCACGGAGTGGACAGGGCGGCAACATCTGCCTGCGGTGCACAACTCTGCCGCAGATATTCTGCTCGGCAGGTGTCCCTGAATCTGGACAATTCCTCGCGCACAAGCTCTCGTATCATATCAGCATGTACTGCAACACTGGCTACAGAGGTAACATTGATCAGTCTTCCGAATTTAGGAGTGATTCGACGCAGCTTGAGAGCTTCAAAGGTTCTGCAATGTTTTATAACATTGGCGGTGGTGCTCAGGCTCTCTTTCCTGATCAGGAAATTATAAACGTCTTCTGCAATTCCTTTCAGGAGGCCTTTGTCTTCTTCAAGCATACTGGAATTCACTAGCTTGCACAGCTTTAAGAGCGCCTGGATGCATGCAGTGCAAGTTTATCCAGGTACTTGTGCCCGCTGAAGCAATGTCTGCTCCACACACTTGTTCTTTGCCGATTCATCCCCAAAATTTTTCTCGATCTTGCTTGTAAAGGTAGCCTAAGAACTTAGTCAATCCTCATGACTGTTGAACCAGTCGAAGGCAGTGGCGGCAAGGAAGAACACCACGTTAGCCAGTTCAGTAGCAGTGTTCCAGCAATTATACTTGCTCACCCTTTGATAGTGTTTCAGCCACTCGTCAACGTCCTCCTCAGGTTTTCCAAAGAATGTCCGGGGCTCTCGATAATGTGGCCAGTTGTTCGCTGTGGATGGTCCTGGTTGCTCGGCATTGTCGTCTCCAGGCATGTCCGATGGCGGCAAGCCTGCCTAGTCTACGGCTCCTTCGATAGATGGAACACTCCGTGGTCGATACCCGGCACCTCTCACCAAAACTGTTACATGCTTAGCATGCATGGGGGTTTATTTACACAAGGGATGTATAGAAGCAGGACGGCGACGAAGCCTACAAGCGCCCTTCTGCCCTTTCTCTTCCTTTTATTCTACCGATCCGTCCGACCATTGATCTTCCTCTTCCGTCGATGTTCTACAAAGGCGTATGACAATGTATATTTGATGATGATATATTACATGATCAAATATATTGTTATTGCCGAGTCATACAGGAGTAATGATAGGGCAATCTCCCTAAATGAAGCAGGACAGCATAACAGAGAGGAGCTGCAATGTGGACTGCAGCCCAACCTGATCTGCAGTGTGCTGCATGGATGCGTGTGACACTCTAGAAATGTCGCCTTTCCCAGACAACAGCAAGCAAGCGCTAACTTTGGATTCATTCACGCTACTGGCCAATACCGAGCCACTACTTCACCATTTTGACGGAATGCTTCCAGGTCGACACCTCTCGCACAGGTTTGTTACCCTAGTCCAGTTACCAATCTTCCAACCGGTGTGGGATAGTGGTGTCGTGCCCCAACAGTTTATTGAGGTTTAACGTCCCAAAACGACTCAGGCCATGAGGGACGCCGCAGGAAAGGGCTCCGGAAATTTCGACCACCTGAGGGGTTCTTTAACGTGCGCTGACATCGCACAGCTTGCCTCCATCGAAATCTAACACTAAGTTTAATGGAGTGTGTGAGAATATGTACAGTCTCACGTGTGTTTACTCCTTTCGTGCGATGTTGAGTTCAACCCTGACCCTGGCTCAGGTACTGACACCTGTGATGAAGGTATTTATGTAATTGTTTGCAGGTTAGAGCAAGGTCAGAAACGCTTTTCTAATGAGCTTTAAGAATTTATGAAACAGGAGGCTATCGTTGCTATAGTGGTACAGGAACTTCAGAGCACAGTGAATGTTCTCAAAAATGATTTGCTTTCGGTCAAAGAAGGCTGTCCATGTATTCAACACAGACTGGATGAAGAGGCATCCATTGAAGATGCACACAACAGGTCGTGCAGAAATATTCTGACAGTGCCTGGCCTGGCTGACTGTGGAAATGAAAGCTGTAACAAATTTGAGAGAAAAAAAACTATTGTGTTTTTCATACAGATCAACTTGACCAAAGAAGACACGGGCTCGGCAAGTTCAGTGAAGGAAAAATCCAGCCAGTCATCGCCAACTTCAGCAGGTTTGATTACAGTCGAAAGGCCACTTGTAAAGATTATAATTCTGCTACCAGAGTCCAAGTGTTGGAATCTCTGATTTAAAATGCATTTGATAAACAGCACATGGCCTATGATAGCAGCTGTGTGCCAAGTTCTTCAAAAGCCTTGTGTGAGCTGTAGTGTGTGATCCTCAAGACAACAAACATAAGGAGCACAAGAGGTTGCTGCATTGCTTTCAGCCGCATGCATCTTCTAGTGCGTGGCTAACATGTCTACCAGTGTGGCCTGTTACTGCTGACCCACAATCGATCGGTTCAAACTCACAGCGCTTACAGATCAGCAGCTCCCTTGACATCACCACTGGCAGCAGCGATGCACACGCACCTGCCTGCAGCCGTGTGGCCATGTCGTATGCCAGGCAGGCCCTCGTGATGGCCTCCCCGTGTCCCGTGGTGGAGATGGCCCCCACGGCGTTGTCTGCCAGTCCCCCGGCCCCCACGATGGGGCTGTCGCCCACCCGGCCACACCGCTGGCCCGTCAGCCCACCCGTCGAGGTGGCACACGCCACATGGCCAGCTGCGTCCACGGCCACCGCACCCACCGTGTCATGCTCCCTGGGGCAGGGAATGAAATTACTTGCAAAAATGCAGAGCCAGACTGTACGGCAAGCCCAGTCAGCAATGCCAACTGATCACAGTTGACGGCTCTCTCCGGGAGTTTTAGCACTCCTGCTTATCACGTGAGCGCACTGTCCCCTTGCCCGTAGCCATGGTGAAGAAACTCCTCCTCTATTTGTCACCTTCCCGCTGAGGCACTGCTTTCCTCCTTCTATAGACAGCAGCTGCAGAAACTCCAGCACAGCCCAACTGAGGCCATCTTGATTACAGTACAGTAAGGACCTCTGAAAGGAACATCTAGCTAGTACTCCTGAGCCGAGACAGTCACAGTGTAGCTAGAAAAACTCATTTTTTCCAGTGTCCATCCAACTAACTGCTTATATGCTCGCATACTATACAGTAGTCTGTGCCCAAACCTGTGGGACCTGCTTGTCATGCTTTCAAAGATATGCCCTGGTGAGCTGGCAATGACCACAAGTCCTCCATTCTTTCATTCTTTGCCCTCGGCACCCAAAAATTCAAAAGCAAGCCACTAAGTGAACAAGCCTGTGCATGTTAAACAGCGCACTGTTGAAAGGGAAACTGCTTCTGCAACATACGGCCAGCAATTATTTAAAGAAGCAGGCACACAGGTTCTGTATTCCCTTCTTTGGAATGAATACATGGAACACCATGCATCCACTCCAAAGACGCACCTGTCGCCACAGCTCCGCGCGTAAAATCCTGCACATCCTCATGACATGGCCAAGTGAAGGTCTGGTAGAGCCAAACAGGCAGGAGATCTTGTGTGGTACTAGGCCTCTCCGGATACAGAATCCCAGCTTCCTGGCGCAGCAAGAGATGAGGGCGATATGGCTGAAGGAGGCGGCGGTCTTGCAGAAGGAACACAAAGAAAGGGGCCCACTGTAGTAGAAAGGTAACTGAGTATAATACTTGTTGGGGGGCTAGTTGGTGCATGTTTCCAGAAAAGGGTTGTTGTAGCGCCGAAACAGACACGATTGGCTGCACGATTGGTACGATTGCTGTACGATTGGCTGCAAGTGATATGTTTTTCCCAGAACTTGGCGAAGAACTTGGCAATCCTTCAGGCGGCTCGCCGCACAAACCAGTGAATTCCTGTGGCAAAGGACATTGCCGGTGTTATCAGAATGTGTTGAAAGAAGAACCCAAGACAGTAGCATGGCGCTCAAGGTTCTGGGGGGAGTTAGTATCCCAGAAGATGTAGCCGCTGTCCTTAGGAAGGGCCCGAAGTTCAACATCGAGCCAAGGATTCCAAGCCACGAGCTACTTTCCTTGAATCGAAGGATCTCCAGCAAACCTGACCCAGAGGACCAGGAAAGGTGCTTGCTAGACGGCGTGGACAGCCTCAACAGGACCGCGCCCGTCAAAGGAGCTAGACATGAGTCGTCTACCAAAAGAGTCGTTCAGTTCTTCACCGACCACAAGCTTCGACTCACTCAAGGGGACAAGCAAGGATTCGTCGTCATACCATCTGGTATGTTTAACGATAAGGCTCATGAGGCTGTGCATAAGAATTTCCGCAAGACCGTGGTTAGTCTGGGCAAGTTGAAATCTAATGCTGTTTCTCTGTGTGAAAGTATTGGCCTGGATAGAATCGCTAAAGGTATTCGTGTTTGCAAAGAAAATAGCTTAAATGTATTTTTTACCGCCAAAACACATAAGGAAGGAATTCCATTTAGGTGTATTATCAGTGAAAGAGGGGCTTGGCAGAGCCATGTCAGTGGTTCCCTTCTAAGGCATCTTAAGAGTTTAAAAGCCGAAGACCCTTTTTCTTGCAGGAACGCTCTTGATGGTGTTAAATTTTTGCATGACAACAAGTCTTCCAGCTATATGTTTTCTATGGACGTTGTCGATCTGTTCTATTCTATCCCACAGACTGAGTTGTTAGCTGCTGTACAGTCATGCATTGAAAAGAATGGTGCGGTTTCTTTCCAAAATGCTGCAGGTGTTTCTGTTGAGAATTTCATGGCTATGTTAGAGTTTTACCTGTCTTGCACTGTGGTTTCATTTGCAGACCAGCTGTTTGCTCAAAAAAGGGGAATTTGTATTGGCTCCTGCGTCGCTCCTGCGCTGTGTAACATCTTTCTTGCGGGGCTGGACAAGTCATTGCTAGATACTCTTGACGAAGCCAAAGTGCTGAAAACTTTTAGATATGTTGACGATTTTTTAATTATTTAAAAAAAAACAGGTTCCCTCATTTTACTCACAAACAGTGGAAGAAGTTTTATCTGCTTTTAAACTACTTGGAAAAGGTTTGGACTTCACCTATGAGCTTGCCCAAGGCATTAGGTTGCAGTTTTTAGACATTAACATCACCCTTAAAGACGAAAGCTTTTGCTGGATGTATTGCCCTCGCGCACGAAAGGAATTAATGCCCTATGATACTGCCCATTCAAAGACTGTAAAGCACGCCATTGCCCAGATGTGCCTGGAAGCATCGCTGAAGAAATCATGTTGCCATAAAGCGAGCGAAAGCTTCCAAACCCAGGTTCGGAAGTTGGAACAAGCAGGCTTTCCAACGTCGATTGTAAGCACAGTAGCAGAAACTTTGTTGAGAAAACTAAAGAAAGAATGTAGTAAAGAAGGCAATGAACATGAGGTCACCAAAACCAACAGTAGACCGGTTGTCATCCCGTACACCCATAAGGTGGGGCACAATTTGAAGCATGTGGCAACAAAATACAAGGTACCTGTGGTTTTTTCCGCCCCCAAGAAACTGGCTGCCCTGTGCGTTAAAACTGATCCCAACAAGGCAAAGAAAACTGAACGTAAGAAAAGACATGCAGCTCCGTTTGTTAAATGTGCAGTGGGTGTCGTCTACCAGATTCCTCTGACGTGCGGAAAGAAGTAATAATAATAATAATAATAATAATTTTTATTTCTGCCTCAAAAAGTGACAGAGGAGCTGCAGAAAAAGCTGTCATAGACAGCTTGACTGAGCCGCAGCCCCCTATACCGGGCAGCAGTGACAAGCGACGAGAAAAAAAATAACAAAAACAAAAGAGAACAATTCAGAGAAAAACACATTATTAACACCAAGAAAAAATGTTACCTCTAGTTTGTACATGTGTGCAATTTACAAGTACATCGGCCAAACCGGCCGCTGTATTAATGACTGATTAGCAGAGCACAATCGGGATTTAAAAAATGGCACAGGCTCCCATCTGCCCCATCACTGTAAAGCCTGCAGTGTAGAAAGAAAGAATAAGTGTTCAGCAAGCCTGAAAGAAACGAAGGTTTTAAGCAGAAGTCAGGACCAGACAGCCCGTGAACTGCTAGAGGCTTTCTATATCAAAAGCAACTGTAGCGATTGTGCAACTGTAGCGATTGCCTTGCTTATGTTGCGAGGTCGCGACCTGCCTCAAGCATCTCAGGGGTGACAGGACGACAACCCTGTCGCCACTGCCCTCTTTGTAAGTGTCCCAAGCATATCGCCGCCACTGCTGCCACCACTGCAACCTGGTGGCCGTCTTGTTCTCCCCCCTTTCTTCCACCACGTCGGCAAGAGTGAGAAGAGTGCTCTCAAGGAAATGAAATCAGGCCTACTTTGCTCCCCGTGTTTACCCCTCATAAGCATGAGTGCGTGTCCTTGTGCACATGCACACATCTTCTGAACGAGAAGAGACTCGTTTCTCAGATGCATGACAGGCTTCACAGCTGACGGGTGTGCCAACGGCACTAACCTTTCCAGTACTTTTGCCAAGCTTTGGGCAGCTATGAATGCGGTAAGCATGGCCTTTAAGCAGAGGCAGCGCGTCGCATTCGGCGACGATTTTGGGCCAGACAGTGCCACAGACAGGCCTGACAGGCTGTGCAGACGTGCGTGGCAGCCTTGCCCATACTACGCCAGATGGTCGTGTCTGCCTATGCACTCTGTATGTGAAAGCCAGGCGGCGCCCATATTGCATGCCACTACCACCCACAATACAATTTCTCCTTTAGGTCTCTTTCTAGCCAGCCATGAAGTGCCTTGCATTGAAACTGCGGCAAAACCTATTTCGTTATACTGAAGCTCAAAATACACGGTGTTCTATGCACATTAAGCTATGAAAACTGGAATAATCTGTTACACTGAGGATTTTGATTACATTGACATTCGTTACATTCAGGTTTAACTGTGTTACCACTGATCTCCACTAGGTGGCTGGATGCTGCATTCCCACTTTCCGAGCATGAGCGCGAGTGAAGCCACCGGAAGTTGGACTGCTTGTCCCGGAAGTCGGGTGTCTGCTGTGTATTTCAATGCAAAAATTTGCATCTTTTGCCCTTTCGTTCTCAGTTTTTTGTGTTGTTCTCATGTAATGTCTGCTGTTGTATGAAAGGAACAAGCAAGCTGAACGCGAGAAATGTGAGCATTGTGTGCAGAACCCTGTAATTTCAGAGAAACCGAAGAAAACAGGCATGCAGGTCTCACCCTGCCGCGGCAAAGGGGTACGTGCATTAAACACTATGTTCTTGCCTGGTTCTTGTCTTCCGAGCGTGAAGGAGAAGTTGTGGAATGATGATGAGGCTAGGTCATCTAAAAACCGAATTTTCATGCAGCAAAGAAAAGGCACAGCGCGAGAGGAATGACTGACAAGAAAGACTAATGATGCAGTGCGCGTGAGAAGCGCTGTTAGAAGTCAACTGCACCAAGCACCACGAATAAAAGCCCATTCAGGCTTAACTTGCTACAACACGAAACAGTACATGACACGCTCCGTCGAAAAAGCAGTACCATACCTTTTGGAGGCGCTAATGTGAACCAACCGAACACCGTCGACACTTCACAAGATAGTAGCCTAGCCCTCGCTCCGGTTCAGTCTAAACATAATTCGGTAAAATGGTCCCTGCAAAGTAAGCTGCCTGGTGAATGTTTCAACTTATTCTTTCTTATATTTATCCCCCATTGATAGCATAACTTGGGCTTGAGCGTAGGAACAAGCATCACAGTAAAGAGCAGAGTTGGTGAAGCTAGGCAAACGAGACGACACCGAGCCGAGTAGACGAGGCTTCATACTTGCTGCGTGTAGCGGCATCCTGTCGTCTGCTAGTGTCGTCCCATTACGATGCAATGGACCCTTACTTTTAAAACGTCTTTCCCGAAGACTTCGCTGGTCTCCTCGCGCAATTAGCGGCGCAACAGGTAGGCATTGTCATGGGGAAAAACGAGAATGGCGAAAAAATGAAGTGCTAAGTGGGAAAACAAAACTGGAACTGAAAAACAGTGCTGAGGTCCGATTTCATGCACTGCCAAAGGCTGACTTCCGGGACAAGGCCGCTTACTTCCGGTGGCTTCACTTTCGGGCACTCAATGCGCCATCCAGACCCCTAGTGGAGATCAGTGTGCGTCATAAGCTGAAAACAGGCACACAAGTTCTTTTTATACCAGGCTCAGGCTGATGATACAGGTGCCGAAGCATGTTTATCGATGTCTTCACTGTCTTTCAAAACCGCCACTATGATGCAGCAGAAGCAGCGCTTACCCTTTGCCCACATTGATGGACTGGTGCACAGTGTTGTGGAAGGACCTGTACTCCTCCAGCCTCCGTGTGGCCTTGGCCGAGACGAGGGAGCCGTTGTCCACCGCTGGGATGCCCACCTCACGGGCATACTCGTCCGCCCAGGGCCCCACCAGGAGCACATGCTCCGTCTGCACACACAGGGAATTTCCCCAGGGATGGACCCACATCTGGGCTTAATGCAGGGGACACAGAGTGGCGACTGGAGTCCATGTGCTGACAACTGTCAGGAAACACATTCAGGCTCATCACTGCAAATACCATCCCTACATGGAAGCGAATCGCAGCACAGCCCAGACAGTGACAGAGGACCTGTGTTGTCTAGAAGAGTGCGGTGAGGGGCTAGTTGGTATGACATTATGAGAACAAAGAATGGGACAAGAGAGAAGAATAACCACTTTTGGGCTCCATTTCATGGTATCAAGATCTGCCAAGAGTGACCACTACGGCACAAAGATTTCAAATATCCCTCACATTCCTCACACTCCAACAGTGTGGAGCAGTGCCACTGCCCGACACCCCTGGGAAGGATGTTACGCCTTGGGGTAATTCTCTCACGGGGCGAAAAGCCACGGCCCCCAACATTTCATGGCTTCGCTTTGGGAGCACTAGCAGCTAAACCAGAAGAACTGAAAGAACCACTTTGTAAGGAGAAGGGAAACTTTGCCCAGACTCCACAATACTTGCAACATCCTGCCACCACAGAGTGCCCGGATCACAGTAAACATGAAGCAGGGAGAGAAGTTTCACTCGGGGACTGTGCGATGCACAAGGCACTGCAAGTGGACGCACAAGGCGGTCACGGATAAACAATGGCCCACCTGCTCCATGACCCTGCGTGCCAGCGTGATTGGGTTGCGGACTGTGCGCACAGCCCCCACGGCACCGGCCTTCAGATGGGTGCCCTCCATGATGAGCGCATCCATCTCCACCGTGCCCTGCTCAGTCAGCGAGGAACCATAGCCTGCACAGGCGACATTTCCGCCGCTCAGGCACCACACAGAACAAGTCCACCCTGAACAATGATACAAAAATATGGCTGCCATGGTAACTAGAGTCTTACCAGAGAACACAACTCCTGTTCCCAACAGAGGTGGCAACTCGCAATAAAAGACAAAGAAAATGGCTCGGGTTCAACATGGCTAGAACCTAGTTATACGAGCGAAAACTCTCCAATGTCTCAAATCAAAATGTCAAGGTCAGGCACCCAATAGTCATACTAACATAGCTTGGGCCATACCACCACACAGTTTAAGTTTGGTTTGACCTTGTGAGGCACTGTCGGTGTAGTGCCCAGTGGTCATAGTCATGTGATCACGTGGCAATACTACCATAGCTTGCACCGTGCAGTTAAGTGAGCTTGTGGGGCACTGAAGGTCTCGTCCCCATCAAAATCGGTTAGTTGCACCACCCCAAGGAGTGCAGCTCTCGCTCTGCAGGGCTGCCTGTGAGAACATGCTCCCCTGACACGTGTGGCAGCACCGACAGCAAGGGAAGGTGCAAGGAGTGCTGAGCAAGACTGTCTCGGAGAGGGAAGTGAGGTGACGTTCAAAGTTTGTTTCATTCTGTTTCTTCGGTAATGCCCCTGCTGTCACTCAGATGGCAGGATAGAACCAGTGGCCTTCGATGGATGCCTTCCAGCCACAGCTGACAGGCAAACTGACAGCGGTCGTAGAAGCAGGCAGCCTCGCTGTTTTAGCTTTCCACTCCATCTGTACATCCGATTACAAATCTATAGACATTTAAAGGTCAATAAAGTCTACCAGTTAAAGACCCCTGGCAAACTTTTCTAGCATGTCTCCTCCACAAGCAGTTCCTGCATCTTGCCTACCTGCAGGTACAAAAAACTGGGCGTCTACAGTGGTCTTCATTGTCTTTGCTTTCATTAGTTTGATTTTCTCCCTTCATGTAGTCACATCTGCAGTCACATTTACTATACTCACCCTCAAGAAACGAAGGACAACTCTCATGTCTGCCAGACTATGCATGGTTTCACAGCAGCAGTGCGAGAAGACAAGTGCTGTTTCATCCCACTCTTTAACTTAACCAGCATGCCTTACAGCTCAACCTTCAGACCACAGCAGGGGGCAACACTGATGATGAGGCAGTATTTTTTCTCCAGAGAAGGGAACATTACTCTAAGAAGCATGCTACAGAAAAATTCCCACCTTCTGCTACGATTATTTACGCAATTTCCACCAGGTACAACATGAACCCCGTTACAAGAGGAGAGACATTTTTCCCCTCACTTGGCTGGCCAGGCTATTTCTCCCATTAACAGGACGTTGGATAATAAAGAAATCTTCCAATCTTCACTTCTGGGATTTCTTCCCCACTACATAAGTCACAAACCACCACCGCATCCATGCACTAGTGAGAAGGCAAGGCGTGACCACTCCCCTTATATTTATTTCATTTATTTATTTACAGAATACTGCAGACCGTACCAGTCCGAGCAGGAGAGGGTACATACATTTGTCAGCAAGTACTGTGCCTTGGGATCAC
Source organism: Amblyomma mixtum (assembly GCF_055824585.1). NCBI lineage: Eukaryota > Metazoa > Arthropoda > Arachnida > Ixodida > Ixodidae > Amblyomma > Amblyomma mixtum. The sequence continues at coordinate 146,713,801 of NC_143019.1, forward strand.
GCCCCAAACACAGGCACATAAGAAGCACACCATGCACTGTTAATAAATAATCATTTCCAACCATACAGTCAGATATATATAGGCTCTCAAATGGTTGAAGACAGGAGAGGAAAACCATGAGGCAGAGAATTCCAGTTGGATATTGTTTTTGGGAAAATTGAATATTTGTCGAAATTCGTGCGGGCAAATATTGGCCTGATGCTGTGACCATGTTTATGTCCCTTTCGAAGTAGTCCTGTGGCTGAATGCCTAGCTTCTGAAAATGCAAAGAGTGAAAAAAAAAACGCAGCCGGGCAGCCTTTCTTCTTCCAGCCAGTGGCTCAAGGGCTGCCTGATGTAACATGGCGGACGGAGAGTCCCTTCGCTTATGCCGATTATATATGCACCTGACTGCTAACCTCTGGACTTTTTCTCATTTTTCTATGTTGATTGCGGTGTGTGGGTCCCATACTATGTGGGTAGGTCCCATTTATTACCACTCACACTAACCTAGATGTAAAACACTGATGAGGGTGCATAACTGCAAATGCTACGTGAAGAAGGGCTTCCAAACTGCCGGCGGGGGTGGTACGGGTGAGAGTGGGCGGTCGTCTGCTTACACCAAAAATGGCGATAATGCGCCACTCCCACAGTTATGAAGCTGCTGGAAACCTGAAAAAAAGGCCACCAGTGAGTGGCTGGAATGGCCCGCAGGTTACGCCATGAACCAACGAGCAAGCCTCCACACCAGTGCGCCACAATGCATGACCCTCGCTGCTCCCGGCTCAGTGAATTTACGATGGAGGCCTTGGAGCAGTGTGATGTGAAGCCCAGGGCACTGATGGGCGTGCTAAGCTAAGGGAAGAGGCTTCAGTCCAGCCCTCCTCCTTCCGAGACACTCTCTTCGTTGGCCGTGCTTCCTGCACTGCAGTGCCGCTGCACGGGCTCCTTTTGTCACCTGCCGCTGTGCGTAACGGAGTTTTCACCGACATGTGCGATGTCTGAGGGAGACGTAGCCGGGCAGCTCCCAATTCCATTCAGTCGATGCGATAACATTAGGAGCTGCTGATGCCTGTATCGGATTAATATGCAGTGCAATAAGAAGGGCGGAATCTCCTCCCCACACAGCAAAAGCCACGCAAACAGACCAGCATTGAAAGCAGGATGGTCCTCCATCACCCGGACGGCTGCCTCCACAGCGTCGACCGATGTGCCCCCGTGCTCCAGGAGCGCATAGCCTGCATCCACTGCGGCACGCAGGGCCACCATCTTCTCCTCGAGGATCTGCGGGGAGACCGCTCCTGCCCCACCATGGACGGCCACCACTGGCAGCATGCCTCCTGCAATCCACGGGGGATCAGTGCAGGGTCAGCACCGATCTCCAGCCATTCCCACAAGACCCAGAGGCATAAAAACAAGAGAAAAAGATCCGTTAATGTGCTCACTTCCAAAGAGAACAGCAAAAGAAGTGCAGTGCACGACCACGCTGAGCACTGCTTGTGTCTTTCCCCAGCAGCCTATAATAAAGCGATACGTAGGTCAACTGAGGCTGGCCTCTGCCAACAGATTACTGCGCACAACTGACGAACGGAGAAGAACAGGCCAGGCAAAACACTCTTCTCACAACCAAAATGCAGCGACAGTCTCTTAATGTGGTTCCCCGAGGTTCACATCTAAACAGTGATCACAGAGCCCTTTGCTGTGTTGTGAGTTTAACTAATAAAAAAAAAAAATCTAATTTTCAAAGTCAAAGTGTTTATTTAGACAACTCAATGGTACAGTTGCCTAGGGCGCAGACTAAAAGGCAAAAGGATGCCTGACAAAGAGTCCACGCCCAAGTCCAGTCCAATTTTGTTGGGAATAAATGTGCTGCCAAACCAAAACATTCACAGAGAGGCAAAGAATTCAGTTAGAGTCTCTTTAACTAAAACACTTTGTTCAGCAGTGCCATCTCTGAGCACCGGTACAACTAGGATAGTTTCACCAGCGACACCATGAGATGCCGAGAGGGCAGTTCACGCACGCACACACACGCACTATGTGCACAGTGGAGTCCTTCATACTGTGGACCAGTTCAAAACAGACAAGGGACCAAGGAAAGAGAAGACGACACGGGCGCTGTCTAGCAACTGACATTTACTGAAAAACCACGTGAAATATATAGGGGACGAAACAAAACAAAAACAACAAACAAAAATCAGAACCAGATCGAAGATTACACAGCGGATGTCCGACAGTTATCGAGGAAGGCTATCTCATTTCTCTGCAACGCCCCGGATGGTTTTGCGGAGTCCTTGCAGCCTGTAAGCACAGGAATGCCTTGCTACACTGTCTCCACCACTTTTCCCTGCAGTGCTTGTGAGTGAGAGGGAGAAACGTCTCAGTGCACACACCCTGCATGACTAGAACCCATCCGGGACGCATCCTGTGGCCATTTCAGTCGGGGTGAGTACGTCTGAAAATGGCAGCACTTGCTGAGAGAACACGGCTACAAGGGACTTTGCTCCGCGTCTTCCCCTCTGGCTGGCTACCCTTCTTAGCTTGGCTGGCTACCTTAACTAACAAGAGAGGGCGCCACGGATGGCGTGATTGCAGCACGCGGGGAAGGCGGCTCTCCTCGGCTCAGGATTTTGCCCCTCTCTGCCAGCAGGCCTCGGAACTTGCTCCCGCCAGCTCGTCCCATCCGGCCTCCCTGGCATGGTAACAGTGCTGGTGAGTCAGACGTCCTCCCTTCCTCGGCTGGCTGGCAACAGCACAATGTGCAACCGCTGTTCCTTTCTTGCGCAGGCATGCCACCTTCCTTGTGCACACTGCGTTCGCTCTGACGATCGCTCCTTGCTACTGCTTCCATGCCCGCAAAGTGTCCTTTTTTCTTGCAGACAATGCTCTCTACTGCCTTGGCAGACTTTTGCTAACGTGGTGACGTGGAAGTGAACCCAGGTCCAAACAAGTCTGCCCGTTCCAAAACGTGAGCGTCTGGTTCCTCAGTTGACGAACCCCACAGCCCTGAAAGACCAAGTGTCCAACCCATGTTTTCTGACTTACTTAAAAATCAAAAAGAAATCGCACAAGATATAGAAGACATCAAGCAACAGTTTCATGCCAATTTGAAGCACTTGAATTGCGTGTGTCTGCCCTAGAACTACCTCGTGACCATGAGCCTATTTCAGCATGTGAAGACCTGCGTTCCGAAATCTCTTCCACGGCGGGTTTTGTATCAGACTTGCTCAAAAAGACTGATGATTTAGAAATTTCAATAAGGTGGATTGGTGAGTTAGTTGGTTCATGATCATATATTTCAGCACCAAAGAGTGAACAAGGACGTTGAAAAAACATACAGACAAGGACGATGCTCCACTAACAACCGAATAATTTATTTGAAAAACCGCATGTTTTTCCTGAAGAACAGGCCTTCCTTCGAAATATATGCTATCAACTTCTGCCTACATTGCTGCGCAGGTACTCGACCTCTTTTTTCAATAGGCAAACTGATGGCTTGCTGATGCATTGCTCGCCCGAATCACGGATGGCCCAGGCTTCCAGGATCTCTCGTGTCAGCTGGTCTCTGTTCTTTTTCAGCACGTGATGAAGGTCAGCGGGGTTTGTTTGCTACTTGCATGACTCGCAATCCCTGCAGTGGATCGCAAGGTTTGTGCCGGACTTCCCTGCTATCGCACTCTGTCATTAACACACCTCCCGGTTTGTCCGATGTAATGCTTTCCGCAGAAAAGGGGATGTGGTACACGACGCCTTGAATGCACTCAGAAAACTTCGTTCTGTGCCCCATTTTACATGCGGATTTGTTTTCTTGTTCATTCATTCACGCACACATGCTTTTCACTTTGTTAGGCGCCGAGGGAATGATCTTGATGTTGTATCTCTTTCCAATCTTTTTGAGATTGTGCGTCAGCCCATGGATATATGGAACCCTGGAATAACTCGTTCTTTCCTTGGTTTCTTCGGGAGCGCTATTCTTTTCCTTGCCATGCTTCTTCAGCAGCACGATGTTTTCTGCTATGTTGCATAGTCCGGGTGTCCCGCTTCTGGCAGCCTAGTGATCTGCTGCTGGAAGCTCTGGCTCATCTGATGGGGGCAGGACTGGTTCAGGGCAGACAGCAACGCCACCCTCGCAATTCCTCCTTTGACCGTCTTGGAGTGGTTTGGGTTGAATGGGAGGCACTGCTTCTCAGCTCAAGGCTGGTACGACCAACACAGGTGCCCTGGCGAGAATTCAGTGCGTAGGTCTAGGAAGGATAGGACGCCATGCTCAGGAAGCTCCGATATGAATCTAAGCCCAGGACAACACTTGTTAAAGGTGGTCAATGCATTGTCTTTCAGGATCTCCGTGTCACCTTCCTTCTGTTCGCATAGCACCAAGTAATCGTCAACATATCGGACGACCCTAACTATGCTTCTGTCCTTGGTAGCTTCGTGGACAAGCTGTATGCTGAGAGGAGTGGAGTTTGCATTGACTCCAGAGTCGCTCCAGCACTTGGTGATCTATACCTCGTGGCCTGTGACCAAAGAATTCACCCCATATGTCCGATATGTTGACGATTACTTAGTGCTATGCGAACAGAAGGAAGGTGACACGGAGATCCTGAAAGACAATGCATTGACCATCTTTGACCCCCCACTCCTGCTATAGCTCCGAATGGAGCTGCAGTATGTAAACAGAGATAAATCAAATAAATAAAAATAGATACTATGTTGCTAGCTGGGTTAACACATTTCGGCAGGCTAGTTGGTTAACCATCTTGAATAATTACCACGAACGAAGACGAGCACAAAAGACACAAAAACGGTCAGCACTGTGTTGTTCGTTTTCTTCTCTTTTGTGCTCGTCTTTGTTCGCGCTGTTTATTCAAGATGCTAGCTGGGGTTATTGTTGCTGCAGCCTTGCTTGTGTCAGCCAGTGTTGTCGTTCTTTTGTTCCCACAGAGCAAGGCCCGCCATGGTTGGCGTGCACTCAGTAGCGTATAAGCGGCCAACAGTGGTTTTGAATTGTGTCAGCCGTGATTAACCGAGCAAGGATGTATCCATCTGCCCTATGAGAACCCCCCAAGTCCATCTTGGGGAGGGGGAAACAGCCCCCCTTGGTCAGCCACTTGGTGGAGAGGAGAGAACAGACAACTGCAGTGCAACTCTGGAGGAGAGCATCCTCTACACATCCCTGGAGCTGCCTGCACAGGTGGGGTGGGCTCCCAGATACAGCATCCAAGCACAACATATTCATCAAGAGTGGGGGGGGCCACAATGCATTAGGAAAAGAAGCGGCATCGAATGCATCAGAGATATCAGCTGCTGATATACTTCCCCAAGTGCGGTGCACAGATTTCGAATCCCATCATCGTCATCAGTGAACAAGAGATGATGGCCGAACAAAAGACCTCAAATTAATGCCTCTTCTGTGCAGGCAACATGAAATGGTTGTGGATGAGCATCCACACTCACATTCTTGTTCTGTCCCATTTTATGTGTTCCCCTCATTCTGTGCAGCCTACACTGCCGTATCTCTTTGTGGTACCTTTTTTCGTGCTTTTCAAACTCAGCGTCAAAACTGCTGTTGTCAATCAGGTTTTGAGGCCCAGTTGTTACCCACTCCAGGATTGTGAATACACCTGAAAGAAGCAAGTTCAACTGAATTAAACCTGCTTCTTCATTCTGCGAACAAGGTGCCTGCCATCTCAGCACACGTCTCATCACATGAGAGGCAACAATCTCATGACATGTATTAAACAAACTCAAGTTCCATCTTGTGGTGAAACACTGCCATTATTAGTGTAATACACACCACAGCTCAGCCAATGGTTTGCAGTGCTCTTTCAGGAGTGTCCCTTCATGCTTTGTCCCCAGTGCACCCCCGTAAGGAGAGCAAGCGAGCACATTTGCCCCTGCACGCTGCTGTGCACATCTCGGATGAAGCGGCCACCGCCGTCGATAAGGCCACAACAGCTGTGCGGGTGGAAACAGGTGCTGCTCATTACTAAAAATGTCACACTGCTGTCTGGGGGGCCGAAATTTACATTACTCAATGGTACATAACTTCTGCCAACGTGCAATCGCCCCTGCTTTCGCTATCAAAACAGGCTGACTGAAAAATTCTCAGTGACAACAGTGCCTAACCAAGCTGCTGAGGAATGTAGACAGCAAGCTTTCTGAAGTGCCGCAAGGGTGCTTAGAATTGGGTCCGTTGCAAAGTACTGCAGCCACTCACCTTCCATGGGTGGATGCCACAGCAGGCACAAAAACACTGTGCTTTTTGAGCAGGCAGTGGCAGCTGCACTATCAGGCAAGGGTGATAAGGGCAGCTCCAGGAGCCACAATCTGCACAGATAAGCGGAGGCCGGTAAAACAATTGTGTCCATGCTATCACCAAGTCACTTGAAAAGCAAATGGAGAAAAGAAGTGGGCCCAATTCAAGGTATGCTCTCTTTCTGCTTTAGGCAACCAGGTTCGTAACTGGATTTGCTCCAAAAATTCAAGGAGAAAAGGAAGCCACTTGATCGCACATGTGATGTAAACTTTCAGAAAATGCTGCTGGTGGCCTTCACTGCGTGGCATATTTATCCTGCTCCCCTTCTGCAACACGACACTCGTGCAAACCATGACCAGCTTCAATTCCTGTTTCCCACACTGCTGCCAGGACAGGCCTCTCACTCTGCCCCAAGGGCTTCCATATGACAGACTGTGGCAAAACCACGCGTAGCAAAAAAAAGGAAAAACACAAACTGAAAAAGGAAAAACACAGACTAAAGAAGGTGAATGAATAAGACACACAGCAAATGAAAACAGAAGTGCAAGATATTAAGGGGCAGCACACAGCAAGCAATATCAGGATGCATAGCAAGGCAGCAAAACTTGTTGGTAGGTAGGCACAATGCTATTCTCTGCTCAAGTGAGGAACTCCAGAGTGCTACCAGTTGTAAGCGGATGTTGTGCTTGCAGTGGTTGAGGCTGGTGAGCAAAGCAGGCATTGGGGGGGCTACCTCAGGGCAGTGGGGTCCCCACACTGCCATGGGTGCCAGGCATACAGTAGATCTTCTCATAAATGCTGCGCTCCTTAGTTGTACACGGACAAAGAAACTGGACAAATGCGGAGGTTATTGTCCGTGTACAACTAAGCAGCGCAGCATTTATGAGAAGATGTTCCAACTAGCCCAGTCCCAAGCACTTCTTAACAATACAGTAGATGCCAGGAGATTTGCTCGGAGTGAGTGCTGGAATGGGGGTGGCCATCCTTGTCTAATGAGCCCCTCATAGCTTGACCACACAAACACAACCAGGGCAAGCAAAGGGCCCACCTCAGCTTTGCACGTTTCAAGCTTTCCCCGCCATCTTTTTCCACCCGATCAGAGACGCAGCCTTTCTCCTATCGACTGCAGCACTACACTGGCACAAGTTGCACGTTTTGACCATGTAAGGAGATAGCGCCACCCAGTGTCGGTTGTGGGGCCAAAGACGAAGAGGCACGGGCAGCGCATGCAGAGGAGTACAGCGGAGTGGGTGGCAGAGAGAACGTGCGGGAGAGAAGAGAAGAGCCCAGATGGAGAGACACTGACCTCCTCCTCCTCGCTCGACGCTCGTGTAAGAGACAAGTGTGCCTTTCCTTTTTGACTCTTTTCTGTACTTTTTGCAATTCCCGTTTGTTTTTCCTCTTGTTGTTTTCTTCTCCTTCCTCTTTTCATCCCAATACTGAAATTAGAGTTTCCTTTTCTCCAAATGCCGCCTCATTTATTTCTTATACCTTTAGTGTATGCATCTTAATGCATAAATTTAACCTGCAATCTTTCACACTCTCACAGTCCACCAGATCAGAAGCCAATGACTTAGGCCAGGAGTGTTACAATCTGCCAGGCCACATCAACATTTGCCCAGCGCTTTCTTCAGAGCATAATGACAAAGACGTAAGGCATTGTTATTCCCAGTAAGGCATTATTTACGCACTCAGAGTGGCAAGCGAAGCTCTTGCTCAGTTTATTTTATCTTTATGCCTCCCCATCCCCTAATTCTTTGTGCAAGCTCACTACAATACCCGACCTACTGCACGAAAGTAAGCCTTTTTTCCCACATTAGAGGTTTTCGTCCTCTGCAGGTCCTTTCGTACACCAGTTCTGCGCAGACATGTCCTAGAGCTCACATTTTTCTGCCCCTTCCGATGGCGGAGGGATGAAAGCTCTGTCCCAGCCTTTCGGCACACTTCAAGTCCAGCATTGTTTTCCCACATAGAGATCTGCTGCCTTACCTCGAGAGAGGCAGTGGCAGGCCAGCAAGGCAGCCTATGTTGTTGCGACTCTCCCTTGTTAGTGTGGCCTGTAATGGGATTCAAATGAAGTGGCCATCAGGGACCGATTTTGTCCTTTGTGAATCAGTCACGTTTTGAACGGAAAAAAATAAACGTTTTTAGGAAAATATGCCCTCTGAGAAGGCTGCTTAGCAACTACAAATCAGCCCGACGTCGCATCATGGCATCAATCTATGTGCAGTAAACACCGTCCAGAAAGAAACTCAACAGTTTGCACCACTTGGTTGCAGAACAAGCCACTAAGGGAAGCAGTTGAGAAAATACAGGGCATGACCATTTACTTTCAGATGTGCACGTATCCCTGGCTGTCAGTCTGGATGAGAAATTCTTCACATAGGGTGCAATAACAAGACAAACGAATCACTGAGAATGTTTTGAAATCGGATGTTCAGTACCCAAAGATAGTTATATCTGGCAGGTCATCCTCAGCACCGCCTGCATACCCAAGAAACTTCAGTCCTTATGCTCAAACAGCAAATGCAGCATAATTCTAATGAAATTACGACAACGAAAGAATAGCCTCAGTCCAGTGACTGGGGATGACAGCAGCACGTCACAACTCTTCAATTGCCGTGTAGCACGAGTGCCACGGCTACGCCCTGCCCGTTTCCGGTTCAGTCGCCATGCACAGAAACCATGCTAACGTGAGCTTGGGGAGGGTAGTGGGCTCGACGGGGCTCTTTCCCTGACGCAGTACATGCTATACGCACGGGGTGGCGCCACCGGCCACTTCACTGTAGCGCTTAGCTGGTTGAGCAGCTTTCTCACGGCAGTCTGGCTTGGAAAAACTCCTCCTTGGAAAAACTTACTGCTCACATCTTTCAGACCTGCATGCAGCAGGTAGACAGACGTCGAGTATATTGATAAATAATGCTGCTTCCGGTAGCACATGATGAACTGACAGGTTACAGTGTTCAAACCGCAAACGTGTTTCTGACTGCTCTCCAGCGTACCTGCCACAACGCAGCCCAGAAACTTGAATACACACCTGTATGAAAATGACCGCAGCGCCCATAGCCCCGTTTTCTGAGGATTATGATCCATGGCTTCAAGTATACGAAGCCTGCAAGGACATGCATACTTTCTTGGTATTTCTTTGGCTAAAGCCATCAGCACCATTTCGTTGCGCATTTCTTTTGGCGCATGAATTTGCTGCTGACATCATTTCTGGAATTCAGCTACCTAAAATTGTTGTGTTCAACATAGCTTAAAAGCTTGCAGCAGCACATCCTCCACTAATTGCACTTGTTCAATGTAGATCAAGTATCTCAAATAACTGTAAAATGAACTATAGCTATTCGCACACATGGAGTTTTTGCATGCACATGAAAACTGACCTATAGGAATGAGGTGAGGCCGCACTCTGGAGTTCTGAACGGAAGAAAAGCACCATTTATTGGACATTTATGCTTCATGAACAGCGGCTCAATTTTATGTGTGTATAGCTTTTTCCCGCTTCCCTTATCCGTCAGCAATTCTTCCTTTCACAAAAAAAATGCAACCGTGTTGTTAGATAAAAGCCGATAACGTTAACCGAGAGACGCAGGCATGCTGTGGGCACCCGATTTCTTGAGAGAGCCTTTCGTTTACAACTCGGAGTACATCCATGATGCTGTCTGAATGCAGGTCATTGCAGGAAAAACACTCCGTGAATATATTTTCTAGTTGTTCACGAAGCTGTACAGCTGACCTGACGGGTACAGCAGTCTCCCATTATCGCGAATGTAAGCCGAGCATCCTGTTCCGCGTCCTGTTCCGACACGGCAATAAGGTCACACGTGAGATAATGGCGGAGTTTTATATTCACCAGAAAGGCAGTTTATGTATCAGCAGCCCTTCCATTGCCTTATCCGAGAGGGAATTGAGGTATCTGAACTCCCACGTGACTTCCAGAAAACGTCTGTGTGCTTGATAAGTGTTTCTACATATACCCCTTCTGTTCTTCAATAAAAACTAGTTGATAGTCGGCGCTTGTTTGCGCTACTCTTTCGTCTTTCCCGTTCTTGTTGCGCTGTGAACAAAATCACGAATACTTACCAACTCGCCCAAATTTCTGCCTTGCTGAAGCCGAGCAAGTTGAAAGCCTTCTCCATACGTTGCCATGGTTAGTAGGCGTGTACAGACTTCGCAATTCATTTTCACTACACATTTTCTAGAAAGTTACCCAGCAATGTAAAATATCAGCCTACAATCACTTCTAGCTATGTGCTGGCTGCGGTCAGCAGATGTCGGTGCCGTAACTAGTTGACCTACAGTATTTACACTCGAGTAAAACTTTCGTTTGGGCGAGTTGGTTCATCTTTGAACGGGTACGTGCTTGCACGAAGAAGACGGGACAACAAAGAAGCACACACGACATATACAGGGCGCAACTTTCAACTGGTTTATTTTGGTAGAAGGCAAAAGCATTTATACCGGCGCTGGGAAATCACAAGATTAACAGCAAATATACGCACTGTTCATGTCAGCACCCGCTGCCAAGAGTGCCACCAGATAGCAAAACCTGTAAAATTTATATCCTTCAATACAATAATCAAATACAAGAAAAGACCATGACACATACAAAAGGAAAGATGAAGCATGAGGTGAATGATGAACATAGCATAAAAACAACTCTTAGCAAAAGCAGTGTCAGAGTAAATAAAAACAATAAAGCGGTCAATGCGTAAAAATTTGCTCATCGTAGCAAAAGCAGTGTCAAAAGGTAAGAAACAACTAGAAGCCGAACGGCCTCTAAAGCCTGTTTCACATGCAAGCGAATATGGTAGCGAATCCTGCCGCCGCGACGGAAAAACCTGTTTTGAGTCGTCGCTGTGACGAGCGGCGAGGTTTCAACAAGTTGGAAATTTTCGCAGCGACGCGCCGCTCAATCGCTCAGTCGCTTGCATGTGAACCGACCTTAACGTGGTAAAACCGGTGGAGAAAGGCTGATTTAATGAAACACCAGTTGAAGGCTAGGCCAACAAAACCACCAAGAAAACTAAGGTAAGCCAATCAAGAAAAGGATTTCACACCTGTCCATCTAAGAATGTTATCTCTTTGTAAAGCAGTACGACAGAAGCAGTGCTAATGCATTTGTCACCAGTGTTAGTAATATAAAAGGCTTCTATTATTTCTCTCCTAAATTTAGTCTTTGTATGTGCCAGGATTAAGGTACTAATGAACAAAGGCTTGCATTTATGAGTCATGACATGCTCTGGCAGGCGGCGCCTTTCACTGTTTTGTACTGTCCTTTCATGTTCCCGCAGTCTGTCGTTGAGCATGAAAGGACCATGAAGGGAACATGAAAGGACAGTACAAAAAAGGGAAAGATGCCGCCTGCCAGAGCATGTCGCGACTCATAAATGCAAGCCTTTGTTCAGCAGTACCTTAATCCTGGCAGAGAAATAACAGAAGCCTTTCATATTACTAACACTGGTGACAAATGCATTAGCACTGCTTCTGTCGTACTGCTTTACAAAGAGATAAAATTCTTAGATGGACACGTGTGAAATCTTTTTCTTGATTGCCTTACCTTAGTTTTCTTGGCCTAGCCTTCGACTGGTGTTTCATTAAATCAGCCTTTCTCCACTGGTTTTACCACGTAACAGGCCGTTCGGCTTCTAGTTGTTTCTTACCTTTTGACACTGCTTTTGCTACGATGAGCAAATTTTTACGCATTGACCGCTTTATTGTTTTTATTTACTCTGACACTGCTTTTGCTAAGAGTTGTTTTTATGCTATGTTCATCATTCACCTCATGCTTCATCTTTCCTTTTGTATGTATCATGGTCTTTTCTTGTATTTGATTACTGTATTGAAGGATATCAATTTTACACTTTTGCTATCTGGTGGCACTCTTGGCGGGGGATGCTGACATGAACAGTGCGTATATTTGCTGTTAATCTTGTGATTGCTCAGCGCCGGTATAAATTCTTTTGCCTTCTACGAAAATAAACCAGTTGGAAGTTGCGCTCTGTATATGTCGTGTGTGTTTCTTTGCTGTCCCGTCTTCTTCGCGCAAGCACGTACCCGTTCAAAGTATTTACACTCGTAGCTGCATTTGTGCTTTCTTGATGTGACAGCGTGTCAGCACAAGTCTCTATATCTAGCAGTGAGGCTAGCTCGCCCTGGTCACAGTTCCCCTGGCTTGCTGTCTTGACAAGACCACAGAACGAAAGACAACTAATGATTATCAAAATGTGTTGTAGTGGGGTGGTCACTACTTCCTGATGACTGCCGGATAATACCAAATAGGTTTTCAGGGTCGTCCTGACTGGTTTTTGACGTCATCAAGTAATTGTATCCAACTTTCTGTGCAAGATAGGCTAGGAGTTCTAGTGTGCTGGCTATGGCAACGCGCAAGACGCGAAGGCAAGCAACAGCGGCGGCAGTGGCTCAAACGCACGCCAACGCACGCTCCTACAGTGAAGGCGGCGGTGGTGCCACCTCGCGGAAGTAGAATCGGCGTCGTCGCAATGCTTGGCGCCGGCCAAGGAGTGAGCCCACTACCCCTCCTCACTTTAACCACGTGTGCGACCGGGGACCCAACCATGGACCCAACATGCCGCCGCGAAGGGTACACGGCAGGGCATGGAGGAAGGAAAGAACTCCATGACGGCAGGGTGTCTGAAAGCGGAGGCGACATCTCCATTGAAGGGTACGCACCACCGGAACAGGTCAGGGCCGCAGTTCCACTTCCAGCTTCTGCTGCGCCGTGGCTAGCCGAGAGGCGAGCCAGTCTCGGCGCCGCTTCAGGTACTGGATACGCAGGCTTTTCAACTTGTAACCCGCGCCGACGCCCAGCAGGAAGGAAAGGAACAGCATCAACGACAGCTGCCTGCCGCTCACCGACATGCCGCTTCTTCGCACAAACCAGTCCGCGGAACGAAACCAAGAAGCGCGAATAAACCAATTTCGTGGCTTCCCATCTCATGGATGGATGGATAAAAATCAAATAAGCGTCCCCTTTGAAGCAATAATGATGATGATGATGATGTAGCCTTTCTTTTTGCAAGGGCGCCTAACAAGGATGCCCTGGCTGGATACACACACACACATAAAAACAATGACACTATCAAACACGAAGCGGCAAATACATACACAAATACTGACGTAACAGTATCATTGAAAACAGTTCCAGTGTCTCACCAGCGTCCAGTCAATCGGCGCTTTCTGAATGGATGGATGATAATGGCTTACCCTTTGTATTGGGAGGCAGTTTGCCACGTCACCTAGCCTATTCTTCCCCCATTGTTAATTTATTTTTCTTTTCCCTTTCTTTCCATTTCATTCTTACAATGTCGAGTTTGATTATCTTTTTCCTTTCACCCTTTCCTTGATTTTCTCCATCAATCTTCCAACCTCCTCTTCGTCAATGTGACGCCTTCACCATCCACTAGCCCCAACTCGCCCGTCCTCGCCCTCGCACGCAGGCTGCGGGCGCGGTCCTACTCTCGACACCAGTCGCCATCTGTCGGCGCGCGCGGCCCGAGGGACTGCGGGTCGCGCCGGCGCTGCGCGTAGGACGCTGTGTGTGAGCGTGTCTTCTTTCTTCGTCCCGTGTAAGCGCGCTGTTTTAAGGTGTGATCATGTACCAACTGGCCCGGCAACTATCCTTAATGTAGGACGCATGTTTACGCGTTCGCTTCTGCCGTTGTTGTGCTCCATCAGCCAAGGGCGTCCGCAGAATTTTTTGCAGGGGGGGGCCCCATTGGTTGTTGGCGCCGGTGGGGGGGGGGGGGGGGTATGTTCGTAGCAAAAAGGCACTATTTGCGGAGTAAATTTATTTATTTATATACAAATAAAATAAATAAGTAAAATACACGCATGAAAGAAAAATTACAAACAGCAAATTAAAGCGAGGCTAGGAGAGATACATTGGAGTTTATCAACGAAGAAACAATTAAAATTAATAAAAATGCAAAAAGATACTATCACTTCGTGGAGAAGAGTGCTCAGTCTTGCTGCATACGGGTTCTCGACACACCCGGATTGATGACCAGCACACAGCACAATATGTTCACAAACACGCAACGACAGTCACTCAGTCAGTCTTCCTTGAACAGAAACTGTAGACGCCTCGGATTTTTCTGGGCGAATTGCGTGATGACACTGGTGATAAATTCATTTCTGTGCTTCATTACACGCTCTCGGTGCACACTCATCATACAAAGGCCGTCCAGTCTGTCGTTTGTCATCGTTGAGCGTAGCCACGTTTTCACTCTCCTCATTGTACTGAAGGAGCGTTCGACCGTACAGGTAGTAACTGGCAAAGCCAGAGCCACCTCAATGGCTTTTGCAACACCAGGGAAGAATGTCTTGGCCTGATGTAGAACCTGGAAAGCGCTTTCCAGGTTTAACATGTCTAACCAACTCGCCCAAACGCAGCCATTACTGATGTAGAAGCTCGCAGTAAGTTATTTCTGATGGGTCCCCAGTTTTGTTGCACCACATCTCGTACCAAGAGATGGCCTCTTCCTTGAAGTTGTCGATGCCGTAAAAGCACTGGAGTTCTTCGGCGAGAACAGCGAACTCAACACGGTTCAAGTGCTTCATTTTTGATGGATGCAGCTGGAGAAGTTTGAAGCTCCTCTCATTGCTTTCAGAAAAGCGCCGAGCTAAAGAAGCAGTGAGGGAGTCCAAGTACGGCACATATATTGCCACACGGTAGTATTCCTCTGGCGACTGAATCCCGTAGTTGTCTCGGTGGGCCTGACGAGAGACTTGTCTTGGTACAGATATCACCACATTTAAGTGATTGGCTGCCTCCCTTGCTGCATTCATGATGTTAGAGAACTCCTCTACAGCGTTTGTCCGGTGGCCGCGAAAAATACGTTGTAGCTCAGTGATGTGGCCATGCACAGAATGGAAGTCCATGGATACACCTTGCAGAATGTTCGTAGCTGGTTCGAGCCGAGCGCTGTACTTCGCTACAATATGCAAGCAGACGATGAAAGATGAGCTTGTTGTTGCGCAGTAGAGGATGTGAGCTCGTTGTCTAGTTGCAGCGTTCGAGCATGATTCCGTGGACGCGAGCTGCTCGAGTGCTTCGACTATGGCCACGTAATGCTGAGAGAAGATCCTAATAGACTTGTACTTTGCAGACCATCTTGTCTCACACAGCATCGGAATGTTGGGCACCAATTTTCTCCGGAGCACGCTCTCGCGGAAGAAGTTTATGGTTTGTTTGATTATCCCAATTGTGTTTCGAATTTCAGAGACGTCGTTCAAATCGTTGATGACGAGATTTAGTTTGTGACTTGCACAGTGGAAAAATAGTGCCTTCGGGAACTGTTTTTGTATAATTTTGTTCACTCCAGCTGCGCTCTCCCGTGGATCGGAGGAGACAGCGAGCGGCGGCGGCGCCAACTCATCGCCCGCTTGCCCCTGAGCAGTCCGACAAAGCGGGGATGGACACGGCTGATTTGTCCCTCCCTCCTGAAGAATTCATCGGTGGCCGGGGTGTGCACTGTCTGCCTCCGTGTCGCTATCTCTCTAGAGATCAAAGAAACAGGCACACATCTCAAGACGGCTCGAAACACATGCTCGCCGGTGCCGCTGTATGTCTGCAACGACGCGTCCCCGGACGCGGCACTTTGCAGATGTGACCCAAAGCGTGGAAGCAGGGCCGCTTTTACTCTTTTGGCTGAGCGCACCGCCGCCCCTGACGTGCGGCCATCACTAACGGTTCGAGTGAGTGATTTTCCAGGGGGGTGCAGCCGCCCCCCCTTGCCCCCCCCTCCGGACGCCCATGCCATCAGCTAAAGTATGAGGGTGTGTGCTGTGCGTCACTACTCACATTTTCCCTCTTCCAGACAGTACTGCGATTATCTTGTGCGCAGTTACTCGTTAACGTGACATCCGAGGGTAGTCGACCAGGTAGTGTACGGACTGGAAACCGGCACTTCTAAGCAGATTTCTGCGCTGTCGTGTCGTTTGTTGTCGCCTTTTACGTGCGATATCATCTATGATAATTTTATGCATCAGAATGTAGATCTATTGATTTGACTCAGTGGAGTAACTGGATAGGCGAGCTGCAGACTGAAGGTTGTCCCGACGAAGCGCGTGTTTTCGATCACCATGTTCGGCATCCTTGCGCTGAGCTTGCTCTTGTTCCCATTAAACACATTTCATGCACATGTAGGATTGTAAGCATGACCGCTACCGATTTCAGCTGCTTTTTCCGCACGCATGTCAGAGGGATCTGGTGGGTAAAGGACATCGCACAGTACACGGGCCTCTAGAATTTCGCCTCCATCGAAATTCGGCCGCCGCGGCCGGGATTGAACCCACGTCTTTTGGGCCAGAGCCGAGAGCCGTAACCACTGAGCCACCGCAGCGGTGCGGTATCTACCTTATTCATAGGAAAATACTATGCGCGATTTCATTACATTTTTCACACTTAGCCAAACGGCTACTCAACGCTCTCACACGCGGCGAGAGCTCCGGAATAAAATAACGCGACTTTTAACAGTACGTTTTGCTGGGCTAGTTGGTGTGACATTGTGTTCAGGAAAGAAAAAACAGCGCTAAATTGTACACAAACCACACAGAAAGACGGACAGGACGGGCGCTGACTCCAACTAAGTTTATTGAAAGCCACATGTAGCATATATTGTAGGGTCTGCTCGCGGGCAGGTCAAATCTCGCGCCGCTCACCGCGGGTAGCCTCGGACCCCTTCTTCCCGAGTGGTGGGGTGGGGGGAGCGAGGCTAGGAGAAAGCCTTTATAAGGCGAGACCGGGAAGGCTCGTCTCTCGCTCTTGGACCAGCCCTGCCAAAGGACCACCTGACCCAGCTGCCACGACGACGACCGGCCCCCCTGATGTGAGAATAAACCCTTTGTACAAAGTCCTGCCTCGAGTGACTGCCTGTGCGTCCCCGCGCAGAGGAATCGCCCACAAATAATGGCGCCCAGCGTGCGGCTTTAAATTAACACCTTGTGGACGATTTCTCTGCCGATTTTGGGACGTGCAGCCAGACTCGTGGCGGGCACTCTTTGTTCGGGGCCACGCCGGACCGATAGGGTTAAGGAGCGGGTCAGGCGGAATGTTCGCGGGGTAGCGACTTGTGTAGTGTTGTAAATTTGTTAGGGGTTTTGTGTTATTTATGTAGTTTTCGGGCGTTTTGTGTTGTGTATTTCCGCGTGTTTGTAGATAGATTGTTGTGTATGTGAATGTTCTTGTTGCCATGAGCAGTTAGCCGGTGCGACCGGACAGTTAGCGCGAACTATGCCTCCCAGAAAGGATGTTTCAGCCACGGCTTTGGATGGCGGGGCAGCCGGTAGTGAGACGGCCGACGCGGCGGCCGTAATGGGGCAGGTGACTGAGATGTTTGCCGCATTAGCCCGTCAGCTCGGTTCGGTGGCTGGCGCCAACCAGGCCGCAGCATCGGTAGCATCGGCGACAGCATCGCGCCCGCGGATAAATATGGAGGTCCCCTCCTTTTCCGGGTACACGGACGCGAAATCAGTCCACGAGTTTCTACAACAACTCGAGGACTACCAGACGGCTCTGGGCGCCCCAGATGACGTAATGCTAGGGCAGGTCCTGCCTGTAGCACTCGTCGAGAGCGCGGCGCGATGGAGGCGCTGCCAGCCGACTTTCCAGTCGATGGCGGACTTCAAAGACCGTTTCCGCGCCGAGTTCTTGCCGCCTGATTATGAGCGCCGGATGCTGGAGGAGCTCGCGTTGCGCACCCAACACCCAGAGGAAAGCCTCCTCGAGTACGTACGCGCAATGCAAGAGCTGTACAAGAGGGCAGATCCGACGGCAACCGACCGAGATCAGGTTGCGCGTGTGATCAGGCAGTCCCATCCACGCTTCAAGCCGTATCTGCGGGGCCGCAGTTTTACAAACCTCGAGGCCCTAGCGCAGGAGGCCAAGACCGTGCAGGCGGATTTACTAGCCGAACTGCGCTACCAGCCGCCCCCCAGGCCGGCCGAATCGCTGGAACCGGGATGCGCATGGGATGGAGGCCGAGAA
Source organism: Amblyomma mixtum (assembly GCF_055824585.1). NCBI lineage: Eukaryota > Metazoa > Arthropoda > Arachnida > Ixodida > Ixodidae > Amblyomma > Amblyomma mixtum. Next base: position 146,732,049 of record NC_143019.1, read on the forward strand.
TGCGCGATGAGGGCTCGGCGCGCCGAGGTAATGGCCGTGGAAAGGCAGGCGGAACCCCCTGTTGTCCCTCGCGCGCTGGACCCGTACGCATTCGAGCAGCGGCGTCGTGCCGGCCTCACAGGCCACGCGCCGAGCGAGCGTCAGGAATGCGCGGAGAAAGGGGAGAGTCGTCCCCAACCGCTTCGTGGAACGAGGGGTCCTCCGTCCACGCGGCGGGTGAACGACCGGCTTTGCTGGAATTGCAACCAGCCCGGCCACATGGCACGCGAATGCCAAGCTAGGCGTATGCAGGGAAACGCCAGGCGCTGGCGGTGATGTCTGGTGGCACCGACCTTTCACCGTCAGCGGGAGAATTTCATGGTTGTCAAGGCGCTAGTCAGGAAAAGAACTCCCGCGCCGGCGACGGGGAGGCCTTTGTCCCGCTCGACTGTAGAGCTCAGGGAGTCGTTCCGCGCTCAAGCCCTTTTATGCTAGTGCAGTTAGCGGGTCGATGCTACTCTGCACTCGTAGACACGGGCTCAACGCTGTCACTGGTCGGTGACGAGGTGTACGAGGCCTGCCGGATAGGTAACATCCGTGTCAGACCGGCCGAAACCCCGTTAAGCTTAGCAGCTGGGGCGGCAAAGGCAAAGGGAGCAGTGCGTCTTACGATGCGCTTTGACGGCAGAAAGCGGAGACATCGCTTCGTCTATCTGCCTGGCTTGTCGATACCAGTAATTCTGGGAAGGGATTTTCTCTCGAGCGAAGGCATTGTGCTCTACATGGGGGAGAATGGCTATCGTTACAGCCAGCTCGCCCCCCTCATTCCCTTCGAAAGCGCACCCTTTCCCGGCTGTCCGGCACAAAAGGTGGGTGTCCACACCTGTGCGACAGAAAGGCAGGGGAGCTCCCTCGAGATGCTGAGAGACGGTGGCCCGTTAGAAGCGATTATTGCGTCTTTCTCAGGACCCAGTAGTCAGCGCCGAAGGCTCGCGGAAACTTTACTCCCGTTTTCGGATTGCTTCACGGAGAAACCGGGCAGAACCGACCTGCTTCAGCACGAGATTCAGACGGGTGATACGCGCCCTTTCAGTTGTAACCCGAGGCCGTTAAGTGCGCATAAGAGGCAGCTTCTCGACTGTGCCCTTGACGAGATGATTGACACCGGTGCGGTGAGACCCTCACAAAGTCCCTGGGCGTCACCAGTGGTTCTAGCGCCGAAGAAAGATGGATCGGTCAGGCTGTGTGTTGATTATCGTAAGCTCAACTCACTGACGCCTACGGTTGCGTACCCTTTTCAGTCGATCGAGGCTGTGATGTACGCGTTAGGGAACGCGAGGTTCTTCACAGTCCTAGATGCAAGCAGAGGGTACCTGCAGATTGAGGTGGCCGAAGGTGACATTGAGAAAACCGCATTCACCTGCCACCGCGGGCTCTTCGAATTTACTCGACTCCCGTTTGGTTTGTCTAACGCCCCGAGCACGTTCATGCGACTGATGGACATCGTGCTGGGCGATGCAAGGTTCAACTACGCCATGGCGTACCTCGACGACGTTGTGATATTCTCACAGTCGTTCGAGGAGCACCTCATTCACCTGAATTCCGTTCTCGATAGAATGAGACGTGCCGGTCTAACCATCAATCCAAAGAAAGTGCAGTTGGCATCGAAGAGAGTTAACCTCTTGGGCTTTGTCGTGGATGATGGCACACTGAGACCGAATGATGACAAACTGCAGGCAATTCTGAACTACCCCTGCCCCATGGATGTGAAAAGCTTGCAGAGGTTTTTGGGGATGGTTGCGTTCTACAGGCAATTCATCCCGCGCTGTTCGGAGCTTGCAAGGCCGCTGAACCTGCTGTTGCGTAAAGGCTCGAAGTGGGTCTGGGGCAAGGAACAGAGTGACACATTTGTTGCCTTGGCTCGCGCGATAGCGAATACCGCTAGTCTGCGCCTCCCCGACCTGAACAAGCAGTTTGTCTTGCAGACAGACGCTAGTGACTACGGTGTTGGAGCTGTTTTGTTGCAGGAACACGAGGGCAAACTGCGCCCTGTCGCGTTCGCTAGTCGCACGCTCACATCGGCGGAGCGGAATTACTCCGTGACCGAAAAAGAATTCCTGGCGATCATGTTCGCATTGTCGAAGTTCGACATGTACCTAGACGGAGCGGTCTTCACCGTGCAGACAGATCATCAGGCATTGTCTTGGTTAAAGAGGCTCAAGAACCCCGCAGGCAGACTCGAGAGATGGGCGCTGACGTTGCAACGTTACGCGTACGCCATCGAGTACCGCCGGGGCAGCTTGAACAAGGTGGCCGATGCTTTATCGCGCGCACCGTGGAATGCTGGCGGAAGCGCTTCAGAGGCGCAGCCCAGCTTTGTAAAAAGCGGCGTCATCGCTGTTGGAGAGGAGGAGAGGGCGGACGGGAGTGTCGCGCCCGGTTTGGAGAGAGAGGAGACGGACAGAGGTCCCGCACGGTGCTGTGACGGAAGGGAAACACAGCAGCTCGTGGCGGCGACCGCTCGCCTGCCTAGGAGCGAGGCAGGAAGAAATCTGTCTTGGGGAGTAGCGGTCAGTAGAGAAGAGCTGATCGAGGCCCAGAAAGCAGACGGTCTTTGCCAGCGGGTGCTGAAGGAGCTTGCGAGCAGCGCAGCTTGCACCGGGAACGCTGAGGGCAAGTACGACGCGTATCTGCTGGGCGATGATGGCTTGCTGCTCCGCTATATTCCCCAACTTGACGAGGAAGAGGCGATAGCATCCCCTTTCCGAGTCGTGGTCCCGAGAAGGTTGCGGAAACGGTTCCTGCAGTACTTCCATGACTCAGCGCTGGCAGGCCATGGCAGCGGCAGTAAGACTTACGACAAGTTATGCCGTGTCGCGACCTGGCCAGGCATGAGAAAGGATGTGCTGGGATACGCCCGCACCTGCCCGGTATGCCAGGTAGCCAAGCCTCGGGCGGGCAAGCCCGCTGGCATGATGAAGGCGGTAGTTAGCAACTACCCGTGGTAAGTGGTCGCGTGCGACTTCGGCAGCGGCAACGGCGGACAGCGCTCGCAAATCAACCCTCTGTTATTGCTTGGTGCAGGACCGTCTTTGGGAAAATCTACCAGCAACCAGCCACTTCGAGTACTGTGACTGCTGCGTCCTTTCTACGGACACTTTGGCCTGGGTGCATCGCATTTTGCGTCGCATCAAGGGACGCAGCTAGCGTCACCAAGCTGTGATTCCAGGCATCCTTACTCGGACAAGTGACGCCCACCATCGCGCACTTCGGCAGCGGCAACGGCGGACAGCGCACGCAAATCAACCCTCTGTTATTGCTTGGTGCAGGACCGTCTTTAGGAAAATCTACCAGCAACCAGCCACTTCGAGTACTGTGACTGCTGCGTCCTTTCTACGGACACTTTGGCCTGGGTGCATCGCATTTTGCGTCGCATCAAGGGACGCAGCTAGCGTCACCAAGCTGTGATTCCAGGCATCCTTACTCGGACAAGTGACGCCCACCATCGCGCACTTCGGCAGCGGCAACGGCGGACAGCGCACGCAAATCAACCCTCTGTTATTGCTTGGTGCAGGTTGGTTCTCTATTTACTATTACCGAGATATTCCACAATCATTGAACAGCCGTTTACCTGCCGAAGTTTTGAATGTTTTGAAAGCTTTGAAAGTGTTGAGTGCTTTAAACTTCGTCTGTGCTGTTTTCACGTATTACAGTGCCTTGAGTGTTTTGTTAAGTAATTTTTGTGGTTTTAGTTGTTTTTTCGCGCGATCTGCAACGTATATCCCAGCAAACCATGAATATGCAGAGGATGTCCACTAATGGTCCTAACGTCCAATGTCTATGTATGATATCCTCTGCATATTGAGAGGACTATCGGATTCAGATATCAGTTAGTGGATATTCAGATGACATTCATACATGTTTTTCTTTCAGCACAGTGGAAGATTTGGAAATGTGCAAACAGCTTACCAGGAAACACATTAAAATTATTTTGCCTTTAGATTTTAATTTTTCTTGCTTTCGCAATCTGAAGTTTTCAGGAATGAATTATTTAAGCAGTCAGCAATTACATGCTTTGATTTTATTTTATGCAAGCAAATGCATGTGCAGTACGATTATTTGAAGAAACTTCTCAAGTTAGACTGAAAGCCACAAACGCCGCGAATTTCAAACCAGAACCGTAACTAGAACTCTATTGACATTAGGCAGCCCAACGGCCATGGGCATCATCATTAGCCGCGGCGGCCGCGAAGCGATGTTTTCTTGGTTCCTTTCAGCGTTCCTTTGCACATTTTATTTTTTCGCGTGTTCACATTTTCTTCGTTGTGGCGGCAAGCTTGTGCGCGGCGTACACCGTCCTGTGCCAGCATTGTGCAGTGTACTGGGGGACTACGTGAAGGACGGCAATAATGGTGAGTTTTTGCACACTTTTCTTTCAAACAAGTGTTAGTGTTCGTTTGTGCCATTGTGCAGTTTTCGTGCTGGCGATTTCACCAGCCGGTTTATCGGTTCGTGGAGTGCATAGATAGCTTAAAAATGCGTGGCGTTTAGTTAACTGGATTTGTCCCCGAAGTGGAGACATGGTACAGTAGTGGCGCGGGAATGCCTGCGGCGGCCGCCTGGCATGCTATGACCCTCACTACAAAGGTAGACAGTTTCCAGTCTCCGGCGGCTCCAGAAGACAGTTTTGGCAGATCTTGTGTTGGTGTAAAATTTGCTAACAGGTCCCCTTTCGTTGCTGCTCTTCTCTTCAAAACTAAATGGGCTTTGTTTTAAGTCAAGCTCTTCTGTTTAAATTTGCCTTTTGCGGTCTGACATTGCTTTTTCATCTTTGTGCTTTTAAAAAACCTTTGTGGGTTCTTTCTTACTTGTAATTTTCTCCTATTTCAGTTGTTGCTCACTTCATGATATTTGGTTCTTGACTATTTTTGTCTTTCAGCTTGTGGTTTCTTTAACTTTTGCTGAAAATTTCTTGTTATTGCAGTGTGTCAATGCAAGTAGTGCTGTGAAAATTCTTGCTACTGTTCGTGTGCCCCATTACGGGGTTACATTATATAAAATGAGAGTTGCAAATTGTAAACCTGTAATGCAACTGGGTGTGACCATTCTTCTCTCCTGTTCATTTTCAGGTATTTTGGAGAGCATGTTCAGAAGAGGCTGTCTGTATGTTGTCACTCACTAGCTGCATTTGCTCCATCAAGACAAAGAGCTGGTATGAAACTGTTTTTCGTGCTTCATTCTTACCCAGCCAACCATGAATAACCCTGAGCAAGGCGAGTTCTTTTGTTGACAATGAAATAGACGGTGAGCTTACTGGGTAGCACTTGTGTAAGCTCACCGTCTATTTCATTGTCAAAAAAAGAACTCGCCTTGCTCAGGGTATCAACGTAATCGTGCACTTATCTTCTTGGTCCTGTTAGTCTCGGCAGCTATACTGTGTAATCTCACACATGCAGTTTACTGCCGTGTCATAAAAGCGTTCAAGAACTGTTTGAAGCACTTGCGGTTTTACGAAATAAACAGTTGGAAGTAGCGCTCGTCCCTGTCTGTTCCCTCTGCGTCCTTGTTGTTTTAGCGCTTCTGAAAATGTCAAAACTGCACCAACTAGCCCGATCCGCTACCCTTCTGAATAGTGTTGATGAAACAAGAGGAAACAGATGAGCTGCAATATTTCGACTGTCAATTCATTACAGATGCCGTGAAGTCCAACAAGCTGTTCACAACTACAGTGTGCGAAATTGAAGCTAACATTAAAAAGTGGCTTCAGCACGCTTCATGCCGTTTGAAGCTTAAGGAGGAGAGGCGTGTCAAGAAGCAGGAGGAGGTAAGCTGCATATTTCAAGGTCAAGTTTTATGTACACTGTAAAAACTAACAGGACACACATTTGCATTTGATCTCGTATTGCCAAAGCTTATATCCCTGTGCATTGTGCTGCCCACTTTGTTTGGAAGATGGCCACTTTAAGCGCAGTGTGTGCACACGTGTAGCATGCACCAGCTATCAGTTTTCACAAGTTGCCATGTTTGGATATGAATATCTTGACCTATACCGACAGTCATTATTTCAACTGCAAGGTGCTTGCCTGCATTGCTGCTGCTGAGTTACTTTTTCGAAGCCGTGATTACATTGATGAACATGGTTTCCTTCATAGGCACCCATTTTAACATTTTCTATATTTGTGACATTCGTGTTAATTGTGACATCACTACTGTTTGACACTATATGTATATGCATTGCTGTATTTACAGGCCTCCAGTGCACAGGCCCCGCTGGATGACGCCTAACCACCATTTCAAGAATTTCAGACAGAAAAACGCCGTAGAACATGTGATGAGAAAGAGCACGGCGACACAACGGACTGACTAGCAACTCGATTTTATTCCGCCAGAAGCGAAACATATACAGCTGGGAAAGGTATGAAAAACAGCAAAACACTAGGCATTTTAGACAACCTAGATAAAGAAAGTGCAGTTATTGTAGGTGCTTTGCGCAGGTCGAAATGAGAAATAGCATATTTCTTTTTCTCGCGGTTTTGTGGATGGCTTGCTGACGCAGCTCTGGCCTCTCGGGTGAATGGTAGCGCCTCAAAGATTTTCGTTGCTTTCTTTGTTTTGTATTTCTTAATGAGACTTGTGTGGTCCAGGAAAGGTACGCAGTTTTTTTAAGGGGCAGTTCTTGCAGTGTATGATTATATTGCTGCCTGTTTTATGCAACATGGCATGCTCGCTTAGTGTGGTGTTCAGACAGTGGCTTGTTTGCCTCACATACATTCACCACAAGATACTGCCATATCATACACCACACCTCACTGACAGTCAGTTCTTGATGGTGCTTAATGGCTCGTCATTGTTGACACACCCGCGCGCCAAGTTAAGTGCTATGCGCTGACATGTCAACAATGACGAACAATTATGCCCCCTATGTGACACAAACGATCAAGAACGTTATACTGACTGTTAGTGTGGTGTGGTGAAGGATACGCCACTATCGTGTGGTGAAATGTACGTCAGGCAAATGGGCCGCTGAACACCACACTAAGCGAGCACGCTGTGTTGCATAAAATAGGCAGCAATATAATCATACTCTGCAAGAACTGTCCCTCAGACAACTGTGTACCTTTCCTAGATTGCACGAGCGTCATTCAAGAGATACTAAGCAAAAAAAACAATGGAAATATTTAAAGCGCTATCAATCACCAGAACCCATGGCCGTGTCAGCAAGCCATCTGTAAAACTGCTTGAAAAAGAATTACGCTATTTTTTGTCCCGACCTGTGCAAAGCACCTAAAATAATTGCACTTTCTCTATCTGGGTTGTATAAAATGTTTTGTGTTTTGTTGTTTTCCATACCTTTCCCAGCTGTATATGTTTCGCTTCTGGCGGAATAAAATCGAGTTGCTAGTCAGCGCGTTGTGTTGTCATGTTATCTGTTGTCCAGTCTTCTGCGCCGTTTTCCCTTAAATATGATGTACCATGTTGCCAAAGCCTCCACCCAGGTAGCACTGAAACATTGCGATAATGTTACATTTTTGTTACGCTCAAATGTTATTTCAGTGTCCTTTTTTTCTAATGTTTTTGTAATGTTACATATGAACGTTCGAATAACCTTCCCCAAACATTCATGAAACATGTAAACAACATAAATGCAACATTCTCGAAAATGGTGAAGCAGCCCCGCACAAGCATGCAGGCCTGCCAGTGGTGACGGCACACAACTTACAACACTTTGCAAGAACCAACAACAAGAGCGACACACTACAGCACACCAACTCGTATTCACTCACCTCCAAACGGATATCATGCCGCCGAGCTTATATACTCGCTACTGCGGGATGCCCCATGAGTGACAGTGGGGAATGGGTAATAACTAAAGTTTTGTGACAAAATAATGGGGCTCTTCATGTAATCTATGGCGAGTACTATCTAAAAGATATGGTTACAAGGTACTGTTAGTTGAAAAACATCTTTACTCTAAGAACAGTGAGAAAATGTCTGGAAATCCGTGCTCGAAATATATTTGCAATGTTGTTTTATAGTTGCGACTCTAACATTATAATAAAATTTAGAAGATTACATTAAAACAACGTTTGTTTAGAATGTGAAAGTAACGTTTCCTATGTAACTTATACGTTATATGTTAATTTTTAATGTTAATGTAAAGTTATTATGCAACATGTAACATTACTCCAACTTACATAACATTTTTATAACACTATTCTAATGTTCGGTGCTACCTGGGCACATTAACACCTTTTCAAACTTGTAAATTTGTAAATAAATTTGAGTACACACAGAAACAATGTTGGTTTTTTTGGCGGCTACAAAGTATTGCGGCCATATAAAACTGATATAGTATTCTATATATATGTTTAGGGGAGATCCCCGAAAATTAGGTATGTTTGCAATAAGGTAGCAGTTTCTCCTTAATGTCCACCCAAGTGCAGCATCGAGGCTACATTCCAGTTGACAGCAGCATCATAGGTGAAAAAAAAGTTGCCATGAAAGCTGTATAGCTGTCCTTTGTAGTTCATATGGTTGCACTTAGGTGGACATTAATGAGTAATTACTGCCTTATTATAAGGTTATGTAGTGCTATAATGTAGCTCCCTGTGCCAAAAAAATGTTGCCTAAAAGTCTACAGAATGTCATTGAATATTGCATCAATATTGCATGTGGACATGCTGCGGGTTTTCTATAGATGTCCACTCGGGACAAAGTTGACATTGTATGGATCTTATGTCAACATAATATTAACTTTTATAGACATCATGTGGACATCAAATATCTTATGTCAGATATTTAATAAATGTCCAGTGGATGTTAAGTGGTTGGCTGACTAAGGAGGCGGCAAAACAAAGGGAGGATATGAAGGCTGAATTTGCCAGGTTGAAAGAAGAACTTAAGCAAGAATTTAAGTTGCAACGGGAGACACTGGAGCGAGACATGCGCAATGAAATCGGGGAATTAAAAGTGGAGCAACAAAACATTACCAAAAGCCTTGAATTTGCCTTCAGCACTGTCGAAGACTTGAAGTCCCAACTAAAAAATGAAGCAGTTGCAAACAAAAAGCTAGCAAGTGAGAATGAGGCCCTTCATGCTAAGTGCATTAGCCTAGAAAAGAAGAACCGTGATCTTGAAATCCGCTTGGTGACCTCAGAACAGTATTCTAGGCACTGCAATCTTGAAGTACGTGGTGTTGTCAAGCACGATGATGAAAACGTTATCAACATCATCTCCCAAATTGGCTCACTTGTAAACGAAAGCATATCTGAAGCTGACCTGGACGCTTGCCACCGTGTGCCTACGCGAGATGCCGATAAAAGCAATATCATTGTTCAATTCAAGTCACGTGCGAAACGCGATAGAGCACTGATGAAGGCAAGAAAGCTGAGGCTTAAAAACACTGACCTTGGATTTGACGAGACCACACCCATATACATTAACGAACACCTTTGCCCCTCGCTGAAACTGCTTCTGGGAAAGGCCGTCAGCAAAAAAAAGGAGCACAAATGGAAGGCGGTGTGGACGCAAAGTGGAAAAATCTTTGCCCGGAAGACTGATGAAGCAGTAAGCATTCAGATCAGACATGAAGATGATCTCGACAAAATATGCTGAACGTCTACGATATTGCAGCTCGTTCTTCAAACATGGAATACTTTGAGTTTGCTTTGCCACATAATCTTAAATCGCCAGACACCCTGGAAACGTCAGTTCTTCATATTGTCACGTTGTAGTGACGGTAGGCCAGCGGAGAGGAATACAGCAACAAGACTTGCAAACGAAGCTCTTTATTTGGGCTGACTTGCGCCCGCAAAAGAACAGAATCACTCGGCGGCGGCGTAAGCAACAAACGTGCTCGTCGGTCGTCGAACTACGAATGCCCGCTGCTCGCGGCATCGTTCAATTTAAAGCCGGCAAGGAAACTTCCAGATAGCAGGACAAGATCATCTACAGTAATCTGGAAAAACCTAGATGCAGCCTTTCATGGCTGCGATTAATCGAGATTAGACTGGTCGCTTCTCGCGTTACGAACAAAAATGATAACAGCCCTTTCCTGCAGCCTTGAGCGTGAACGAACAAACACTACAATGATACGTGGCAATATCAATGCCCGGTCAGCATCTAACAAAGAGGATGAGATAGCTTACTTTCTAGATCAGTTTCCATTTAAATTTGATTACATACTTATGTCTGAAACATGGTACCACAATGACAGTAAAATAGTAGATATTATTGGCTATAACCGGTTTCTTGTAAATAGGACTCGTAAACGTGGAGGAGGGGTCGCCGTCTATGCTAAGGATAGTCTGAGATGTGAAATAATCTCTGATTTTAGCGTGACAACTGATGACTATGAGACCGTCACCTTGCGTCATTGCAATGAAATTGTTTCCGTCTTGTACCGCCCGCCACAAGGGAATATCAAGGCCTTTTTGAATCACTTTGATAGCTTATTAGAATATGCAAACACAAACAACTGTCATTTAACTGCGGGGGGTGACTTCAACATCAATATTTTATCAGGAAATAATCATGCAAATGATCTTAGTAACACAATTCAAGCGTCTGGCTTCATAAACGTGATCACCTCACCAACCCGTGTTACAGTTTCAAGCTGCTCTGTGCTTGACCTTATCATCACCACCAACACAAGCCTTGTTACCAGTGCAGGCACTCTTACTGGTGACATCAGTGATCACTGTCCTGTTTTCATGACCTATGTCAAAAGTACTAATTCAAGCCAGAAATCCAGGCAGTCATTCAGTTTTCAGCATATCTCGAGCAATGCACTGGAGTCATTCAAAAACACTATTAGCATGTGTGACTGGAGCCCTGTGTTTAAAGAAACTGAGGTTGACGAAGCATACTACAAGTTCAAAGAAATTTTCACACGAGTTTACGCTGCACACTTCCCGTTTAGAACACTGAAACGTTCAAAAAAGGCAAAAAAACCGTGGGTGACCAGAGAGCATCTGAAGCAAATCAAACAGAAAAATCGTCTATACTTTCAATTTCTTCGCACGCGAACGGAGGAAAGCCTGAAAGAATTTAAAACATTCCGAAATAAGGTAAATGCAATGCTTAGGCAAGCAAAGAAAGCTTATTACGAGTATCTTTTCTCCGACATCGGCGAAAAACGGTCGGGTATTATTTGGAAAACAATAAATAACGTTCTTGGCAGAGAAAAATGTGATTCATTGCCAGAAACCCTAACAGTTAATGGCATTGACCTAAGTGGTAAAGCTCTTGCTGATCATTTCAATCGTCACTTTACTAATGTCTCAAATTACGGTAATTACAGCTCAGCAACATTAAACACGATACGTACCAGTACCTCTGAAAGCATCTTCCTTCACCCGACAGACGAAAATGAAGTGCAGAGATCGTTTCTGTGCTTAAAAACAGTAAGGCCCTAGATTTTGACAACGTACAAATCAAGCCAATAAAATATGTAATTGAATATCTTAGTCCAGTACTGTCTTATATATTTAACCTAGTAATAGAGTCGGCTGTTTTTCCTGAGGGTATGAAGCGAGCAAGAGTCGCTGTAATCTTTAAAGGTGGAAGCAAAAATGAAGTAACTAATTATCGACCGATTTCTATATTACCTGTCTTCTCCAAAGGACTAGAAAAGATCATTTACCTACGCCTAATAAAATTTCTAGACAAGACTAAAGCTTTGACTGATTGTCAATTTGGTTTCAGAAAGGGCAAATCGACTGAAACGGCGCTGCTCATGATAAAAGAAAGTATATTGCAGAGCATTGACAATGGAGCATACACGCTGGGCCTCTTTGTCGATTTCAGCAAAGCTTTCGACTGTCTTGATCATAACATACTTCTTGAAAAACTCACTTCATATGGCATCCGCAGAAAACCTCATGCTTTACTTAAGTCGTATCTCAGCAATAGAAGCCAGTCTGTCTGCATTAAGAACGAACAGTCATCCTTACTTCCAATATTTTGTGGGGTACCACAAGGAAGTGTATTAGGTCCGCTTCTGTTCAACTTGTTTATAAATGACATAATTCATATTGACAACAGTGTTCAGTTCATCATATACGCTGATGATAGTAGTGTCCTTATTTCTGGAAACGATCCCAATGATCTTGTGCTACATTGTAATGATGTACTTGAAAAATTGTCTGTTTGGTCCCAGTCAAATCGCATGAAAATAAACGCTCAGAAAACGAAAGCTATTTTATTTCGAGCCCGTAATAAGAAATTGATTCTTGAAAGGTGCCTAATGATTCGTGGCAAAAGTATTGATCTTGTGGAAGCTCATAAAATTCTTGGTGTGTATTTTTCTTGCCATTTGAGTTGGGACACTCATATACACTATGTTGCAAACAAGATTTCTTCAGTGACTGGAGCCGTATCTCGATGTCGTGCTTTCTTGCCCCAAAAGGTTAAACTTCAACTATATAATGCATTATTTGCCCCGCACATGAGCTACTGTAGTTTAGTGTGGGCAAGCACGACAAGAGCAAATACTGACAAAATAACAGTTCTTCAAAAAAGGTACATTCGTAACATAGCTAACATTGACCGTCAGTCTACAACAAGACATTTATTTGCAGAATATAATATTGTTAGCTTTGACCATCACTATGAACATCGCTTGTTGCATGTTTTCTATTTTTCTCAACATGACACTCAAAGTTCCCTTCTTTCTGTAGCGCTGCTGCAGCCTAGAGCTAATTCTTTAACTCGAATTTCCCAACCCTGGTTCGTTCCATTTTTTCGCACTCAGTACAAACTGCAATCATTAAAACACAACCTACCAGTCTTGCTAAATAAACTCAAACAAGTAACCTTCAAATCGCCAAAGCAACTACGAATACACTTTTCACAGTTGTAAATGAGAGTATGATTGCAATGACAAATATTCTACCATGTCTCTATTTCTTTGCACATTTTTGTTCATAGCGTTGTGAATATTTTTGTTGTGCTGCTCGGAACCGACGTCTGCTGTTGCCTTTGTAAACGGCTCCAGGGCCCAGTCAAGTTGCTGGCTGCAACTTTTAGCCCTGGAGGCCGTCCAGTATTCTGGTAAATAAAATATGAATTGAATCATGGGACCCCTCCCTCGGTCCGCGCGCGGAAACCAATTCATCCTGGTAGTAACGGACCACTATTCCAAGTGGGTTGAGGTTTTCCCCCTTAGGAAGCTTGTGTCGGAACGAATTTGGGAAAAACCGTTGGAGACTTTCACTCGTTTCGGTTTCCCTTCCGACCTGATTACAGACAATGCTTCGTATTTCACAAGCAAAGTCTTTGTAGACTCTTGTCGGGCGCTTCAAATCCGCCACAGGAGAACGAGTCCCTACCACGCTCAGAGCAACATAACCGAGCGGGTGAATCGAAATCTGAAGAGCATGCTGGTCGCGACGACCGAGCAGCACAGAGATTGGGACGCGCGGCTGTCCGAACTGGCGTTCGCTACAAGGACAACCGTGAACAGGTCAGTGGGTATTACACCCGCTTACTTGAATTTTGGGAGAGAGATCGCTTTTCCGCTAGAGAATGCCCTACTCGACGCGGCGGGGCCTGCGCCCCCTCCGCTTTCGCAGTGCGCGGCAAGGCTCCGGGAGCGCCTGGAGGCAGCGCAGCGCGCAGCCCGAGAAAACCTCGATGTCGCGCGCATGGAGCAGGCGGATCAGTACAACAAAGGTCGCCGTCACGTCGTTTTCAACACGGGCGACTTAGTACTCAAGAGAACGCACCCACTTAGTAACGCAGCGCGCGGTTTCGCCGCGTCGCTAGCGCACAAGTGGGCTGGGCGGTACGAAGTTACGGCACGGACTACGCCGCTCACCTACCAGCTGCGGTTGTTGACAAACGGCGAAACCGCCGGTCCGGTGCATGTCGCTGATTTGAAGGCTTTCCACCTTCGCAAGGACGATGGCTGCGAAGCGGTGGAAAATCAGCGCGATGCGGCGATCTCACCCCCGGGAGGACGAGCAGGTAGCGGTGCGGTTCGCAACCGACGCTACAACCTGAGGACCAGGTAGCACCCGTGTCTCTCGATTAATAATCACTCGCCAAGCTCTCGCCCTCTCAGTATGTCTTCTAGGAAGCTCCAGCGGACCGATGCCCATGGCTCGGACTCCAGAAGGCAAGGCAGACCACCGTCGAACGGTGGCCGCCATCAAGGCGCGCCACCCGGCTGGCGGCAGGAGCCGCGCGAGTAGCGCAGGTTCCACGGCCGCGGTGGCCCCCACCGCCAGCCAAACCACGTGCCTAACCACTGGAGAGCACCTCCCAGTGGTGCAGGCCAACGCAAGGGCCCAGGGATCATCAAGCGCAGGGCACCCCTCAGCACCCAGCCGGCGCTTCGGCCGCCGAGCAGCCCAGGAGCCATCGGCCGCTTGTACAACGACGAGGAGCGGGCCGGCCTGTGCTCGCTCTGCGGCACACTTGTCGTGCACCGGCTCCGCCACGAGGCCGGTGGGTTGCATAAAGCACGCAAGGAGGCAGCGGAGAAGTCCTTGGCGGCTGCAGCACCTTCCCCCGCTGCGCCACTGCAGAGGGTCAGCCCGGAGGAGGCGGCCCTCCGCATCCTCCAGTCCAGCCGCCCAGACCTGCTGTCCCCGGCGGCCGAGGAGCTTTGGAGGGCGCTGCCGGCAGGGCCCCCAGTGGAGCCAGGCGCCTCGCTCCCCCAGGCGGCTCGTGAGGAGCCCATCCAGCTAGCGGCGAGCGGCCCCCCGGCGAGCACCCCTCCCCCCTGCGACGACTCTATGGACCCGGACCCGGAGGTCATCGAACGCCTACTGGCGGACCCCGGGACGGACGTTTGAGGGGGGGGAGATGTAGGGTCTGCTCGCGGGCAGGTCAAATCTCGCGCCGCTCACCGCGGGTAGCCTCGGACCCCTTCTTCCCGAGTGGTGGGGTGGGGGGAGCGAGGCTAGGAGAAAGCCTTTATAAGGCGAGACCGGGAAGGCTCGTTTCTCTCGCTCTTGGACCAGCCCTGCCAAAGGACCACCTGACCCAGCTGCCACGACGACGACCGGCCCCCCTGATGTGAGAATAAACCCTTTGTACAAAGTCCTGCCTCGAGTGACTGCCTGTGCGTCCCCGCGCAGAGGAATCGCCCACAATATATAGCCCGAAGAAGGTGAACGCATGCGCATTTCCCACATGGCAACAACACACACACACACACGGACGGTAATTAACTTCTCGTAATCGCGTATTTTTTAACAATCTGTGCTCACTTCCTCGTAGGGAGATAGAAGTGGTGCTGACGCACATGCCACCCTCTCTTTGATAAAAAAGGCTTCTGCCAGTTCGCGAGCTAATCTATCTTTACTTCTGGTTAGAATTTTAATCTCTTCAAGTCGTGGTGCACAGTGCTTTTTATTTTCATCAATGCAAGAGCGGCAATGGGCGGGAAGGCAAAGTGTACGTCGGTCAGACCGGACGCTGCGTCAACGAGCGTGCCGGGGAACACAGAAGGTCCTTAGCGAACGCATCGGTTTCGTTCGAAAACCTTCCCGCCCATTGCCGCTCTTGCATTGATGAAAATAAAAAAGCAATGTGCACTACGACTTGAAGAGATTAAAATTCTAACCAGAAGTAAAGATAGATTAGCTCGCGAACTGGCAGAAGCCTTTTTTATCAAAGAGAGGGATGGCATGTGCGTCAGCACCACTTCTATCTCCCTACGAGGAAGTGAGCACAGATTGTTAAAAAATACGCGATTATGAGAAGTTATCGTCCGTGTGTGTGTGGGTGTTGTTGCCATGTGGGAAATGCGCATGCGTTCACCTTCTTCGGGCTATTATATGCTACATGTGGCTTTCAATAAACTTAGTTGGAGTCAGCGCCCGTCCTGTCCGTCTTTCTGTGTGGTTTGTGTACAATTTAGCTGGTTTTTCTTTCCTGAACACAACGCGACTTCGGACCTCAGAATTAGTGAAAGCATGATTAGCTGCTCATATCTATTCAAGCTTTGATAAATTAAACGAAAGTACGTTTTTATGCACCAGGTTGCATAAACCATGACAAAATTTGTTTTCTGTTGGCGCTGCGACTCAGTTGAGCTCACAGCGGTAATTTGTTGATAAACTGGCGCGGCGACAAGAAAGCTCTGTTTGTGGAAGAGGGGGGGGGGGGGGGCTTTATGGCCGGCGGGCAGGTAGGAATAAGAGTGCATGGGAATTGGAACTGCATGCTAGCCGCACACCTAATGCTTGATATTGAACAAAAAGTTTCTTTGCGGTCGAGCACCAAGACGGAATTCGATATAAGCACGAGCGCGTTCTAAGGGCCGGCAAAATTAACCTGAATGTCAAACTAAATGTCATTAAAACGCGTCAATGTTATCGCTTTGATAACGTAAATACTTCCTGCAACACAGCCACGGAGAGGAAGCATGCTCGACAATGTTTTTTTAGCGCCCGAAGCGCGGCTATATGCAGGCGCGGCCGCGGAACTGCCGCAGCCCCGCAGTCCCCACAAGAAACGCCCGCACCGCGGCGCGCCAGTCGGTGCAAAATGGCCGCGCCCGGGAGAGGCTCAAAATTCTGGTCTATATTAACTCTACCCTATGTCGCCAGCCATGTCGCCAGCAAATCCCAGCGCTCTGTTGCTGTTCCCTCTGTCCATTTTGTGTCAACACTTTTCATGTATAGATTCTTGTTTCAAGGAGGATATATCCTCCTTGGGTTAGCCTCTGATCATATTTCAGTTTGCTGCTTGCCTCCCGAACCTCGAACGAGGCCCAGCCCATATCTCCCTGGACTCCCATTCGGAGTGTTTATTTATTTATTCAAATACCTCACGGGCTCCGACTGGAGTATTATGTGAGGGGGGTTACATAACTGGGGTGCGAAAAAGAAGCAAGTAGAAGATGGTTATTTTAACATCGTTATACAATAGCAAGCAACCAACCAGAAAATAAATTTAACTAAATTGAAAAACACACTACCGAACACACTTCGGAAAAAACACATTTCAGAACAAAATGCTGCTTATTTTTCTTTGAAAATAACATTATCTAAGATGTGAACAATGTTGTCAGGAAGACTATTCCAATAAATGATTGCACACGGGGCAGAGCTGATGAGTTGAAAGCTTTAGTTAGTTAATGGGTTTTACGTCCCAAAGCGGCTAAGGCTATGAGAGAGGGCTCCGGAAATTTCTACCACCTGGGGTTCTTTAACGTGCACTGACATCGCACAGTACACGTGCCTCTAGAATTTCTCCTCCAAAGAAATTCAACGGCCGCGGCCGGGATCGAACCCGCGTCTTTCGGGTCAGCAGCCGAGCACCATAACCATATTTCAAGAAATGCTTCGGCGCGGCAGACAAGGACAAAACGTAGAATAACACCACAGAGCGCCAAATTAGACACGCTAGAAAAAACAGACAGAATGTCTCCGGCTATATCTTCAAGAAGGTCGGCTTGGGATATCTTTAAAATAACCAAAAAATCATCTACATATCTCGGAACTTTCACGACGCAACCGTGTGTCATATTGAGCGCAAGTTGGCGGTCAAACTTAGCAAGGAATATTTCAGAAAGAACAGGACCCAAAGCAAATTCCTTTTCTCTGTACATAAAATCCGTCTTCAAATTTGACAATTGTCGACTCAAGATAAAATTTTAGAAGCTCTAGAAAAGATTCAATGGAGACACCACAAGTGTTCCGAAAAGCAACAACACCCGACTGATCTATCAAATCCCTTACAGCAACGAAAAGATCACCGTGCGGAACTGAATAAAAAATTCCTCCACATCCACCGAAAAGGCAGAATTGGCCCCTGGAGCGCGTTCTTTGAGAATGTCAACCACACAATTAGAGCTGGAAACTTTGAACGGTGGATGTGGAGGAACTTTTTTATTCAGTTCCGCACGGTGATCTTTTCGTTGCTGTAAGGGATTTGATAGATCAGTTGGGTGCTGTTGCCTTTCGGAACACTTGTGGTGTCTCCATTGAATCTTTTCTAGAGCTTCTAAAATTTTATCTTGAGTCGACAATTGTCAAATTTGAAGACGGATTTTATGTACAGAGAAAAGGAATTTGCATTGGGTCCTGTGTTGCCCCTGTTCTTTCTGAAATATTCCTTGCTAAGGTTGACCGCCAACTTGCGCTCAATCCCAGACAACACAACTACATCCTTAGGACGTCCTGAGGATTTATTTTTGAGGACATTGTGTTGTCCTGAGGACGACCTCTTCTAATCCTCAAAAGGTCCTCATTTAGTCCTGTTGTCCGGCCTCAGTATGTCCTCAGGACATCCTCAGATTTCCTCTGGAGGACTTTCTCAGTCTGTTTTCGGGACATCAGACGATGATGTAGCCCAGGGAATGTGGGTCACTGCTTTCTTAAAGGGGTGGAGACACCAAATTTGTGGTTCGCGCGTTCTTAGTTTCATACGTTTCTTATGGCTCCAGGAAGCATGATACACACTCACAGATTCATATATTCACAGTTAATAATTTATTATAGCATTTTTAGGGGAACGATTTTCGGTTTCGGTTTCAGAACGCCGAGTTGTACAGTGACGTCACAGAGGGGGAAGATCAACTGCTTCGCTTGGTCACGTGGGCCCACAAAAGTTGTGACGCACCTACTGCTGCATCGTCTGCTTTCCCACACACGTGCTGACCAGCGCATGAAAACAAACAACTGCAAGTCTAGTCCCAGCAGCTCGGATTCTGACAGATCTGATTCCAATGAGTGAGGACATCGACTTTTTTTTTGTTCGCACGCTAATATCGCCTTCGCGGGTTCGCGTGAGGATGCGAAACACTTTGCAAAATGCCAGTAAGCATCGCTGCGCCGCTCTACCCAAGCTGCGTCCACAACCGGTGTCACACTTCGCTGCCGTGCAGCAGTACATGAATGCTGCTTGGGATGGTGTACAAATATCACAAGAAAAGACAAGATCGCCTTGTTATCAGAACTGCCAGCTATACTCGAGCAGCGGCAAAGCATGTCTGCTTACGTTGGGAGCTTTCGGCAACGGCACCGCTCGCGGGCTCTCCGGGCGACGAGCTCTGCTGCTGCCTGGCTACCGTGGTCGTCGCTATAGGCCTATAGCCTGTTTAGCAAGCGGCCGGCGCTTCAGAAGTCGCCTGCGCTATAATAAAAGGCCTACTTTTCACAAATAGCTGTAGTGTTAACAGAATCATCTCACAATAAAATAATAGTATGGTCAATCTCCTCGACGCCTTCGGCAGTGGAGCTAGCAGGCGCCAGGCGAGCCGGACCCCAACGTAGCGCCAGCGGCAGCTGCTAGGCACGGTTGTGAGAAATTTGCTCATATCACAGTTGTTACCTCTACTAGCAGCTCTGTATTGGTCAGCGATCCTCAAAAATGACACTTTTTTCACATTTCTTGTCCCATGGTTTATTATTTACGTCAAGAACACTCTTTAGCTCGCTTTTATGACGTCGGCAGACGGTATCCAGGCTGACCTACCGGCCGGCAGACTCGGCGTACTTCACGTACGCACAAGAAAATACAAAACAGCCATGCTACCAGAAAGGATGCTTTCTAGATTCGAGATACGACAGCATGACTGTGCTAAAAGTGGATCTTTCGGCAGCGACACTGCAGCCTGCGGCAACGCCGGCCGACGACCTGCGCGCTAGTCCCAGACTGCCCTAGTCGTCGCTAGGCCTAGCTGCTTTCGCATATCGACTCCGCAGCTGAGGACGCTTCGGGACTGGCCAGCGCTCAGAAACGTGCTCCGCTCGGCACCCCTTTACTGTGAACTCGTCCCATAATAAAAGATATGTTCGATTTCCACGACGTCTTCAGCAACAGAGCTAGCAGACGGCAGGCGAACCGCACCAGGTAGCAGCAGCACAAAACCGGCTATGGGATGAAATTTGCTTGCATCGCAGTCATCACTTCTACCAGGAACTCGGTATTTGCCAACGATTGTCAGAAACGATGCATTTTTGATATTCATATATCCCAGGATTTGCTATGAACGTGAACAAACAATACTATCGCGTTCTTCAGACGCCGGCGTTCGGCACGAAGACTGGCGCCGGCCGCCCGGCTCCAAGGGGTGCGCTCTATGTCATCATGACGCTGCCGCTCTTCGCGCTCGCTTTGGCTGCCGCTTCCCGCCGTTGTTGCCGCGAGCGGCCCGCCGTTGACATCTAGCAGGCCGGACGCAGGCAACGAGCTGCAATCGGACGTTGCGACGCTGTTCGCAACGGCGCGCCGCAAACCGAGCGAGTGGCGGTTAGCAGCAAACGCGGCTCGCTGGTGCGTCGACTGCGCTCACGCGGCTGTGCCCGGCTCATCGTACGTCACTGTATTTTGGTATGACGTCACTAAAACTTTAATTTTTCTACACCCCTTGTGACGTCATGGTTGATGGCGCTAGCGATGGGTCTAGATCGTGAGAGTGAGCATTTAGGTAATCTTTGGAACCGAATTAAAATATTTTTTAAACGTTTGTTGCGTCCAACACCTGGCTGTGAGTGCCCTTGCATACATAGGAATCTCATAGCAGTCTTTTTATAGATTCAAAATTTGGTGTCTCCACCCCTTTAATTATTATAGGCAGTGTGCACAGGGATTGTGAAACTGCTTTCTTCGTGCTTCTTTTGTCTTGGATTTTAGCAAACAAATTTTGCAAACGTTTCGCATACTCAGCAAGTAACTGGTTCGTTCACCATATTTGTAGGCAGTTACAGGTTACTCTGCATGCAATATTTTCCTACAGCAATGACTATATAACTCTCACAGGAGTTGAACTCTGTCGCCTCAGTGGAATAGCCAATCCAACAAATTGGCCGGAAATTTGCACACTCCAACCCCATCAGAAGCATGCAGTACATGTAACCAGGTTTGCAAACCAAAATAACTCCAGATATGTCCTGAAGGTACACAATATTTTCAGTCAGAATGGTTTCCTACATTACATCTCTATTGTACACAAGTATCTTTTAATAAATCTGAACTTTTTACGAAATGAAAGCCGAGTGCGAGAGATAAAGCTGGTTTCATCTCAGTTCAATACCACAATATTGCCACGTATCATTGCAGTGTGTGTTCGTTCACGCTCAAGGCAGCAGGAAAGGGTCGTTATCACTTTTGTTCGTGGCGCGAGAAGCGACCAGACTAATCTCGATTATTCGCAGCCATGAAAGGCTGCATCTAGGTTTTTCCAGATTACCGTAGATGATCTTGACCTGTTATCTGGAAGTTTCCTTGCCGGCTTTAAATTGAGCGATGCCGCGAGCGGCGGACATTCGTAGTTCGACGATTGACGAGCACGCTTGTTGCTTACGCCGCCACCGAGTGATCCAGTTCTTTTGCGGGCGCAAGTCAGCCCAAATAAAGAGCTTCGTTTGCAAGTCTTTCTTGTGTCTTCCTGACCACTGGACTGCCGTCACTACAACGTGACATCTGGTGGAGGTGCTGGGTAGCCTTCCATGTACCGGACACCCCCAGCAAGTCGCGACGCCAGCCCTTCGAGTCATTCACCGCAGGACCTGAGTCCAGTCCACCGCGCAAGCCGACGTCTGCTAGGAGACGCACCTGAGTTCGGGATTCTGCCTGACGCTACCCGGAAACGAAAGCCAGCAGGAACGTCCACCATGAGCTTGCCCCAGCCGACGGCTCCAATCATTATTCACCAGCCCCGGGTGCCACCAACCTTCGACGCTTCGCCTGGCGCCGACCCCGAAGAATGGCTGGAACAGTTCGACCGTGTGGCTGCCTTCAACAACTGGGATGATGCTACGAAACTTAGGTACGTCTTCTTCGCCTTGGAGGGACCAGCAAAAGTCTGGTTTGAGAATGAGGAAGCTAACCTCACGAACTGGGAAACCTTCAAGGAGCAGCTTCTAAAGACCTTCCCGAACGTTGTGCGAAAGGAGAGAGCCCAGCAGCTGCTACAGTCTCGCATACAACACCCAAACGAGACCGTTGCTGTGTACACTGAGGAAATGAAGCGTCTCTTCCGGCGTGCCGACGCAAACATGAAGGAAGAAGAAAAAGTAAGGTTGCTCATGCGAGGAGTTAAAGAGCAACTCTTTGCCGGCCTCGTCCGAAACCCACCGAAAACTGTCGCGGAATTTGTAGAAGAGGCATCCACGATGGAAAAAACTCTGGATGCCCGAGCCCGCCAGTATGACCGCCAGCAGCGCATTTTCTCAGCAAGCTGCCTGGACACCGCTAACAGCAATGACCTGCGGGATGTTATACGTCAAGTTGTGCGAGAGGAGCTCCGACGATTGCTGCCAACGGGAACGCAGCCGCAAATTTCATCGCTCACGGACGTCATCAGGGACGAGGTTCAACTGGCCTTGGGTGTGACGCCGACACCCACGCAGCCTCTGCAGCCCCCAGCCATGACTTACGCCGCAGCTGTGCGCCGTCCTGCCCCTCGACGACGGGACCCAAGCCCCTATCGCCCTCAGCCAGCTGCGTTGGACCGCCGCCCACTCGCCCCAACCCGCCCGTCCAACGAGCAACGCGCGCAGCCGAGGAAATGCGACGAGTGGAGAACTCCCGACCAGCGCCGCCCACTATGCTTCCACTGTGGCGAAGCCGGTCACGTCCTCCGGCACTGCCCATACAGAAGACTGGGCATCCGAGGGTTCTCTTACGACGCTCCACGACCCCGACCCGGCCAGCGACCAGCCGAAATCGAGGAGTTTTTGCGTCGGGAAGAATACTCATCGCCGAGCCGCCTATCACGTTCCCCGTCGCCATCGTCCCCGCGCTTTGTATCTCCTAGCCGAGGTTACGCCATGCGTGGACGCTCCCCCAGCCCCCGAAGGTTAAACTAAATAAAGCAGCCTCTGGAGGTGAGGTTGCTTCTAAGCGCAATGATAAAGATCCTCCATCGACGAGTACTCAAGACCATGCCTCAACTACGACGACAACACCGACGACGACGACAACACCGACGACGACAGCTCCCACGACGACGACGACGACGACGACGACGACGCGGCCAGACTTGAAGCTTTTACCGTTGCCCAGTGAAGTAACGTCGCAGTACGCCCACCGCAGCCTCACTACTCGACGAAGCCGAGATCGTACACTGAAGACAACGTGCAATGCGAAAACGCGAACAAGTGACCTTGAAGTTATGATCGACGATCACGCGGTTACTGCCTTGGTGGACACCGGAGCTGACTACTCCGTCATGAGTGGGCCACTCGCTGTCCGACTCAGGAAGGTAACAACAACTTGGGATGGCCCGCTGATCCGCACCGCAGGTGGTAACCTGATTACGCCGTCAGGACGCTGCACCGCGAGAGTTACTGTAAATGGGAGAACCTACGCGACAACCTTCCTAATCCTACAGCAATGCTCGCGAGACGTGATTTTAGAAATGGACTTCCTGAATGAACATCGGGCGATCATCGACCTTCGATCCAAGTCGATCAAGCTTTCCACGGACAAAGCCATATCTGCAGCGACAGCGACTCATCGCGTTGCCTTAAACGTCCTTGACGAAGTACTCAGCGTGCCGCCCCGATCAAGTGTCTTCGCCTGCATAGGTACTGGAGACGTCGAAACTGCCGAAGGCGTCGTCGAGGGGAACACCCAGTTACTCCTTGATCGAGGACTGGGCGTCGCAAGGGGAGTCGCCCAAATCCGAAATGGCCAAGCCCAGGTGCTGCTAACCAACTTCACCGAAGAATACCGGCATCTAAACAAAGGTACGACGATCGCTTTCCTCGACGAGCTGGCAGACATCAGAGACATATGTGCCCTACCCGACCAACCCCTAGAACCATCTAACCAAGGCCATCAACCAACGTTTGATATCAACCCGGCATTACCACGGAGCAGACAAGAACAAATACGCAGTCTTCTTCAAAAGTACAGCGATTGCTTCTCATCAGCATCGAATGTGCGAAGAACCCAGCTTGCCAAGCACCGCATTGTCACAGACGAACACGCCCGACCACTGCGACAGAGCCCCTACCGCGTATCGCCGCTAGAACGCCAAGCTATTCGCAAGCAAGTTGAGGAAATGATACGTGACGACGTCATCCAGCCATCAAGGAGCCCCTGGGCAGCACCAGTTGTCCTAGTGAAAAAGAAAGACGGCACCCTTCGCTTCTGCGTCGATTACCGCCGCCTGAACAGCATTACGAAGAAGGATGTCTACCCCCTCCCCCGCATCGACGACACACTGGATCGGCTATGCAACGCTAAGTACTTCTCATCGATGGACCTGAAGAGCGGCTACTGGCAAATTGAAGTCGACGAAATAGATCGCGAGAAGACTGCGTTCATCACGCCAGACGGACTCTTCGAGTTCAAGGTGATGCCATTCGGCCTCTGCTCTGCACCAGCGACGTTCCAGCGAGTAATGGATACGGTGCTCGCAGGCTTGAAGTGGCAGATTTGCCTCGTCTACTTAGATGACGTTGTTGTCTTCTCCTCAAACTTTGAAGACCACCTCAGAAGGCTTCGGATAGTGCTGGAAACGATCAAGTCTTCAGGCCTGACACTGAAACCAGAGAAGTGCCACTTCGCCTACGAGGAGCTGCTGTTCCTTGGTCACGTCGTAAGCAAGGATGGAGTTCGCCCAGACCCCCAGAAGACGGCTGCGATCGCAGAGTTTCCACAGCCTAATGACAAGAAAGCTATACGCAGATTCCTTGGATTGTGCGCTTATTACCGGCGATTCGTCAAGAACTTTTCGCGCATCGCTGAACCTTTGACCCAACTTACCAAGGCTGACGTGCCTTTTAAATGGGAAAGGCCGCAAGAGGAAGCTTTCAACGAGCTGAAGCGCCGCTTACAGTCCCCTCCTGTGCTCGGGCACTTTGATGAAAACGCCGAAACCGAAGTTCATACCGATGCAAGCAGTGTGGGCTTAGGAGCGGTCCTCGTTCAGAAAAATAGCAGAGAGGAGAAAGTTATCGCGTACGCTAGCCGTTCACTGTCGAGAGCCGAAGCCAACTATTCGACGACAGAGAAAGAATGTCTCGCCATTATTTGGGCCACGTCGAAATTTCGCCCCTACCTATACGGACGACCATTCAAGGTTGTGAGCGATCACCATGCTCTCTGCTGGCTGGCCAATTTGAAAGATCCCTCCGGCCGCCTTGCTCGATGGAGCCTGCGTCTTCAAGAATTTGACATAACTATAGTCTACAAATCTGGCCGCAAACATTCCGATGCAGACTGCCTATCGCGAGCCCCCGTAGACGCAGCACCGGAAGAAGAAGACGACGATGCTTTCCTAGGACCGGTAAGCGCCAGCAGTTTCGCGCAGCAGCAGCGCTCGGATCCTGAGTTGCAAAGCCTAGTTGATTATTTGAAAGGCAAGACCGCATCGCCTCCCCGGGAGTTCAAGCGCCAACTGTCGTCCTTGGTCCTTCACAATAATGTCCTCCTGAAGAAGAATTTCGCGCCCAACAGGGCAGTACATCTTCTTGTCGTGCCCAAGAATCTTAGGCAAGAAATTATGCAGGCATGTCATGATGAGCCGACTGCAGGACATCTCGGGATTGCTCGCACGTTGCACCGCATCCAGGAGAAGTACTATTGGCCGCGGCTAGCTACCGACGTTTCCCATTACGTGAAAACGTGCCGTGAGTGTCAGCGACGCAAAACGCCTCCGACTAGACCAGCCGGACTCCTCAACCCCACACCACCTGCAACTAAGCCCTTTCAGCAAATAGGAATGGACCTCCTCGGCCCCTTTCCGACTTCATCATCAGGTAACAAGTGGATCATCGTGGCCACCGACTACATGACCCGATACGCCGAAGTAAAAGCGTTGCCTAATGGTACCGCAACAGAAGTCGCAAAATTTTTTGTCGAGCAAATTCTCCTGCGACACGGCGCCCCCGAAGTGCTCATCACAGACAGAGGGACGGCATTTACAGCGGAGCTGACGCAAGCCATTTTAAACTACAGCCAGACAAGCCATCGGAGGACAACTGCCTATCATCCACAAACCAACGGACTCACAGAGCGTCTGAACAAGACCATCGCAGACATGCTCTCCATGTACATCGACGCCGAACACAAGACGTGGGACTCCATTCTGCCCTACGTGATCTTCGCGTACAATACTGCCGTCCAGGAGAAACCAGGTTTACCCCATTCCAGCTGGTATACGGCAGGAAGCCCACGACAACACTCGACGCAATGCTCCCGCACGTTTCTGACGAAGACAACCTCGACGTCGCCGCCTACCTTCATCGCGCCGAGGAAGCCCGAAGACTTGCGCGGCTTCGCATTCAAGACCAGCAGCACACCGACGCCCGACGCTACAATCTGCGCCGACGAGACACGCATTACAAGCCAGGTGATCGTGTTTGGATATGGACGCCAGTTCGCCGCCGTGGATTGAGTGAAAAGTTGCTGCGACGCTACTTTGGCCCGTACAAGGTTCTCCGTCGCATCGGTGACCTCGACTACGAAGTCATCCCCGACGGCACGACAGCATCTCAGCGACGCCGCACACGCCCGGAAGTCGTACATGTCGTACGCCTGAAGCCATATTATGAACGCTAAAGGACTGGAAGTTTTCATTGTCCGTGTTTGTTCTCATTTTAAAGCATCGAGACGATGCTTCTTTGGAAGGGGGGTAATGCCACGTATCATTGCAGTGTGTGTTCGTTCACGCTCAAGGCAGCAGGAAAGGGTCGTTATCACTTTTGTTCGTGGCGCGAGAAGCGACCAGACTAATCTCGATTATTCGCAGCCATGAAAGGCTGCATCTAGGTTTTTCCAGATTACCGTAGATGATCTTGACCTGTTATCTGGAAGTTTCCTTGCCGGCTTTAAATTGAGCGATGCCGCGAGCGGCGGACATTCGTAGTTCGACGATTGACGAGCACGCTTGTTGCTTACGCCGCCACCGAGTGATCCAGTTCTTTTGCGGGCGCAAGTCAGCCCAAATAAAGAGCTTCGTTTGCAAGTCTTTCTTGTGTCTTCCTGACCACTGTACTGCCGTCACTACAACGTGACAATATTGTCCTGAGATAGGACGTTTGTAGGACATTTGAGAAATTTTCGTCCTCGAGTTGTTCCGCGAAGTACAAACTGAGGACATCCTCATGAGGAAATTTTGCTGTGATGCACTCAAAAAGTACTCAGATGTCCTGTTCGGGATGAGGACGTTTTGACCATTTGAGGACGTCCTCAGGACGTTTGATGTTGTCTGGGATATGACACACGGTTGCGTCGTGAAAGTTCTGAGATTGGCGCTCTGTGGTGTTATTCTACGTTTTGTCCTTGTCTGCCGCGCCGAAGCATTTCTTGAAATGCTTTGGTTTGGGCTAGTTCGCACCGGGATGGTGCTTTTCAGCCGGCGGGGTTGTGTTGCATTAGGCGGTGCATGCACTGATATGCGCATCAGGAAAGACGAAGACGAAGCTTGTGAGTTTTGAAGAAGATGACGGTCGAGCAGTGTCGGCTGGTGCCTGCAGTAAACGCCTGTCGTTTGAAAGCCCTGTCTTTCGTGTCCGCCCTGTCTGCAATCCCAAGCGGAACTACCCCATAACATTTTGGTAGAGGTACTACACGGACCCTGGTTTAGGCTAGTTCGCACCGGGACGGTGCTTTTCAGCCGGCGGGGTAGTGTTGCATTAGGCGGTGCATGCACTGATATGCGCATCAGGAAAGACGAAGACGAAGCTCGTGAGTTTTGAAGAAGACGACGGTCGAGCAGTGTCGGCTGGTGCCTGCAGTAAACGCCTGTCGTTTGAAAGCCCTGTCTTTCGTGTCCGTCCTGTCTGCAATCCCAAGCGGAACTACCCCGTAACAATATGTATGACCAACTGGCCTACAAAACAACCCTTCTCACCATAACCACTGAGCCACCGCGGCGGCAGTTGAAAACAGTGGTCCTTCCCGAAAGGCGTTTAAAACTGAGGTGATTATGCAATCGGTGAGATGTGCGGGCCGGTAGTGTGAAGGAATGATTTAAGGCAGAAAGCTGGGCTAGTTGGTGTTTGGATTGAGAGGACATAGTAACCGCTAAAAAAACACGGACGACAGGGTAGACACAGACAACGCAGGCGCTAGACATCAACTGACTTTATTCTCGAGAACAACAACGAATTTATAGGCGACAACCCACGAAACACAAAACGTCTTACAAACGTCTCGGAACAGCTTCAAATGACTACAAACGTCTTGCGCTGCGTTCAAACGTCTCATAGATGTTGACAAGAAGTTTCCTCTGTGACGTCTCTTAACCATCTGCATTCAGACGTTTGCTGTGAAACTTCTGTGAAACTTCTGTGAAACAACTGTAGTCAGATGTTTTCTAGACTTGTTTCTAACACGTACGTGGTACTTGAGACCACGTCAAGGAGACGCGCCTAGCAATCAGCAGAGATTTGCCGCCGTGGATTAAACATGCTGTAAACCACGGCACACAAATTAGATTAGAGCTCTAATAAATTAGATTAGAGATTAGAGAGCTCTAATAAATTAGAGCTCTCCTCCCACGAAACACAAAAAGCGCTAATGGACGTCTAAAAAAATTCCCCCCAAAAAAGCTTGACATCTAGAAGAAGCTTCATCTAAGCAGTTTTTTAGACTTAGACGTTTACTAGCCCCTATTAGCTCTGCTAACGCTACGCTTGTATACGGCTAGAAAGCTTCTGAGGTAGAACTTTTCTAGAATTTTTTTAGACGTTCCTTTTTTTTCCTAAATGGGTGCCTGTAATATCTTACGTATTTCAAGAATGATTTTTAGTGCTACCTTTAAACCCTCTAAAGCTTTAAAAATGTTATACATTTTTCTGGTATACACCACTCAAAAATGAACTCTGATTTGCAATGTCCCGAACAATGAGCCCAGATTACAAGGGATGTATGGCTGTTGTAATGAGCCATAAATGCATGTGCTAGCCCACTTTTCAGTCACTGTGTTACTCTTTATTGAATCGAGTGCATACACCCACACAAAAAAGAAAGGGACCAGGAAATTAATGTTAGAAGCCATGGAGGAGGTAGCTTCACTGGTTTGGCTGACATTACAACGGTGCATACACCCTGCTGGGCCTATGAGCCCAGAGCGGAGAAAGCGCCAATGCCCTTCCAATCAGCTCACTCTAAGCTGACCAAGAGGGCTATTGTGAACTTGTGCTTCACGAATGCCTTAAGGAAATCCTGTGTTCACAAAATGAATGTGAGCTTTCTTCGCCAGGCGGAACGGCTTGGCAACTCGGGTTACCCCTCGCACCTGTTGGTATCTGTTGCCAAGCAGATGAAAAAGCACCTGATGCAGGCTAGGCCCGAGCAGCAAGATGATGCACAGAAACAGAAAGAAAGGAGGCCGGTAGTAGCAATTCCGTATCTTCACAATTTTTCCCATCGCCTGAAAGGCATAGGTCGAAAAGCTGGCGTGAATGTAGTGATGACTGCTCCTAATAAACTCAAAAGTCTGTGCAGACGAGTCAACTCCGATCCGACCAAAAAGAAGCAGGGATGCACGATAAAGCATCGAACCCCCTTTGTGGAGTGCACCGAAGGCCTTGTTTATTCGTTGCCAGTGACTTGCGGTAAACAGTACATTGGGCAGACTGGCAGGTGCATGAATGAAAGGCTGCTAGAACACAAAAATAATTTCGAGCAAGCTTGCAGGAACCTGGGAATACATTGCAGAGATTGCCCTTCAACTAGTTGTGCACCGATTTTCCAAAAATGCAAAGCTTTGGCTAATCACAAAGACCAGTTAGTCCGGGAAATAATCGAGGCAGCTTCGATAGCGAGTCTGCGCGACGATTGTGTCAGCACGCCGTCTGTAGCTTTGACTAAGAAAGAATTTGACATGTTAAAAATGTGATTATAAGTATCTGTGATTATTTGTCTTATGCTTTTCAGCGCTTGTCTCTTGTCCCGATGTTTTGCGCTGTTCCATCAAGAATGAATAACCAACATGCCCAAGCTGCTGTCCTGGAACGGTAAGCACTTGGATGGCGGGAAAGTGTCGAACAGCAACCAATTGTTGAATCAAAAATTCATTCGGCCCCAGGGCTTGTTCACAACGGATGCGTTGATGATCAAGTTGCTGTGATGTGGACGCCAGTGAAGAGCTCGCTAGGTGCTCCAAACATCGCTTTTCTTGCAAGGAGGATGCCAACTAGACGGTAACAAGGGGAAGTAAAATCCAGTTCTGTTCAGCAGCCTGCAGAGGTGAAAAATATTAGAGTATCCAAAAGCACAGTCAGTCAGGTGCATGTAGAAGGGCCAATGAGGAGTCGGAAGCAAATAAGACCAGGCATCGGCAAGGAGTGAAGGCACAGGCAAGAAAATAAGCTAACTAAAAACATAGATGCATATGATGTCATTACAAGCGGCATTTCAGCAGAGTGCTACGGCTCACCATAAACTCAAGAAGTCAATCACTGTGGAGGCCCCCAATCAACCACTGTACGTCCAGCGGACGTACGATGTACGCCCCTTAACGGATGTACGGATATCCGTGGGAGATCCGCCGACCTCCGACGGATCTCCGCGGGACGTCCGACGGAGGTACATTTATAACTAAAAAGATCTCCCACGGACATCCGATACGGATATCCGCGGATATCCGCCGCGGATCTAAAGAGGACATTGGCATGTTGCAGGCCTTGGTGACTGCAGCCACTAATATAACTGTCATATACTAAATGAGTTTATATACAAGCCCACAAAGTGTTATATATCAGGCACAGGCCTCATCGTACGTCAAATGCATATATTTATAGGAAGCAACCAAACACAAAGCAAGTTGTCGTAAAATCAAACAATTTTATTAAAGGCTTTAATGCATGCTTTCAACCTTCAAGAGGCATTCTTCATGCTTGACGCTGGAAGAGGTCCCATGCAATAGGACGGGTTACTGTATGCAGGTTGTATTCTCATGTTGAATCTGTTGTAAAAAAATAAGTTTTTTCCAAGAAAGCAAACAAAAATGCAAAAACACTGTCACTGAAAGGGTACATGATTTTTGCAATTCAAGATACTGCCACTGAAGATCATAATAAAAAATACTATAGCTATAACATACCTGCTGACTATGTCACACATTCGCAACCATGAATTGCATGAACCGTCCACACATGTGCTGCAAAGGAAAAGTTGAAGAGTGCCGCCGCGGTGGCTCAGCGGTTATGGTGCTCGGCTGCTGACCCGAAAGACGCGGGTTCGATCCCGGCCGCGGCGGCTAGAATTTCTTTGGAGGAGAAATTCTAGAGGCCCGTGTACTGTGCGATGTCAGTGCACGTTAAAGAACCCCAGGTGGTCGAAATTTCCGGAGCCCTCCACTACGGCGTCTCTCATAGCCTTAGTCGCTTTGGGACGTTAAACCCCATAAACCAACCAACCAAAAGTTGAAGAGTGCATGAGGAGAGCTGATAATTTCAACACACTTCGAACTTACATGTAGACCAATGCTCTGTAGCGCAAGCTACAACATGGTTGCTCTGAATGGGCTGGTGACATCCGTGCAGCAACCCTGAGGGAACAAGTGGACAGGTTGTGAGTGGGCAACATGCACTTACACTGCAACTAATACATACCTGTTGACACTACGATGTGGCACATTTGCAACAATCAATTGCACGAGCTGTCCACATACACGCTGCAAAGAAAAAGATGAAAAATTAATTTCAACATACTTCGAACTTACATGTAGACAGCTGCTTTGCAGTGCAAACTATTACATAGTTGCTCTGAATGGGCTGGCCACGTCCGTGCAGCAATACTGAGGGAACAAGTGGACAGGCTGTGAGAGTGAGCAACATGCACTTAAGGCCGGGATACATGCGACATTTTTTTCGACGACATTCGCGCGGCAGAAAACGTCGCGGCGGCGCGACGCCCGGCTGGAGACACATGGAGCGTTGAAGCGGCGGCGCGCCGCCGCGTATCCCTCGACGCGAAAGCAAATGTGATCAGCAAGTGGCAAACACCACTGTGCAAGGAGGTCTGTGACAACAGCGACGCTGACCATTCTGTTAAAATCAGGAAAGTTTCACTCCGACACCATTGTACAAATTTTAGCACGCGCGCTGAAGTATCTGTAAAGATTTGCGTGCTCGAATGCATGCCGTCGCGTACCTTTGGACGGCCGCTCAGCCGCGGACACCAGCGGCTGCGGTTTTCTTCGACACATTCGCTTCAGGGAGGGAGCGCAGGCATTCCGATCCAAGATTCGGCCGTGTTCTCCAAAAAAAGCGACATTTCAAGTCTGATGAAGCGTTTATTTTCACGACAAAAACATTTCCGTGCCAAAAACACGGCGCAGCTCGACGGCCATGGTGGCCATGTTGGCGGCGGCAGGCAGAGGACCGGAAGAGCGGGCTTTCTGCGCTGCTATTGGCTCGCTTCAGCCGCCGCTTCTGGTCTCACCGGACGCCGCGCGTCAAAATCTAGCCGGTCCTGATCGGCGGCGGCGGGCGTTTTTCTCGACGCCGGGCGAAAATCGACGACTCGCCGCGGTAAAAACGCTCCATGTATTCCGGCCTTTACACTGCAACTAATACATACCTGTTCACACTACGATGTGGCACATTTGCAACAATCAATTTCACGAGCCATCCACAGACACACTGCAAAGGAAAAAGTGAAAAATGCATTTGTGGAGTTGGAAATTTTAACACTACGAACTTGCATGTAGACTACTGCTCCGCATTGCAACCTGCTATAGCAGAACAGTAGCACAACAGGTTATTCACGTCATACCGGCAGAAGTTTCATGCAATAGGAAAGGTTACTGCGTGCAGGCAGTACTCTCATGGTTGAACTTGGTATTCCAAAAAGGGATGCTCTGAAAAACAAACGAAAACACAAATAGAATACTTTTACTGAAAGGTTAAGCAAATATTTAAGTGCGAGATACTGTAAGTAAAAACATTAATGAAAGACAATATCAAGAGAATTGCATAATTTTGACCCATAGTTTCTCCAGCCTTGCTGCTACATAGTAATGCAACTCTATGATGAGATAAGAGGTGCACAAGAGTTTACAATGCATATAGCACACACAACAAAATCAAGCTAATAATCTACAATGTCACCGTGCCAACCACAGCTTGCAGAGGTATGTTACCTTCGGGTTGCAAAGGTCTGAAAAAAAAGACACAAAACACGAGAGCACGCAATTTTTTTCCCACCGGTTGCATGAGAAAAGATAACACTACATTTATGTTTCCCTGCATATTACTGAAATAGTAATAATGAAGATAAATTTTCAAACAGGCTACGAAGCTAAAAAAAAAAAGACTTGTAAAGGCACGAAGAAAATCGGCATGGGACAATTTGCAGTCAGAAGTGTTAGGGCTGGAAGAATTTGAAAATAGTTTAACAGCTTTGCACGCATTAAGCAAGAACATTTCATTAAGAAGCTTGTGAAGAAGTAGTGGAACATAACAGAGGCTGGTATGTTCCCTTTAACTAATATGAACTTTTGGCACTATAATAGGATGCAATTCAAGAATGCAGCAGTGAATGCCCCTCAACAAAAGCCCTCCAGACACTGCCATCGACTGGTTTTCATGATGTGGCGGTTAATTACATTTCACGGAGAGACATGCGAGCCGCCTGGCATTTCACGTTAAGGAAATAACTACGACGTCTGAGAACTACCTGATGACTTAGTGGTTAACACAAGGCTCAGTAGAGAAAAGTTTGTGGGACGTGGATTTTCAGAAATATATTTATTTTTACATTGCCTCACTAGGCAGTCAGCTGAAACTTGTTGAATAAGTTCGAACATCTATCTCCCCTCATTAAACTGCTCTGGCTAACAGCACAGTACAGAATTTTTTTCCACGAACTCGCCTCCCGAAAACTTTTATCCACCACTGTACAAGTACACTGCACTATAGCCAGATGCCCTCCACTGCACAGAGCAAAGAAAAAGAAAGTATCAATCATATGAGAGGAAGAAATTTGCCTGTAATTTGCCTGAAACTTACCTGTAAGCTGCTGCTGTACTCTCAGGTAATATAGGTCATAGGTCAGTCACATCCATACTGCATGGCCAAGGAAACAAAATATGAGGGAGCAACCTGTACTGCACTTTGTCAACATAACGTAGACGTCATGATGCAGCAAAACATGGCCTTTGTTGAAACAAGCCCGCTCACAAGGTTCGCTGATGAAGCACCCAGCCGGCACTAACAACAAATCTGATGATCCACAGCTCCACAGGAGTAAGGAAGAGAGGTGTGCTCACAATCCAGGGATATGTATCTCTAGGTGTGCCATATATGGACCTGCTACCTTGCTCAGCACTGAGCCTTATGAGCATGAACATGTTTGACAAAGCTACACCAATGCACTGCATAGCCTCATTGCAGTTAGTACGCAGCGATAATAGGTGAATAACATGTGACTAAAGTTCGGAAATTTAACCGAACACTTCTGTTTTCAAAACAATGCTACTGCACAGCGCAAATTACTGTGCTGTAGATGGCTGGAAACATCCATTTGACAAGCCTAATGTTGAAACAAGTCGATAAGCTGTGAAGGTAGACGAATTTTACATTATTTTCAACCTACCTGCACTTTCCATGGAATGGCAGAACTTAGGCACCAATACATTCCGCACGCGGGCCACATACACACCACAAAGACAGTAAGAAAATAAGAAATCAGTCGCGAATCACTGCAAAACACACACAGCCCCGACATTATCCTTTTCGTGCGTTCTGTTTTATTGCTATTAAGAACTTACGTAAAACTGCCTCAAGATTCACACCATGCACGTGTACACCTCGTCTCAATTTTTTTCGTAGTGTAGAACGAGAGAGGCGCGATGCACTGGCTCACGGAGCTTCGCGACAGGCTCGCGAACGCGGGCAAACACGTCTGCGGCAGCTATCGCATCGAACTTGTAACTTCCACAGCACTTTGCTCATCCCACGGCAACATCATCAAAGTAATCTTCAAGCACAGTTACTTACTTGCAAGTTATAACACGCCGCTTCTTTCATCCGAGGCAACAAAGAGTCGGGTGCAGTACGACGTCGGGGCTATTTCACGGAACAATGCTATGTGCACTACGGAGTGCGCCGACAACGGACTTGGCTATGTGCACTACGGACCTTGTGGCGGGTTGGGTTGGGTTAGGTTAGGTTAGGTTAGGTCAGGTTGGGTTAGGTTGGGCATTATTTTTGGCCAAAAATTGCAGTTCCGCAACAAGTAGCTCACCGCCCCATGATGCTTTGAGCGCCCATGGTGGCTGAAGTGGTCTCGAGGGGTCGCCATGCAAACTCCCATAGACGGGCTGCCAGCTTTCCCTCTAGGTAATAGTAAGAAACCCAACCCAACCTAACCCAACCTAACCCAACCCAACCCAGCCTAACCTAACCTAACCTAACGCAACCCAACCCAACCCAACCAACCCGCCACAAGGTCCGTAGTGCACATAGCCAAGTCCGTTGTCGGCGCACTCCGTAGTGCACATAGCATTACTCATTTCACGACAGCTTCGGGTCCAGAAGGTCTTGACGAGCGCATAGGTGATTGATCACATTTATAGCACAGCCAAGCAACCGAAGAACAAACAAACCGCATACTGCAGCAAAAATAAACGTCGGAAGAAGCACGATGCCACGAAAAACTACGCAAAGATCGTGTTGTTGGGCACCGCACCGCCCGCGACGGAACTGGTGGCTGACGGATTGGATTGGATCGACTTTAAGGCCTGTCGTTCTGCCGCGGCTTCTGGTAGGAGTTTAGTTTTCATGGAAGGCAGCATGCCTCGGTTACCTCGGCGGAATGCTGGAAGAGAAAAGGGCATTTATCGCAGAAAGTCACGCAATTAGTTTAATTCAGGTTCTTAATATCAGCACCATATTCGAGTGATGTTAACTGATTAATGCGAATATGCAACTAATTGCCGGTATAAAAATTTGATCGGCTGAATTTGTCGTTTGCAAATAGAATTTCTTTTAATTTTTATGAGGAAAAACAAAATATGTGATGTAAGTTCAGATCCCTACAGGCATATTCACAGATACCCGTCGGACGTCCGTCCGCGGATATCCGCCAGATATCCGATAACGAACGTCCTTCGGACATACTCCGAATCTCCGATGCGTATGTCCGGATATGCACGTCCGTAGGAATGCCCTACGGACATCCCCACCTGGCACTGGAGATTCGGATCTTAATCGTACGTACTACGGATATCCGTGGTTGACTGGGCCTTTCACAGAAGCAAAATACAAACAGCATGCATGTACACTGAAAGCCAAGCAGTCAATAGCAAGTGCACTGCCTTACTGTGATGCACACTGTAATCACAGAACCTCCTAAGCTGCATCTTGCAAACAGGCTTTCTCTTACCTGCAAGATGTGGCTGAATCAATGGTGGTTGATGGTTGACATCTTGCACCGTCGCACGAAAACATAGCAGAGATGCTGCTGTCCTGGTAATACCTGTATCACTTCAGTATACACCAGAGATTAGTTAAATCTTGGACCTTTCCTTGACAGCCACAGAGGGGCACATCTGAAAGACAAGACAAATAAAAGTGCGTGTGTATAATGTTCCTAACACTGCAATGCCAAACAAGCCCTCTCTAATCTGTACGGTGAAGCTCAAACAGCGGGCAAGAGATTACTTACACCACTGCACAAGAAGCATTTGTCCAGATTCCCACCTCAGAACTGAAACAATCTCCAGGCCAAGTCTTCTGAACAACCAAGTACAAGGTGCTGCGATTGATTTGCGTGAAACTAGACCAGGTCCTTGCTCCTCCGGCCAACAGTTGGGGTTCTAAAGGACAAACAAATAATGGTTTGGTTTGGTTTATGGGGTTTAACGTCTCAAAGCGACTAAGGCTATGAGAGACGCCGTAGTGGAGGGCTCCGGAAATTTCGACCACCTGGGGTTCTTTAACGTGCACTGACATCGCACAGTACACAAATAATGGGGCTTGTGGAATGAACATTAGCAAACAGCCTACACCTATACAAGAAATCATGAAGTGAAAGAAAAGGTGTCAGCTGCAAAGCGCGCTTGCCAAAACTTGAGAAGTTGAGCAGGCAAGGAGGTCCTCTGAAAACCACTGTTGAACAGCCTGTACCCAAAACGAAATGCACACACTGAAGCAGGGACAACGCCAGCTGTGCACGGCGCAATGGTTTTCCAAAAAATAAAAGCTGCCATGCCTGCAAAGAGCCGTAGTACACTACTGCACTGTCATACAGTCTGCACACATATAGAGCAGCACCACTGAGTAAACTACCTTTGTGCCGGGGCTCTCAATCGTAATGAAATAAAAGCTTGACGCAGTTAAGATAACCAAAAACTGAAGGCACAGCGCACGAAGGACCTGTCCTGTCCTTCGTGAAGATAACAATGTAGTTTTAACAATGTACCGACTAGCCCAAACAAATACCTTAGTGAAGATAACCAAAGCCTTTTTAACGCGAGATTCACTGACGGCAATCACAGCAAGGAGAATTGGAGCACACAGGTGGCGAGATGAGAGTCCTTGGCAAGAATAAAACCCTGCCAGAATGCAATAGAGCACAGACTTTAATCAATGTCTAGGAAAAAATTCGCGCCTTATCAGCGTACGCTTAAACAAAGCTGGTTGGTTTGAAGCTTTCAAGGCGGAAAGCTGGGCTAGTTGGTTTGACATAGTTAATTAAAAGACTAGCGCATAAAACTAGGACAAAGACAGAGAAGGAGACAGCGCTCGTCCTGTCTCCTTCTCTGTCTTTGTCCTAGTTTTATGCGCTAGTCTTTTAATTAACTTTGAAGCTTGGTCACGTTCACCGTGTCACCGCCTTGCATGGTAAAGAAAGCAACTCGCATGCGAGAGCAGCCTCGCTGTATCCACTTAACAAAAGCTCTAATAGTACTTTGGTATGTAAAGCACTGGCTGATACTGTTTTGTAATTTGTAAACCAAAGGAGTGACACACTAGCCGACCGTTCAATCAGGCGCGTTAGAGGCTTATCTAAAGCAAGGCCGACACTTTCACCACAGAAAAGAAATGGAAGGTTACTTACTTTTGCGGAAAACGAGGCTCACATCTCAGTGCAACACTGGTAGTAAACGATACCTAAGAAAAAAGGGGAAACTGCGAGCTGCAGCGGCGTGAAGCGCCAACCAGCGCGGAAAAAAGTGCGCAGCGAAACGTAGCTATCGCTACCCAGTCAAAAAAACCAGTGGAACCAATTGGACATTCCAGTTGGAACTAAATGGACAGTCCCATTGCT
Source organism: Amblyomma mixtum (assembly GCF_055824585.1). NCBI lineage: Eukaryota > Metazoa > Arthropoda > Arachnida > Ixodida > Ixodidae > Amblyomma > Amblyomma mixtum. The sequence continues at coordinate 146,770,170 of NC_143019.1, forward strand.
TCCAATTGGATTTCCCAATTGGAACCAATTGCTTCCATTAGTGTTTTTAGCCCCCGACCAATTGGATCCAACTGGACTAGCCAATTGGACCCATTAGGCCAGGCAGTTATTTGACCCAGAAAATATTCACAAAATATGTTACGTTCATTGAGAAAGGTAGCTAAATGTTTGAATAATATGCTCTAGGATCTTGGATGAATATTTCTACAACTTAACACATTGTAATGTGCAAAAGGAAAACTGATTTATGAGGACTGCGGGGTGACACTCTGCATAGTGCCAATCAACATTTTTCTACGGAATTGAAATTAACATGCTTTTATGGAAATCGAAGCCAACAGACACACATGCATCACACACAAGCAACACTGCACATACATTAGCTCAATATGTACATCCAGAGAACATACTTCTGCTCCAACTTATATACCCAGTTCATGAGGCTCTCATGCTGGGGCCGGTGGTGCTTGCCCACTGAGCGCAGATATTTAATTTAATTTCAGCTCCAGTGGTGGTTAGGTGATGAGTACAATTTATTAGGCTAAGCTGCTGATAGCTCTTATTGTAAGTACCATATTACTACTTTTTCGTCAAACATGCAAAAATTCATTGGATAAATTGGGTACAGTTCAGCGGACCAATTGGATGCAATGGGTAAGACCAATTGGGGTCACCAATTGGAAACCCAAATGGTGCAATTGGATAGTCCCTTTGGACCATCCAATTGGAACACCATTCCAATTGGAAACCCAAACGGTCCAATTGGTTAGTCCATTTGGACCATCCAATTAAAACACCATTCCAATTGGAACCAATTGGAAATCCAATTGGTTCCAATGGTTTTTTTGACTGGGTAGCCTCTGCAACGCTAAATGGCCAAATGAAGTACTAAATTTCTAAACGTAAAAATAAAAAAATCATCAAAGAACCAAAAACAAATTGAATCTAATACTTTCATGTAAAACTAAGCACTTGCAGCTTGCACTAAGATTTCTTTCTGCTCGAAACGGTTCAAACAACTTTGGCAAACTAGCCTGCATCGCCACCGTGCGGAGCGACACCAAGAAGCAAGCTGCGGCGTGACTCAAGAAAGATTGCCTCCAAGATACGCCGCCACGAAAAGATAGCGCGCGGGTGATCTGCGCGATAAACCGCGCGGGCGAGTTCGGCGAAGGCGGCGGGAAGGCGGCGAAGGCAGCGTGCGCCAGCGTTTATAGATATACTCTATAAACGTTGGCGTGCGCTGCGCCTGTCAATCCGCATGCTGCCGCCGGCTAGCCGAGGCGTAACAGAGGCGTTCGCAACATGAAGCAAATTTTTTTACTCGCGTAACTATCGTCGGCTTTCAGGGCCATTATGTGTTACCTAAATCCAGCCTTACGAGTGGCGGGTTAGCTGCACTCGATGTGGAACGTGATTCGGGCTCCGTAGGAGAAAACGCGCTTTCTGTGTTCGAATACAAAGAGCGGTCTTTGCACCGGCGCGCCTGCTCTTCGAAACGTCAAGCAGGAGAGCCATCTAATTTATGTTCCGTGATTTACAGCATGTTTAATCCACGGTGGCAACTCTGTGCTGATTGCTGGCGCATCTCCTTGACGTGGTCTCAAGTTCCACGTTAGAAACAAGTCTAGAAAACATCTGACTAGAGATGTTTCACAGAAAACGTCTGACTGCAGCTGTTTAAGAGAAGTCGCAGAGGAAACTTCTTCTTGTCGACATCTATGAGACGTTTGAACACAGCGCAAGACGTTTGTAGTCATTTGAAGCTGTTCCGAGACGTTCGTAAGACGTTTTGTGTTTCGTGGGCTGCTTGACGTTTCGAAGAGCAGGCGCGCCGGTGCAAAGACCGCTCTTTGTATTCGAACACTGAAAGCGCGTTTTCTCCTACGGAGCCCGAATCACGTTCCAAATCGAGTGCAGGTAACCCGCCACTCATAAGGCTCGATTTAGGTAACATATAATGGCCCTGAAAGCCGACGGTAGTTACACGAGTGAAAAAATTTGCTTCATGTTGCGAACGCCTTCGTTACGCCTCGGCTAGCTGGCGGCAGCACGCGGATTGACAGGCGCAGCGTACGCTGCATTCGCCTCCTTCCCGCCGCCTTCGCCGAGCTCGCTCGCGCGCAGATCACCCACGCGCTATAATAATCAATAATCACCTTGAATAATCTTTCTTGAGTCACGCTGCAGCTTGCTGCTTGGTGTCGCTCCGCACGGTGGCGATGCAGGCTGGTTTGCCAAAGTGGTTTTAACCGTTTCAAGCAGAAATAAATCTTAGTGCAGGCTGCAAGTGCTTAGTTTTACATGAAAGTATTAGATTCATTTTGTTTTTTTTGGTTCTTTGATGATTTGTTTATTTTTACGAATAGAAATTTAGTACTTCATTTGGCCATTTGGCGTTGCAGAGGCTAGCGATAGCTACGCGCGCGAAGTGGACGCTGCGTACGCTGTACGTTTCGCTGCGCACTTTTTTCCGCGCTGGTTGGTACTTCAAGCCGCTGCAGTTTGCAGTTTCCCCTTTTTCTGCTGTATCGTTTGCTACCAGTGTTGCACTGAGATGTGAGCCTCGTTTTCCGCAAAAGTAAGTAACCTTCCATTTCTTTTCTGTGGTGAAAGTGTCGGCCTTGCTTTAGCTAAGCCAGTAACGCGCCTGATTGTACGGTCGGCTAGTGTGTCACTCCTTTGTTTTACAAATCACAAAACAGTATCAGCCAGTGTTTTACATACCAAAATGCAGCGTTGAATGTATTAACACAGGGCATTTGCATGTATTTGAGCTTTTGTTAAGTGGATACAGCTAGGCTGCTCTCGCATGCGAGTTGCTTTCTTTACCATGCAAGGCGGTGACACGGTGAACGTGACAAAGCTTCAAACCAACCAGCTTTGTTTAAGCGTACGTTGATAAGGCGCGAATTTTTTCCTACAGATTGATTAAAGTCTGTGCTCTATTGCATTCTGCCAGGGTTTTATACTTGCCAAGGACTCTCATCTGGCCACCTGTGTGCTCCAATTCTCCTTGCTGTGATTGCCGTCAGTGAAACTCGCGTTAAAAAGGCTTTGGTTATCTTCACTAAGGTATTTCTTTGGGCTAGTCGGTACATTGTTAAAACTGAAGGCACAGCGCACGAAGGATGTGTCCTGTCCTTCGTGCGCTGCGCCTTCAGTTTTTGGTTAACTGCGTCAAGCTTTTCTTAAGATTGAGAGCCCCGGCACAAAGGTAGTTTACTCAGTGGTGCTGCTCTGTATGTGTGCAGGCTGTTCGACAGTGCAGTGAAGTACTACGGCTCTTTGCAGGCATGGCAGCTTTTATTTTTTGGAAAACCATTGCACAGTGCACAGCTGGCGTTGTCCCTGCTTCACTGTGTACATTTCGTTTTGGGTACGGGCTGTTCAACAGTGGTTTTCAGAGGACCTCCTTGCCAAAGGGCTTGTTTGGCAATGCAGTGTTAGGAACCTTATACACACGCACTTTTATTTCTCTTATCTTTCAGATGTGTGGCTGTCAAGGTATGGTCCAAGATTTAACCCATCTCTGGTGCATACTGAAGTGATGCAGGTTTTACCAGGACAGCAGCATCTCTGCTCTGTTTTCGTGCGACGGTGGAACATGTCAACCATCAACCACTTTTGATTCAGCCACATCTTGCAGGTAAGAGAAAGCCTGTTTGCAAGATGCAGCTTAGTAGGTTCTGTGAGTACAGTGTGCGTCACAGTAAGTCAGTACACTTGCTATTGACTGCTTGACATTGTGTCCATGCACGCTGTTTGATTTTTGCTTCTGTTAAAGGCCTCCACAGTGATCGACTTCTTGAGTTTATGGTGAGCCGTAGCACTCTGCTGAAATGCCGCTCACAATGATATCATATGCATCTATGTTTTTAGTTAGCTTATTTTCTTGCCTGTGCCTTCACTCCTTGCCGATGCCTGGTCTTATTTGCTTCCGACTCCTCATTGGCCATTCTACATGCACCTGACTGACTGTGCTTTTGGTCACTATAATATTTTTCACTTCTGCAGATTGCTGAACAGAGCTGGATTTTACTGCCCCTTGTTACCGTCTAGTTGGCATCCTCCTTGCAAGAAAAGCGATTTTGGGAACACCTATCGAGCTCTTCACTGCCATCCACAACACAGCAACTTGATCCACAACACAGCAACTTGATCCACAACACAGCAACTTGATCCACAACACAGCAACTTGATCCACAACACAGCAACTTGATCATCAACGCATCCGTTGTGAACAAGGCCCGGGGCCGAATGAATTTTTGATTTAACAATTGGTTGCTGCTCGACACTTTCCCGTCATCTAAGGCTTACCGTTGTAATGTCAGCCAAACCAGTGAAGCTACTTCCTCCGTGGCTCCTAACATTAATTTCCTGGTCCTTTCCTTTTTTTGTGTGGGTGTATGCACTGGATTCAATAAAGAGTAACGCAGTGACTGAAAAGTGAGCTAGCACATGCATTTATGCCTCATTACTACAGCCATACATCCCTTGTAATGTGGGCTCATTGTTCGGGTCATTGCAAATCAGCTTTGAGTTCTTTTTTGAGTGGTGTATGCCAGAAAAAAGAACTATAACATTTTTAAAGCTTTAGAGGGTTTAAAGGTAGCACTAAAATCAGACTTGAAATGCGTAAAATAATCCAGGCACCCATTTCGGGAAAAACAGGAACGTCTAAAAAAATTCTAGAAAAGTTCTACCTCAGCCGTTTTCTAGCCGTATACAAGCGTAGCGTTAGCAGAGCTAATAGAGGGCTAGTATACGTCTAAGTCTAAAAAACTGCTTAGCTGAAACTTGTTTTAGATGCCAAGCTTTTTTTTCCGAGACTTTTTTTAGACGCTTTTTTTAGCGCTTTTTGTGTTTCGTGGGAATCAGGAGCATAAAAAATCAACAATTGAATCGCATGCGTGACGTCACTTCTCGATACAGGAACCTCAAATCTTTAGTGCACAGATAAACATTTGGTTTGCTCACGCACGATTGCCTTTCCATGTGAATGAGAAAGGCTTCCAAAACTTCCCGCTCTTTCTGATCTGCATTGACATATAGCACACGCTCAAACAAAGGGGTACATGTTTTTTCATCATGATTACATCGTTTGCAATGTGCCGCCAAGTGTCCAGGGCTTGATATAGCAGCTGCCAAATTCTTGTGCTCCATGAGGCGAACATTGATGCAACGGCCAGTTTGGCTGATGTAGCACTTTCCGCAAGATAGCGGAATCCGAATAGACCACAGTGGTCCCGGAGGCCATAAACGGCTTCCCATTCTTGATGGGGCATGGCAGTTTTCTGTTGCAGTCATCATTCAACACTCTGCAAAGTTTCCCGAGTTTGTTGGGTGCAGTAAGCACTACCCTGATATTGCCTTTCGAGGCCACCTTTTTAAGGCGGTGCGTAAACTGGTGAACACAGGGCAGTGCCACGCATCTAGCCTGTTCGTGAGCTTGTCGCTCAGTCGTCAGCTTCTGGTCCCCACTTTTTATCTTGTATATCAGACTCTCGGCGACCGATGCCACCACAGGAAAACCTGCCTTAGTCAAGCGACCCGCCTGCTTTTCAACGCCCTCAAGCATCTTGCGCGAGCAAGACTTTTCTAGAGCTGCAAGAAGACATGTCTTAGCAATGCCACTTTTTACCAATTTGGAGTAGGCCGAATCAAAATTGAAAATTTCTTTTTTGGACCTTGGCTAGTACATGTGGCAAACGTGCGATTCACCAAAGAAAAAAAGAGCATCAAGAAACTGTAGGCTACCATTATTTTCAAGTTCATGGTTCAGAGCTCCGGCACAAGACTTAAAAAGATCTAGAGTATGGTAGATTAGATCCTCATTTCTGTGGTCTTCGTTTTGCTACCACATGAAAATCGTCTACATGTCTAAAAATTCGTAAAATCTTGTTGTCATTGAGACGCGCTTCAATGGGTTTGTCCAAACTCACTAAAAACAGTTCACTAAGCACCAGGGCGATGCATGAGCCTATGCAAACGCCCTCGAGCTGAACAAATTTCCCGCCCTCAAAATTAACAAAGGCACTAGAAAGATAAAATTCTAAAAGCGATAAAAAATTTTCCACAGTCTCCTACGCCATTTTGAAAGCCTACAGTGCCTTTAGTTTCTATGCTCTCCTTCACTGTGATTAAAATATCTTTTTGGGGAATTGAGTAGAAAAGATTTTCAACGTCAATCGAGAATGCTCGCATAGACCTAAAACACAGATCTTCTTGCGAGAAAAATTCAATTACCTTCTTCGAATTAGCCACCCTAAATGGGTCGATAACCGGAAGAAGCTTCAAACATTTTTGAAGGAACCTGGAAAGGGCACCTTGACAAGATCCTACTTCCGTGACAATCGCGCGCAGGGGAACATCCGGCTTGTGTGTTTTTGCCGAAAATAATACCGTCAGCCCATCTTATTCAGCTTCTTTTATACTTTTTTTAGATTATATAGGTTCATCTTATCACAGAGCGCAAGAACACGCTTCCTGATCCCAGCACTTGTCGATTGCGTTTGGACAAAACTGTTCGAAATTGCGTGATTCGCCTTGTCTAAGTAGAATGTTTTTGGCATAGCCACAAACCCGCCTTCCTTGTCCGATACTAGTAACCTTAGTTCGTTAGATTTCAAGTAATTAACAGCAGCTTTTACATTGATATTTGACTTTCCGAAATGCAATTCATGCCTTAGAAGACAATCAGCACCTTCAGACGTGCACCGTCCCTTCTCTTCAACAGCCAAGTTCGTGATCGTTTTAACCATTGAAACCAGGCCGGTTGCCGTCTCTCCGGGCTCTGTGCAATACTTAGGCCGGAGGCACAGAACACATCTTAACGTCCTCAGGAAGATCACACCCTCCAAGACACGTGACAGTCCCGTGATTTGCATTGAACTTCCCCGTCGTATTCTTCCATGCGCACAGCTTTTGCAGGCTGGCTTTCCAAAGGAACTCAGTCACACGCACGACTTGCCTGTTCCATGTCCTGCCATTCGCTGCCACCACTGCTACTAACCAGGAAGGTGGAGATGCACTGTTCAGGACATACAGGCTTGTTGGGAAAGAAAAATCTTCGCGAACGACTTGTGACCTTTATCTATGATCTGTTGTTTGTCCTTGTAGTGCGCGAACTTGACGATGATCGGCCTACATTTCTCTGGTTGGTATCGACCAAGCCGATGGGCCCTTTCAATTCGTGTTGGCCTAAGTGTGCAGCCAAGGTGTTCCGCACACAGCTCCAACACCTTTGTTTCTGAGCTAGACCATGTTTCGGACTCGTTGTCAGGTATACCGAAGAAAAGTAGGTTAGAACGGCGAAGTCTGTTTTCTGTGTCATCACATCGTGAGGTAATTATCTTTAATTGCTCGGTTATATTTGAGGGACCTATTGTAGACAGTTCTGTGAATGGCGTAGAAGTGTTAGATTTCATTTCTACCATTTCAACCTCGATTGTGCGAAATCTGGCAGATAGCTGTTTTAGCTCAACGTCCACTGATGCCTGCCATTATTTTAGGGTGCGTAGGTCATTCCTGATACCATCCTGGCGAGATTCAATTCTCTGGACTGTCTCAAGTACAGTTACCAGAACGCTTTTTTGATAAGTACCAGGCGGACCGCGATTTAACTCTACGTCTCCTGAAAGCGCTAAGAGGATGCTGCTAATACAGAGTGCCATTCTAGCCCTACAACCCCTGAGAACATGCAACCAGTGTCTGGGGCACGACACCACGAACAAAAAACGATTCGAGGTTTTAGCACATTGCCGCAACGCATTACTGGCGCCGCCTAGTAGTCGCGCTCAGGAGGCTGGCACGCGCTCTTTTTCGCCCGAGAGCTCGCTCGCTAGTCGGTTCGCCGGCCGGGCCGTTTCGGCTGGCGCTTGGACGTTGTGGCAAAATATAACCCTGTCTACCTGCTTCTGTGACATTTTGGTGGAGGTGCTGGGTACATCCCATGTCCGAAGAGCTTTTGGGTGCCTCCGAAGCCCAGCTACACACCGTGGACACACCTGTGCACAAGGCCGGCCGCCGCTTGAGAGGCTTAGCCCCCGAGTGTGGTCCCCTTCTTTTCTTACCGCGAACAATGACGACTATAGAGGGAAGCCAGCCCATTCACCTTCCAGTGAGTGCCCAGCCGCTGTTCTTCCATGCTCCGCGTATGCCCACGCCGTTCCATGGCGACAAATTTGAGGATGTTGAGGACTGGTTGACCAACTACGACCGGGTCGCTGCGTTTAATGCGTGGGACGAGGAACGAAAGTTGCGGAACATTTATTTTTCACTTGAAGACGCCGCCAAGATGTGGTTCGAAAACCACGAGACTACCATCACCACCTGGCAAGATTGCCGGCAAAAGCTGCTCAGCACATTCGGCAACGACGCAAGAAAAGAGATAGCTGAACTGGCTCTACAGTCCCGAGCGCAGCGGCCCAATGAGAGCGTCGCCATGTTCGTAGAAGAAATTACTGGGCTCTTCAACCGCGCGGATCCGTCTATGTCGGAGGCAAAGAAGGTGCTCCATCTTATGCGTGGCGTTAAAGAACAGATCTTCGTCGGCCTTGTACGTGACCCTCCATGTACTGTGGCTGATTTTAAGAAGGAGGCGACAAGTATGGAGCGTGCCCTACAACAGAGATTCGTACAATTTGATCGTTCTACGAACATCACTGCTGTGGACTTCCGCTTGCCGATGAACGGCAACGAGAGTGGCGCCCTTCGCGAGCTTGTCCGAAGCATCGTACGTGAGGAACTGCAAAAGCTGCCCTTTCTCGAGCAACACCCGCGTGTTGGAGGCATCTCGGATGTTATATGTGAAGAGCTCCGGCAAGCAGTGCAATCAATGCCATCCCCCCAGCCGCCTGCGCCGCACGTCATGTCCTACAGCGACGCGTTGCGTACCCCTGCGCCAGCACCGCCGGCACCCTACAGGCCCGCTCCTCTCGTCCGTCCTGCACCGCGACATCCAGCTCCGGCTGATGCGGCCGACACTCGACCGCCCGTTCGCAAAGCACACGTGTGGCGTACGCCGCACAATCTACCTCTGTGCTTCCACTGCGGCGAAGCCGGACACGTACTGCGCCACTGTCCATACCATCAGATGGGCTTGCGCGGATTCTCACCGGATGCCCCTCGGCCGCGCTATGGTGAACGACCCCGGGACATCGACCAGTACCTCAGCGCCAACGTCCCACCTGCGTCCCCACCGCGACGCCAGTCCAGGTCGCCATCGCCGCGACAGTTTTCCCCCAACCGGCGTACTTCCTTCAGGCAGTCCCCAAGACCGGGCCGGGAAAACTGAGGACGGCGACTCTCGGAGGTAGAGCCGCCGTCGATGAGCACTACGACCAACATCCTCCATTCGCCGATTCGATCAAACATTCCGACCTCCGACCCCCCGCATTGACCAGCAGTCCGACCACTTTCCGACGATCGCCGCAGTTTTCCTCCGACGCCCCCAATCGACGCACCGTAGGACCAACGAGTCCGACGACCTCCCGACAATCACAGAAGCTTACCTTCGACGCCACAATTCGACGCACTGAACGACCCGTCAGTCCGACGATCCGTGATACGGAGCACTTCGTCGACGGTGAGCTTCTTTCCGCTGTGATACCGATCGTCGTTGACAATCACCTTACGACTGCCCTTGTAGATACCGGCGCTGATTTTTGCGTTATGAGTCGTGGCCTTGCTACAATCCTGCGCAAAGTCCTGACTCCTTGGCACGGCGCGCCGATAAGGACAGCCGGAGGGCATGTGCTGACGCCGCTAGGAGTGTGCTCCGCCCGAGTCGAGATTCGCCACGTAACTTTCTCATGTTGCTTTGCTGTGCTGGCGGAGTGCTCCAAGGACCTGATCCTCGGTCTTGATTTTCTTCGAGAAAACGGCGCAATCATCGACCTCCGTGACCTCATGGCGATTTTTTCGACCCAGTGCGCAGTTTCCGACGACTACACAGCAGGCAGGCCCGTTTTCCGGGTATGCGATGACCATGTCACACTACCTCCACGCACCAGCATGTTTGTTACAGTGCACTGCGGCAACCCTCCCGCCCTTCAAGGCCTCGCGGAAACGAATGTGAATTTCTTAAGGCGGAAGCCTTTAATGCCTCATCGTTGTAAGCAGGAGTTGTCGACAGAAAATGTCACGCTTTTCAATTGGTCGAAATGCTCGTAACGTCACAGTGCGCGAATTTCAAATGGGGCCAATAGTTGTACTTTGGCTAGTAACCATGCAACCAATCAAAGGGATCGTTTAGTGATGCTCCAACTAAGTTGGACTGAGTTTAGTTAATTGCTTAATTAATCAATTAGCCTAATTAAGATAGAGGAGAATGAAGAGGTCAGAAGAAAGAGGAAAAGAAAAGAAAGACGCGCGCCGCAGCGACAACAGTGTCCGCGGAAGGAGACGCTGCCGGAAAAAACGGATAAGTACGAAGCCGCGTTCGCTCCACCACCACGCACTTCCCCACTCAGTTCGAAGTTGCCCGTTTCATATACGTTTTGTCGAACATCCTAGACAGTTCCAACAATTGACAGGTGAATGACAGAACACGATGGATAGAAATGCAATAATATAAACATGAAATGGCCTAATTAACCTTTCTAGTTAGACCGCATAAATCAATAAAACCGAGAACGAAATTGGTCGAGTTGGGGAATCGAACCAGGGTCTCCGGAGTGCGATACGAGCACGCTAGCCACTCCGTAATGCCAGCTGAATGGTTTGGAATGAACAAAGGCGCGTCTAGCTAATACGGCGTCTTCGTTCACTCCCATCTTCCCCCTTTCTCTTACGGCGAGGTGCAGGTGTCCACCCAGATATGCGAGAGAGATACATTTCCTTTCCTCAAAAAATAAATTTACCGTCCAGCAAGGCGTACAGCCGAATTGGCGATGGCGTTCTGTGGACTCCCTGGCAGCGTTGCAAGACGCTGTCGCGTTCCACTCTTACAGGCGAAGCTTAACATGTTAACCACACATCAGTAACACACGCAGACAGCCAATGGATGCGTCATTCGCTGGCAGCACTTGAATCAAAATTCACAACCACATTCGTGACAGAATGCTGTACTAAGGCTTTCGCCTTGCACCACTTTAGTCGCCAAAGTGACTCCTAATTTTTTGTTGAGCTTACAAGTCTGCGTCGCTCGTGGGGTCTTTTCCTTGAGTAATAAGCGAACTGAACTGCTTTTAACGAACTTTAGCACCGAATACCGCCATTTACCGCAAGGGGCCGCCATCGGTTACTTTGATGAAGTCGGCGAGCCCTCAGACCACTGCGCCCTATCGTTGCTCAACAAGGACCCTCCCGAGAGCACTGACCATACAGTTCGAACTGACGTGAATCCTGCTTTGCCTTTTGACCGGAAACGCCGCCTTCAAGCAATTCTTGACTCTTACCATGACTGCTTTGCCGTCACGTCCAAGGTGCGACAGACGTCAGTAGCAAAGCATCGCATTATAGTTGACCCCACCGAACGCCCTATCCGCCAACACCCCTACCGAGTGTCGACGAAGGAACGCGAGGCCATTCGGGCGCAAGTTGATGAAATGCTTCGCGATGATGTGATCCAATCGTCCACAAGCCCATGGGCCTCGCCTGTAGTGCTGGTCGCTAAAAAGGATGGAGCACTCAGATTCTGCGTCGACTACAGGAGGCTCAACAAAATTACAAAAAAAGACGTCTACCCACTGCCTCGAATCGACGACTCGTTCGACCGACTCCGCCATGCCCGATACTTTTCATCGCTCGATCTACGCAGTGGCTATTGGCAGATCGAAGTCGATGAACGTGATCGCGAAAAGACGGCGTTCATTACTCCTGACGGCCTCTACGAATTTAAGGTGCTTCCCTTTGGTTTGTGCTCCGCCCCCGACACCTTCCAAAGAATGATGGGCACTGTCCTAGCCGGCCTCAAATGGCAGACGTGCCTCGTCTACCTTGACGACGTCGTCATTTTCTCTGCGACTTACGACGAGCATCTGAAGCGCTTGACGGCCGTCCTAAATGCCATCCGCGCGGCCGGCCTCTCACTGAAACCGGAAAAATGCCACTTTGCATTCCAACAGCTGATGTTTCTGGGCCATGTCGTCAGCGCTGAGGGTATTAGCCCTGATCCAGAGAAGACGGCTGCCGCAGCTGCTTTCCCGACTCCTACTGATAAAAGTTCTGTTCGACGGTTTTTGGGCCTCTGTGCATATTACAGACGCTTTGTCCATGACTTCTCCCGGATAGCCGAACCACTGACTCGTCTAACAAAGGACGACCAACCTTTCGTCTGGGCCGACGAGCAGCAAAGGGCTTTCGAGGAGCTTCGCACACGCCTTCAAACAACTCAAGGAGAGGGCTGAGTCGGGCTGGTTGGTTCATGTTGAATGGTACGGCAAAACAGCGTGGTCATTCAAAATAATATGGTCATTCATTTCGCAGATTGCGACAAATGTGAGGCGTTTTTAGACCAAACCACTATCATCGCCAAGTATAGAGATCACACCTCACGCCTGATATCGGAGGCCTTTCACATCCACACATTAGGCAACTCATGTGTAAGCCAACCATCGGTGGCTCTATTCCCACAGGAGATCGCTTTTCTTAATCATTGATGATATCCCGAATGTATGCCTTGTCATGTTTACACCGCAGTTTTCCCTTCTATGCTTTATATTGCACCCCTCTTTCGCAATAAACCATTTGGTTGTTAGTTCAGCGCATGTTTTTGTCTCTTCTTCCGTCCCGTCCGTCAGCGCTGTTTTGCCGTACCATTCTTCAAACAACGCCCATGCTTGGCCACTTCGAAGAGGAGGTGGATACAGCATTGCATACCGGCGCCAGTAACGTTGGCCTCGGAGCAGTTCTCGTTCAGTGGCAAGATGGTGCTGAGCGGGTCAATGCTTACGCCAGTCGCACCCTCTCTCGTGCCGAATCGAATTACTCTACTACCGAAAAGGAGTGCCTTGCAATTGTGTGGGCGATGACAAAATTTTGGCCGTATTTGTATTGTCACGTTGTAGTGACGGCAGTCCAGCGGTCAGGAAGACACCAGAAATACTTGCAAACGAAGCTCTTTATTTGGGCTGACTTGCGCCCGCAAAAGAACTGAATCACTCGGTGGCGGCGTAAGCAACAAACGTGCTCGTCGGTCGTCGAACTACGAATGCCCGCCGCTCGCGGCATCGCTCAATTTAAAGCCGGCAAAGAAACTTCCAGATAGCAGGACAAGATCATCTACAGTGATCTGGAAAAACCTAGATGCAGCCTTTCATGGCTGCGATCAATCGAGATTAGAGATTAGACTGGTCGCTTCTCGCGTCACGAACAAAAATGATAACAGCCCTTTCCTGCAGCCTTGAGCGTGAACGAACAAACACTACAATGATACGTGGCATTACCCCCCTTCCAAAGAAGCATCGTCTCGATGCTTTGAAATGAAAATAAACACGGAAAATGAAACTTCGAGTCTTTTAGCGTTCATAATATGGCTTCAGGCGTACGACATGTACGACTTCCGCGCGTGGGCGGCGTCGCTGAGATGCTGTCGTGGCGTCGGGGATGACTTCATAGTGTAGGTCACCGATCCGACGGAGAACCCTGTACGGGCCAAAGTAGCGTCGCAGCAACTTTTCGCTCAATCCACGGCGGCGAACTGGCGTCCATATCCAAACCCGATCACCTGGCTTGTAATGTGTGTCTCGTCGGCGCAGGTTGTAGCGTCGGGCGTCGGTGTGCTGCTGGTCTTGAATGCGAAGCCGTGCAAGTCTTCGGGCTTCCTCGGCGCGATGAAGGTAGGCGGCGACGTCGAGGTTGTCTTCGTCGGAAACGTGCGGGAGCATTGCGTCGAGTGTTGTCGTGGGCTTCCTGCCGTATACCAGCTGGAATGGGGTAAACCTGGTTGTCTCCTGGACGGCAGTATTATAAGCGAAGATCACGTAGGGCAGAATGGAGTCCCACGTCTTGTGTTCGGCGTCGATGTACATGGAGAGCATGTCTGCGATGGTCTTGTTCAGACGCTCTGTCAGTCCGTTGGTTTGCGGATGATAGGCAGTTGTCCTCCGATGGCTTGTCTGGCTGTACTTTAAAATGGCTTGCGTCAGCTCTGCTGTAAATGCCGTCCCTCTGTCTGTGATGAGCACTTCCGGGGCGCCGTGTCGCAGGAGAATTTGTTCGACAAAAAATTTTGCGACTTCTGTTGCGGTACCACTAGGCAACGCTTTTGCTTCGGCGTAGCGGGTCATGTAGTCGGTGGCCACGATGATCCTCTTGTTTCCTGATGAAGAGGTCGGAAAGGGGCCGAGGAGGTCCATCCCTATTTGCTGAAAGGGCTTAGTTGGCGGTGGTATGGGGTTCAGGAGTCCGGCTGGTCTAGTCGGAGGCGTTTTGCGTCGCTGACACTCACGGCACGTTTTCACGTAATGGGAAACGTTGGTAGCTAGCCGTGGCCAATAGTACTTCTCCTGGATGCGGTGCAACGTGCGAGCAATCCCGAGATGTCCTGCAGTCGGCTCATCATGACATGCCTGCATAATTTCTTGCCTGAGATTTTTGGGCACGACAAGAAGATGCACTGTCCTGTTCGGCGCGAAGTTCTTCTTCAGGAGGACATTATTGTGAAGGACGAAGGACGACAGTTGCCGCTTGAACCCTCGGGGAGGCGATGCGGTCTTGCCTTTCAGATAATCAACTAGGCTTTGCAAGTCAGGATCCGAGTGCTGCTGCTGCGCGAAACTGCTGGCGCTTACCGGTCCTAAGAAAGCGTCGTCGTCTTCCTCTTCGGGTGCTGCGTCGACAGGAGCTCGTGACAAGCAGTCTGCCTCGGAATGCTTGCGGCCAGATTTGTAGACTACAGTTATGTCGAATTCTTGAACACGCAGGCTCCAACGAGCAAGGCGGCCGGAGGGATCTTTCAAATTGGCCAGCCAGCACAGAGCATGGTGATCGTCACAACCTTGAATGGTCGTCCGTATAGGTAGGGGCGAAATTTGGACGTGGCCCAAATAATGGCGAGACATTCTTTCTCTGTCGTCGAATAGTTGGCTTCGGCTCTCGACAGTGAACGGCTAGCGTACGCGATAACTTTCTCCTGTCTGCCATTTTTCTGAACGAGAACAGCTCCTAAGCCCACCCCGCTTGCATCGGTATGAACTTCGGTTTCGGCGTTTTCATCAAAGTGCCCGAGCACAGGAGGGGACTGTAGCGGCGCTTCAGCTCGTTGAAAGCTTCCTCTTGTGGCCTTTCCCATTTAAAAGGAACGTCAGCCTTGGTAAGTTGAGTCAAAGGTTCAGCGATGCGCGAAAAGGTCTTGACGAATCGCCGGTAATAAGCGCACAATACAAGGAATCTGCGTATAGCTTTCTTGTCATTAGGCTGTGGAAACTCTGCGATCGCAGCCGTCTTCTGGGGGTCTGGGCGAACTCCATCCTTGCTTACGACGTGACCAAGGAAGAGCAGCTCCTCGTAGGCGAAGTGGCACTGAAGACTTGATCGTTTCCAGCACTATCCGAAGCCTTCTGAGGTGATCTTCAAAGCTTGAGGAGAAGACAACAACGTCATCTAAGTAGACTAGGCAAATCTGCCACTTCAAACCTGCGAGCACCGTATCCATTACTCGCTGGAACGTCGCTGGGGCAGAGCAGAGGCCGAATGGCATCACCTTGAACTCGAAGAGTCCGTCTGGCGTGATGAACGCAGTCTTCTCGCGATCTCTTTCGTCGACTTCAATTTGCCAGCAGCCGCTCTTCAGGTCCATCGATGAGAAGTACTTAGCGTTGCACAGCCGGTCCAGTGTATCGTCGATGCGGGGGAGGGGGTAGACATCCTTCTTCGTAATGTTGTTCAGGCGGCGGTAATCGACGCAAAAGCGAAGGGTGCCGTCTTTCTTTTTCACTAGGACGACCGGTGCTGCCCAGGGGCTCCTCGATGACTGTATGACGTCGTCACGAAGCATTTCCTCAACTTGCTTGCGGATAGCTTGGCGTTCTAGCGGCGATACGCGGTAGGGGCTCTGTCGCAGTGGTCGTCCGTGTTCGTCTGTGACAATGCGATGCTTGGCAAGCCGGGTTCGTCGCACATTCGATGCTGATGAGAAGCAATCGGTGTACCTTTGAAGAAGACTGCGTATTTGGTCTTGTCTGCTCCGGGGTAATTCCGGGTTGATGTCGAACGTGGGTTGATGGCCTTGGTCAGATAGTTCTGCGGGTTGGTCGGGTAGGGCAAATACGTCTCTGATGTCTGCCAGCTCGTCGAAGAAAGCGATCGTCGTACCTTTGTTTAGATGCCGGTATACTTCCGTGAAGTTGGTTAGCAACACCTGGGCTTGGCCATTTCGGATTTCGGCGACTCCCCTCGCGACGCCCAATCCTCGATCCAAGAGTAACTGGGTGTTCCCCTCGATAAAGCCTTCGGCATTTTCGATGTCTACAGTACCTATGCCGACGAGAACTCTTGATCGGGGCGACACGCTCAATGCTTCATCGAGGACGTTGAAGGCAACGTAATGATGAATACAAGGGGGGGTACTGCGCACAAAAAGACAAGGACAAGAAGATAACACAACATCGGCCAGACAGGCCGATGTCTGAATGAGCGCTTAAGAGAGCACCAGCTTTCCATGAAATCAGGGACAGGGTCGAATTTACCCCTGCATTGTGGCGCATGCCCGGATGCAATGCGCAATAACCCTTGCCTGCCTTTGCTGAGAGATACAAAAGTTTTGAGGAGGAGCCGTGACCAGGTGGCGCGTGAGTTGGCGGAGGCGTTCTGTATCAAACTGAAGGATAAAGATTGCGTAAGTGACCCGTCTATCAAACTGTATCAGAATGAAGAAAGGTTTTTGGTTTCCACATGTGTGTGATGTGACAGTTTGAAACTATAAAAGGAGTATCGTGTTTTCAAATAAAGTTAGTCGCGAGTCTGCGCTTGTTGTGTTATCTTCTTGTCCTTGTCTTTTTGTGCGCAGTACCCCCCCTTGTATTCACCATGATTGACCGACTAACCCAACAACGTACGCTCTTAAACAACGTAATGAGTCGCGCCCGTCGCAACAGGTATGGCTTTTTCCGTGGAAAGCTTGATCGACTTAGATCGAAAGTCGATGATCGCTCGATGTTCGTTCAGGAAGTCCATTCCCAAAATCACGTCTCTCGAGCATTGCTGTAGGATCAGGAAGGTTGTCGCATAGGTTCTCCCATTTACAGTAACTCTCGCGGTGCAGCGTCCTGACGGCGTAATCAGGTTGCCACCTGCGGTGCGGATCAGCGGGCCATCCCAGGTTGTTGTTACCTTCCTGAGTCGGACAGCGAGTGTGCCACTCATGACAGAGTAGTCAGCTCCCGTGTCCACCAAGGCAGTAACCGCGTGACCGTCGACCGTAACTTCAAGGTCACTTGTTCGCGTTCTCGTATTGTACGTTGTCTTCGGTGTCCGATCTCGGCTTCGTCGAGTAGTGAGGCTGCGGTGGGCGTACTGCGACGTTACTTCACTGGGCAGCGGTAAAAGCTTCAAGTCTGGCCGCGTCGTCGTCGTCGGTGTCGTCGTCGTCGGTGTCGTCGTCGTCGGTGTCGTCGTCGTCGGTGTCGTCGTCGTCGGTGTTGTCGTCGTAGTTGAGGCATGGTCTTGAGTACTCGTCGATGGAGGATCTTTGTCATTGCGCTTAGAAGCAACCTCACCTCCAGAGGCTGCTTTATTTAGTTTAACCTTCGGGGGCTGGGGTAGCGTCCACGCACAGCGTAACCTCGGCTAGGAGATACAAAGCGCGGGGACGATGGCGACGGGGAACGTGATAGGCGGCTCGGCGTTGAGCATTTTTCCCGACGCAAGAACTCTTCGATTGCGGCTGGTCGCAGGCCAGGTCGGGGTCGTAGGGCGTCGTAAGAAAATCCTCGGATGCCCATTCTCCTTTATGGGCAGTACCGGAGAATGTCACCGGCTTCTCCGCAGTGGAAGCATAGTTGGCGGCGCTGGTCGGGTGTTCTCCGCTCGTCGCATTTCCTACGCCGTGTGCGACGCTCGTAGGACGGGCGAGTTGGGGCGAGAGGGCGGCGCTCCAGCGCAGCTGGCTAATGGCGATAGGGGCTTAGGTGCCGTCGTCGAGGTGCAGGACGGCGCACTGCTGCGGTGTAAGTCATGGCTGGAGGCTCCAAGTGGCTGCGTGGTAGACTGGAGTCAAGTCCTCCGGTGAATGACTCGAAGGGCTAGCGTCGCGACTTGCTGGGGGTGTCCCGTACATGGAAGGCTACCCAGCACCTCCACCAGATGTCACGTTGTAATGACGGCAGTCCAGCGGTCAGGAAGACACCAGAAATACTTGCAAACGAAGCTCTTTATTTGGGCTGACTTGCGCCCGCAAAAGAACTGAATCACTCGGTGGCGGCGTAGAAAGATAAGTTTATTTTTTTTCGAAAGGAACAAAAATACGAAACAAAACAGTTGAACTGAAGTCTGATCTTTCAGGCACATGCGCAGTGACGCAGCACTGAGCACGTCAGTATGGCAGTATGAAAGCCGACACTCGACCGCCGCGCAGGACGATAAAGTATGTCGACCATTTGCGCAAGAACTCAGCCTCGCTCATTGTCAGTGCGTCCACGCATGCTTGCTCAAAGAGGCGCGTGCGGAGGCGCTGCAACATTGGAAACATTGCTCTTTGCGGACGCCCATTTAAGGAAGCCGCTCCACGCTGCCGCCACAAAACGAACATGCCGACACAAAAGAGCATATTTGTAAACAGTTCGCGTGAACTAGTGCGCGCTTCGAGGCGGGTTACGAACATTCGTGACACTAGTACCCAAAAAGTGCGCGCCACTACACAGTCGAACATTGCGTGCCGCAATGTTTCTAAGAGACCGCACTGCGGGCATCGGGCGGAGGGCGCCACGCCCCACGCCGCAAGGCGGTCTCTTGTGGGCAGGACCCGCCAGCCTCGCAGCCAGCCGAAGTCCCTGACATCTGCAGGAAGCGCAGCTGAGGTCAGTTGGCGCCAGCGTGCCCGTCTCGTTTTCTGGAGTTGTTCGCGTGTCAGCTCAGCTACCGTTAGTGCTTCACACATCCTGGAGGGCGGGGTTTCATCAACATCCAGATCGGGCACGCTGGCAGACGACGCCAGTGTGCGACGCACGTTAACGAAAAATACTGGCGGCCGCTCGGCTGTAGGGCCAACCACGTGTTGTGTAAAAAACACATTACGCGCTGTACCCAGAAAGTATGTGAGGAGTGTTCTCCCGGGATAGTCTGGGTTGCGTACAAGATCTCGTACTCCTCGCAAGGCGAGCACATTGCACATAGTGCGGATACAAGGTATACCAAACCCACCCATGTACGATGGAAGGCGCATGAACATTCGTGACACAAGTTCGGTTTTGCCCGCCGAAACGAAAGAGCCACAGGCCGAGGTTAGCCTGCGAGCAAACGTGCGCGGTGGGTTTGCGACGCGGGCGACAAAAAAACATGCGGCTGGGATTGTAGACTTAACTATATAGCAGCGCTCTGCCATTGAAAGGCGGAACGTTGACGCCACCGAGAGGCGTTTCTCAGCTTTCGTGCGGAGGTTAGTCCAGGTTTCGCGGGCTACTTCTCCGCTGGCGAGGAATACTACTCCCAGGACTTTCACTCCCTGCACCCACTCCACCTCGCCCGCAAGGTTCGGTGTGAAGGTGCCAAACCTTAGTGCCTTGCTTTTTCTCCTGTTCAATAGGGCCCCTGATATCTCGCTGTACTCGAGAAACAGCCGCGAAAAAGCGGCGTAGCTATCCTCGTCCTTGAGGAAAAGCGACACGTCGTCGGCGTAGGCCGAAACTTTGATTTGGCCCTGGCCAGGCAGAGGGAAGCCGCGTATGGATCGTTAATGCGCCGGATGAGTGGATCCAGGCATAACACGAAGAATGTTGGGGAGAGAGGGCATCCTTGCCTTATGCCCCGGGTGACTGAGAAGGGAGCGCTCTGGTGGCCGTTTACGGAGAGATGAGCGTTCAGGTCTGCGTAAAGTAGGCGCAGCCTGCTGACAATTTGCGGCGGGAATCCGAAGGCTTCGAGGACTCCGAACAAATACGAGTGTTCCACCCGATCGAATGCTTTCGCCTGATCGAGTGAAACAAAACACCCGGTGAAGCCCGTCCTGCTGGCAAATGTGAACAGGTCTCTATAGTGAGTGCCAATGCAGAAAACACAGAGCGGTCAGGCACGCTGCTGGTTTGAGCACGGTGGATTAGGGGAGGCAGGATCGTCCGCATTCTTCTGTTTAGTAAAGATGCGACTATTTTGTAGTCTGTGTTTAAGAGGCTTATGGGCCGCCATGCTTGCGGGTCGGAGGGGTCACCGCCCGCTTTCGGAATGAGTATGATGCGGCATTCGCGGAAAGAGTTTGGACGTAACCCATCCGCGAGAAAGCCGTTGACCATTTTCAGCAGTGAATAAACGTTGAATAAAAACTCGTTGGAATGCCGTCTGGACCGGGGGCAGAGGCTGCATTCATACTCTGCAGGACGGCGTGCAGCTCTTGGCTTGTGGCTGGTGCGCAAAGGTTTTCATGCAGCTCTTCAGCTACTCGTGACAAGTTTCCAAAAAAGCTTTGTAGAAGCCAGTCATAACCATCTTGAAGATTTAGCCAACTGTCCGTAGAGAACAGGTTCGAGAAGTGACTTGCAAAGATCGTGCAGATATCGGACGCGGTTTTGCTTTGGGTGCCGTCTGGGAGTGTCACGAAAGGCACAGTAGCGGGAGCTAATTCCTCTGCCGTGCCTGCGCGTACGTGTCGTAGCACAGCCGGGTCTGATATAGGCCGCCCGAGCTGGTGTGCACGACTAGCTGCCCGTGATGACTGGCAGAGCAACACGTGGTAACGTGCTTTAAGTAGACTCAGGTAATCGCTCATGGCAAAGGTTAAGGGTGCTCCCCTTTGCACTATACGGATGCGCTTGAGGGTGTCATTCAGTGCATGAGTTACCCGACGTCTGCGGTCTTGACCGGCCGCCACCAGAGTTGCCTGCCAACGAGCCTTGAGTGTGTCCCATGAATCAGTCGCAACGAAGCTCTTGCACGATGCTGCCAACGCCGTACGCAGCGACGCCACGCTTTCCGGGTCCGCCAGTAGGCTCGTGTCCATGCGCCAGGTAACAGTACGTGGGGTGTCCTCACCAAAGTCGAGCCTGACTGACAAGGGCTGGTGATCGGAAATCACCGGCGTGCCTGCAGGGAACGCGAGAACTTCGCAGCTAACGACAAAAGAAGCGAGCTCTGGTGGAAAATAGAATTTGTCTATCCGACTCGCTGACTGTGCTCTCTCAAACGTCGCTCCAAAGGCATCCCCGTGAAGCTACACCCACGCGTCAGACAAGCGGAACTGAGTCACGAGATCGCGGAGCGCGGGGGCATCGCAATAACGGCGACCGTGACCCTGTCCGCGGACGTCACGGTCGATGTTAAGTACACAATTGAAGTCACCGACGATGAAAGTGGGGTAGGGATCAAGGAGGAATGAGTCGAGGCGCTCAAAAAAATCAGAACTACTAGTCTGCCGTGCTGGCGCATATACAACCAACGCACGTACCCGCCGCTGGTTTAGTGTGAAGTCGACCGCAAGAGTGCGGCCGTCCAGCCCGAAAGTGCAATGAGCACCCGCGCGCAGGCAGGGGTTTACAAAAACGACACCAACACCGCACATATGAAAATCAGTCAACGAAAAATAAGCGAAAACAGAAAACCGGGTGGTGAAATTCAGCACATCAAGTGAAGTACGGAAGTTGCATTCCTGTAAAAACAGGATGTCGACGCCCCTAGCCCTGGCAAATTGCATCACCTCTCTCTGTCTGTCTACGGATTGAAATCCCCGAACATTCAGGGAGAGGAGATGCACAACCGCCATGACTGCCAAGAGCACCGACGGCATAGCATACAACCTAAAGAGCGCTGCCATGGGCGGCGCTTGGCGCGCGCGGCACTTTTTTGCTAGAACGTTCGTTAACAGTCCCTTCGGATTCCGATGATTCGGGGTGGGCACGTTTGAAGTCTGGTCGGGAAAAGTCCATGTTTTCGGGGCCGTCGGCGCTTGTGGCCTCGCTCACCGGTTGCTGCGTGGTCTTGGCGACGCTCGCAGCTGAAGCCGATGCCGACGCCAGGGTCGCCGATGGGAGGGTGTGGCTGGCTGGTGACGGGAAGCGCGCGTCGTCCGCACCTCCAGGAGTCGTCGGTCCTGACACCTGGCCGCACGTCAAGTCGCCTGTCAGGCGAAGCGGCGTGACTTTGTCCGGTACGTCCACCAGGTCGCCCGACGCCACGCTCGACTCATCGCCGCTGCTGCTCTCGGTGTTGAAGGAAGCTGTGCGTGGTAGCGGCGGCAAGGGTTCCGCGAAAACAGCACCGAACGGCTCCACCTCGTTTGAAGGCGTCCCCTCGAGCTGCTCCTTCACGGGCAGCTCCGTCGCGGGGGTGGGCTCGGGCTCCCTCGGGCTGCTGGTCGTAGGGTCCGCGTCGGCAACAGGCGTCCGGACGGTTGGTGTGCTCCGCGTTTCTGCGACCACCTTGTCCTTGCTCGGTTCCCTTCTCGAGGAGGCGGCCGCCGCATAGGACCGTGGTCGCAGGCAGTCCGCTGTGGCGTGGCTTCCACCGCAGCGCCTGCAAGCCGCTCCGCATCCGGCCGTGTCGTGGCCGAACACCTCGCAGCGAGCGCACCGCGGCGTTCGACACGCCGCGCCGATGTGGCCGTCCTGCCCGCAGCGGGAACACACCTTCCGGACGCCTCGGTAGTCAAACATGACGCGGTGGCCCTGGACGGTCAAGAAGTTCGGCACCGCCTGCTTCATCTCGATCCGGACCACGCGCGTCCCGTTGCCGACGTGACGACGGCCCTTGAGGACGGGATGGGTGATGTCAAGCACCTTGCCGTAGGAGCTCAGTGCCGCTGCCAGCGCCGCGTCTCCCACGAACAGCGGCACACGAAAAGCCGTCACGTGGACCACGGCAGGACCCACGCAGGCTACTGGGACGGAAGTGCCGTTCACGTTGAAGGCGCCTTCCACGAGCATCTTCTCCGCCGCCGCAGCCGAGGCCATGGCGACGCAGAACTGCATGCCTCCATGGTGCTGGAGGCTCTCTAGCCCTTTCGGGCCGACAACCAACTCGATGCCGTCGACGATGTCGTCAGCTGTCGCGTCGGAAGTAACTGTGAACGAAAAACAATGCGCCTTTGGGGGCGGCGCACGGAACACCGGAGGGGCAGCAGGTCCCGGGCCTCCCATGACGTCACGGGCGGCCGACTGGGCTGCTGCTTGCACGACCTTCACGCAGTTTGCCCGAGCACCGGCAAAGGCACGGCGCCTGGGCTGGGAGGCTGGTTGCGGATCCTCGGGGTCGCAGTGGATCCGAGGCCCGCCTGCACTTGTCAAAACTTCTCAGCAAGCCAGCGCCGAAAAAAGTGCGCTGGGTCTGGACGAGCTCGGGCGTAGAAAGAGAAGTTTATTTTTTCTGTTTTAACATAGAAAATACAAAACAAAACAGATGAACTTAATGCTCTGATCAGTCAAGCACATGCGCAGTGACGCAGCACTGAGCACGTCAGTAATGCAGTAAAAATGCCGATACTCGACCGCCGCGCAGGACGATAAAGTATGTTGACCATTTGCGCAAGAACTCAGCCTCGCTCATTGACAGAGCGTCCATGCATGCTTGTTCAAAGAGGCGCGTGCGCAGGCGCTGCAACATTGGGAACATTGTTCTTTGCGGACGCCCATTTAAGGATGCCACTCCACGCTGCCGCCACAAAACGAACATGCCGACACACAAGAGCATATTTTGAAACACTTCGGGACAACTAGTGCGCGCTTCCAGGCGGGTTAAAAACATGCGTGACACTAATGTCCAAAAGGTGCGCGCAACTACACACTCAAACATTGCGTGCTGCAAAGTTTCAAGCAGACCGCACTGCGGGCATCGGGCGGAGGGCGCCACGCCCCACGCCGCAAGGCGGTCTCTTGTGGGCAGGACCCGCCAGCCTCGCAGCCAGCCGAAGTCCCTGATGTCTGCAGGAAGTGCAGCTGAGGTCAGTTGGCGCCAGCGTGCCCGTCTCGTTTTCTGGAGTTGTTCGCGGGTGAGCTCTGCTACCGTTAGTGTTTCACACATCCTGGAGGGCGGGGTTTCATCAACATCCAGATCGGGCACGCTGGCAGTCAATGACGTCAGTGTGCGACACACATTAACGAAAAATGCCGGGGGCTGCTCGGCTGTAGGGCCAACCACGTGTTGTGAAAAAAACACGTTACGCGCTGTACCCAGAAAGTATGTGAGGAGTGTTCTCCCGGGATAGTCTGGGTTGCGTACAAGATCCCGTACTCCTCGCAAGGCGAGCACATTGCACATGGTGCGGATACAAGGTATACCAAACCCACCCATGTACGATGGAAGGCGCATGAACATTCGTGACACAAGTTCGGTTTTGCCCGCCCAAACGAAAGAGCCACAGGCCGAGGTTAGCCTGCGCGCAAACGTGCGCGGTGGGTTTGCGACGCGGGCGACAAAAAAACATGCGGCTAGGATTGTGGAGTTAACTATATAGCAGCGCTCTGCCATTGAAAGGCGGAAAGTTGACGCCACCGAGAGGCGTTTCTCAGCGTTCGTGCGGAGGTTAGTCCAGGTTTCGCGGGCTACTTCTCCGCTGGCGAGGAATACTACTCCCAGGACTTTCACTCCCTGCACCCACTCCACCTCGCCCGCAAAGTTCGGTGTGAAGGTGCCAAACGTTAGTGCCTTGCTTTTTCCCCTGTTCAATAATAATAATAATAATAATAATAATAATAATAATAATAATAATAATAATAATAATGTTTATTTGATCGCCACGTTGTACATGATGATGCAGGGGACCGAAGTAAAAGCTGTCTTTCAACAGCTTGACAGAGCAACTGCCCCCCTTTTTGGCAGCATACAAAGTGGCGCAGAAACAAAATATACAAGGTAAAGGGAAAATACGTGCGATGAGCACACCGCACTAAAAGACAGTACAGAAACATGTTACAAAACAGATGCACCTGGCACATATATTTAAAGCAGTACAAAACCATAAACACAAGGCAAAAAGAAATAAGGAATTCTAATATTTAACACAATGCAATTACATGGTAAAGACGCTTTAATAGAAAACATATGAATACGAGCCAGGAACACCAACAGTTCCAAGGCGGCTGTTTTCATTGCATGAAGAATTACATGAAATGTCTACAAAGAAAGTAAGTTAGAAGTCTCTGAAATGTTACACATTGGGGTGTTATATTCTGTTTTAGTAGATCATTGAGAAGTCGTGGAAGACGGTTTTCTAAAGTTTGCAGACCGTACGTTGTTCGAAATGTATTAGTTTGCCACATGTCATTATTTCTTGTTTCATAAGTTTGTTCGCGCCTTTTCAGGCCTGAAAGATTTTGAATAAAAGACGTTTTATTCAAAAATTCCTGTTTAAGTGTTCGGCTAAGGCGATAGTCATAGATTTTTGTTACTGGTATAATTTTGTGCTCTAAAAATATTTCTCCTGTGTGATGTAACCTTGGTAATCTCTTAACAATTCGCATTGCCTTTTTTTGCAATACGAGTAATTTGCTCAGATTTTCCTGTGTTGTAGTACCCCAGATAAGGCTACAGTAGTTAAAGCGAGAAAGGAATAATGAGTGATAAACTAACATCATAACACAAGACGGCAAGATTTCACGGTTGCGATGGAGTATACCAATTATTTGCGACAACTTGGTAGTTATGTGGGCTATGTGATCGTCCCAGGACATTTGCTGATTAAAGACAACCCCCAGGGTTTTGAAATGTGCCACTATTTCCAGTGGACAAGATCGCAAACATAATTGCTTTGTCAGGTGAACTTGTTTATTCTTGGCCCGGAAGATAACTGCTTTTGTTTTGTTTACATTAATTTGTAATGCATTCTTTTGTGTCCACTGGTCTAGATGTTCGAGCATGCAGTTTGCAGTATCTATTAACTGATTAGCATTTTCACCAGCCAAGAACATACTGGTATCGTCTGCGTATATAATAAATTTTGTGAAGGGAAATACATTGACGATGTCATTAATATAAAGATTGAAAAGAAAAGGACCGAGTATACTCCCTTGCGGTACACCGCAGCGAACAGGGAGAGTTTCAGACATGAAGCCATTTACACTAACAGCCTGCCGGCGATATTGAAGATATGACTCAACTATCGATGCTGCGTGCCCGCGGAAGCCGTAGCGTTCAAGCTTCTGGAGAAGTAATTGATGATTTATAAGGTCAAAGGCCTTTGTGAAATCAATGAATATTCCTAAAACTATCCTATTCTGTTCAAATTGTTTTAGTATATATTCCTTCTGATCTAACAGTGCAAATTCTGTGGAAAGGTGCTTTCTAAATCCATATTGTGATTTGGTAAGTATGTGGTGTCTGGATTCAAATGCCGCAAAGCGTTTATGAAGCGCTTTTTCAAGTACCTTTGAGAATATTGGAAGAATTGATATCGGGCGGTAATTGCCTAGCTGGTTCCTATCACCCTTCTTAAAAAGTACAGAACAGCGGGCAACTTGCATTTCGTGAGGAAAAACAGCATTTGCAATACATAGATTAATTATATGGGTTATATAGGGCAAAATAATGTCGAGAATCGATCTTATGGGCCGTATCTGTAGTCCATCAATATCGCATGAAGTACTATTTTTAAGCTCTGTGAAAATAGTCATTATTTCGGCTTCATTAACAGGATTAAGATATATCGTTTTGTCTAGTAGTGGGACACAATTCAAATCATTGTCTACGTCCGTGTCGCGGCAAAGGCCAACAAAGTACTTATTAAACTCGTTCGCTAAACCCTGGTCAGACACCTGTACCCCATTTAATTTCACTGAAGAAATTCCTCTGGCAGTAGTATCATTAGCTATAAGGTTGTTAAGTTTTTTCCAAACAAGGTTACTACGCCCTTTAGTTGATTCGAAATCATTTTCGAAATATTCATTCCTAGCTTTCCCAAGTTCTTTGTTTAGTCGGTTACGATATGCTTTGAAAATAGACAAATCATCCATCTCTTTTGTCCTGATAAATTTATGGTAGAGTCCATTCTTCTTTTTATCTTAAGCAGGAGATCAGGTGTGAGCCATGGTTTGCGGGTTTTTTTTAGTCCGCTTAAAAGTCTTTGTTGGGAAACAGGCAGTGTACATTGGTTTCAATATAGCGAGGAAGTATTCATAAGCCTCGTTCGCGTCACGTTTAGACAGAAGAGCTTCCCAATCAGCTTCAGATGCACGTTGTCTAAAAGCGAGAAGGCTTTCTTCCGTGATCGCTTGATAAGATAATGACTGTTTAGTCTTATTTTTTAGTTCTTCCTTCAAACACAAGAATATCGGCAGATGATCGCTAATGTCTGAAACAATTACTCCGCATTTAGTTGACTTATTGATAGCGTTTGTTACAAACAGATCTATAAGTGACGATGATCTAGTTGTTATGCGCGTTGGTAGCTGAATCACATTAGAAAGCCCGCTCACTTTTAGTAATAGGTCAAAACTTTTCTTACAACTGTCATTAGAGCACATGTTTATGTTCATGTCTCCACCACAAACGAACGTAAGTCTCTTGTCGATCACAAAGGAAAACAACGACTCAAGGAAACCAAGGAAAACAGGAATGCAACCCTGGGGTGGCCGATAACAAACAACGAAAAGAGGATTTTCTGCAAGCACTGATAGAACTTCATAATCTGCTGTGGTCCGGGTAAACTGCGGTAAAAGCTCAGGTTCATGTTCACTTTTAATTAACAAACAAACGCCACCACCATGGCCTACATCACGGTTTAAGAAGAATGTTTGATAGTTGGGAAACCTAGGTACTTCTGAATCATCTGTACACCAGGTTTCTGTTATCATAATAACATTGAATGTAACATCTAATTGTTGTAGCAGGACAGTTAAACTAGGTACTTTGTGTCTAATTGATTGGCCATTTAGATGGAGGCATTTGAAGGACTTTAGAAAGGCTGGGCCAAGATGATTCGCGAAGTCACTTGGTATAACATATCTATCCGAGACGGAATGCATTGTTCGCTAAAGTGTCAAATGAAAAGAGCGAGAAAGAATGGCTCAGGTAAGCTTCGCAAGCTCACTTCTATCAGATACGACAATCGCGTTCGCACCGTCAATCTTTCTGATAAGAATTTTGCCGTTGTTGTGCCAGACATACTTGTACCCCGCAGTCTTTGCCCATTCTTTCACCTCCTTCAAAAGTTCCCGATTTCGCTTTGTCAAGTTTTCAAAGATCCTTATTTCTTCATCGGCGCCGCTTACTAGAAGCCTTTTGGACCACCACACATCTCTGACCTTTTGATTTGTGAATCGACAGATGATGCCAGGAATCTTGTCCTTCTTTGCCGGCAATCGGTGAACAGTACACACATCATTGTCAGATAGCGGTAGTAGGTCATTCTTGACGGCCAGCTCGTTTATCTTAGCTAGCAAGTTTTCGTTTTCAGTTTTTCTGATGCCGTGAAATTCAAGGTTAGGTCGCCTGTTGCGCCATTCGAGGTCATCTAGCTGAAGCGTAAGGCTGTCGAGATTTCGCTCTTCAGTTTCAAGTTTCGCGATTCTTGCCCTGAGATCTTTGATGTCACGCTCATTCTGTTCCGTGCGGGATAACAACTCGGTCATCTGATCAGACATGAACTGAACTGAAGTTTCAATGCCACCTACTGTCTCTCTTAGTGGAAGTAACACATCCAGTTTTTCATTTATGCTTACGAGCATTGACCACAAAGCCTGCTGATTAGTGACTTCCGTTTTTTCTACTTTTTCTATGCGAGGTTTTCCTGCATTTCTACATTGTTGACACTTCCAGTTGCTTCGGTATACTTCACCCTTCGATTTCAATGTCGCCTCAGAAACACCTGCACAACTGCCAGTGTGATATGCACCAGCGCACACACGACAGGATACGCTGTCACCGGTCTCATCCAGCTGCTCTTCGCAGCTAGGGCACTTCGCAGCATCAGACATGAGAACAACTCTGGCAGCAGCAGCAGCAGCAGCAGCAGCAACGACAAAAGGAGATAAAAAAGAAGCGTGCAAGCACAAACCTGTAACAGTACAGGAGTGAAATTAGGACGTAGGTTCCGTGGCCACCACTGCTGCCAAAAAGTCCTCCGCAGCTCGATGATGCCAATTTATAGCCGCAGACTGCAGTGCCACTTCACAGGGGGTGTCCAGGAGCGGTGATGTGGCAAGGTGTCACATGTGTCGTCCACGTAAGCTGTCCATGTCATGGAAGCCAGCAGCGCCAGGCGGGATGCAGCAGTTCAGTTGCGATGATAGAACACGCGTGGAAACCACACGTGTCGTAGCGGAGGCTCTTCCGTGCGCACAGTAGCTCTGTAACAGTACAGGAGTGAAATTAGGACGTAGGTTCCGTGGCCACCGCTGCTGCCAAAAAGTCCTCCGCAGCTCGATGATGCCAATTTATAGCCGCAGACTGCAGTGCCACTTGACAGGGGCCCCAGATATCTCGCTGTACTCGAGAAACAGCCGCGAAAAAGCGGCGTAGCTATCCTCGTCCTTGAGGAAAAGCGACACGTCATCGGCGTAGGCCGATACCTTGATTTGGCCCTGGCCAGGCAGAGGGAAGCCGCGTATGGATGGGCTGTCGTTAATGCGCCGGATGAGTGGATCCAGGCATAACACGAAGAATGTTGGGGAGAGAGGGCATCCTTGCCTTATGCCCCTGGTGACTGAGAAGGGAGCGCTCTGGTGGCCGTTTACGGAGAGGCGAGCATTCAGGTCTGCGTAAAGTAAGCGCAGCCTGCTGACAATTTGCGGAGGGAATCCGAAGGCTTCAAGGACTCCGAACAGATACGAGTGTTCCACCCGATCGAATGCTTTCGCCTGGTCTAGTGAAACAAAGCACCCGCAGAAACCCGTCCTGCTGGCAAATGTGAACAGGTCTCTAGTGAGTGCCAATGCATCAAACACAGAGCGGTCAGGGACGCTGCTGGTTTGAGCCCGGTGGATTAGGTGAGCTAGGATCGTCCGCATTCTTGTGTTCAGTAAAGATGTGACTATTTTGTAATCTGTGTTTAAGAGGCTTATGGGCCGCCATGCTTGCGGGTCGGAGGGGTCACCGCCCGCTTTCGGAATGAGTATGATGCGACATTCGCGGAGAGTTTGGACGTAACCCATCCGCGAGGAAGCCGTTGACCATCTTCAGGAGCGCTCCTTGGATCTCGTAAAAAAAGTTTGAATAAAAACTTGTTGGAATGCCGTCTGGACAGGGGGCAGAGGCTGCATTCATACTCTGCAGGATGGCGTGTAGCTCTTGGCTTGTGGCTGGTGCGCAAAGGTTTTCATGCAACTCTTCAGCTACTCGTGGCAAGTTTCCAAAAAAACTTTGTAGAAGCCCGTCATAACCATCTTGAAGATGTAGCCAACTGTCCGTAGAGAACAGGTTCGAAAAGTGGCTTGCGAAGATCGTGCAGATATCGGCCGTGGTTTTGCTTTGGGTGCCGTCTGGGAGTGTCACGAAAGGCACAGTAGCGGGAGCGAATTCCTCTGCCGTGCCTGCGCGTACGTGTCGTAGCACAGCCGGGTCTGATATCGGCCGCACGAGCTGGTGTGCACGACTAGCTGCCCGTGATGACTGGCAGAGCAACACGTGGGAACGTGCTTTAAGTAGGCTCAGGTAATCGCTCATGGCAAAGGTTAAGGGTGCTCCCCTCTGCACTATACGGATGCGCTTGAAGGTGTCATTCAGTGCATGAGTTACCCGGCGTCTGCGGTCTTGACCGGCCGCCACCAGAGCTGCCTGCCAACGAGTCTTGAGTGTTTCCCATGAATCAGTCGCAACGAAGCTTTTCCACGATGCGGCCAACGCCGTACGCAGCGACGCCACGCTTTCCGGGTCTGCCAGTAGGGTCGTGTCCATGCGCCACGTAAGAGTACGTGGGGTGTCCTCACCAAAGTCGAGCCTAACTGAGAAGGGGTGGTGATCGGAAATCACCAGCGTGCCTGCAGGGAACGGGAGAACCTCGCAGCTGACGACGAAAGAAGCGAGCTCTGGTGGAAAATAGAATTTGTCTATCCGACTGGCTGACTGCGCTCTCTCCCACGTCGCTCCAAAGGCATCCCCGTGAAGCTGCACCCACGCGTCAGACAAGCGGAACTGAGTCACGAGATCGCGGAGCGCGGGGGCACCGCAATAACGGCGACCGTGACCCTGTCCGCGGACGTCACGGTCGATGTTAAGTACACAATTGAAGTCACCGACGATAAAAGTGGGGTAGGGATCAAGGAGGAATGAGTCGAGGCGCTCAAAAAAATCAGAACTACTAGTCTGCCGTGCTGGCGCATATAAAACCAACGCACGTACCCGCCGCTGGTTTAGTGTGAAGTCGACCGCAAGAGTGCGGCCGTCCAGCCCGAAAGTGCAATGAGCACCCGCGCGCAGGCAGGGGTTTACAAAAACGACACCAACACCGCACATATGAAAATCAGTCAACGAAAAATAAGCAAAAACAAAAAACCGGGTGGTGAAATTCAGCACATCAAGTGAAGTACGGAAGTTGCATTCCTGTAAAAACAGGATGTCGACGCCCCTAGCCCTGGCAAAGTGCATCACCTCTCTCTGTCTGTCTACGGATTGAAATCCCCGAACATTCAGGGAGAGGAGATGCACAACCGCCATGACTGCCAAGAGCACCGACGGCATAGCATACAACCTAAAAAGCGCTGCCATGGGCGGCGCTTGGCGCGCGCGGCACTTTTTTGCTAGAACGTTCGTTAACAGTCCCTTCGGATTCCGATGATTGGGGGTGGGCACGTTTGAAGTCTGGTCGGGAAAAGTCCATGTTTTCGGGGCCGTCGGCGCTTGTGGCCTCGCTCACCGGTTGCTGCGTGGTCTTGGCGACGCTCGCAGCTGAAGCCGATGCCGACGCCAGGGTCGCCGATGGGAGGGTGTGGCTGGCTGGTGACGAGAAGCGCGCGTCGTCCGCACCTCCAGGAGTCGTCGGTCCTGACACCTGGCCGCACGTCAAGTCGCCTGTCAGGCGAAGCGGCGTGACTTTGTCCGGTACGTCCACCAGGTCGCCCGACGCCACGCTCGACTCATCGCCGCTGCTGCTCTCGGTGTTGAAGGAAGCTGTGCGGGGTAGCGGCGGCAAGGGTTCCGCGAAAACAGCACCGAACGGCTCCACCTCGTTTGAAGGCGTCCCCTCGTGCTGCTCCTTCACGGGCACCTCCGTCGCGGGGGTGGGCTCGGGCTCCCTCGGGCTGCTGGTCGTAGGGTCCGCGTCGGCAACAGGCGTCCGGACAGTTGGTGTGCTCCGTGTTTCTGCGACCACGTTGTCCTTGCTCGGTGCCTTTCTCGAGGCGGCGGCCGCCGCATAGGACCGTGGTCGCAGGCAGTCCGCTGTGGCGTGGCTTCCACCGCAGCGCCTGCAAGCCGCTCCGCATCCGGCCGTGTCGTGGCCGAACACCTCGCAGCGAGCGCACCGCGGCGTTCGACACGCCGCGCCGATGTGGCCGTCCTGCCCGCAGCGGGAACACACCTTCCGGACGCCTCGGTAGTCAAACATGACGCGGTGGCCCTGGACGGTCAAGAAGTTCGGAACCGCCTGCTTCATCTCGATCCGGACCACGCGCGTCCCGTTGCCGACGTGACGGCGGCCCTTGAGGACGGGATGGGTGATGTCAAGCACCTTGCCGTAGGAGCTCAGTGCCGCTGCCAGCGCTGCGTCTCCCACGAACAGCGGCACACGAAAAGCCGTCACGTGGACCACGGCAGGACCCACGCAGGCTACTGGGACGGAAGTGCCGTTCACGTTGAAGGCGCCTTCCACGAGCATCTTCTCCGCCGCCGCAGCCGAGGCCATGGCGACGCAGAACTTCATGCCTCCATGGTGCTGGAGGCTCTCTAGCCCTTTCGGGCCGACAACCAACTCGATGCCGTCGACGATGTCGTCAGCTGTCGCGTCGGAAGTAACTGTAAACGAAAAACAGTGCGCCTTTGGGGGCGGCGCACGGAACACCGGAGGGGCAGCAGGTCCCGGGCCTCCCATGACGTCACGGGTGGCCGGCTGGGCTGCTGCTTGCACGACCTTCACGCAGTTTGCCCGAGCACCGGCAAAGGCACGGCGCCTGGGCAGGGAGGCTGGTTGCGGTACCTCCGGGTCGCAGTGGATCCGGGGCCCGCCTGCACTTATCGTTGAAACTTCTCAGGAAGCCAGCGCCGAAAAAACTTCGCTGGTTCTGGACGAGCTCGGGCAGCAACTAGCGTGCTCGGCGGTCGTCGAACTACGAATGCCCGCCGCTCGCGGCATCGCTCAATTTAAAGCCGGCAAAGAAACTTCCAGGTAGCAGGACAAGATCATCTACAGTAATCTGGAAAAAACTAGATGCAGCCTTTCATGGCTGCGATCAATCGAGATTAGACTGGTCGCTTCTCGCGTCACGAACAAAAATGATAACAGCCCTTTCCTGCAGCCTTGAGCGTGAACGAACAAACACTACAATGATACGTGGCAGTATGGTCGGCCGTTTAGAGTGGTCAGTGATCAGCACTCTCTCTGCTGGCTAGCAAGCCTTAATGATCCTTCTGGCCGGTTAGCCCGCTGGAGCCTCCGCTTGCATGAGGTCGAGGTCACTATTGTGTACAAGTCCGGCAAGAAACACAGTGACGCTGACTGTCTATCCCGAGCCCCTATCCCGTGTTCTTCACTTGAAACAGATGACTCCGTTTTTCTCGGCGCTCTCACGACGCCTGATCTCGCTCAACAATAGCGAGATGACACCGAACTGCGGCCCCTCATCGATTATCTCGAGGGAACCGCCTCATCGCCACCTCGCCTTTTTACGCGTGGCCTGTCGTCGTTCTGCTTGCGGGACAGCGTCCTTTACTAGAAAAACTACGCTTCCACAGGCATTCAGTACCTACTGGTGGTCCCAACGCCGCTCCGTCCCGACGTTTTGCAGGCATGCCACGACGAGCTTTCTGCCGGCCATCTCGGTTTCTCACGGACCTTGGCTCGCGTACGACAAAAGTACTACTGGCCCAAGCTTGCTGCTATTGTCCAGCGCTATGTTAAGACGTGCCGTGATTGCCAACGTCGGAAGACGCCGCCTCTCAAGCCGGCCGGCCTGCTGCAGCCTATTGGTCCTCCTTGAGTACCCGTTCACAAAGTCGGCATGAACTTGCTCGGGCCGTTCCCTACGTCATCATTGGGCAACCGCTACATTATCGTCGCCACTGATTACCTCACCCGCTATTATGAAACCAAAGCTCTTCCCAGCGGCACTTCTACTGATATTGCGAACTTTTTCATCTTTAACCTAGTCCTTCGTCATGGTGCCCCTGCGGTCGTTTTAACTGACAGAGGCACTGCATTTCCTTCAGCTCTAACCCAGGAAGTTATGCGGCTCAGTGGCACTGGTCATCGCAGAACAACAGCTTACCATCCTCAGACGAATGGCCTTGCTGAGCGACTCAATAAGACCATCGCCGATATGCTTTCAATGTACGTCGACGAAGACCATAAGAACTGAGACCAGGTACTACCGTATGCCACATTTGCGTATAATACCGCAGTCCAGGAAACGACCCGCTCCACACCGTTTCGTTTGGTGTACGGTCGCGAAGCCGTTACCATGCTGGATGCAATGTTACTGCCCGATGTCGCCCTCCCATCAGTTGCCGGCGCTGACCAATTCGTCCAGCACGCTGAGGCCGCCCGTCAGCCAGGGTGTCGAACCGGAACCGAACCTGAACCCGAAACCGGAACCGAACCCGAATTTTCACCCGGAACCGGAACCGAACCGAACCCATATTTTTTTCGCCATCTTGGAACTGAACCCGAACCGGAACGATTGAAAGGAACCGTTCCGAACCGGTTCGGGACTCGGTTCAGCTACACTTTTTTTGCAACCCGGCGTGCTTTTATTTCTTTTTTAGTCAAAATAAGATGTACTCGCGCGCAGATTTGTCCACCGAAATCTGTTCGCGTTAGGCAGAGCGAAAATGACATCCAGTCTATGCGACAACAACACTCAAGGAGGTCTTGTGTCCAGGAATGGATTTTTCGGCGCCTCCGCAATGCGCTTTCGGCAATTCTTATGAATACTATACTCCAGATTAATGTGAAATCTTGAGTTTGTTACTGCCTTCCTTTTTACATCAGTGCGTATGGTTTTAATCAAATTGTTAGCACTGCTTTAACTCATAAACAACCTAGTGAGAATAGCCTCCCTTTCTTTGTGTCATGTAGCATAAATATATAAAACACAGGCGCAACGACCTAGCCACATTGTGCAACATTTACTCTCGGAGGTATTCGTTATCTCAGACAGCAGATACTAAATAAGACCCCTCATGATCTCTCGGTGGCTGAGGCGGCCGACTGCTGATCCCAAGGCCGCGGGTTCGATCCCGGTCGCGGAGGCCGAGTTTCGATGGCGGCGAAATGCAAAAACACGCATGTACCGTGCGATGTGAGCGCACGTTGAAGAACCCCAGCTGGTCTACGCTCATCTTGAGTCCTCCAATACGGCGTGCCTGTTAGCCCCCCATGTCGCTTCGACACGTTAAACTGCAGATACTACTACTGTTATTACAAAATAGAGGAAGTATAAATGGGTACAAATTTTTTTTTTTTGTTCAGTGTCTGAACATTCTTCGTTGCACGCGATGGAAATAAGCAATGAAAGACGGGCTTGTAAGCAGCGGTAGAGATACTTAAGGAAAAAATTTATTACGCAAAGGGGCAATGCGGATATGCATTCGCTCGCTGGCATGCGATAATGATTAGGTCCAGAAAGGTGCTATTCCAATGAAATGCAGCTGTGATGAAATGATTGTGTTACGCCGATGCGCTGAAATTTTTCTGCTTATGTATATAAAAAAATGCAATCGTTAGTGGACGGCTTCGTCACGTGTTCTCGGGCTGCTGGATCTTGAATTCTCTGACGTGCGCTTGTAGCTGGTATCTGCCTTTCGGTGTCGCATTGTGTTGTTGGTGTCTCAGATGAGAGGCTTATGCTTGTAGGCTTTCTTCTGTAGAATGCTTTGGCGACGGCTTACGCGACCGCTTTCTCAAGGCTTAAGGGATGTGTAGCTGTGTGCGTCAAGCCTCACATTCGCAAGTGCAGCTGGCTCACTGGGTCATTGGACGCCTCGATCCCGCTGTGAGTAGACGGTGGCGTCCACCAATTGAGGCAGTTATGCACCTTTCCTGTCTCAAAACCAGCGGGAAGGTCTAGTTTTTTTTTCTTTTTTGGGGGGGGGGTGTTTAGAGGGAGGAAATGGCGCAGTAACTGCTGTCTCACTTATCTCGGTGGACACCCGAACCGCGCCGTAAGGGAAGAGAGCAAGGTGGGAGGAAAAGGAGAAAGGAATAAATAGGCGCCGCAATGGAGGGTTGTGGATTAATTTCGACCACCTAGAGGGATATTTAACGTGCACTGACATCGCAGAGCACACGCGCGCCTGCGTTTCGCCTCCATCGAAACGCTGCCGCCGCAGCCGGGTTCGATCCCAGCAACTCCGGCTTAGTAGCCGGATGGCCTAACCTGTGATATTTAGGAAAGGAAAGGCGCGTAACTGGCTGCATGGGTCAGTGGACACCTCTATCGCGCTTTATGGTACGAGGCGGTTATGTGCACCTGCAAAAAACCGTGCTTTTTCACAATATTCCGTGCTTGGCAATGCTAAATCAGCAGCCATTTTAACCTCTGAGTGCCCGGATGTGCGTCCACCGAAGTGCGCAAGTGTCCAGTGTGCATCAAGGGTGGAGGCTGCCCACGGACATGCACAGGCACGCGCACGCAAGCACACACACGCGCCCACGCACACACACACAAACACACACACACACACACACACACACACACACACACACACACACACACACACACACACACACACACACACACACACACACACACACACACACACACACACACACACACACACACGCACACACGCACACACACACACACACACACACACACAGACACACACACACACACACACACACACACACACATCCCCGCAGGGAGGCGTCTGCAGCATGCAGACGTTGGTGAGTGGCGACACCACGGGGTTAACCCGAGCATCCGCAGGGACATCCCCGCAGGGGGATGATGGTGAGCAATGCGTCACCACGGACCCGAGCATCCGCGCTTAGCCGTGCGTGGCATCGCCGTGTCCGGGGAAAAGGGGATCCTGGTGGTTGAGCCGATGCCGAGCGTTTGGACCTTTAAGGCCCCTCGGCGGAGGCAACACACCACTTTGGCCCCAGCTTCCTGTAGACGGCACCTCCGGCCTGACCCGACCGGGGGAAATCGGCAGTCGCCTTTTCCTGTTCTCCTCTCCATCTTTCACTTTCCTATCTCCTTTCTTACAACTCTCCTGTATCCTCCTCCCTTCTTGGTTTTTTCCTCTTTTTCCTGGCGGCGAGGGTTAACCGTGTGTGACCAACTACCCTGTGTCGAGTCATATTAGGTTATAGTTAAGGTGTACAGCTGGCGTGGGCAGGACTTTCTTTCAAGTTCCTGTCGCGTCCCCTTGTTGGACTCCATGGTGGGTGGCTGGCACCATGACCGAAAAACATCAATTTTTTATGGCTCCCCCCCTTTCCAAACCTGATCGCTCTCTTAAAAGAGTGCGGAACGAAGCAGAGAACTTTTTTTCCAAAAAGAAACCAACATTTGCCAAATTCCATGTCATCCACAGTGAAGTTCAAGATAAACAGGCCAGAATTCTATCCCTCTTCATGGTATCGACGTGCTTAACAGAAGCTTTGGGCCCCGGCTACAAAGTATCCAAAATGACCAGTGGCGATTTATTGCTGGAACTCCGAGAAAATGTCCAAACCACCAAACTCTGTAACATAGTGTCTATTGGGGACACACCTGTCTCCATTACTGCACACCGATCACTCAATACTGTCCGTGGCGTCATCTCAGAAAATGATTTTCTACACCTTACCGAGAAAGAAATGCTGGAAGGGCTTTCCGAGCAAAATGTCATTGATGTATATCGAATCAAGATCCGCAAGGACAACAAAGAAATAGATACAAAACACCTAGTCCTGACTTTTAACACATGCACATTGCCCGAAACCATCGACGTTGGATACCTCAAAGTAAATGTAAGACACTACATCCCTAACCCCCGAAGGTGCTTTAATTGTCAACGGTTTGGCCACGGATCGCAGAGTTGCCGCGGCCACAAAACTTGCGCGAAATGCGCGTCGAAGGACCACCATTCTGAGGAATGCGACGCAGCTCGACGCTGCGCTAATTGTGAAGGAGACCACGCTGCGTACTCCAGGGCGTGTCCGTCCTGGAAGAAGGAAAAGGAAATCATCACCATAAAGACAAAGGAAAACATTTCATTCAAAGAAGCCAGAAGGCGTTTTGCACTGACAAATACATTCTCTTTCACAGCCAAACCAAACTATGCTGACGTGGCGCGCAGGGGCGGTGCACCACGCAGCACTCCGGCATCTGCCGCGGCCACTCCCACCGCGCCTGTGGCAGTGCCATCAACGCCCCAGGCAGAGACAGCCAAGGCTGCTCTGCCAA
The DNA here is from genome assembly GCF_055824585.1 of Amblyomma mixtum. Taxonomy (NCBI): domain Eukaryota; kingdom Metazoa; phylum Arthropoda; class Arachnida; order Ixodida; family Ixodidae; genus Amblyomma; species Amblyomma mixtum. The sequence goes on from NC_143019.1 coordinate 146,808,734, forward strand.
CTCCAAGCCAGGGAGTGCCGGCCCATGGGCCAGCATCCCGCAGGACTTCCCCCCGTCGGGGGAGGCCTGACACCAACACACCCGCGGCTTCGCGGTCCTCCAGCACCTCTGGTGACGTGATGGATACAACTACCACTCCGCCCGCTTTGCAGCGGCGGACCGGCTCTCACGAGCGAAGAAAAGATAGAACCCCGGTAACGGGCCCAGAACAGTAAATTCCTTCAGTTCCATTCCCACCCAAAAAAAAACAAACATGATATTTGCAATTCAATGGAACTGTAGAGGAATGTTGAGGAACTACAGTGATATAACACATATTCTAGGGTCCGTGATGCCTCTAGCTCTATGTCTCCAGGAGACCAATCTTGGTCCACAACATTCAAATATCTTAAAACATTATACAACTTTTAGGCGTGATCGCGAGAATGCAAGTAGACTCTCGGGAGGCGTCGCAATCATCATCCAAAGCGGCGTCCCGGCTCAAGAAATCAAACTGAAAACAAAACTTGAGGCGGTTGCGGTTAGCGTCATCAGCTACAAAACAATTACAATATGTTCTTTATATCTTCCCCCACACATCACATTAACATGCCAAGATCTAGAAGACCTGATCGATGAACTGCCGGAGCCATTTCTGGTAGTTGGCGACTTTAACGCTCACTCTCCGTTTTGGGGAAGCGAACGCTGTGACTCTAGAGGCCAAACAATCGAAGATTTTATACTTTCGAATAATGTCTGTCTTTTAAATACGGGAAAAGCCACATATTGCTGTCCAAGCTCAGCAAAAATGAGCTCTCTCGATTTAGCTTTCGCATCACCATTACTTTTTAACGATTTTAAATGGGATGTTTTAAATGACCCCATGGGCAGCGACCATTTACCTACCGTCATCAGGCTCTCATCGTCCACTCCAATCATCCCCACAAGGCCACGGCGCTGGAAACTTCAGCTCGCCGACTGGTCACTTTTTACAAAAAGTGCCACTCTGGAAAAGGAATTTTGTGACGACCTTAGCACATCTTGAGGAAAAACACAGCGCACTCTTAAGACACGGACAAAGAAAGGCAAGACGATACAGCGCTGACTTCAACTGATTATTTTATTGTGGAGCAACATATATATATACGTTGGAAAAGTGGGCGGGAAGACATGAGTAACATCTGCTGTGTTTGCACGCGACCGAAAGATAACAAACTGCAATTGAAAATAACATGAGGGCAAGAGTGACCCTTGGAGGGAACAAAAAATGAAAACTAGACAGGATAAAGAGACAAGTGGAGGGGCGATTAAACGGATCACGCTTAGAAGGATGACGCTTAGAAGGATGACGCAAGCAGGCAGTACAAGAGACAAAAAACACTAGGAGATGACAAGGGAACAAAATGCACTAAAAGGCCAAAAAGACCATTAAAAAAATTTTTTTTTTAAAACCGATAAAAGAACCAAAAGGGACGTTAAAAGCAGAAGACAGATAACAACCTTGTCCAAAAGGTAAAAGAGGCTAAAAGACGAATTTCGGAATCCTACAGATTAAAATTGCTCTATGCCTGGCTCAAATAATCTAACTCACGTTTCGTTAGCGCTATCGAGGGTGTGCTAACACAATCTTCACCTAGCTTTAGAATGTGGGCGGCTTCTATAATTTCGCGTGTGGATTGATGCGCGTTTCTCGCGATGACCGAGCAGTCATGAAGGTAAGGCTCGCAGGAACCGGAGGGACACTTTAAACAGTGAACACCCAAGTTTTTCTTGACGGTGTTAGAGACAGTATTTGAGTGCTCCATAAGACGCTCATTGAGGCAACGTCCGGTTTGCCCCACGTAGGCCTTGCCGCAGCTCAAGGCTATCTTGTAAACTACACCAACCTCGCAAGGAACGAAGGGTGCACGGTGCCTAACAAGGCAGGCTGGCTCTCTCACAGCCGGGGCATTCACTCTGCGACAGAGCTTGGATAGCTTGTCGGGCGCCGAGAACACTACTCGGACACCTGCCTTTTGTCCAATTCTTTTGAGCCTGTGAGAGAGACCATGCAGGTACGGCACCACAGCGACTTTGTGTTGGTGGTCTGGGGCAGCACTCACTTGGCTTCCTTTGAGTTTCCCCAAGAGGGAGCCGGCTACTGAGATCAGAAGGTGCTCGGGGTAGCCAGCTTTTATCAGCCTCCGATTCTGCTCTTTCAGACTATGGTCCATCGAGTGGACACAGGACTTCATTAAGGCATTTGTGAAACAGAGGTTCACAATGCCCCTCTTCACGATCTTGGAGTGAGCTGAACTGTAAGGCAACAAGGACTTGCCCCCTCTTGGCTCATACAACCAACACAGGTGATTTTTTGCCGTCGTTAGCCTCAAGTCGAGAAAGCGTAAAGACCCATTCACGGGTACCTCATGGGTCAAAACGAGGGGCGAGAGGTACCGTTCAAACACTTGGAGCACTTCTGAAACTGAGCTAAGAAAAGTACGTTCATTACTGGCCAATAGGATTAGGTAATCGTCCACGAACCTGAAAACCTTCACGGCTGCTGACGAACAGAGCTGCTCTTTTATCAGTCGGTCATGATGGGCGAGGTAGATATCGCTTAAGATTGGAGCAATGCATGAGCCGATGCATACTCCGCTCTTTTGAATAAAATGACATTCACCCCAGGTAATGAAAGTGGAGCTAAGATAAACGGTCAACAATTCTAAGAAGCCGCCCACAGACATGCCACAAGAATTCTGAAAAGTGACGGATCCGAATGAGTCAATACAACTTTCAACGCACAAAAGAAGCTTGTCATGTGGAAGTGAGTAATAGAGGTCCTTAATGTCAACCGAAAAAGGCATGAGAGAGCCACTGCCTGCTTTGAGAAATTCAAAAACTTGTCTCGAATCCTTCAAAAGGAAAGGATCATTGATTGTCAAAACCTTGAGCTTAATTTGAAGAAATGACCCCAGGGATTTTTGCCACGTTCCCTTTTCAGTAACGATTGCCCTCAATGGGCAGTCAACTTTGTGTGTCTTTGCTGAGAAAAATACGTCTAGGCTCTTCTTATCTGCAGCATCTATGTTTGCAACCAGTCTGTCAAGATTTAGGCGCTTGCAAACCTGCTTAGCCTTTGATTTCACCCTAGAAAGGGAAACCTTATCGCGCCGTACGAAAACAGATGTTAGAGCTTCAGCAGCTTTTTTACCAAACAGATCTTTGGGTAGGACAAGAAAGCCATCCTCCTTATCTGCAACTAGAAGCGAAAGTTGATGTCGTCTTAGAAATGAAGCGACGTAATTGACGGGCCCAGTTTTGTCCTGGAAACTGTAGCGCGACAAAACCTGGACGCCTTCAGAGAGGCAGCTAGAAAATTCAGAGTCTGGAGCACGATTTGCCACTTGCCTCACCATGCTAAGTAGTTCTGGAGGCGACTTCTTGGGCTCGACGGCGTATTTCGGGCCTAGGCTCAGAACGCGAGTCACTTTGTCCGGCAGCACCACATTCCCGAGCGTATGCACCTTGGTGTTGACGCCGGAGGGTTGTTTCGGTGTGATGGCACGTAGACAGCAAAGCTCGTACTGCCATAGGGCTTCTGCAGTTCTGTCAGTAAGAGCAGAGAGCTCACGCCACTTCATCTTCGTTCTTGGAGAGCTGTCAAGGCGGTGAAGGTGCAGGTACAGCGCTTCGCGGTAAAACCGTGCTTGTCGCTGCCACTCGGACCGAAGTATCTTCATAATTCTTGTGCCATGATGAAGGGACGGTTGAAAGCCTCCTAGAAGGGCCTTTATCCCATCAGGAAGCAACTTCACACGGATACAGTAAGCCAGAGAACGGGCACGGCAAACAGCAGCAGCCAAGAGGGCAACAAGACATGAAGGGTCGGAAGAGAAACACACAAAAGGGCCCGAGGAACTAGAAATGTAGCTTGCAAGGGTGTAAGAGCGGGCTAGTTGGTAGTTCATCTTGAGGAAAAACACAGCGCACTCTTAAGACACGGACAAAGAAAGGCAAGACGATACAGCGCTGACTTCAACTGATTATTTTATTGTGGAGCAACATATATATATACGTTGGAAAAGTGGGCGGGAAGACATGAGTAACATCTGCTGTGTTTGCACGCGACCGAAAGATAACAAACTGCAATTGAAAATAACATGAGGGCAAGAGTGACCCTTGGAGGGAACAAAAAATGAAAACTAGACAGGATAAAGAGACAAGTGGAGGGGCGATTAAACGGATCACGCTTAGAAGGATGACGCTTAGAAGGATGACGCAAGCAGGCAGTACAAGAGACAAAAAACACTAGGAGATGACAAGGGAACAAAATGCACTAAAAGGCCAAAAAGACCATTAAAAAATTTTTTTTAAAACCGATAAAAGAACCAAAAGGGACGTTAAAAGCAGAAGACAGATAACAACCTTGTCCAAAAGGTAAAAGAGGCTAAAAGACGAATTTCGGAATCCTACAGATTAAAATTGCTCTATGCCTGGCTCAAATAATCTAACTCACGTTTCGTTAGCGCTATCGAGGGTGTGCTAACACAATCTTCACCTAGCTTTAGAATGTGGGCGGCTTCTATAATTTCGCGTGTGGATTGATGCGCGTTTCTCGCGATGACCGAGCAGTCATGAAGGAAAGGCTCGCAGGAACCGGAGGGACACTTTAAACAGTGAACACCCAAGTTTTTCTTGACGGTGTTAGAGACAGTATTTGAGTGCTCCATAAGACGCTCATTGAGGCAACGTCCGGTTTGCCCCACGTAGGCCTTGCCGCAGCTCAAGGCTATCTTGTAAACTACACCAACCTCGCAAGGAACGAAGGGTGCACGGTGCCTAACAAGGCAGGCTGGCTCTCTCACAGCCGGGGCATTCACTCTGCGACTGATAAAAGAGCAGCTCTGTTCGTCAGCAGCCGTGAAGGTTTTCAGGTTCGTGGACGATTACCTAATCCTATTGGCCAGTAATGAACGTACTTTTCTTAGCTCAGTTTCAGAAGTGCTCCAAGTGTTTGAACGGTACCTCTCGCCCCTCGTTTTGACCCATGAGGTACCCGTGAATGGGTCTTTACGCTTTCTCGACTTGAGGCTAACGACGGCAAAAAATCACCTGTGTTGGTTGTATGAGCCAAGAGGGGGCAAGTCCTTGTTGCCTTACAGTTCAGCTCACTCCAAGATCGTGAAGAGGGGCATTGTGAACCTCTGTTTCACAAATGCCTTAATGAAGTCCTGTGTCCACTCGATGGACCATAGTCTGAAAGAGCAGAATCGGAGGCTGATAAAAGCTGGCTACCCCGAGCACCTTCTGATCTCAGTAGCCGGCTCCCTCTTGGGGAAACTCAAAGGAAGCCAAGTGAGTGCTGCCCCAGACCACCAACACAAAGTCGCTGTGGTGCCGTACCTGCATGGTCTCTCTCACAGGCTCAAAAGAATTGGACAAAAGGCAGGTGTCCGAGTAGTGTTCTCGGCGCCCGACAAGCTATCCAAGCTCTGTCGCAGAGTGAATGCCCCGGCTGTGAGAGAGCCAGCCTGCCTTGTTAGGCACCGTGCACCCTTCGTTCCTTGCGAGGTTGGTGTAGTTTACAAGATAGCCTTGAGCTGCGGCAAGGCCTACGTGGGGCAAACCGGACGTTGCCTCAATGAGCGTCTTATGGAGCACTCAAATACTGTCTCTAACACCGTCAAGAAAAACTTGGGTGTTCACTGTTTAAAGTGTCCCTCCGGTTCCTGCGAGCCTTTCCTTCATGACTGCTCGGTCATCGCGAGAAACGCGCATCAATCCACACGCGAAATTATAGAAGCCGCCCACATTCTAAAGCTAGGTGAAGATTGTGTTAGCACACCCTCGATAGCGCTAACGAAACGTGAGTTAGATTATTTGAGCCAGGCATAGAGCAATTTTAATCTGTAGGATTCCGAAATTCGTCTTTTAGCCTCTTTTACCTTTTGGACAAGGTTGTTATCTGTCTTCTGCTTTTAACGTCCCTTTTGGTTCTTTTATCGGTTTTAAAAAAAATTTTTTTAATGGTCTTTTTGGCCTTTTAGTGCATTTTGTTCCCTTGTCATCTCCTAGTGTTTTTTGTCTCTTGTACTGCCTGCTTGCGTCATCCTTCTAAGCGTCATCCTTCTAAGCGTGATCCGTTTAATCGCCCCTCCACTTGTCTCTTTATCCTGTCTAGTTTTCATTTTTTGTTCCCTCCAAGGGTCACTCTTGCCCTCATGTTATTTTCAATTGCAGTTTGTTATCTTTCGGTCGCGTGCAAACACAGCAGATGTTACTCATGTCTTCCCGCCCACTTTTCCAACGTATATATATATGTTGCTCCACAATAAAATAATCAGTTGAAGTCAGCGCTGTATCGTCTTGCCTTTCTTTGTCCGTGTCTTAAGAGTGCGCTGTGTTTTTCCTCAAGATGAACTACCAACTAGCCCGCTCTTACACCCTTGCAAGCTACATTTCTAGTTCCTCGGGCCCTTTTGTGTGTTTCTCTTCCGACCCTTCATGTCTTGTTGCCCTCTTGGCTGCTGCTGTTTGCCGTGCCCGTTCTCTGGCTTACTGTATCCGTGTGAAGTTGCTTCCTGATGGGATAAAGGCCCTTCTAGGAGGCTTTCAACCGTCCCTTCATCATGGCACAAGAATTATGAAGATACTTCGGTCCGAGTGGCAGCGACAAGCACGGTTTTACCGCGAAGCGCTGTACCTGCACCTTCACCGCCTTGACAGCTCTCCAAGAACGAAGATGAAGTGGCGTGAGCTCTCTGCTCTTACTGACAGAACTGCAGAAGCCCTATGGCAGTACGAGCTTTGCTGTCTACGTGCCATCACACCGAAACAACCCTCCGGCGTCAACACCAAGGTGCATACGCTCGGGAATGTGGTGCTGCCGGACAAAGTGACTCGCGTTCTGAGCCTAGGCCCGAAATACGCCGTCGAGCCCAAGAAGTCGCCTCCAGAACTACTTAGCATGGTGAGGCAAGTGGCAAATCGTGCTCCAGACTCTGAATTTTCTAGCTGCCTCTCTGAAGGCGTCCAGGTTTTGTCGCGCTACAGTTTCCAGGACAAAACTGGGCCCGTCAATTACGTCGCTTCATTTCTAAGACGACATCAACTTTCGCTTCTAGTTGCAGATAAGGAGGATGGCTTTCTTGTCCTACCCAAAGATCTGTTTGGTAAAAAAGCTGCTGAAGCTCTAACATCTGTTTTCGTACGGCGCGATAAGGTTTCCCTTTCTAGGGTGAAATCAAAGGCTAAGCAGGTTTGCAAGCGCCTAAATCTTGACAGACTGGTTGCAAACATAGATGCTGCAGATAAGAAGAGCCTAGACGTATTTTTCTCAGCAAAGACACACAAAGTTGACTGCCCATTGAGGGCAATCGTTACTGAAAAGGGAACGTGGCAAAAATCCCTGGGGTCATTTCTTCAAATTAAGCTCAAGGTTTTGACAATCAATGATCCTTTCCTTTTGAAGGATTCGAGACAAGTTTTTGAATTTCTCAAAGCAGGCAGTGGCTCTCTCATGCCTTTTTCGGTTGACATTAAGGACCTCTATTACTCACTTCCACATGACAAGCTTCTTTTGTGCGTTGAAAGTTGTATTGACTCATTCGGATCCGTCACTTTTCAGAATTCTTGTGGCATGTCTGTGGGCGGCTTCTTAGAATTGTTGACCGTTTATCTTAGCTCCACTTTCATTACCTGGGGTGAATGTCATTTTATTCAAAAGAGCGGAGTATGCATCGGCTCATGCATTGCTCCAATCTTAAGCGATATCTACCTCGCCCATCATGACCGACTGATAAAAGAGCAGCTCTGTTCGTCAGCAGCCGTGAAGGTTTTCAGGTTCGTGGACGATTACCTAATCCTATTGGCCAGTAATGAACGTACTTTTCTTAGCTCAGTTTCAGAAGTGCTCCAAGTGTTTGAACGGTACCTCTCGCCCCTCGTTTTGACCCATGAGGTACCCGTGAATGGGTCTTTACGCTTTCTCGACTTGAGGCTAACGACGGCAAAAAATCACCTGTGTTGGTTGTATGAGCCAAGAGGGGGCAAGTCCTTGTTGCCTTACAGTTCAGCTCACTCCAAGATCGTGAAGAGGGGCATTGTGAACCTCTGTTTCACAAATGCCTTAATGAAGTCCTGTGTCCACTCGATGGACCATAGTCTGAAAGAGCAGAATCGGAGGCTGATAAAAGCTGGCTACCCCGAGCACCTTCTGATCTCAGTAGCCGGCTCCCTCTTGGGGAAACTCAAAGGAAGCCAAGTGAGTGCTGCCCCAGACCACCAACACAAAGTCGCTGTGGTGCCGTACCTGCATGGTCTCTCTCACAGGCTCAAAAGAATTGGACAAAAGGCAGGTGTCCGAGTAGTGTTCTCGGCGCCCGACAAGCTATCCAAGCTCTGTCGCAGAGTGAATGCCCCGGCTGTGAGAGAGCCAGCCTGCCTTGTTAGGCACCGTGCACCCTTCGTTCCTTGCGAGGTTGGTGTAGTTTACAAGATAGCCTTGAGCTGCGGCAAGGCCTACGTGGGGCAAACCGGACGTTGCCTCAATGAGCGTCTTATGGAGCACTCAAATACTGTCTCTAACACCGTCAAGAAAAACTTGGGTGTTCACTGTTTAAAGTGTCCCTCCGGTTCCTGCGAGCCTTTCCTTCATGACTGCTCGGTCATCGCGAGAAACGCGCATCAATCCACACGCGAAATTATAGAAGCCGCCCACATTCTAAAGCTAGGTGAAGATTGTGTTAGCACACCCTCGATAGCGCTAACGAAACGTGAGTTAGATTATTTGAGCCAGGCATAGAGCAATTTTAATCTGTAGGATTCCGAAATTCGTCTTTTAGCCTCTTTTACCTTTTGGACAAGGTTGTTATCTGTCTTCTGCTTTTAACGTCCCTTTTGGTTCTTTTATCGGTTTTAAAAAAAAAAAAATTTTTTTAATGGTCTTTTTGGCCTTTTAGTGCATTTTGTTCCCTTGTCATCTCCTAGTGTTTTTTGTCTCTTGTACTGCCTGCTTGCGTCATCCTTCTAAGCGTCATCCTTCTAAGCGTGATCCGTTTAATCGCCCCTCCACTTGTCTCTTTATCCTGTCTAGTTTTCATTTTTTGTTCCCTCCAAGGGTCACTCTTGCCCTCATGTTATTTTCAATTGCAGTTTGTTATCTTTCGGTCGCGTGCAAACACAGCAGATGTTACTCATGTCTTCCCGCCCACTTTTCCAACGTATATATATATGTTGCTCCACAATAAAATAATCAGTTGAAGTCAGCGCTGTATCGTCTTGCCTTTCTTTGTCCGTGTCTTAAGAGTGCGCTGTGTTTTTCCTCAAGATGAACTACCAACTAGCCCGCTCTTACACCCTTGCGACCTTAGCACAGATGAAATTAATGAGAAGTTTACTGAATGCATAATATCGGCCGCAACACTCGCTATACCACAAACAACAGGACTTGCACAAAAGAAACATAAAGTGTGGTGGACACAAGAATGCACATTAGCAAAAAAACAACAAAACAAAGCCTGGAGCGCTCTGCGTCGATATCCCACTGCAGAGAACTTACTTACCTTTAAGAAGGCAAAAGCCAGAGCGCGGTATGTCCGAAGAAATGCAGAAAAAACCTCTTGGCAGAAATATGTCTCCTCAATAAATAGTTCAATAACATCAAAGAAAATGTGGGAAAAAGTTCGTAAATTTACTGGTGACCATACCCCTTTCACACTTCCTCTCTTGACAGCACCCGGGACACAAACATCTTTAGAAGAACAGGCCAACATATTGGGCGAGCATTTTGCTGAGATCTCAAGTTCATCCAACTACACAAACACATTTCAGAAACACAAAGCAATAGCTGAAAAACAAAAAATCCCATCCGGAGCAGGTATACATGAGGATTACAACCAGCCTCTCACACTGCAAGAATTAAATAAGGTATTATCTTCTGGAAAAAAGACAGCACCAGGACCAGACAACGTGCATTACGCTATGCTTGCCCATCTCTCGGAGGCTGCTGTAGAGGCACTGTTAAAATTCTTTAATAAAATCTGGATAACTGGAAATATACCTGACGAGTGGAAAAAAGCAGTCATAATACCTTTTCTCAAACCCGGAAAACCACCAACAAGTCCTAGCAGTTACAGACCAATAGCCCTCACCAGCTGCATTGCTAAATCGTTCGAAAGTGTAATAAACATTAGACTGACCTTCGTACTTGAATCTCGGCAACTACTAGATAAACACCAATGTGGGTTTAAGAAAACATGCTCCACCACAGATCATCTTGTCCGCCTAGAAAACACCATCCGGGAGGCGTTCATCCACAAGCAGCACTGTATTGGAGTCTTCTTCGACTTGGAGAAGGCCTACAATACTACGTGGAAGTTCGGCATCCTCCGTGACCTAGCAGAGCTAGGTATCCGCGGCAGGATGTTGAACTGCTTGAACGACTTCCTGGCTAACCGCACATTCCGAGTCCGCCTAGGAGCAACTCTCTCCATGACTTTCACCCAAGAGAACGGCGTACCCCAGGGGTGCATTCTAAGCACGACACTCTTCATAGTAAAAATGAATTCCTTAGCTAAAGTAATACCCAAGTCCATAATGTACCCAAGTCCAGTTTATGTAGATGACCTACAAATAGCATGCACGTCCTCTAGCATATCAACCTGTGAGAGACAAATACAAATCACACTCAATAAACTAGGTTCTTGGGCAGACAGAAATGGATTTAAATTTTCCCCCCAAAAAACAGTAGCTGTTCTTTTTTCATTGCGACGAGGCCTACAGGTCGATCCCAATCTATACTTGAATCACACTGCGCTACCAATTAAACAAGAACACAAATTTTTAGGCCTAACTTTCGACAAGAAACTCACATTTCTACCACACATTAACGACCTTAAAAAGAAAGCTTCTCAAGCCCTTAATATCTTAAAAGTTCTCTCACGGAAGCGGTGGGGGTCCGATAGAGCAAGCCTTTTACAAGTATATCGCTCTCTGGTGCGCTCCAAGCTGGACTACGGGTGCATAGTATATGGTTCGGCAAGAGCATCCTACTTAAAAAGATTAGACCCCATTCATAATCTTGGTCTGCGCCTATCATCTGGAGCATACAGAACATCACCAGTAGCCAGCCTTTACGTTGAAACTAATGAAGCCGCTCTTGAGGATCGAAGAATCGCCCTTACATGCTCATATGTCTTAAAAATCCGTTCTCTTCCGAAACATCTCTGCCATTCAGTTGTCACCAAGTGCCCATCTAAAAGATTATTCATCAACAAACCACATTCTATCAGACCATTACTGCTGCGCTTTGAAGATAAATGTGAAGAGCTAACAGTACTAGATGCCCTACCGAATATTGCACAAAGGAATGAATATTTACCACCATGGTACAGCCTGCCTTCAGTATGTGACCTCACAATGACACATTTAGATAAAAAGCAAACGCCAAATGAGTACATATTACAGGAATTCTTTGCACTACAAGAAAAGTATGACACTTACATTGAATTTTATACCGATGGCTCAAAAGCACAAAGTCACGTTGGAAGTGCAGTAATCCAAGGAAAAAACAAACAGATAATGCGACTACCAGAATGCGCATCGGTTTTTACTGCTGAGTGTTATGCCATCTTTGTAGCTGTGGAAAAAATAGTAAGAGAGAATATCAAAAATAGCATCATTTACACCGATTCCCTGAGTATGCTCAAAGCACTGCACTCCAGAAATGCTGCTGAACCCATAATAGGTAACATCATACATAACATTGTTAAAATCACAAAACAAAAACATAACATTAAATTCTGCTGGGTTCCTAGCCATGTTGGAATCGTAGGTAATGAGAAAGCAGATGTATGCGCTGCACAAGCCCGGAATGGCCAAATAAAGCAAGTGAACATACCGCACAGGGATTGCTTAAAGTTTATCAACAGTAAACTCAGAAATAAGTGGCAGGCCGCATGGCAAGATCACGTAAACAACAAACTACATTCTGTGAAGCCAATTTTAGGGGAATGGCAATCATGTAGGCATCAAGAACGTTTTACCGAAGTCATTTTATGTCGGCTCCGCATTGGACACACCCACCTCACGCACAACTTCCTGCTAGCCAAACAAAACAAACCTCTCTGTGAAATGTGTGGTGCTGAACTCACAGTGAACCACATTTTAATTTCATGCATAAAACTAGAAGAACTAAGAAATATTTCACAACATTTTACAGGGAAAGCATCCCATTACACCCCATGCTACTCTTAGGTGATCGAGCACTGGTTGACATGTCATGTATTTTTAGGTTTCTCAAGGAAGCCAACGTTTTAAACAAACTCTAAGTATTTTTAAAAAGCTTCACCATTAACAAAAACTCTAACCTTGTGTTTGGCGCATCATAGCCTCAGTTGCTTTTGCGCCATAAAAATCAATATAACTAACACACACACACACACACACACACACACACACACACACACACACACACACACACACACACACACACACACACACACACACACACACACACACACACACACACACACACACACACACACACACACACACACACACACACACACACACACACACACACACACACACACACACGCGCACGCACACACACGCACGCACGCACGCACGCATGCACACACACGCACGCACGCACGCCACACACATACACACACGCACAAACACACACACATACATACAAACACAAAACACACAACCCCTATTGGGATTCGAACTAGTCGCGGCGCAACAGGGAAGCTTCGATTTTCTGACGCCTTTGGTGATGATGATGATGACGATGTCATCAGGCTTAATCTACTCGGCCATCTCCGAAGCTTGTTTTTCTTTTGTCTTATGGAATATCACGAACCTCCCTGACTTTCTCTTGCCTTACTTGACTGGGCCGAATTCAGCGATCTCGGCATGCGCCCTCACGCCACCATCACTTCCTTATTCCGCCTGCGCATCAAAATTCTGGTAGGCGCACACGAAGAAGCGGCAACCAATCTGGAGGGTTAACTTGCGCAGCATGTATCTCCTGCGCTAAAATGCACTGTACTCTGAACAGTGACCTCGTTGAAAGCGGTGTTTCTGCGTGTTCATCCATCATGCGGCTTTTCCACACGATAAGCAGTCCTATTAACACGAAAAGTTCACACGAAATTTCAGCGTCTTTCATCACAAGAAGAAATGTTATAGTGTAAGACGTGATCTTAATGTCCTTTTTAAGAGTCTCCTGCAGTTTCTGTCAAACGAACACAAATAGTTTTTATTGGTAGCACCGGTAGCAATTCACTGACGGTGGCACAAACGTCCCTTGGAACGATGCACGGCCTATGCGCGTAAGTCGAAAAAAAGTTTTTCTACTGACGCGTTTGGTCCAAAAAACGCTTTGAAGTCCAAAAAAGAAAGGCTAGGTAAGGCTGCACGTTTATACGAAGAAGTAATGACCGATGAGAACCTTTCTCATCTGCATTTCGAGAGGCCGTACAGGCGTTACAAGAAAAAGCGGAGAGGAAACCGAATGTATCAGCGCAAAATTTTCTCACGGCCATGTCCAGAAAAGACATATGAGGATTTAATCACCCGATAAGCACAGCGGCCGGGAAGGGGTCGTTTGTGGTTTTGAAAAATTAAATACCTTGAATCTAGTTGGTGGACAAAAACGTGATAGGCTTTTACAGTAGTTAAACCGAGTAGACATGCGAAATGATGTGATAATTCCGCGCCTCATCTTTCTGGCATCTGCAAGTGCACACAATCTCGTTTCTCGATGAGGGTAGCTGATTGGGCAAGTTGGTTGTTCATCATGAAGACTGCAGCGCTCGGAAACATGGACAACACGAAGTATAGACTACGTGGGCTAAATCGCCTAACCGCGTTTCTCGTTCTTCATCTCCACACCCTCTATCCACTCAGCGGAAGCTGGCGCTACTCCCTCCTCCCATTGGCTACAGCTGGCGCGACGCTGGTCGGAACTAACTCGAGTTTACCCGAGTTACTCCGAGGTTTCACACAAGATTCGTGGTTGGGTTTGACCCCGTTTAGTAGTCCTTTCGTGCCAAAAGTACAAGACGGGTTCACCAAACTCTATCAACACATTAAAAAATCTGGTTGACGCATAAGCTTCCTTTGATAGCGTCCCAGAAAGGTCACAAAATTTATGTAGCTAATTTACCTTTTTCTTCACACAATGCAGCACTTGCAACAGTGTCACAGTGCAACGTTGCAACGAAGGTGTTGCTAAATATGTCCGTACAGAAACAAAGTGCTACCAACCCACCCAAGCTTGCATTTTATTATCATACGCTTTTTGTCAGAATTAAAGATGGAGACGACATGAGCACAGGCCAAAGTCTTAATTTTACACGTTCTTGGTGAGAAGCCACGATTTGCAGTGTTTTTGGAGACACAGCTTTAGGGGTCCGAGATGCATAACGCAAGCTTCAAAGGCGCTGTCCAACAGGTGATTGAAATAAACTTGATTGATGGGGAAGGGGGTGACTGTTAAGTTGGTTTTGTGGCGAAGAAAAAGTGCCTTCTCTGTACATACCTGCCGATACGAAGGAGAGCTTCCTCTCCCAATAGTGTACGGTGACGTGGAGGGTTCCCGTGTAAGCATGCTGCGTAGGAGCAATTCCCGACTCACAAGTTTCGCTTGACAGACCTATTACTCGAGCGACGGAGTCTCAGAAACTGCTCAGGCTGAAGGGTTTTTTAGATGCAAAATCCACCAGCTTTTCTCCTTATATATCTCATCAGATGAATACTGAAGTATGCATAGCCACTTTACTTTAATTTTGAGTTCATTTTATTTCGCGGCTTTTACCGTGAATTCCTATCTTTTTGCCGCGGACAGTAAGCTGAGGTAGGTGCACTGACTACATTTTGCGCTGAGAAAATTTTGCATATTTTTATTCAATATATAAGTGTCACACAGAACAGTAAACAACATAATAAGGTTGATTAAAATCCATCTACTTTTAGCACTTTTTTTGTCTGAACCCGTTCGAACCCGTTTGAACCGGTTCGGAGCTGACCGAACCGGTTCGAACCGGAACGGAATGTTGCTCTGGAGCCGAACCCGGAACTGAACCCGAAAGGCGTGAACACGAACCCGAACCGAACCCGAAAAAATTCCGGTTCGACACCCTGCCGTCAGCTAGCTCGAATGAGACTCCGGACGCAGCAGGTTAAAGACGCTCAACGCTATAACCTTCATCACAGGGAGGTAATTTACAAGCCTGGCGATCAAGTCTGGGTGTGGGTTTCTGTTCGCCAGCGGGGTCGCACCGAGAAGCTTCTGTGCCGCTACTTCGGCCCGTACGAAGTGCTGCGCAAACTCAGCGACGTCACCTACGAAGTGATTCGTACATCCCGACGGCAAACACAGTCGGAAGTCGTACATGTTGACCGGATGAAGCCCTTCCACGCCCGCTAGGTCAAGCCTACGGTTCTGCTTGACCTCGCCACGCTGCATCGGGACGATGCTTTTTCCACCGGGAGGGGCAATGCCGCAACGCATTACTGGCGCCGCCTAGTAGTCGCGCTCAGGAGGCTGGCACGCGCTCTTTTTCGCCCGAGAGCTCGCTCGCTAGTCGGTTCGCCGGCCGGGCCGTTTCCGCTGGCGCTTGGACGTTGTGGCAAAATATAACCCTGCCTACCTGCTTCTGTGACAATATAAAGAGTCATCATTATAACTGACCTGGAAGAACACGAACGGCGAGTGCTTCATGCTGAAAGCGGTGTCGTGCCCCAAGAAAACGCTGTCCGGTTGCAGATTATATCCCGCGCTTCCAACGCTGATGGCGGGGTGGGCGGATGTACATGGCTCTGGTTGCCAGCCGAACTTGGCAGCCCATTAAAAAGAAAACCATTGGTTCCAATTGAGATTTCCAATTCGACCCAATTGGAGCCAACAGGACCCAATTGGAAACCAAATGGACCGAACTGGACTCAGGAAAACCAATTGGGGAATCTAACTGGTATCCCTACCCATTGGACCACAAAAAGCCATCGAACATCCAGCGGATGTCATGGCAACGGATGTTTGAACGTCCGCTGGACATATGTAGATGTCCGCAAATGTCCGACGGATGTACATCGGTTGTCCGATGACGTCCGGCGCAAAGAAAATGGCAGTCCAGTCAGAGTGCCATGGACGCAAAATTCGGATATTCGGACGTGCGTCAAACGTCCGGAAACTGGCGTGCCTTTTTTAAACGGCCACAGGACATCCGGTGGAAAATTCTCGCTTGTGCAAGGGACGTTCAGAGGACGTCAGAACACGGCCGTCGCATGCGGGACGTCCGAACACTACCCCACGGACCAAACTTTCCACGTCCACTGGACATTTATTTTTGACCAAAAGAGGCGTATTGATGCAGTCTGGAGTGTTTCAGCAATACTTACTATTGGCCCCTTGGTCATCATCATCATCAGCCTGACTACACCCACTGCAGGGCAAATGCCTCTCCCATATCTCTCCAATTAACCCTGTCCTTTGTCAGTGGCCGCCACTGTATCCCCGCAAACTTCTTAATCTCATCTGCCCACCTAACTTTCTGCCGTCCCCTGCTACGCTTGCCTTCTCTTGGAATCCACTCCGTCACCCTTAGGGACCAGCGGTTATCTTGCCTTCGCATTACATGACCTGCCCAAGCCCATTTCTTCCTCTTGATTTCCTCTTGGTCAAGAAAGCTAATTACTGAGTGTAAACTTAATGACTCGCATCTCACCGGCTGTCAGAATTGGTGCATTGTTGAATGCCACTGGCTCTTTCCAGCAGACAGCAGATCCGGAAACATGGCTTGCACACATAGCATGTTTCTGCAACTGCTGTCTGCTGCAAGAGTGCCAGTGGCATTAAACAATGCACCAATTCTGACAGCCGGGGGGGTGCGAGCCATTTTATTTATTTATTTATTGAATACTGCGGACATGCTGTATGTCCAAGCAGGAGAGGGAAATACATAGAGGAGGGAAAAGCAAAACAGGTGCGATAGTACCGAGCGATAGTACCGAGCGATATAAATACAAGAAAACAAGCAACGCAAAAGTACAATTGAAAACGCGGTTGCAGCACAGCTACTAAACCAGCAGTGAAAATCAAGAATCATTACAAAACAACGGAGAGTTCTCCGGTATAGCATTCCATTGAGAAACTGTACTCGGAAAAAAAGAAAACTTGTAGGCATTTGTGCGGGCAAAAATAGGTTTCAGGCTAAGGGCATGCTTATGGCGCGAGGCTCGTGTAGAATCATTAACGATGTAATTTTCAGGTCGGATACCAAGTCGAGAAAAGTATAATGAATGAAGGAAGTTGAGAGGGGGCTTTCTTCCTTCTATCTACCAGTGGTTCTAAGTCTGCGAGTTTCAACATGGCGGAAGGAGAGTCTAGGCGCCTGTAACGGTTGTATATGAATCGTGCCGCAAGACGTTGCATTCTTTCTAGTTTTTGGATGTCATCTACCGTGTAGGGGTCCCATACAATGCAGGCATATTTTTTTCTTTATTTGTTCCTCAGACAGTGTCTAAGAGGAGGCCAAGGCTAAAGGCTAAGAGCCTGACGAGGCCTTGGCCCCTTGTACAAATTTTTGCACCAACGAACAGAATTCATGCATAATACTTCGGCCAGTAGCAGAGAAAAAAAATGTAAAAATTCTTTAAAAGGCAAAATTTTACCGTCCTGTACATCAGTCTCAAACGATCCAAAGTTGTAGGAAAACGTGGATTATGTAAGCATATCCAGGTTTGCATACAAAGGGCACAGGCAATAGGAAACATCAAGTGCAAAACCGGCACCACAAACATCAAAACCAATACACAAGGAAAGCAAAGCCGAAAGTTGGGCGAATTAGATGACGTTCATGATGAAAAGATAGCGCAGAAGGAACACGTGCCGTTCCCTTTCCGTTCCTCGTGCTCCCCACCGCGCCATCTCCCCATCATGAACAAAAGAAAAGAAAAATAGAATACCAAAAAAATTTTGTGTCCAATGGCAAGCGTTAGGTACCACATTCCATGTGCAAACCGCGGAACACGTATTGACGATTAAATCGATTTGATGAGGCTCTACTAGAAACACATATCATTAAGTTGTGTATGAAATTGCTGAATTAACCAAGTGTCTGCATTCACATTTAAAAACAGTAAAAGGTTTGTTGAAATCCATGTGCATCCAAAAGCTGTTTAACAGTTTAGTAGACTGAAAAGTTAGCGTTTGGCTACCATAATTAGTTCGTATCATAGGCACGCTTCGTTTAGGCTCGCGGATCGGGTATGTACTGCTATATTGTCCTAGCATTAACACTTCTTTTTGGGCAAGTTGGTTCATATTTGAAAACTTTAAAAGGGCGCAAACACACACGACCACAAAGTACAAGAGACGAGACACAAGCGCCGACTGTCAACTGATTTTTATTGGAGCAAGGGAACACCTTATATACACAGCAGCATACACAAGATAAGAAGTTGCAGAACGCACGTGCGAGCAAGAGTCACTGCGGAAAAAAAGATACGAAAAACCAAGCAAGGCGCTCAAGGGGTGAACAGATTAGTCGCATCTAAAAAACAGGCCTCAGCGTTTAAGAGAGATATCGAAGGCTTGCTAATGCAACTGTTGCCATATTTCATGATATGAAAGGCTTCCAAGCTGAGACGTGCCGTCTTATCAATGCTTTTGCCGAGAATCCTCGTCTCATGAAATCGGGCCACGCAACCACTGCAATTACTAATATGCGCAACTAAATGTGCGTACTTGTCTTTAAAATTCTTAACATTTCTTGAATGGTCCCCTAATCGATCATTGATGCAACGGCCGGTTTGGCCGACATACACCTTCCCGCACGTCAAGGGAATAGCGTAGACCACTCCCGTGGAACATGTCGCAAACCGATGCTTGTGATTAATTTGGCACCCACTCTTTTTCGGGCCACAGATGCGGGGGCATAGCCCTCCCAGCTTACTGGGTGCCGAAAACACAACCGGCACACCGTGCCTGTTGGCCACTTTTTTTAGGTTGTGAGTGGTCTTGTGTAGGTACGGCACAACCAAAGGTTTTTCGGCCTTTTCCCGATTACAACCGGTCATTCCTGTTCCATGCTTCAACTTCTGGAGGAGGGTCTCACAAACAGCAATCAAGATCGAAGAGGGGAACCCTGCCGCTAAAAGTCGGCTTATCTGATTAAGGAAGCTATTTTGCATTCGATGCGGGCACGACCTCCTGAGAGCAGATTCCATGCATTGCAAAGCTATCCCTCTCTTCACAGTCTTGGAATGCGCCGAGCTATATGGCAGCAGATCTTTTTTCGCTCGAGGGTGGAAAGACCAGCAAACGTGTGTTTCACAGAATGTTAGTTCGAGATCTAAAAACTGTAAAACAGATGAGTCAGGTAGTTCATGGGTAAAATTTAGCCCAAGTCCATATTTTTTGAAAGCTATTAAAACTTCACCTACTGTAGAGGGGTAGGTGAAGGTAGTCTGTTTTCTTAAAAGCACTAAAAAGTCGTCAACATATCTAAAAATCTTTAAAATCCTTCCCCCATTAAAATACTTATCTAAAACTTTGTCGACCTTAGCTAAAAAAATGTCACAAAGGATGGGAGCCACGCAGGACACAATACAAATGCCATCGCGCTGCAAATAAGGCAGGTTGTCAAAAACAATAAAAGTTGACCTCAAGTAAAACTGCAAAAGATCAGTAAAACTCTCCACAGTCAAACCTGTTGCATTCTGGAAACACACGTCGCCGTTGGCTTCAATACAGTCTTTTACAGCCAGCATTAGCTCGCCTTGAGGCACGGAATAGAACAAATCTTCTACATCTACAGAGAAACCAAATCCAATATCGTCTGTGTTCTCAAGGAAAAGAGCCACATCTGCAGACTTTTTAATAAGGAAGGGGTCATCTAAAACAAGCATCTTTAGGTGCCTTTGCAAAAATTGGCTAACATTTCTCTGCCACGACCCTTCTTCACTAACAATAGTGCGGAAAGGTATTTCCGGCTTATGAGTCTTTGCTGTGAAAAATACATTTAGGTTGCTACCTCTGCTCTTAGTAATGCTTTTGGCAAGGGAATCAAGATTCAAATCTTTACAGAAGTTCACGAACTTAGTCTTAATCCTGACCTCGCTTTTCTTGACAGATACAAAATTCTTGTTAATTGCAGCTAGCGCTTTCTGGCTGTACATACCCTTTGGCAAAACAACAAAACCCGTCCCTTTATCTGCCTGTACAAGCATAAGGTTATTTCTTTTAAAATGTGAAACTACGCCTTTCAACAGCCCTCTATCATTGTGCACGCCATGATCAGCTGGCGGAGACCTTCTCAGACAGTCAACGCCTTCAAGAAGACACCGCTCTCGATCCTCCTCATTTTTAACCTTCAGGGCCATTTTCCTGTTCGCTGCAATCAGCTCGTGCGCAGAAACACTTGGCTCCAAGCCAAATTTTGGGCCCTTCTGCAGCAGGCGCATAATGTTCTCAGGCAAGCATACATTCCCCAACACGGCAACACTATTGTTTCTTCTTTCCTGTGTCCTTTTCTTGTTGTGGAAACATGGCAGCAACAAGTTCAGGAGGCATCTCCAGTGGTACTCTGTCAGTTGCGCAGCTGTTTTTCTTAGTAACGCCAATTTCCTCGTGGCGAGCCAGTCAGGGTGCACAGCGTAGCAGGTCAAATGAAGCCAATCTTGGAAAAGCCGTACTTGCCGCCAAAGTTCAGAGCGTAATAGCTTGCACAGTCTTTTCACGTGCCCCCACGACGGTTTTACAGGACCAAAAAGGGCACTTACTTCTTCCGGGACGAGTCCATGGCGGAGACAGAAAGCGTAACGTCTTGCCCGACACGTTGCGTTGACGATGTGGGTGAGCAGAAGATCCGTGAAAGAAGGTGAAGAAACACAAAATGAAGGGCCCACTGTACTAGAAAGATACTTCATTAACACTTCTTTTTTTTGGGGGCAAGTTGGTTCATATTTGAAAACTTTAAGCTTTAAGAGCCGTGTGTTTCCAGAATGCAACAGGTTTGACTGTGGAGAGTTTTACTGATCTTTTGCAGTTTTACTTGAGGTCAACTTTTATTGTTTTTGACAACCTGCCTTATTTGCAGCGCGATGGCATTTGTATTGGGTCCTGCGTGGCTCCCATCCTTTGTGACATTTTTTTAGCTAAGGTCGACAAAGTTTTAGATAAGTATTTTAATGGGGGAAGGATTTTAAAGATTTTTAGATATGTTGACGACTTTTTAGTGCTTTTAAGAAAACAGACTACCTTCACCTACCCCTCTACAGTAGGTGAAGTTTTAATAGCTTTCAAAAAATATGGACTTGGGCTAAATTTTACCCATGAACTACCTGACTCATCTGTTTTACAGTTTTTAGATCTCGAACTAACATTCTGTGAAACACACGTTTGCTGGTCTTTCCACCCTCGAGCGAAAAAAGATCTGCTGCCATATAGCTCGGCGCATTCCAAGACTGTGAAGAGAGGGATAGCTTTGCAATGCATGGAATCTGCTCTCAGAAGGTCGTGCCCGCATCGAATGCAAAATAGCTTCCTTAATCAGATAAGCCGACTTTTAGCGGCAGGGTTCCCCTCTTCGATCTTGATTGCTGTTTGTGAGACCCTCCTCCAGAAGTTGAAGCATGGAACAGGAATGACCGGTTGTAATCGGGAAAAGGCCGAAAAACCTTTGGTTGTGCCGTACCTACACAAGACCACTCACAACCTAAAAAAAGTGGCCAACAGGCACGGTGTGCCGGTTGTGTTTTCGGCACCCAGTAAGCTGGGAGGGCTATGCCCCCGCATCTGTGGCCCGAAAAAGAGTGGGTGCCAAATTAATCACAAGCATCGGTTTGCGACATGTTCCACGGGAGTGGTCTACGCTATTCCCTTGACGTGCGGGAAGGTGTATGTCGGCCAAACCGGCCGTTGCATCAATGATCGATTAGGGGACCATTCAAGAAATGTTAAGAATTTTAAAGACAAGTACGCACATTTAGTTGCGCATATTAGTAATTGCAGTGGTTGCGTGGCCCGATTTCATGAGACGAGGATTCTCGGCAAAAGCATTGATAAGACGGCGCGTCTCAGCTTGGAAGCCTTTCATATCATGAAATATGGCAACAGTTGCATTAGCAAGCCTTCGATATCTCTCTTAAACGCTGAGGCCTGTTTTTTAGATGCGACTAATCTGTTCACCCCTTGAGCGCCTTGCTTGGTTTTTCGTATCTTTTTTTCCGCAGTGACTCTTGCTCGCACGTGCGTTCTGCAACTTCTTATCTTGTGTATGCTGCTGTGTATATAAGGTGTTCCCTTGCTCCAATAAAAATCAGTTGACAGTCGGCGCTTGTGTCTCGTCTCTTGTACTTTGTGGTCGTGTGTGTTTGCGCCCTTTTAAAGTTTTCATATATTGTCCTAGATGGATATGTAGTTTGTTTCGATGGATCCACTGCAGCAGTTTAAAGTAATAGACCTGGTTTGCTTTTAGCATGTTGTACTTGACAAAAAGAGGCCCGGTCCGTAAGTTGCGCCTATCGCCTTTATAGTTCTCACATAAGCGTAGTACCTTCTTTTGTGCAACAATTAATTTTTTATAATTATAGGCTGTAGTCGTCCCCCAGACCAATATTCCATAACTTAATCTTGAGTAAAAAAGAGAATAATATAACACCTGTTTTAAGGACGTGGGTATCAGATTCCTGATCGTGTAGATGCTCCCAGTTATTAGCGCCAAATCAGCTTTTAATTTATTAGGTTTGGTTTGGTTTATGGGGTTTAACGTCCCAAAGCGACTGAGGCTATGAGAGACGCCGTAGTGGAGGGCTCCGGAAATTTCGACCACCTGGGGTTCTTTAACGTGCACTGACAACGCACAGTACACGGGCCTCTAGAATTTCTCCTCCAAAGAAATTCCAGCCGCCGCGGCCGGGATCGAACCCGCGTCTTTTGGGTCAGCAGCCGAGCACCATAACCGCTGAGCCACCGCGGCGGCCTTTTAATTTATTAACATGCGTAGTCCAGGAAAGCTCTTCACTGAACCAAACACCCAAAAATTCGAGACTTGGCCTTACAATAGATTTATATGCCTTCAGTCTTAGGGCACTAGGGCAACCGCTCATGTTGCCCTAGTGCCCTAAGACTGAAGGCATATAAATCTATTGTAAGGCCAAGTCTCGAATATGCACACACTCCGTGCATTCAAACAAATAAGGCGAAAATCTTTCTGCTCAGTCAACCCGTTATCAAGGCTTCATGGCTCTTCCGGCTGCTTCGTGCTACGCAACACCACCCTGCAGTTCTTTTCATCGTCCCACGCGTAAAGAAAATCGTTTATCAGCAGTTTGCCATGAACAAGCTTTGCTTTATCGTTAGGGCGACGATCGTCTTCAAAGGACTGCCACAATTTTTCTTTTCTGCTGTGTGACGTATGAGTAATCGTGCGACACCGACACCCTAGAATCCTTGAGCTTGGAGCAGTTTTGAAGTATTGCATGCTTTTCGTTGTAGTTAAACGTACACGCGAAAAATTACTGTACGAGGTCTATCCATATGGGGTTTGCCAATTCGGTGGACCCGTTCAACTGTGCTCACCGAGACGCCTAGTTTATCTCGACATACTTTCTGGAGGACTTTTTCTTCTAAATCAGCTCTCGTTTCTTTTGGGCTTTCTTTTACACCAAACACCACAACGTTGTTCCGGCGAGCGCGGTCCTCGTAATACACCATCTTCTTGCCTTGCGTTGCCAAGGCTTTTTGCAAGAGCTTTACCGATTCCTCAAGTTGCCGTATCCTTCCTTCGTTAGCTTTGCATAATTCCAGAACCTCGTCTAGTTTTGTTAGCTTTGAGTTTATCTCAGAAAGGGTTGCATAGCGACTCTCGTTGCTTGCCTTCATTTCCTGCAATTCTTCCAGGATTAAGCTTAATGTTTCTTTCTGTCCAGGACCTGGATTAGGGACCTGTCCGGGACCTGTCTCAGAAGCCCGGTGATGCCATCTGATGATAGCAGCTTGAATTGCGTGTCGGTCATCTTGAAAAATCGCTGACTTGAGGCCCAAGCATCCGTTGTCGCACGGCGCATGCCCAGCCAGACCAGGCTTGGTGGGTCCAGGCGGCGGCCCGGCGAGGCAAAGAACCTGCACAACCAGCCAGGCGAATTTAGCCATGCTGCTCTGAAGAATGCTGCCGTGCCCTCTCATTAAGTTTACACACTGAGAAATAGAGTTTTCTTGACCAAGGGGCCAATAGTAAGTATTGCTGAAACACTACAGAGTGCATCAATACGCCTCTTTTGAACAAAAAGAAATGTCCTGTAGGTGTCACTGACACACAACGAACCACAGCACTCTGGAAAATTGTCGCGATCTGAACACAAAAAGCTGGCTTCCATGTACAGCAGGAGTTAAACATTTGCTGCTAGAGTGTGGCTATGGGATATGGTTTACCAGTAAGCTCACGGGACGGCATTAGGATAGCAAAGCTGCTCCCACATGATAAAGGTGGCCTCAGAGGCTTTGAGCCAAAGGCCTGGTTTCTACAGTAGATGTTTCAAAGCCAATACTATTTAAGTACTTAGTTACTAGTAGCTTTGTTTCTAAGAACGGCCTGTTGTAGCGTGCATATTTCATGGTTCGTTTTTACAGCCACATCATGTATCTAAGAAAGTACACCATTTTTTTTTTACTGTTCTATTTGTTGGGAGCCGTACTGCTTTTGAAAAACGTCATGTGGTGCACCGTTCCAAGCAATGCTTTATGCTGGGTTCGTGCCCAGTGTTTCAATCAATCAGTTACTGGGCCTCTTCGATTAACCGCTCTCGGGCAGCCCGCTGGCGGCTCGCAAGTTCGGCTCTGACAGGAAAACGCATTATGGTCACGAGGGCTGGCGGCCACCGGAACCAGCCGGCCGGCAATCACGGCGGCAAGCAAGTCGCGGTCCGCGACTTGCTTGATTATTGATTATTGCCTGCCACCCCTCTATTTGATACAAAAGGCTTCTGCCAGTTCGCGTGCTAATCTATCTTTACTTCTGGTTAGAATTTTAATCTCCTCAAGTCGTGGTACACAGTTCTTTTTATTTTCATCAATGCAAGAGCGGCAATGGGGGGGGGGGGGTAGGTTTTCGAACGAATCCGATGCGTTCCCTAACGACCTTCTATGTTCCCCGGCACGCTCGTTGACACAGCGTCCAGTCTGGCCGACGTACGCCTTGCCACATGTAAGGGGGATCTCGTAGACCACTCCCGTGGCACACCTTACGTAGGGCTTTGAGTGCTTCTTCCCACACCCAGATGTTTCTTTCGCACCGCTGCTAATCTTGGAGCACATCTTGGCCAATTTACAGGGGGCGGAGAAGACCATGCCCACGAAACACAAGAAGCGCTAATAGACGTCTAAAAAAAGTCTCGAAAAAAAAAAAGCTTGACATCTAGAAGAAGTTTCATCTAAGCAGTGTTTTAGACTTAGACGTTTACTAGCCCTGTATTAGATCCTTGGAAAAAACAGCGCTAAACGAAGGACAACGAAAAAGAGTACAACAGGACCGGCGCTGTCCTGTTGTACTCTTTTTCGTTGTCCTTCTTTAGCGCTGTTTTTTCCAAGAAACATGTACCAACTAGCTCAACTCTCCGTTTTATTGAACTCTATTAGCTCTGCTAACGCTACGCTTGTATAGGGCTAGAAAACTTGTGAGGTAGAACTTTTCTAGAATTTTTTTAGACGTTCCTTTTTTTTCCGAAATGGGTGCCTGTAATATCTTACGCATTTCAAGTCTGATTTTTAGTGCTGCCTTTAAACCCTCTAAAGCTTTAAAAATGTTACAGTTCATTTTTCTGGTATACACTCAAAAATGAACTCAAAGCTGATTTGCAATGACCCGAACAATGAGCCCACATTACAGGGGATGTATGGCTGTAGTAATGAGCCATAAATGCATGTGCTAGCACACTTTTCAGTCACTGCGTTACTCTTTATTGAATCCAGTGCATACACCCACACAAAAAAAGGAAAGGACCAGGAAATTAATGTTAGGAGCCACGGAGGAGGTGCTTCACTGGTTTGGCTGGCATTACAACGGTAAGCACTTGGATGGCGGGAAAGTGTCGAGCAGCAACCAATTGTTAAATCAAAAATTCATTCGGCCCCGGGCCTTGTTCACAACGGATGCGCTGATGATCAAGTTGCTGTGATGTGGACGGCAATGAAGAGCTCGCTAGGTGCTCCAAACATCGCTTTTCTTGCAAGGAGGATGCCAACTAGACGGTAACAAGGGGAAGTCAAATCCAGTTCTGTTGAGCAGCCTGCAGAAGTGAAAAATATTAGAGTAACCAAAAGCGCAGTCAGTCAGGTGCATGTAGAAGGGCCAATGAGGAGTCGGAAGCAAATAAGACCAGGAAATGGCAAGGAGTGACAGCACAGGCTATAACATAAGCTAACCAAAAACATATATGCATATGTTGTCATTGCAAGCGGCATTTCAGCAGAGAGCTACGGCTCACCATATACTCAAGAAGTCAATCACTGTGGAGACCTTTAACAGAAGCAAAATTCAAACAGCGTGCATGGACACTGAAAGCCAAGCAGTCCAAGCAAGTGCACTGACTTACTGTGATGCACACTGTACTCACAGAACCTCCTAAGCTGCATCTTGCAAACAGGCTTTCTCTTACCTGCAAGATGTGGCTGAATCAAAAGTGGTTGATGGTTGACATCTTGCACCGTCGAACGAAAACATAGCAGAGATGCTGCTGTCCTGGTAATACCTGCATCACTTCAGTATACACCAGAGATGGGTTAAATCTTGGACCTTTCCTTGACAGCCACACAGGGGCACATCTGAAAGATAATGTAACGAGTTGGTGGACCGAGCAATGCCGAGAGGCGGACCGGCTCGGCGGTCGCCGTCAACGGCTAGGCTCGAAGAAACGAACGATGATGCACGCGCTCCACTGCGCAACGAACAACTGCCCGTACAGCTGTGTCCTTTTTATTGTCTTGCTGCCTCGCAAGTTCTATCCCGTCGGCACCGGGTGGCGCCACAACACAAACATGAAAACGAAACTGTAACAGTCCTCCCCCATTAGTTTGTTCAAGAAGAGCACTATGGAGAGTAGCGCTGCACTGGCTTGCGGCTTCTCGTGCTTCTTCGCAACTGAGGCGTGCTGCACGCTGACTTGGGAGAGTTCATAGCAGTCTCTTCTGTACCACCAGTCACGTTCACAGTTGTCTCTTCTGTGCCACTAGTAGCACTCACGGTGAGGTCAGAGTCCACAGAAACAGCCAAGCTGGTGTCACGCTCAGTTGATGGGTGGCTGGAAACGCCCTGTGTTCCAGTAGGTTCAGGCCTCCATAGTTCAGTGGTAGGCTCAACGATTTCTTCGACTTGAGGACGTAGGTGGTCGCCGTGCCTATGCCAGAGAGTACCGTCACTGAGACAGACTGTAGCTGCTGACTGACCTGTAGTGCTCGTGACACGTGCGGGTACCCACGGTGGTCCTCGACGAAAGTTCATTGCGAGTACGTTGTCTCCCACATTCGGCAATGGAGAAGAACGACACCCTTTATCGGCCTGTAGTTTCTGCTTCAACTGTCTCAGCAGCACTGAAGTGTGTAGATTTGGGCGAAGAACATCCAAAGGTGTCTTGAACATCCTTCCCATGAGCATTTCACACGGTGCTCTGCCTGTGACTTCATGTGGCGTGGTTCTGTAATGAAATAAGAACCGCGAAATCTGGGTTTGGAAAGATCCAGATCCACTCTTCTTGATCTTGTTCTTGACAGTCTGTACGACGCGCTCTGCCGCACCATTCGAAGCTGGATGGTAGGGAGGCACAAGCATGCGACGTATTCCATTACGTGCCAAGAATTCCAAGTACTGTTCACTTGCAAAGGCAGGCCCATTGTCGGAAACTATGAGATCCGGCAGTCCATGCTGCGCAAATGTTGTTCGCAAAGCATTGATAACAGCATCCGCTGATGTTGACGTCACTGGAAAAACTTCGACCCACTTTGAATAGGCGTCAACAATGACCAGGAATGTATGACCCATGAATGGGCCCCCAAAGTCAACGTGAAGCCTTGACTAGGGCCTCTGTGGAAACGGCCATGGCGTGTGCTGGATGCGTTGCGGTGCACGCAGGTAAGCTTGGCAGGTTTCACAGCTCTTTACAATCTTAGTGATGTCTCCATCAATTCCCGGCCACCAGACGTGGCTTCTGGCAATTGTCTTGCTTTTCTCAATGCCAGGATGCCCTGCATGAAGTATCATTAGGATTTTGGCTTGCAAAGATTTTGGGATAACAACTCGGAAACCCCACAGCAAGCAACCTTCGTGGAGGCTGAGTTCGCTGCTCCTTGCTGTGAATGGATTTCCTTCTGGTCCTGCTGGAAGTTTTTCCCCTCGCAGGACAGCAAGAGCTACATGGCCCAGGAATGGATCCTTTTTTGTAGCTTGTGCCACAATGGCAGGTGACAACAGTCCTGGGTATGCTTGTTCAAGCATGAACATTTCAGCAGGTGCAGGTAGATCCACGTTGTTTGCAGGCAACGGCAACCTACTGAGAGCATCCGCATGACCCAAGTCCAGACCAGGCTTGTACACAAGCTTGTACTTGTATGCAGAAAGTTTCAATGCCCATATGACTAGTCGTGGTGATGCTTGCACTGGAATGGGTTTGTCATCATTCAGTAATCCTAGTAGAGGCTTGTGATCCGTATAAGCAGTGAAAGGATTGCCCCACAAGTACTGGTGGAACTTTTCCACACCAAATACAAAGGCTAATGCCTCTTTGTCGAGTTGACTGTAGTTTTGCTCTGCACGAGACAAACATCTGGAGGCAAAAGCAATGGGCAGTTCTCGACCATCAGATTCTCGGTGTGCCAAAACTGCGCCGATCCCATACGGTGAGGCATCGCAGCTGAGACACAGTGGCTTCCCTGGGTCGAAATGTACTAGGACTGGGGCGGATGTTATTAACTGCTTCACTACATTGAATGCATTTTCTTGCTCTTTTCCCCACGCCCATTTCTTCTCGTTCATGAGAAGTAAATACAAAGGGCGGAGGCGTCCGGAAAGGTTTGGTAGAAAACGCCTGTAGAAGTTCACAAGTCCCAAAAAACTTTGAAGCTCCTTGACGCCCCGGGGTGCAGGTGCATGAAGGATGGCAGATACCTTGCTCAAACTTGGAGACAGGCCTTGTTTGCTTATGATGTGCCCGAGGTATTCAACTTGTCGGACGAAAAAATGACACTTGTCGAACTTCAACTTAAGTCCAACATCACGAAGTCTAGATAGGACAGCACTGAGGTTGCGAAGATGCTCCCAGTCATTCGAGCCAGTGACAAGGATGTCATCGAAATATACTGCAACATGTGGCAGCCCTCGGAAAAGGTTCTCCATCTCCCTTTGGAACAAGGCTGGTGCTGATGACACGCCAAAAGGAAGACGTGTATACTGGAATAATCCCATGTGTGTGGAGATTGTGACATACTTTCTAGATTCTTTGTCAAGAACTATTTGCTGGTAGGCGTCCCTCAAATCCAGCTTCGTGAACTTCTCACCTCCTGACAGCATGGCCCACAGGTCCTCAATTCTTGGAATTGGATACTTTTCCATCACAGCTACTGGATTAATGGTAATCTTGAAATCTCCGCAAATCCTGACACGTCCATCCTTCTTGGCCACTGGAACAATTGGTGCAGCCCAAGCTGAAGAAGTGACTGGCTCCAGGATGCCTTCCCTCTGTAGGCGCTGAAGCTCTTGTGACACCCCATCCTTCAGGGCAAAGGGCAGTGGCCGTGGCTTGAAAAACTTTGGTACAGCATCTTGTGGAACATGGATTGTGGCTTCTGGACCCTTGAAAGTTCCCAGGCTCTGTTCAAACACCTCAGGAAATGCTTGAAGAAGGTCCTCAACATTAGAAACAGCATGAACGTCTGCTTCCACGCGAGCAATCTCAATGCCCAGTGCTCGAATCCAGTTCCGGCCCAGAAGTGTAGGTGAACGTTCCCCAGTCAGGAATAAAGGTAGCACTGCTTTTCTGTCACGAAACTGCACTGTGACATCCGCTCTACCTTGAACTTGTGTGAGCTCACCCGAGTAGCTTCGCAGGAGTACATCAGACGGCATGACAGGTACTGACGGTAGCAGCTCCTGAAGACGATTTTTTTCCATGACAGAAACGCTCGCACCGGTGTCCAGCTCCATACAGAGCGGCTTACCGCAAACGCTGACTGTTACGGTGAAGGGTGGTGACGGCGCGACGGTGTCGACTGGCCACATGTCAAACACGTCGGCAGAAACGTCGTTGTCAACAGTGTTGACTGGATGAGTTCCACACGAAGTTTTGCGAGCCGGAGGCGCGGACGCATTTGCATTTGGCTTTGTGAATTTTCCCTTCCGTGACGAAGCGTGCTTTTTCTTCGAGTTGCACACTCGAGCAATGTGTCCCTGCTTCCTGCAGTAATTGCACGAACTACTGATGTGCTTGCACACGGACGCGAGGTGTTCATCACCACAGCGGTAGCATGTGACACGCCCCTTTGATGCCGCGACTTGATAAGTGGAAAGCGCGTTTCGGCTTGAGCTCGCTATCTCGCCGGCATCTTTCTTCGCAGCTTCCATGGCAAGTGCAGTTTGTACAGCGTCTTCATACGTAAGGTCTGCTTTCTCGAGCAGCCTCGTCTGCACGGCTGTGTCGTTGATGCCGCACACGATGCGGTCCCTCAACATGTTGCTAAGCTCAGTTCCGAAGTTGCAATGTTCAGAGAGGCTTTTGAGCGACGCCACAAAGTTACTGACTGACTCGCCCTCCGCGCGAACACGCGTGTTGAACCTGAAACGCTGCGCGACAGCAGATGGCTTAGGGCAGTAATGGTCACCAAGAACAGAAAGAATTTCTTGTAAGGTTTTGTCTTGCGGTTGGGCGGGCTTCACGAGATCCCGCAAGAGAGCATACGTTTTCTGTCCACAACAACTAAAGAAGACTGACTTCTGTTTTGCTTCTGCGATGTCATTCGCGATGAAAAAAGCTTTAAGGCGATCAACGTAGCAAGGCCACGCATCTCCTCCTCCTCCGTCGAACGCTTCGAGGTTGCCGAACATTGGCATGACGGAAATCTTGCGCGTTGAACTCGTCAGAACAACGAAGAACTCACGTGCGCAGAAGGGGCACAGGAAAGACGAACTTGAACTTGAATTTTTCTCCTCGTCGGCACTTGTAACGAGTTGGTGGACCGAGCAATGCCGAGAGGCGGACCGGCTCGGCGATCGCCGTCAACGGCTAGGCTCGAAGAAACGAACGATGATGCACGCGCTCCACTGCGCAACGAACAACTGCCCGTACAGCTGTGTGCTTTTTATTGTCTTGCTGCCTCGCAAGTTCTATCCCGTCGGCACCGGGTGGCGCCACAACACAAACATGAAAACGAAACTGTAACAGATAAGACAAATAAAACTGTATGTATAAGGTTCCTAACACTGCATTTCCAAACAAGCCCTTCCTAATCTGTACGATGAAGCTCAAACAGCGGGCAAGAGATTACTTACACCACTGCACAAGAAGAATTTGTGCAGATTCCTACCTCAGAACTGAAACAATCTCCAGGCCAAGTTTTCTGAACAACCAAATACAAGGTGCTGCGATTAATTTGCGTGAAACTAGACCGGGTCCTTTCTCCTCCGGCCAACAGTTGGGGTTTTAAAGGACAAACAAATAATGGGGCTTGTGGAATGAACATTAGCAAACAGCCTAAACCTATACAAGAAATCATGAAGTGAAAGAAAAGGTGTCAGCTGCAAAGCGTGCTTTCCAAAACTTGAGAATTTGAGCAGGCAAGGAGGTCCTCTGAAAACCACTGTTGAACAGCCTGTACCCAAAACGAAATGCACACAGTGAAGCAGGGACAACGCCAGCTGTGCACGGCACAATGGTTTTCCAAAAAATAAAAGCTGCCATGCCTGCAAAGAGCAATAGTACTTCACAGCACTGTCAAACAGCCTGCACACATACAATCGCAATGAAATAAAAGCTTGACGCAGTTAAGATAACCGAATACTGAAGGCACAGCGCATAAATGACAGGACAGGTCCTTCGTGCGCTGCCTTCAGTTTTAACAATGTACCGACTAGCCCAAACAAATACCTTAGTGAAGATAACCAAAGCCTTTTTAACGCGAGTTTCACTGACGGCAATCACAGCAAGAATTAGAGCACACAGGTGGCCAGATGAGAGTCCTTGGCAAGAATAAAACCCTGCCAGAATGCAACAGAGCACACACTTTAATCAATGTCTAGGAAAAAATTCGCGCCTTATCAACGTACGCTTAAACAAAGCTGGTTGGTTTGAAGCTTTGTCACGTTCACCTTGTCACCGCCTTGGTAAAGAAAGCAACTCGCATGCGAGAGCAGCCTAGCTCTATCCACTTAACAAAAGCTCAAATAGCACTTTGATATGTAAAGCACTGGTTGATACTGTTTTGTGATTTGTAAACCAAAGGAGTGACACACTAGCCGACCGTTCAATCAGGCGCGTTAGAGGCTTAGCTAAAGCAAGGCCGACACTTTCACCACAGAAAAGAAATGGAAGGTTACTTACTTTTGCGGAAAACGAGGCTCACATCTCAGTGCGACACTGGTAGTAAACGATACCGCAGAAAAAGGGGAAACTGCAAACTGCAAACTGCAGCGGCGTGAAGTGCCAACCAGCGCTGAAAAAAGTGCGCAGCGAAACGTACAACGTACGCAGCATCCACTTCGCGCGCGTAGCTATCGCTAGCCTCTGCAACGCTAAATGGCGAAATGAAGTACGAAATTTCTAAACGTAAAAATAAACAAATCATCAAAAAACAACTTGAATCTAATATTTAGAAGTACAGAAAGGTGGGCAAGTTGGTTATTACTATCCATGGTAAAACAGCGCGGAAAAAACACGAGGACGGAACAAACACGACAACACGAGCGCTGACTTTCAACTAACGATTTATTACGCACATGTGTACATATATAGCATTCCCGCCAAACATTAAACAGAACAAAAAAACACTGCATCATCACTGAAAATATTAAATCTACATATCTACAAATGCATGCTCCAAAAAGGTGATTTCGCGGTTAGCTAGTGATAATGAGGGCTTACTAATGCATGCTGTACCCCCTTTGTCAATGTGATATGCCTCTACTATTTCCCTTACTATCTGATCCTTATGTTTGAAGATGACGGATGTCTGATGAAGCAATGGGGCGCACGTGTGCTCAGGTTGCCTGCAGTGAAGCGCCAAATTCGAACCGGCTGCCTTGTCCAAAGAATTATGGTGCTCCCTCAGGCGTTCGTTTAGGCATCGCCCAGTCTGGCCAACATACCACCCACCTCAAGAAAGGGGAATCTTATACACAACACCCTCGATGCACTCAACCCTCCTCTCTACGTGTGCTGTGGTACAACCACCACCGATCCTCCTTCCTAGTAGGGCCTCTCGCTTCCGCTGCACAGCTCGGCAAATGTTGCTTAATTTTCTGCGAGACGAAAATACCACATCAATTTGAAATTTTCGCCCCACTTTCTTCAGACGGTGTGAAAATGCGTGGACATATGGGATGACAGCTATATTCCGGCGCTTTGAGACTTCATTCGCCTGAGGAACACGCTTATGGTCCGATTTGATTTTGGCCACCAACCTTTCGCATAACCTTCCAATAGTTGCCTCAGGAAAACCAGCGTGCTTAAGCCTGGAAATTTGGCCTTGCACTCCTTCCTCAATACCAAGTCCTTCCTCTGACCAAGTCGTGTGTCCATCGTATTGAGGAAGGAGTGCAAGGCCAAATTTCCAGGCTTAAGCACGCTGGTTTTCCTGAGGCAACTATTGGAAGGTTATGCGAAAGGTTGGTGGCCAAAATCAAATCGGACCATAAGCGTGTTCCTCAGGCGAATGAAGTCTCAAAGCGCCGGAAGATAGCTGTCATCCCATATGTCCACGCATTTTCACACCGTCTGAAGAAAGTGGGGCGAAAATTTCAAATTGATGTGGTATTTTCGTCTCGCAGAAAATTAAGCAACATTTGCCGAGCTGTGCAGCGGAAGCGAGAGGCCCTACTAGGAAGGAGGATCGGTGGTGGTTGTACCACAGCACACGTAGAGAGGAGGGTTGAGTGCATCGAGGGTGTTGTGTATAAGATTCCCCTTTCTTGCGGTGGGTGGTATGTTGGCCAGACTGGGCGATGCCTAAACGAACGCCTGAGGGAGCACCATAATTCTTTGGACAAGGCAGCCGGTTCGAATTTGGCGCTTCACTGCAGGCAACCTGAGCACACGTGCGCCCCATTGCTTCATCAGACATCCGTCATCTTCAAACATAAGGATCAGATAGTAAGGGAAATAGTAGAGGCATATCACATTGACAAAGGGGGTACAGCATGCATTAGTAAGCCCTCATTATCACTAGCTAACCGCGAAATCACCTTTTTGGAGCATGCATTTGTAGATATGTAGATTTAATATTTTCAGTGATGATGCAGTGTTTTTTTTGTTCTGTTTAATGTTTGGCGGGAATGCTATATATGTACACATGTGCGTAATAAATCGTTAGTTGAAAGTCAGCGCTCGTGTTGTCGTGTTTGTTCCGTCCTCGTGTTTTTTCCGCGCTGTTTTACCATGAATCTAATACTTTCATGTAAAACTAAGCACTTGCAGCTTGCACTAAGATTTATTTCTGCTTGAAACGGTTAAAACCACTTTGGCAAACTAGCCTGCATCGCCACCGTGCGGAGCGAGACCAAGCAGCAAGCTGCGGCGTGACTCTAGAAAGATTATTGCCTCCAAGATCTGCCGACACGATAGCGCGCGGGCATGCGCGCGGGTGATCAGCGCGCGAGCGAGCTCGGCGAAGGCGGCGGGAAGGCGGCGAAGGCAGCGTACGCTGCGCCTGTCAATCCGCATGCTGCCGCCAGCTAGCCGAGCCGTAACAGAGGCGTTCGCAACATGAAGCAAATTTTTTCGCTCGCGTAACTACCGTCGGCTTTCAGGGCCATTATATGTTACCTAAATCCAGCCTTACGAGTGGCGGGTTAGCTGCACTCGATGTGGAACGTGATTCGGCCGGGCCGCGTAGGAGAAAACGCGCTTTCAGTGTTCGAATACAAAGAGCGGTCTTTGCACCGGCGCGCCTGCTCTTCGAAACGTCAAGCAGGAGAGCCATCTAATTTATGTGCCGTGATTTACAGCATGTTTAATCCACGGCGGCAACTCACTGCTGATTGCTATAGGCGCGTCTCCTTGACGTGGTCTCAAGTTCCACGTGCTAGAAACAAGTCTAGAAAAAAGGTTCAACAAGGGGAAGCTTTGGGCCAGTTGGTCAGACATGTTGGGGAGGAGGGATAACCGCAAACTTGACAGGACTGAGGATCGCTCGTCCTGTCCTCTTCTCGATCTTCAGTCCTGTCAAGTTTGCGGTTATCCCTCCTCCCCAACAAGTCTAGAAAACATCTGACTGCAGATGTTTCACAGAAGTTTCACAGAAAACATCTGACTGCAGATGTTTAAGAGATGTCGCAGAGTAAACTTCTTGTCGACATCTATGAGACGTTTGAACGCAGCGCAAGACGTTTGTAGTCATTTGGAGCTGTTCCGAGACGTTTGTAAGACGTTTTGTGTTTCGTGGGTGGGGACTCCGTACTTGTTGCCAACTCGTTTCAAATTGTGGGACACCTTGTGCATATACGGTATCACCACTGGTTTGGCTTCAGCGAAAGGTTCTTTCCGGCGTTGCCCCTTTGGCTTGCCCTTAAGTTTCTGCAGCAATGCCTCGATTACGGCAGCCAAGACGTGGTCAGGGAACCCTGCTTTACGCAGTCTGTTCACCTCGCCCTGGAAGCTCACCCTCATCATGTGAGAGCATGACTTGATGAGTGCTGATTCCATAGAAAGGGTGGCCATAGCCCTCTTGACAGTTTTTGACTGAGCCGAATCATACGGTAAAAAATCTTTCTTGGCCCTGGGCAGGTAACGCCAGCAAACACTTCTGTCCCCCAGCTTAACTTTCCGTGTGTTTTGTGTGTGTTTTTCTGTGTGTTTTGTGTAGAATTTAGAGCTGTTTTTACTTTCCTGAGCACAAGCAGATAAAGTACGAAGGTTGTCTCAACTCGGCAGTGAACAGTCCCGTGAGATTCATCTCGACGCCGCGAAAACCAGTAAGTCATCATCCCGTCGCCGCTTCGACGCGAAGTACCGTGCGCCGCAACCAAAAGCTGAGCGCCCAGGTGAGCCGCCTCCGTGCGATTTTTGCGGCCGCGCGCCCCCCATTCGCGTCACGACTGTCCAGCTGGAAGCTCCGTCTGCAACTTCTGCAGGAAAAAAGGGCACTTTGCCGAAGTCTGCCGCTCGCGGAAGACCAAACAGGCCAAGCTCAGCTGCATTCAACTTTTGCAGTCGGGACACCCGCCAAGGCAAAATTCGTTGATGTAACAGTTGATAACTATACCGCATACTGGAAAATTGCAGCGCAGCAGTAACAAGGACGAGACGAGAAGGACGCAAACACAA
Source organism: Amblyomma mixtum (assembly GCF_055824585.1). Classification (NCBI taxonomy): domain Eukaryota; kingdom Metazoa; phylum Arthropoda; class Arachnida; order Ixodida; family Ixodidae; genus Amblyomma; species Amblyomma mixtum. The sequence continues at coordinate 146,845,226 of NC_143019.1, forward strand.
GCGCTGACTAACAACTGTGTTTTATTGCTCTGAGCCAGCCTATATAAGAACTATAGGTACAAAACAACAAAACAGAACGAACACATCACCTCACGCATTCGTGGCACGATTATCGGAATTGCCAGAGTGCTCGGCCGTGGACATAAATAGCAAAGTGTTCAAAAGTGGATCGTAAACCACGTTTTAAACATACATACATCTACAAACCATATTACGTGTCCGCGCGTGTTGACCCTGATCAAAAAGTACGTGAATATAAATGCAGCTAGGACGGCAGCACGGAGCAAATCTTTTCATTTTCTCAAAAATATTTCGTCAGAGGATCAGTTGTTACAGCTACCTCGTCAAACTCCGCTTTGAGCCAGGTCACACGTTACCTGTGCGCAGCTGCCGTGCTTCGCGTGTTTCACAGCGTGCACCACTTTTTGTTATCTTTGCAGTGTACTTGCGCAAAATACACATTCGAAGTTTCATGTAGTATTACGTCTGCATTTTCATGTGCACTGCACTGATGCTTTATTTTTGATCAATGCATTTTTTGCGTGAACTAGAAAGTTGCAGCTTTATTTACCATTAGCTCTGCACATACATGAGTACTTCATCAATGTTTTACTTTTCTTTTCTGTTATAGTGTGGATGAGGTCTTGCTTTTTGTTTTATAGTTTTTGTGATTTACCTACATTTATGCGTTATGTTATATCCGTACACTGTAATGCCATAGGCAGCACGAAAAACAAACCGCTTTCAGTCATCAATAAAACATGGAGAAAAAATCTGTAGCGATAAATTACAATTGGAAGCAGAGAGCATAGATGGCACAATACATTATATGGATGTGGCACAGTTTCAACAAGAGACGTATGAAGCGCCTCCCCCGAACAGGTGCAGTTCTCAAGAGGCCGGAAGAACACGGCGCGGGCGTTGTGCTGACGCAGCCGCATAGCAGAGAGAAAATGGGGCATGCGGATTGTTCCTCACCACCAACCGGGGACGAAAGAGGGCGACATCTCACACGGGAGTCTCTCCGGTGCCCGTGCTGTCCGACAGAGCCGCGCCTTTGGCGCATGGCCAGAGTTCTTTGTAGGCCTGCCGGTATTCGCGGCTCATGCAGATGTATATGATCGGGTTCACGCACCCCGAGAAATAGAAGGTAAGGTAGGCGAACACTTGGACGCCCGGGTAGTCGTCGAGCAGGCGGAACGCCTTCAGCGTCAGAAGTGGCAGATAGCAGAGAGTGAAAGCGGCGAAGATGACGAACACCGTCTTCAGCAGTCGCCAGTCCTTGGCGATGCGCCGCTGGTGGCGCTGTATCTTCTCCTCCGAGACGGCGCCGCCGTCCGGGCGCTGCGCGAAGAGCCGTGCGACGAACGCGGCCGACTTGTGGCTGGTGCTGTACTGGCGCAGGTTGCGCTGTGTCTTGCGCACGATCCAGTAGATGCGGCTGTAGCATATGACGAACGACGTGGCCGGCACGAAGAAGGCCACCATGAAGAGGAACGCCTTGCTGCTGCGGCCGTTCCTCCCGGGGACCACGCTGCAGGTGCCGATGTCGGCGTCCCAGCCGAAGCGGCCCCACACGGCGGCCGTGGGCCAGATGAGCAGCGACAGCGTCAGCAGCCACGTGCCGGTGACCACGAGAAGGTTGTTGCCCTCGGTGAAGGCGCGCTGGTACAGGCGCGGCTTCACTATCACCACGTACCGGTTGATGCTGATGGCCATCACGGTGAAGATGGAGGCGCCCGTGTTGAAGAAGCGGCTCACGCCGTACGCCACGCACAGGCCGTCGCTGTACACCCAGCCGGCGTTCCAGAACACGGTCGCCGCCAGCGGCGTGCTCAGCGCCGAGAAGAGGAGGTCGGTGACGCACAGGTTGATCACCAGCGCCGTGGTCGCGTTCTTGAGCAGCTTCGGGGAGCGAAGCAGCGCCGCGATGGACACGGCGTTGGAGAGCACGCCGAAGGCACACATGGCGACGAGGGCCACAAAGCCACCGGTGAGGACAGGCCGCGGGTAATCCTCGAAGCGCAGCACGACATTCGCCGTCTCGTTGGTCGGCGCCGTGGTGGTGTCCATGCTCCACACTCGGCTTGTCCCGCTGCGCCGCGGCGGGCGCGCGCTTAGACCCTATCTTCTCGCTAGCACAGGAAGCGCACGCGCCTGAAGGATGTGGGAACTTCCACACGAGGACGGAAGCTTCTCTCGTTTATCTCTCGCAGGGCGCTTGATGTCGTCGGGAAAGCCCAGTGACGCTCCCGGCACAGCGGAAATGTGCGCGAGGGAGTGCAAGCTTCGTACCGGCGTCTGAGGTGCGCTTCCGCAGTCGAGAACTCTGCTGCCAAACGCTGCGCGCCACCACTGATCCGCTTGAAAAAGTGGTGTGTGAAAATATTTAGCGCGCAGTACACGGTCACGCTGATGGTACAAGCGGTCCGGCCCGAGCAAAGCCACCTAAGTGGCAACGGAAGGGCAAACGTCTTGAGGAATAGCCACAATGAACTGTACAAGACATTTTTAAATGTTGCCAGGAGGTGACAGAGACGTCAGAGTTCAGCTGGATCTTCCTGGGCTCCATCATATTAGAAACCAGCGCTAACAAACACAGACAGAGGACGAGATGACACAAACTGAGGGCGCTGAACCTACAACTGAATTTTAATTCGAAAATAAGCACTCAATTTATACACTTACACAACACACGCGTAAGGGCGTCTTGTCAAACACAGATGCACTGTACCCACCCACATGCGATAAAGCCGATAAAAACTGATGAAGAAAGACGGAACAAGAAAACCCCTTCCAAGGCACGCGCTCAATTATCTCGGCCCCGCTACCCACAGTGAAGCATGCTCATTAGCCTGCATGACAAGTTAATCTAGGCTTTGCTTACGCATCCCTCGCCCTTTTTGATAATGTGGAATGCTTCAACAATCTCTCTTGTGCGCTGGTCAGAATCTGCAAATAGCATTGTGGTGTCAACAAAAAACGGAGAATAGTTACGCGCGAGGCAGTGTTGTGCTGCATTTCTACTTTCTTTGTGTTGTAGCCGCGGTGAGCGAAGCGGAGGCAGAACGACTAAGCAACACGTTTATTCGGCATGCTGGGCCGTACAGATGAACGAGCGATCTGCTCGCTGGCCTTTTTAAGAAGAGAGCAACGCCCCCCTCAGCACTGCATCATCACATGTCGCAGTCGAGCACGTGACAGTACATTCAAGTCGCTCACAATGCGATCACATGACACTTCATCCCCCCCCCCCCCCTAACTGTTTTTCACAAGCTCTATGGGGTATAATGATCAGGAGGCTTCCGAGAACTTGCACTGCGCCGAAGAGGTGGCGTGTTCCCGGAGCGGTGGTGCATGCAGAGTGGACCTTGCAGGCGAGCCGGCGTTCTGTCCCGGCAATGTTTGGACAGGCTGGGGTGCTGATGAATCTTGTGGCTCAGACGTAGCCAAGGAAGGGTTCGCAGCAGATGATCCTTCCGGTACCGAATCGGACATTGAACTCGGCACAGAAGGATACACAGTCGGCCCGGCTTCAACACTTTGAAACGAACACGGACATAGGCTGTCGGCATGCACAAACCTCTGTTGCTGCCATACTCTAACACTGTAGGTAGATGCACTGCACTGCTGTTCTACAATGCCCCTGATCCACCTTGCCTCCCCTGGACGTAGTCCTTGCACGAGCACATGGTCGCCTTCCTCAAATGATCTGCATGACCGCCCTCTCTCGTTAGCTTTCTCTTTCGCCTGGTAGAATCTGTCGTCCATACGCTTTTCCAAGTTCGGTTGGAGAAAGATCAGGCATGTTTGCCGCTTCCATGACAGAAACAATGCCGCGGGTTTCAGCCCCGTGGTTGCGGTTGGTGTGTTTCGGCACGTGAACAGAAATTGGTCAACCCGATGATGCAAGTTTTTTTATCCCTGTTATTCTGTCATCGAGAACCTGTCGCAGAAGGTCCCGCTTAATTGTCGGTACATACCGGTCTGCGCTTCCATTTAGGATGCGGCATACCGGGACACCACCGTACGGTGGTGTCCTGGTATGCCGCACCCCATTCTTGCGGAGAAAGTCTGCGGAATTCTTGGCACAGAACTGAGGGCCGTTGTCCATAACTATTTCTTCTGGTATGCCGTAGGACGCAAAGACACTCCGCAGCTTTTCAATGGTCTTTTCGGTAGTGGTGGATGGCATGACGAACACTTCTGTCCAATTGAAATGCGCATCCACTAGGACTAGGAGCCACTGGTTATCTGTAAAAGCAAAGTCCAGATGGATTCTTTGCCACCTGCGAGTCGGCCAACCCCAAGTTAGCAGTGGAATACGTGGCGGAGCATTTTCTGTTAACTGACACGTGCCACAGCTTTTCACAATCCGCTCAACGTCCTCCGTGAGCTGAGGCCACCGCCAAAGCTACGGGCGAGCATTTTCAAGCGCGTCATCCCGGGGTGCCCTTCGTGCAAAAGATGCGACACCTGTTTGCGCAACCCACGAGGTATAATCTCTCGATTTCCCCATGTAACACACTGTTAATCCAAAGATAGCAAATGAAATAAGGCATTAGGTTACCATCCGTGACATGCGCTGGCCAACCACTCATCGTATAGCACAACGCTTTCGACAATACTCTCAGTTCTAGTGCACTTCTGAATTTCTGCAGCAGACAACGGCGCTCCATCGACAACTGAAAAGAAATGACCATAGTCCGAGACATCGTAGCGATTTGCTAGTGGTAACCGTGAAAAACCGTCAGCATTTCCAACCCCTCGACCTTTGCGGTAAACCCAACGATAATCGTACGTTGCGAGCAGTAAAGCCCAGCGTTGCATGCGGGCTGCTCTCATCACTGGTACGGGCTTCCCATGAGCGAACAAGCATACCAATGGCTGATGGTCAGAGTAAATCTCAAAGCGATGCCCGAACAGATATTTATGGAACTTTTTCAGCCCAACAACAACAGCCAGGGCCTCGTATTCAATGTGAGCATACCCCTTCTCTGATTTACTGAACATTCTGGAAGCATAGCTAGGCAATTGGCCTTTCCTCGCATCCAATCTTATGAAAAAAAAATGACTCCTACGTCGTAAGCCGAAGCGTCGCACACTAGTCCTATCGGCCTTTTTTGGTCGTAGTATGTCAGCACATTGCTTTGTGTCAACCAGCTCTCACGTCCTTGAAACGCTTGCTCAGCTCCCTGTGACCACTGAAATCCCTTTTCTTTGTTCAGAGCGTTGTACAGCTGACATTTTTGGCACAGACTTCCCGTCGAAGTTAATAAAGCCCAAGTAAGCTCGCAACTGGGCCGCATTCTTTGGACTTGGTGCCTCTTTTATCGCTTTCACCTTTTCATCCGATGGCCGTATGCCCTTGTCGTCCAGAATATGGCCTAGGTAAGAGGAAGACGTCTGAAAGAATTTGCACTTTTCCCTGTGCAATCGTATGCCTCTCTCTAGAACACGTGCCAACACCCTTTCCACTCGATGAAAACATTCGTAAAATGTTGAACCCGCGATAAGGACATCATCCAAGCAGCAGCTTACCCGCTCAAGCCCTTTTAACACATCATTGATGGCAGACTGGAAAATAGCAGGTGCACTTGTGATGCTGTCACAAAATTCGGCGCAATTTTGGGAACAAAGAAACAAAAACAGAGCCGCGCGGATGCGTCTCGCCGGCGCGAGCTGAAAGGGGGAGGAGGAAACCCCTGCTGGGCGCCTAGCCTGTGTGCGTGTGCTCTCTCTCCCCTCCACCACCGCTCACCGACACGGCGTGCGCGGAGGGCATGAGTCATCCACGCTGATTTCTCTAGAACATCCGAGTTGCTTCTACAGCTGACGGGGAGAAAAGGGCGTAGCCTTGCGTGCACCAAGACACGTCTCCCTCGCCCGTCGGCAGCGGCGCCACGCCAGAACTAGCCAGAACCTTCGCGAAACGTCTCCTGACTTTAACCAATGAGGACGAGTAAAACTCTAGTATGGGCGAGTTGGTTCATGATGAAATAAGTTCAGAAATTAAGTTGGCCTCCCAAGCTCTGTTTAGATTAGATTCTGTAATGATCAGCGTTACTTTATTGCCAGTGGTCGCATGAATTGCCGTTTTATATGTACAACGTTTACGCTTTCGTTGATATGGCTTGGTTGTGGTATAAAAGGCAGGCTTGGTGCAATAGACCCCAGTTGCAAGTTGGCGTCAGTCCTGTGTTTTGTGTGCCTTCTGTGTCCCCGTTTCTTGCGCCATACCAGTTTTTATTTCAATGAGGACGCGCGGCCGGTGAGAAGAAGGAAGGGAGACAGCAGTGCCGATACTGCGTGTATGTGCGCGCCTACTTTGGCGCATACAACAAACAGACGGGAGAGCGAGCCTATAAAAGAAGTACGTTGACCGCTGTCAATTTAGTCCGGACCGCCGTTTAAGCCTCATCGAAGCGCGCCCGTTCGACTCCCGGGAAAACACCACTCGGCCAGTATCGGACCAACGAGGCAATGGTCGCCAGTCTGCGGGACGGCATCGTCGTGGAACTCTGGTCGTCGGACTGCCGCAGTGCCCGGTGAACAAATTGTGTTTTGTTTGTTTACCCCTCTCTCTTGTGTGAGTGCACTTTAGGTGCAATACTGCCTGTGTATTGTATTCTCTCTCGAGTTTAACCTTGCACGCGTTGCATTGTTTTGTTATTCACTTGGTATGTGTTTGTACTAGTGATTGTGAAATCCTCTGTATCCTCTGTTTGCTGTATAAACTTTGTTTTGTTTGTGAACCTTTGGCTCCGACCCATTCTCTAGCTTGCGACCGGCGAAAGCTGGGCACCAAACGACCTCTTGTCACTTGGTAGCTGGTCTCCGCTGAGCTTGCCACACTGAGTCGAGGGCATCTCCTTCCTGTCCGAGACCGCTACCCCCACACGCTCTAAGGGTGTCTGGGAACTTCCCACGTAAACGTGCGCGAAGTGTGGGTGACAGATGCCATAGGGGAAGCGCGTGTACTTGAATAGCCCCAGGTGTGTATTGACAACCACCATTGATTGTGCCTCCGGATACAGTTCCAGCTACTGATACGCCATAGACAAATCAAGCACTGTGAAATACTTGCATCCTGACAACTTCGCAAACAAATCTTCCATCATGGGAAAAGGATAATGGTCAGTTCGCACGCACGGATTCAATGTAACCTTGAAGTTCCCACACACTCTGACTTTGTTGTTCGCCTTATTTACAACAACTAGGGGCGCCGCCCAGTCGCTTTTCTGTACATGAACTAACACTCCCCTGTTTACAAGAGACTGCAATTCAAGTGACACGGCTTCCCACACAAAAAAAAAAAAAAATGGCACCTGTCGCGCCTTGCAAAATACGGGGTTGCTCCCCTCCTTCAAAACCAGCCTTACTGGGCTACTTTTGATCAGCCCCAGAGTGAGCTGAACACTTTTACGTACTTCTCAAGTAGCGCCGCAACTTTGTCTAAACACACACCATGCACACTTGACCAATCTAGCTTAAGAGCCTCCAGCCAGTCATGCCGCCGCGGTGGCTGAGCGGTTATGGTACTCGGCTGCTGACCCAAAAGACGCGGGTTCGATCCCGGCCGCGGCGGCTAGAATTTCTTTGGAGGAGAAATTCTAGAGGCCCGTGTGCTGTGCGATGTCAGTGCACGTTAAAGAACCCCAGGTGGTCGAAATTTCCGGAGCCCTCCACTGCGGCGTCTCTCATAGCCTTAGTCGCTTTGGGACGTTAAAACCCCATAAACCAATCCAGCCAGTCATGTCCTAGGAACGCAGTGTCGCTACTGTTGTGGGTTTTAACAACAATGAGCGGAAGTTGCTTGCACTGACCATTACGTTCGACTGGAACCGTCAACTTCCCTGTAACTGTTAGCGGCGACCCACCGTGTGTCCTCAGCTTTATGTTGGAAGGCTGTTTGGGTAGACTGGGCCAGAATTTCCTGTATAGCGTTTCTGGCACAATAGAAACAGATGCACCCGTGTCTATTTGCATTTTAACATTCTTCTTGGCTACCTTAAGCCAGATTTCATAACGCTCGGAGCGGTCGGCACAAGAATAGACAATGTACAACAACACTTGATCACAGCCCCCCTTCTCCTCAGCTACCGTATTTGCCGAGTCTCTAGACATGAACTTGCACATTTTCTCCAAGTGTCCGTAACGCTTGAAGGCACGACAGCGTTACTTCGGAAATTTGCAGTTCGATGCTTCGAGCGCTGAGCCACACCGGGAACAGACCGGCGATTCAGACATTCGGTCCCTTGCTAGTCCTGCACCGGATGAAGTTGCACGCTGGTGTGTCCTGTCCCCACCGCCTTGCTTATGACGTACGGCGTCGACTGTACTTTGCACCCCCGTCGATTGAAATTCCAGAATTTCCTTACGCGCTAGCTCGATGCTTTTCGCAATGTCGCAGGCATCCGAAAACACCGACTTGCTTCTCTTCAGCAACCCTGCTTCCCTTGCGCTGTCGCAGAGGCCCACTACAAAGCGGTCTCGCAGAGCCTCATCGAGGAATGTCCCGAATTCGCATGGAGCTGCTAATCGCCTCAACTCTACTGCATATGCTGCTATGGACTCTCCCTCTTGCTGGCACGGCCTATTAAATTTGAATTGTTCTGCGATGACCATGAAATGACTTCGTAGCACTTCTACCAGTTCCGCGTAAGTCCTGTCCTCTGGCTTTCTAGGCTCTAGCAAAGTCTTCAGCGTCTTGTAAGCCTTCTCACCTATCGTCGTTGTAAACATCGGGACCTTGAAAACGTCGTTCACCTTGGAGGCCTTCAAGGAATGCTCGAACCTTTCCACGCAGGACTTAAAATCTTCGTCTCCGTCCTCGACAAACTGGTCGAATCTTCCAAGCGTTCCCTGCGCCTCGCCACAGCGCCCTCAACGAACACCGCGATGAGTTTTACGCAGTCCATCCTCGTCGCCAGTTATGCTGTAGCCGCGGTGAGCGAAGCGGAGGCAGAACGACTAAGCAACACGTTTATTCGGCATGCTGGGCCGTACAGATGAACGAGCGATCTGCTCGCTGGCCTTTTTAAGAAGAGAGCAACGGCCCCCTCAGCACTGCATCATCACATGTCGCAGTCGAGCACGTGACAGTACATTCAAGTCGCTCACAATGCGATCACATGACACTTCACTTTGCTGCTGACGGAATTGGCGTGCTCCGCTAGGTGAACATTGATACATCGCCCGGTCTGGCCGATGTATGGTTTGACTTGGTTTATGGGGTTTAACGTCCCGAAGCGACTCAGGCTATGAGAGACGCCGTAGTGAAGGGCTGCGGAAATTTCGACCACCTGGGGTTCTTTACTGTTCATTGACATCGCACAGTATACGGGCATCAAGAATTTCGCCTCCATAGAAATTCTACCACCGCGGCCGGGATCGAACGCGCGTCTTTCGGGACAGCAGCCGAGCATCATAACCACTGAGCCACCGCGGCGGCTGTGGCCAATATATATACGCCCGTAAGACAAAGAGATAAGGTATACTACGCATTTCTTACAGGCAACATATTTGCTTCATGCTGAATTTTGCATAGCTTCTTACTAATCTTCTCCTCGCGTTTCCTTGCAGCCCCTACCCTCAGCCTCAAAAAGCAAGCTTACTCCGTATCGGGCTCCTCCTCTTTTCAACTGGTCAGACTGAGCTGAATGTACGGCACAACTATTTTTCTTTTGGACCAGAACATAGTTCTGCGGGAAGTCCGGATGTCTTCACCATTTTGGAGCCTTCAGCAGCAGCGGCATCGCAGGAGCTGCCCCAGACAACACACCTACATCCTAAGGACGTCCTTGGGAAGTCCGCGGCAGGACTTTACGCACATCCCGCAGATGTCCCGCAAAAATCCTGAAAACATCCGAAGTGAAACGCCCAAAGAAGTCCTTCGGATGTCTGACGGGTACATTTTTAGGACCTTCGCAGGACTGCAATAGGACGTTACTATTTCTATTTTTTTCCTTCGCCAGGACCCAATATAACCTCGTGTCCTTTTCCAAAGTGTCGCTACTGGTCACGCATGACTGACCAAAATACCAAAAGCAGAAGCAGTACCTCATAGCCGCAACAGAACCAGCTTCCGCTTCTGACATTTCGGCCAATTGCATATGGCCGAGAGCAATGCTACAGAAAAACGACACAAAGTTAGAACACAGGCCTGGATTATGGAGCACAGTGATTTAAAACACAAAGCTATGGCTAAAATAGTTTTATTCAAATATATGGGGCATGCTGATGATCAGGCCGAATGCTGATTCACGGCTGAATTTTATTTTTGAATAACAGCACATGAAACAGAACAACTCACATAAAGGAAGCACTAACACAGCTTTAACAGCTCCTCTCAGGCATTTCTAGTTATTGAGAGCAAGGTCACGGATGGTGTGCACATAGACCTTCCTTCGAAATGTGTGTAATAGGCTTCATTAATTTTGTTTAGCTTGTCTGGTTAGTATGAGCCAAAATTATCATGTTTTCAAACTTGAAGCAGTAGGATTCCAATACAATAAGTAGCCAAGCCAACCCCAGATGCAGAGTTGCAAAATAGAGAGATACAAAATAATTATACGGCTAAAACAACAGGTATATACATATAAGTCATGTAAGGTCTAGGCTTCGGGATAATTATCTTGGTCAGAACAAAAAATATTAATTGCACTGCAAAGGGCATGACATTAAAACAAACAGTAGAGGCATACTGTAAGGCATAAATATTATATTACTGTCTTATAAATAATGAACGCAACAAAACACAAATATGCCACTCAGTGCCTCATTGGTCATATGGTGCTCGGCTTCTGACCCAAAAGACGCGGGTTCGATCCTCAGCCATGGCAGTCCCATTTCGAAGCAGGCGAAAAGTTAAGAGGCCAGTGTACTGTGCGATGTCAGTGCACGCTGGAGAACCCCAGGTAGTCGAAATTATCTGGAGCCCTTAACTCTAGTAGTAGCAGTCAGGAACAAAATTACACAAGCATACTGGGACTAGAGACCAAAAGAGCAAGTATAGCTCGATACAAGCAAATTTCAGATGGGCAACAAAATGCCCAGTTTGGTCAGAGAAAAAAAAAATTGTTCACACACAAAGCATCGCATTTCTAGACACTTAAGTATACTACAACTGCTAGGTATCAATAAAGTGACACGTTTTCAAGATATTGCTTGGCTTCTCATTCTAGACAGTCCTCTTTTCGGTTCTGCTATAGTGTCATCGAAAAGAAGATTCATGTATACATGTAAAGCAGAAATCCTGCCACCTGGGCCAATGCTGAAATAGGCCGCCTTGCTGGAAGGAAGACAAAAAAGACCCAATACATATAGACACTTCTTTCAGTTCACCTTTTATTGCGAAGCAATGCTACTTTAGCTACCACCTCAGCCCGTTCAAGCGCGAGGCGGTGATAGGCACCACTTGACCTTTGGCATGACCTTTGGCATGACGTCATACCATCTGTGTAAAAACGGGGCCCCATCTCGCGCCGTCGCAGCGCGAGGCTGGTAGGCACCAACGGCGGCCTAACTCCCGCTCCTCCCACCAAGGGCGCCGCGCGCGGAGTGAGGTCATACCATCTGTGTAAAAAAAAAAACGGGGCCCCATCTCGCTCCGTCGCAGCGCGAGGCTGGTGGTGGTGGTGAAAACTTTTATTTTGTGAAATAGAGTTTGGGAGCCACAGAGTGGCCCCGCTACATGGTCGGCGTCCGTAGTCCGGGACACCGCATGACGAGGCCCCGTCTCTCGCCCGTTTCACCAGAGCCCTTTGGGACTCAAGCGAGGAGCAGTTGAGGAGGGCAGCCTCCCATGCCTCTCTTGAAGGGGAAGGGGGGAGGTGGGGATTTTGAGTACATGCCCACACCATGTGGAAGATATCACAAGTCTCCCCACAGTGTGGGCATCGCCCACCCGTGTTAGGATCGTGTTAGGATCAATCAATCAATCAATCAATCAATCAATCAATCAATCAATCAATCAAACGTTTTTATTTTCATCACAAATTGATGAGGGTTGGTTCAGGCAAAAAAGTGGAAACAACTTCCACTTGAAACAGCCTGAACCCCCCGTATACATGACTTGCAGCGCGGGGGGACACGTGTACAAAACAAAACAAAAAAGAACACGAATAAGATTTGCGTGTGAAATAAAGCGCAAAACATTTGGCACTTAAGCTGTACATTCTAGTAATGCAAAAAACATGTCAAGCAAAGCGGTCACTAGATCTCAAATATACAAAAAAAAACCGCGCTTGTGGTCTGTTTTCATGCATGTCGGTGTCCATGCAGGACAGAGTAGAGTACCTGTCTGCAGGCGCCTTAAAGTTCGCTCCTCCGTCTTACTCAGCCCTTTTGCAGGGGCCGGGAAAAGCGGTGGTTGTCGCTATAATGTGTTAATATTTCACTGAATCGCAGCAGCGGCTGATTACTCTCCGAGCCAGAAGAGCTGGGATGAGGAGCCCGGTGAGTAAGCGCTCGGGCAGCCGCGTCAGCGCCCTCATTACCTCGTAAGCCCTGGTGGCCAGGAGCACAAATGATTCGTTTGGGTGTTGGATCAGTGGCAGTCCGTCGTAGAATACAAGCAGCTAAGGGGGAGATCTCCCCTGCCAAGTAATGTTCACATGCTTTTCGGGAATCCGTGATGATTATTCACGAATTGGCGTGGGCGGCAGCAAGCGCTATCGCTACTTCCTCGGCTCGCATCGAATTCGGGGCTCGAAATTAGAAGAACAGTAGATTGGGCGAGTTGGTGTTCCATGGCGAAAGTACATATAAACATTGAAAATTTTTCCTTCCAATAATTTCAGTTGTAAGTTCAGCGCCGTGTTTGTCTACTCCTCTTCTAGTCCTGTCGTTTAGCGCTGTTTATATGTACTTTCGAAATTAGAGTCCATCAACGTGCATTTCTTGCTGAACGACAGCGGCCGAGTAAAATCCCGTGGGCGATGGCCCTGCTACGTGTACATAATATACACCGGGTCGGGAGCCGTGTTGTCTCTCAAGAGCCCGAGCCCGCGCTTGTGGTCTGTTTTCATGCATGTCGGTGTCCATGTTACGGGGGAGCGGGGAGACCCAGAGCATATGGCGCCACAGTACTGGGATACGCTCCGCCTCCTCTGGAGTGCAGTCGTGTTGGATGTGTAAGCGGTTTAGCAGGCGGCGCCCAGGGGCCGTCTGCATGAGCCGCGTGTATTGGTTCACGAGGTGGGCCTCCCGCAGCTCCTGGTAGGAGTTTAGCACCCCCAATGCCTTGAGTTTGGCATTAGAGGTAGCCACCGGGAGATCCAGGGCTCGCTTAGTTGCCTTGCGGATGATGGTGTCTATTCGCGCCTCGTCTTGCTTAGTAGTGCGGAGATACGGCACGGCGTAGAGGATCCGGCTAGTCGCGAAGGCATAGACGAGCCGAAGCGCGTCCCTGCCCCGCAGACCACCCCGCTTGTTGGAAACGCGGCGGATCATGCGCCCTACCTGTTCGCCTACTCTCTTGAGTTTCGCAATAGTGGAGTCCGGTCTGAGTCTCTGGTGAATGGAAAGGCCCAGAATACGGAGCTCCTCCACCTCTCTAATAGGACCTCCTGACAGAGAGATGTGTATTGCTGTCCTATCCTTTGGGTTCGCTCTGACATGCAGAAGCTCTGATTTCGCTGGAGCACATTGGAGCCCACAGTCAATAGCATACGCATCGACTATGGAAGCAGCCTGCTGAAGGCGGTCCTCCATGTCCCCAAGGCTCCCTTGAGTGGTCCAAATTGTAATATCATCTTCATATAACGCGTGTTGAATGCCTTCCACCCGGGCCAATTGGCGTGGGAGGCGCATCATATCAATGTTGAACAGAAGCGGTGATAACACTGCTCCCTGAGGGGTACCCCGTGTTCCCATCATGTAAGGGCCGTATTCCTCGTCCTCAATCCGAAGAAAGGCCTGGCGATTAGTCAAGAAATCTGTTACATACGCGTAGGTCCTAGCCCCACAATCGGTAGAACTCAAGTTGGCCAGGATGCTTCCGTGTTTCACATTGTCGAAAGCCCCTTTCAGATCAAGGGCGAGGATGTCTTTGTCATTGTGTTGCATAGTTGTGGGCCGTATTATATCCCTGTGCAGCTGGAGAAGGACATCCTGTGCAGACATGTGAGGGCGAAACCCGAACATGGGGACTGCAAAGAAGCCCTTACTCTCCAGGTATGGAGAGAGGCGATCGCAAGCAAGACACTTCGGCAAAATGCAAAGAGGAAGCATCAGCGAGCTACGGAGACGGCAGAAGAACGAGAAGAACGACTTTCCAGCGGCGTGCTCAATATGCAGCCCGACGAAAACGGTCAACGTCTTCGGTAGAAACAACGTCAAAACCTATCGTATTGCTTCGCAATTACCAAGCCTAACCAAGCTAACCCACAGCCAGTTTTTATGCGAAGCATATTGCTAGAGCTACCACTCACGCCGTCGCCGTGGGATCCCCACGTGACACCGTGACGTCACACCACGTGACATCGGATGAGAGAGCCGACCTCCACCTCGCGCCGTCGCCGTGGGACCCCTAGCCGTCACACCCGCGCATTTCGAACGCGCGTTCACACTCGGTGTAGGTGAAACGCTCGCTCCACCGGGCAGGCAGACGCGGCTTCCGTGGCAATCCAGGCGCTCACCCAACGCGCGTCTCGGGGTTAGTCGGCGTTCCGCTGTAGCCATGCCGTTGTCTTCCCCCACGACGAAGGCTTCTAGTGGTTGTATTAAAATGACCAAGTATTCAACCAAGGAAAGCCATGTATTACCAAGCCTAGCCACTAATATGCTTCGCATTCCCAAGGCTTAGCGAAGCTGAGCCTCAGCAATTTTTTTTTTCAATCACTGACTGCATTTGAAAAAAAAAATCTTGCAGCACGATACACAAATTGCAGCACCTTCACATGGTGTTGGCATCAAATGGTACTTGCGGCAAGGAATTAATCCTTGCACAAGTAAATGTACATATTTCGAGGAGTAAAACAACCACTAACAGACGGCCAAGTAAAGAGAGGTGCGTGAGGACTTAGCAGGCTAAGAATACCCAAGTTAACTTAAAGATACATTTCATGATTCTACCTAACTACACAGGCTGATATGCAGAAGTTTTCACAGTATCTATTGAAATAATCTCCTGAATTCTGTGCTCTCTCAAAATCAATCACCTCTCAGCACACTGTCACAGGAAAAATATCAACAGTTTCGAGTGAAAAATCCTCGACCCAAGATGTTAATATCAACAAAAAAATGTAGCACACTAGCAACACACTCACCATTCAGTTTTGCTCAGGAGCACAGCTTTGTTCGCCAGTTTTCTTGCGCATTACCCGTTCAGTTGCATGCCTAAACCATGTCATGGCTGCCTTTTGAATTTCTTTCAGCGTAGTTTGCTGTGCCTGAGTTGAGGTCTGCTGGTCGGTTAGGCAACCTATATATAAATGAAAGGGTATATGTTATGTATTTTTTAAAGAAAAATATATCTCACCTCTAAAAATTTTTGTAGCCAAACTTTACTGCATTTCCTTAATTTTGAACGAGCAGGCAAAGGCATGGGCTTGAGTAATAAAGGATGGCATATTTCTACACATCTTATTACCAATTCCATTGCTGGACCATGCCTTCTTTGCAGGCAGTATGAAAACAATCCCAAATGCACACTATGAAAGCTGTAATTGTAGCTTGTTCTAACCTGTGGTAACATTCATGGCACTGCAGCAATGAGCCAATGAACCAGACAACAAAAATCCATGTGGCTAGTTGTGAAGTGCGTGAATGTACAGATTGAAAATAAACAATGAAAATTTGTCTTTTTTTTCCAAGCAAATATCACTGGTCTTGACGCAATCCTACCAAGACCTTCCTACCAATCGCTTGTCGTGTGTGTTCTTTTCCTTTCGTCTCCGTCTTGTCGCGCTTTGGAACCCATCATGAATGTCTACCAAGACCTACAAATTCAATTATAAACACTTAATGTAGATATTGATTCTGTGATCTGCTTTATATTGGATGTCTTAAGGGGATACAGACACAGTGTTTTGGGGTGTTCATTTTTCTGCTTTTAATGAGACGTACAAGCCAATCAATCATGGAAATGAGCTCAAAAATCTAGTGCACAGTGTGCACAGTTAAACTGTTTTATATGAGTACTTTTGGTCTCTGTCAGGTCAATGCCAGTGCTGGAATCGATTATGGCATCATGTAATGGCGTGGTTAGGACTTACCCCATGTTTTGATAGTGACTCTGCCAACCAGTCCATATATAGATGATCGATGTCGGCATTGGCTAACAGCTCCTCTGCGAATGATTTTTGGCATGTGGAATCAGTGAAATCAGAGAATTTGGAATAGTGAAACCCTTTGTGCCCAGGACACAAAGGACAAAATTTTATACCTGTGCTCCTTTAAGATTTGAAATAGCTTCCTCCAAATAATACTGACTGCACATGATTTTGCATATATTCAGCTCACAGAGCCTGTTCTTCCCATGGCACCATACCAGCTGTAGCTAGAAGCCAGTTCAGATGTTAGAATAATTCACAGAATGCGAGATGTCTTTTCTCTTAGTGTCTCCATCTTGCACAGTCATGTGATTTCTCTAGATCAAAACAGAATTAGGTTCGAAACCAGACCAAGAAAATAAAATCAGGATTTCTCAAGTTAAAAGTAGGGAACTCTATTGCTATAATCAGTTTTTATCATAATTTAGGCAGCTGGTATGCTGTTGTGAGGTATCCATAGGTGGTACCATTAAACACGCATATGCCCTCCATTATGAGCCCTTCATATGACACAGGGGCAGAACTGGCCCTCGCCAGCAAAAAATTCATATGTAAAAACATGTATGACCTCATTTTTTGGATGCAAAAGGCCCAAACAACACATATAGTTGTAGGTACGAATTGCGCACAAAAGACACACACAGGAAAACACACGAGAGAGACTGAAAGAGCGCAAACTATCAACTGGTGTTTATTAGATTCAGTGCCGCTTTATAGGCAGTGTGCACACGTGCCTACAAAGGCACGTGTGCACACTGGTTGCACACGTGCCTGGTTGCAAACATCAAAGTAGCTTCTGACGTCATCGCCCAACAGCTATAAAAGTAGCTCGCCACCGAGGACCTCCTTCACAAGCACTCAGCAGCAGCGGCACCGCAGGTGCTGCTACCCGGATCCTAAAACTATCACCTTAATTTACAGGAGCCGAATCCGCACATCTACCCCGAATGAGCAACCGAAGAATGACTGGCTGTCGGGAACGTGGCAGGGAAACTGGTTCCAAACATCAAAGTAGCTTCTGACGTCATCACCCAACAGCTATAAAAGTAGCTCGCCACCGAGGACCTCCTTCACAAGCACTCAGCAGCAGCGGCACCGCAGGTGCTGCTACCCGGATCCTAAAACTATCACCTTAATTTACAGGAGCCGATTCCGCACATCTACCCCGAATGAGCAACCGAAGAATGACTGGCTGTCGGGAAAGTGGCAGGGAAACTGGTTGCAAACATCAAAGTAGCTTCTGACGTCATCACCCAACAGCTATAAAAGTAGCTCGCCACCGAGGACCTCCTTCACAAGCACTCAGCAGTAGCGGCACCGCAGGTGCTGCTACCAGGATCCTAAAACTATCACCTTAATTTACAGGAGCCGATACCGCACATCTACCCCGAATGAGCAACCGAAGAATGACTGGCTGTCGGGAACGTGGCTGGGAAACTGGTTGCAAACATCATAGTAGCTTCTGACGTCATCACCCAACAGCTGTAAAAGTAGCTCGCCACCGAGGACCTGCTTCACAAGCATTCAGCAGCAGCGGCACCGCAGGAGCTGCTATCCGGATCCTAAAACTATCACCTCAATTTACAGGAGCCGATTCCGCACATCTACCCCGGGTGAGCAACCGAAGAATGACTGGCTGTCGGGAAAGTGGCAGGGAAACTGGTTGCAAACATCAAACTAGCTTCTGACGTCATCACCCAACAGCTATAAAAGTTGCTCGCCACCGAGGACCTGCTTCACAAGCATTCAGCAGCAGCGGCACCGCAGGAGCTGCTATCCGGATCCTAAAACTATCACCTCAATTTACAGGAGCCGATTCCGCACATCTACCCCGGGTGAGCAACCGAATAAGGACTGGCACTGGATTTATATACAGGATATTTATCCTGTATATAAATGATATAGTACGCCTTGACGAAAATGCCCACTATATAATCTATGCAGATGACACTAGTTTATTTTTTTCAGACAACTCATGTGAGACCTTAGCTGATCAAGCCAATAGCGCGCTGTCCAAAATAAATACGTGGGCTCAAACAAACTGTTTAGCACTTAACCATCGCAAGACAAAAACTGTACTATTTCACCCCCGCCACAAGCAAATCCAGTTGCCGCACATTGTGTTAAACAATACCAATATTGAAATAGTAACACGTCGGCTATATCGTAAATAAGTTGTCGAAAACTATTGGCATCATACGCCGCCACTGTTATTATTTCCCTACCTCAGTTAATGTCCTTTTATATAACTGTTTATTTTCCTCCACATTAAGCTATACCTTTTTAGTATGGTCCACAACAACAGCAACAAACATCAGCAAACTTTTAATATTGCAGAAACGGGTCTTACGTCTGGTCTGCAATGTTCCATATCGCTCCCATACTGCAGAGCTATTTAAAAAACACAATATCGTTCCTGTTACATCACTATACAATTACAAACTATCCCACCTTTATAAACAGGGAATACTAAAGAATAATGATGCATTAACTAACCTAGCCGGATTGCACATAAACACTATCACCTATAACGTACGCTTTTTGGAACCCTGGAATGTCACCAAATGCCGGACTAACTACGGGAAACAAATTTTGAAATACTCATTGCCGATGGTTTTAAATTATCTTTTTACGGAAGCAAATAATGACATTTTCGCGATTTCCTCACAGAAATTGCGTACCTTGTTTGTATAACCTGTTTATTTTTTTATTTTTTTTCTTTATTCGCTTTGATATTGACGTGTACGCCTTCGCCGCACGCTGCTGCGCTACTGTGTATGCTGGGAGGTCAGGACTCCTCAAGCTGTTTTTTCAGCTTTTTACCTGCCCTCCTCGCCACATTCCTTTTCTGTTGCGGAATAAAATTTCAATTTCAATCCAATTTCAATTCAATTTAAACGTGGCTGGGAAACTGGTTGCTAACATCAACGTAGCTTCTGACGTCACCACCCAACAGCTATAAAGTAGCTGGCCACCGAGGACCTGCTTCACAAGCATTCAGCAGCAGCGGCACCGCAGGAGCTGCTATCCGGATCCTAAAGCTATCACCATAATTTACAGGAGCCGATTCCGGACATCTACCGCTAATGAGCAACTGAAGAATTACTGGCTGTCGGGAACGTGGCTGGGAAACTGGTTGCTAACATCAACGTAGCTTCTGACGTAGCAGCTATAAAAGTTGCTCGCCACCGAGCACCTGCTTCACAAGCATTCAGCAGCAGCGGCACCGCAGGAGCTGCTATCCGGATCCTAAAACTATCATCTTAATTTACAGGAGCCGATTCCGCACATCTACCCCGAGTGAGAAACTGAAGAATGAGTTTCTGTCGGGAACGTGGCTGGGAAACTGGTTGCTAAATCAACGTAGCTTCAGACGTCACCATCCGACTCCTGTAAATGTAGCTCGCCAAGAGGACCTCCTTCACAAGCACTCAGCAGCAGCGGCACCGCAGGAGCTGCTATCCGGATCCTAAAACTATCACCTTAATTTGCAGGAGCCGATTCCGCACATCTACCCCGAGTGAGCAACCGACGGATGAGTGGCTGTCGGGAACGTGGCTGGGAAACTGGTTGCTAACATCAACGTAGCTTCTCACATCACCACCCAACAGCTATAAAAGTAGCTCGCCACCAAGGACCTGCTTCACAAGCATTCAGCAGCAGCGGCACCGCAGGAGCTGCTATCCGGATCCTAAAACTATCACCTTAATTTACAGGAGCCGATTCCGCACATCTATCCCGAGTGAGCAACCGAAGAATGACTGGCTGTCGGGAACGTGGCTGGGAAACTGGTTGCTAACATCAACGTAGCTTCTGACGTCATCACCCAACAGCTATAAAAGTAGCTCGCCACCGAGGACCTGCTTCACAAGCATTCAGCAGCAGCGGCACCGCAGGAGCTGCTATCCGGATCCTAAAACTATCACCTTAATTTACAGGAGCCGATTCCGCACATCTACCCCGAGTGAGCAACCGACGGATGAGTGGCTGTCGGGAACGTGGCTGGGAAACTGGTTGCTAACATCAACGTAGCTTCTGACGTCACCACCCAACAGCTATAAAAGTAGCTCGCCACCGAGGACCTCCTTCACAATTCTTTAAAACAGCTTAACAGCTTAAATCTTAACCATAAGCTTAACCACAATTCTTTAAAAGAGCTGTTTTAAAGAATTATGATTCACCAACTAGCCTGCACGTCTACCCTTGTCTGCTTCACAAGCATTCAGCAGCAGCGGCACCGCAGGAGCTGCTATCCGGATCCTAACACTATCACCTTAATTTACAGGAGCCGATTCCGTACATCTACCCCAATGAGCAACCGAAGAATGAGTAGCTGTCGGGAATGGTTATCTATTTTTTTTCCTTGAAATGCATCTTTGGCAATTTTTTTTCTGGTAGCCGCTGCTGCTGACTGCTCGGTTTGTCGTGCCGATCGAGAAATGGGTGACACATTCTTGCATGCAACGAACAGCTTTCTGAGGATGAAGCGTTTTTAACGTGCTCAGAGTGTTGTTATACGTATCGTATTGGCACATGTTTTGGGGTAAATGAAGCCACATACAGAAAAGGCAGGAACTGCAAAAAAAGCATGGAAATGTCCAACATGTAGAGCAGCTAAGGCTCGAAGCAACCATGGCGGCATGAGAACAAGCAAGGAACGGGAAATAAATCTTGCGAGTGAAATTGCTGATGTTCGTCTTGTACTCACAGAAGTACTTGCGATTAAGTCAAAAATCGATACACTGTGAGAGATGAAGGCCACTGTGGATGGTATTGAGCAGTGTATTCGCGGTCTCACATGCCGGGAAAATGGGTCGCGCACGAGTAGTAGAGAAGAAAATGATTCAGAACTAGATGTTAAGCTAGCTCTTGCCTCTATACTGGAGAAAGTTGAGAGCTTGCCAGGGCTAACAAAAAAAGGTGGCAGAAATGGAAGAATCTGTCCAACATATGCCTAAGAAATTTGATGAATTTGAAAGACACGTTTCCTGCCAGGACAATGAGATCAAGGTACTGAAGAGAAGAGTAGCAGAACTAGAACTTCAAAAAGATGATACTGATCCTGAATACCGAAGCAGGAAACTTAACCTAGAGATACATGGTACTGCTGCTCTGCCCGATGAAAATCTGATTACTTTGTCAAATGACATCACCCCGAAGCTTGAAGTACCACCCCTGACGGCAGCAGGCATTCAAAGAATACACAGACTGCCTGCCCGACGGGATAAGACGCAAGGAATACTCGCTCGTTTCACCAGACAGACGGCAAGAGGTTCGTGGCTGAACTCTAGGAGCAAAGTAAAAGATAATGAACCGAGCATTGCCATTCAGGAAAACCTGACTCGGTATCAGGGACTTGCTTCGAAGTGCGAAACAGAAGGCAATAGATACTGGTTATCGTTTTGTCTGGCATACGAATGGGAAAAGTCTCGTTCATAAAGATCAAGGAATGACTGCCATTCATATCAAAGGAGCAAGCGATCTGGACCAGCTTACGTAGTTTGAAGTTTGAAGTTTATTTCCATTTCAGTAAGAAATGAGGGACCCGAGACAAAAAGTGAACGTTAATTCACTTGACGGCGCTCGGGCCCCATTACATGGCAAGACAGCGAGTGAGTGAGTGAAAAACATTTATTGCTCCAAAAATCGGGTTTTAGCGGTGGGCCGATGTCTTCATGTCTTCGGCCTCTTCACAAGGTCGGCGCCCCTATTCCAGGGCACCGCTGAGTCTTGCTGCTTCGCAGGCGTGCTGCACCAGTGCCCTTTGGGCCGTGAGCTCGCTGCTAGTCAGCAGGCCCTGCTATTGTTCCGCATTCGGGTCATTTAGCTTGTGAAATGCTCTGTTACGTTCGCATTCCCATGTGATGTGATATAGCGTGGGGTTTGCTCCGCACCACGGATATGTGTCCCTGTATTGTGCAGGGAACATCTTATGTAGTATGTATAAATTGTGGAAAGTCCCTGCTTGCAGTCTCCGCCAGCAGACCGCCTCGTGCTGTGTTAATGACGTGTGGGGTGGTGGGTATTTGAATCTCCGCCCTCTGTAGTAGTTTAATATTTCTGCATACATTGGTTCCACCGTCATGGGGTCCTCCAGGGTTTCTGACTGCCCTGCTCGGCTCGTGATCTCGCTAACTAGGCTGTCTACCCTCTGCCCTGGCCTGCCTTCTAGCGGCATGGAGGTTGGGATCCATGTTTCTCGGCAGAGGGCTGATGTCCAGTGTCTGGCGGACCTCGTCTGGAATGCTAGCTGTTCTATCTACGATCCCTTCTACGCTGTGCCCTAATCTCTTTAGGAGCTTGCGGCCGGTGGCTGTCTGCTGGATGCGTATCATATCCCTTTCTGGTATATTTTGGCCTCCTAACTTTACTGTCAGTTCCTCCTTGGTAGGGTTGGACCCTACCCTAAGAAGTTCCGACTTTTCCGTGGAGCAGGCTAGGCCCCTTTCCCTCACGTACTCTTCTACACACGTTGCTGCTTCTTGCAGTCTCTCTTGCTTTTGTCCTAGCGAGCCTCGATTGACCCACACCGTAATGTCGTCGGCGTACATCGCGTGCTCGATGCCATCGATCTTGCTGAGTCTTCTGGCCAGTCCGATCATTGCAATGTTGAAAAGCACTGGTGAGATTACGGATCCTTGCGGCGTGCCCTTGCGTGGGGTGGTAAAGGTGTCGCTTCGCAGGTCTCCCAATCCCACTGTCGCTGTGCGTTCTGACAGGAAGGATCTTACGTAGTCGTGGGTTCTTCTTCCGCAGTTGGCGTTGTTTAGGCCTTCCATAATGGCCTCGTGGCTAACATTGTCGAAGGCGCCTTTGATGTCCAGGGCCATGATAATGTTTTCGCCAGTTCTAGGTGCCGTGTCTATGATCTCTTCCTTGATCTGCAGCAGGACGTCTTGCGTCGACAGGTTCGCCCGGAAGCCGAACATGCTGTGCGGGTATTGTTCTTCGTCCTCCAGGTATCGTTGGATTCGCCTGGTGACGATTCTCTTGTACAATTTGCCAAGGCACGACGTGAGGGAAATGGGTCTCAGGTTCTCAATCTGAAGCTTCTTGCCGGGTTTGGGTATCATAACCACGACAGCGTGCTTCCACTCCTTCGGCACCACTCCCTCTGCCCACATCGTGTTGAGGTACGCCGTGAGCTGGTCGATCGCCTCGTCGCTGAGGTTGCGGATCAAGGCGTTCTTGATCTTGTCTGCGCCGGCTGCTGTGTTTCTTGTTGTCGCACTTATCGCCGCCTGGACTTCCTTTCTTGTGATCGGCCTGTCCATTGCGGGATTGTCTGCTCCTTGGTACTCCCCGTTGTAGCCCTGGGGGTTGTCCTTGCCGTAGCATTTGATGCGGACTGCTTCTAGCAGTTCTTCGTCCGATCCTTCGTACTGGTAGGCCAATTTCTGAATTGCCTTGCCACTTTCTGCGTTTGTCTTGGTTGGGTCCATGAGGGCCTTGAGTATGCGCCACGTCTTGGCCGTGCTGAGCGTGCCGTTCAGTGAGCTGCTGAACTGGTGCCATCCCTGCCTGGCCAGTTGCGTCGCATACTCCTCTGCCTTCATCGTGATTTCCGCAATCTTCGTTTTGAGTTTTCTGTTTAGCTTTTGTTTTTTCCATCGTTTGGTGAGCCCGCGCCTTGCCTCCCATAGCCCGAGTAGCCGCCTGTCCACCTCCGGTGCTTGTTCTGTTCTATCCATTTCCTTTGTATAGAGTTCTTGAATTTGTTTCAGCTGTTGGCTCCACTCCTCTATGGAAGTGATTTCCCCTTTTAGCCGTTCGCTGTGCTTGCGGAAGGCGTCCCAGTTGGTAAGGTGGGCCGTTCCGATCTTCTTCTTTACGTTGTCTGCTTCGATTGCCGTTCTTAGAATGTAGTGGTCACTGCCAAAGTTTTCCAGCAGATTTTCCCACTCGGCCTGCTTTGCTCCCTTAATAAAGGTGAGGTCAGGGCAAGTATCTGGACTCGCACTGTTACCTCGCCTAGTTGGTTGGTTTTCATCGGTTAGGAGGTCGCAGTCTATGTTTTCTGCCGCTACGCATATCTGCTGCCCCTTTTTCTCAGTTTTTTGGTATCCCCAGCTCGAGCTCCTTGCGTTTAAGTCACCCGCGATTATTAAGGTGTTCGTCTTGGCTAGCTTATTCGCCTCCGAAAAAAGCTTGCTAAAATCGCCATCCCTGTGTCGGGGGGGCTGTAAAGGTTAACTATGAAAGTGCTTTTGGCCTTGTGTTTCTTTTTGGGTATAATCTCTGTTATTACATGTTCTATCTGTGTGCCCTCAATCTCCTTATGTGCTATGGTGACCAGCTTGTTGCTGATGAGGGTGGCGGTGCGTCCGCTTTCCTGGCATGTATAGCCCCTCAGGGTGGGTGTTATATTAGTCTCCTGTAACATGATGATGTCTGGTGTTGCGTGTCTAGTGTTAATGAACTGCTGGAGGAGTCCCTGCTTGCGCCGGTATCCCCTGCGGTTCCACTGCCATATGTCTAGTTGGTTCTGTCCTGCCATATTGCGTCACTACTTTTTCCACTTTGGTTTTCTGCTACGAATCTTCTTTCATTAAAAAGCCTCTCTGGCGTCATTTATGGTTTTTTGTGTGTTTTGGCTTTTGACGTATGTTCGGAAGTTCTGATCTTGCAACGATACTTTCTGCTGTATATGTGTCATTTGGTTTTGCATCTGCGTTTGCAGTTGCGTCATTTGATTTTGCATCATATTCATAAAGCTCTCTAATTTGCTTTCTAAACTCTGTGGTTGTTGTGTATGCTGCTCCAAGGGCGGGCCCGGCGTTCGCGGAGGCGGACTCATTGTCCGCGGAGGCGAACCCTGCCTCTGGAGCTGCATCTCCCTTATGAGATCATCTATTCTTTTTTTAAGTTGCCGCGTTTCCTCGCGACAAAGTTCGAGCTCTTTTTTTAGTGCCCTGTTCTCCTCAGCTAGTTTCTTGTCATTATTTGTATGATTTTGCTGACCCGAGTGCAGAAAGAGTGATTTGGGAGGGCCTGCTCCCCAGCTCATCTTCACTCCACTCTTCTTCTGCTGTTGTTTTTGTTGTCCCGGGCCTCCGCTTTGCTTTACCAGGGGTGGGTAGGACTCGTCTCTGGTCCAGCTCTGCCCCCGGCTCTGGCTCCGCGACTGGCTCCTGGACTGGCTCGCCTCGTCCTGGGCCTGGCTCCCGGTCCGCTCCG
Source organism: Amblyomma mixtum (assembly GCF_055824585.1). NCBI lineage: Eukaryota > Metazoa > Arthropoda > Arachnida > Ixodida > Ixodidae > Amblyomma > Amblyomma mixtum. Next base: position 146,870,680 of record NC_143019.1, read on the forward strand.
AGCTGAACCACCTTGGTCCACGTCCTCCCTTTCGTTTCCGGCTCCGGCTTTGTCGCTGTGAGGGCCCTCCTCGTGGGGGTCCTCCTCGCAGCTGTTCGGCCGTCTCGAGCCGGTGCTTGCACTCTCTCGTGCCGGCTGCGTGATCGCCTCCGCAGGCCAGGCACTTGGTTGTGCACGAATGTCCTTCCTTGGAAAAAACAGCGCTAAACGAAAGGACAACGAAAAAGAGTACAACAGGACCGGCGCTGACTATCAACTGAAGGCTTTATTAGGAACAACACGCAATATATACTCGTCAAACTTGGCCTTGCATTACAGGAACTGTTCCCAGAATAACCAACCTGATTCTTCTGAAAAATCATGTACCCCCATTTTTAACGAAACTAAGATTCTGTACAAACACAAAGATAAACTAACACGGGAAATCAGTGAAGCCTTTCATATTCAAAAAAACAGTGACTCGTGCGTGAGCATCCCCTCTGTAACAGTTCATGACTGTGAACTGAAGTATCTGGATCCAGGTGATTGATGTATCATTGTAGCTTTTGGTGTTGCCATGCGTTCTTGGTTGTCATTGGAGTATATATTGCGTGTTGTTCCTAATAAAGCCTTCAGTTGATAGTCAGCGCCGGTCCTGTTGTACTCTTTTTCGTTGTCCTTTCGTTTAGCGCTGTTTTTTCCAAGAAACATGTACCAACTAGCTCAACTCTCCGTTTTATTGAATGTCCTTCCATTGGGTTCTGCGTCCCGCAGAGCCTGCAGGCCTTTCTCTCCGGGTTGGGGCAGACGTCCGATCTATGTCCTTGTTGGCAGCAGATATAGCAAATCTGCCGCGTTGAGCGGTATGGGTAGCACCACATCTCCCCTTCGTAGTATAGTACTTGTCTTGGGGTGGTGGGTCCGTCGAACGTGATGACGGCTGAGCTTGACTTTCCAAGCATTCGGGCGCTGTGGATCTTGACTCCCTGGGTCCGCACCCTTAAGTTGGCTTTGAGATCGGCGGATGATGTCCCCGGTTCTATGTCGTGGATCACGCCTCGCTGAGTGCCCTCGGGGGCTGCCACGTAGGCGTTGACTTCGTACACTTTGTCACCGAACGCTAGATGGTTAATGCGTCTCACGTTCTGGGCTGCATCTTCATTGTCCGTGCTGACTATGATGATGTTCGAACCGTTTCGTAGTCTTATGAATAAGTCTTCACTTTTGCACTTTGCACTGGTCGCCGCGACTACGGCTCGGGCGCCTTGATGAGTTTGCAGCGATCGTACCACGAGGCCCCTCGGCCTCAGGATTATCTTGAAATCGTCTTTCGGGAGCGGCGGCAATCTCGGGCCCGGCCGACGCGCCGCTTCCTTCTTGTCTTGCTTCGGCGCAGCTGGCGCGCCAGCTGCCGTCGAGGCGCTCCCCGGGGTTTTCGCGCCAAAATCCACCTGGGCGGAAGGCGGGAAGTCTCCGGAGTTTTTCCGTTCCTTGCGGGGTTTCTTCTTGCGTTTCGACGTGGCTAATTCCCAGTTTTGGTCGTCGTCCTGCTCGATTCCGCCCTGCGTTCCCTGCGGGCCCAGCATAGCGGCCTCTTGAGGCGCGAAAACCGCCTCGCTTCCCGCCTCGACCGTTGGCCGAGTGCTGACGTGGCAGTCTTCTTCCATCTCCTGGGTTTCCATGAAATCTTTTGGCGAATCTTCTTGTGCCTTCTCGATGTTGGGTCGGTTGTCGGGGTAGGGGACCGTTGCCATCGTCGTCGTCGCTCGTGACGAGGCCGGAGAGTCCTCGAACGCCCGTAGTCGTGCTAGGCCAACGAGGCTTAGCTCGCACCCCGCCGCTCGGCAAATTCAAAGTCCGGTAGAAAACCCAAAAGTGGGCCCACCTCTTCGAATTTGGTGTCCAAGTGGTCCGCTTCTGTTCCTCTTCAAGCTCCAACAAAAATTTTGGAGGTCTGGTTTGGTTTGGTTTATGGGGTTTAACGTCCCACAGCGACTAAGGCTATGAGAGACGCCGTAGTGGAGGGCTCCGGGAATTTCGACCACCTGGGGTTCTTTAACGTGCACTGACATCGCACAGTACACGGGCCTCTAGAATTTCTCCTCCAAAGAAATTCAGCCGCCGCGGCCGGGATCGAACCGGCGTCTTTCGGGTCACTTTTGGAGGTCCGTTGAGATGATCGGGCCTGGCTGGTCAAAATTTGCGGAGCCCATGCGGAGCACGTCGCTCGCGGTGGACACCCGAAGCGAGGTGTCGGTAGTAACAGTTGTACGAGTAAATTTACAGACATTGTAGCTTTTACTACAAATAGTTCAGTTTTTGTGTGTGTGTTAAAGGCAAAGGCCCAATGTGAAGGATAAACATGATCAGCAGATAACAGCAATTGTGAATAGTAGCAAACCCAAAAAATACAAAAAAAACATAGGAGGAACACACTCCAGGAAACCAGAAAAAATTACATTTGTGTGAGAAAGAATGAATGTATTGTTTTCTTATTACCGTTTTCAATAATAATATTACTTTGATGAAAATAGTTTAACAGAGTAGGGAGAGTGTGTGCGAGCATTTGCTGGCCAAACGTCGTTCGTACGAAAGGTACCGTCCAGTTATGAGCAGAGCGCGAAGGATATGTTCGTGTAAGTGTTGTTAAACTGGTGATGACAGCATTGCACTCTCAGAGGTAGTTATGTGCTGTTTGTAGCGAACTGCTAAGTTATACGAGTAGAGATCGATAGTGTACTGACATTAGTTTAAAATTCTTAAAAAGCGGTGCGGTATGAGTGTAGTATGAGTGAGGTATGAGTGTAGTTTATTGATAATTCACCAACGCTTTGATCTGTAAAAGAACGGTTTAAGATTTTATTTGTTTTTCTAGAGAACATCCGGTTTAGAGTTGCACTCTGGCTGAAAAAGGTCGTAAAGGTACTCTCGCTTCTTATTCCGTATAAAAGCATTGGCTTTGTTTCTATGGCGTTTAAATATCTCCCAGTCATTTGTGTTTCTTCTAGTTATGAACTTCTTGAACAATTTATCTTTCCTTCGTATCATTTAAGGCATTCTTTTGATATCCAAGGTTTCTGAGATCTCGTTGGTTTTTGCTTAGGGACTGAAATAAATGGTACGAGATAGACTTTTTGAAATAGAGACAAGAAATTATTATAGGCTTCATCAGAGGTTTCTGAGGTATATATGACATCCCAGTTTGTTCCTAGGAGCATAGTGAGAAATTTTTGTAATGTGCTATTGTTCATGTTCTGTATTTTTGGGATAACCGCTGGCTTCTTCAGCCTGTCTTTAAGTGTCATTCGACTAAATAGGAAAATTGGCGTGTGGTCACTGATATGTGAGGCAAGAACATCGGAGGTAGTATTTTGTATAGCTTCATTGGTTATAAATAGATCTAACAGTGTGTTGCTGTTTGGTGTCACGCGTGTAGCCGTTTCAATTAGGTTGTTAAATCTATGCGAGTCAAGGAGTGTTTCAAAGTTATGCTGTAATGTAGATGGATTTAGCATGTCAATATTGAGATCACCTCCGAGGATAAGAACGAGCTTATTTTCATTTACATAATTAAGTATCCTATCAATAAGACAGAGAAATCGAGAGAAGTTACCATCAGAGGGACGATACATTACTACAAGCAGATATTTTTTACATGTTACAGAAAGACACTCAGTACTCAACGTGATGAAAGAAAATTCTTCAAGTAATTCACACTGAAATGACCGTTTTATATGCATGAGCACAACACCTCCGCGTTTGTTTGGTCGGTTTAGAAAAAACTTGTAATCTGCATCCTTCATGACGTCAGAATCGGATGTAAACCATGTTTCGGTAAGCATTATTACGTCGAATTGAAATCTAAAACTGTTTAGAAGAGCGGTTAATTGATCCTCTTTGTTTCGCGCCGACCGTATATTTAAGTGAGAACATGTGAGACTGTTTAGACCATGGGAGCAAAAAATTGAGTTAACAGGTGCTTTCGCCATTTCGGGATGCAGAAACACAGCACGAGGTCAGGCACACACACACGTTAGGCAATCTTTTCAGCATCACGCTCACACTGCACACGCAGCACGTTTGATTTTCTTCCTTACGGGCAAAGATTTTGCCATCCTTAACCCAGACAAATTTCCAGTTGCAAGCCTTTTTCCTTTCAACATGCAGTTTTACCCAATAGTACCTTTAGGGCTGCGCAGAGGTGTTCATTGACATCAATGGGGTTACTTGAAGAACGTCCAAGGTCGGTCATTGAAAGTCGGGTTTTTTTGGCCTTCTGAAGAAGCAGGCTGCGCTGCGATCGGCTTTTCAGTTTAACAACAATGTTACGACAAGTTGAGTCATTGCGATCCTTAACTCTGTGGCAAACGTCAATGTCATCAGGCGTTATTGTCATGTCCAGCAATGTTGCAACTTTGCATACAGTGCCTGTAGCATCCTCATCCTGCTCCTGCAAAATACCCTTTATTTCGACATTGCAGTTTCTGGAGTACCATTCTCCTGCTACGATCCTGAGATCGTGCTCCTCTAGTTGCTTTTTTATGTTCTCATAGTCGTTCCGCACACCCTCGTTTTCCTTTTTCAATGCTTCATTTTCTTTCTAAAGGGCTTCGTTTTTTGCTTTAGCGTCTTTAAATTCGTTGTTGTAGAACTCAAGACTTTCTTTAATCTCCCTCAGTTCTTTTCGGAGTTCAGTTCAACCTTGCTCTTAAATTCTTTCATTTCTTTCTTTAACTCTTCAAAACGCGATTCCATGTTACTGTACAGACAAGCAAACAGGAATGACAACAAGAAAACACTGGCGTGTGAAAATACTGGCAATACGAAAACAAACAGTGGCAGCAGCGAAAGCAGCAGTATGCAACTTAAAGAAGAAACCATAAAAATCGATGTGAAACCTGAATATGCAAGAAAAGAGGATGCTCGGTGAAGAAAGCGTCCTTTGCTGCCTCGCTGCTGCCAAGTGGCTGGAGGCACCGATGTTCCCAGCTTTTGTAGCCTTCAGGTGACCACGTGGTAGCTGTCGTGCAGGATCACGCCCCTCTTTAGGCGATGACAGTCCGAAAGTTCTTGGCCTCGCTATCTGATGCAGTCAAAGGGCAGCCGTAGTCACCACTGGAAAATCGCTCGTTGTCGGGTTGTATCTGAATATGCAAGAAAAGAGGATGCTCGGTGAAGAAAGCGTCCTTTGCTGCCTCGCTGCTGCCAAGTGACTAGAGGCACCGATGTTCCCAGCTTGTGTAGCCTTCAGGTGACCACGTGGTAGCTGTCGTGCAGGGTCACGCCCCTCTTTAGGCGATGACAGTCCGAAAGTTCTTGGCCTCGCTATCTGATGCAGTGAAAGGGCAGGCGTAGTCACCAGTGGAAAATCGCTCGTTGTCGGGTTGTATCTGAATATGCAAGAAAAGAGGATGCTCGGTGAAGAAAGCGTCCTTTGCTGCCTCGCTGCTGCCAAGTGGCTAGAGGCACCGATGTTCCCAGCTTTTGTAGCCTTCAGGTGACCACGTGGTAGCTGTCGTGCAGGTTCAAGCCCCTCTTTAGGCGATGACAGTCCGAAAGTTCTTGACCTTGCTATCTGATGCAGTCAAAGGGCAGCCGTAGTCGCCAGTGGAAAATCGCTCGTTGTCTGGTTGCGTCTGAATATGCATGAAAAGAGGATGCTCGGTGAAGAAAGCGTCCTTTGCTGCCTCGCTGCTGCCAAGTAGCACTGCGCAAGCTCAGTACCAAAGGAAAGTGGAAAAGAGAAATGGCACAGTGCCCGTATCACCTTCCGCGTGACTTGAACCACATCGCTTACTCTTTCTCATCCGCATACGTTAAAGCTATACATGTCAACGCACGCTCAGTAAAAAATAAAATGGTCTTCCTAGATGAATTTTTTAGCAAATTTCGGTTTATGTTCTCTGTGATAATGCTGAGTGAAACATGGAGCTCCACCGCACAATGTTTTCAAAATGACCAATTACAAAACGTACTATCTCAACAGAACCGTCGGCCGTGGCGGGGGAGTGGCTTTACTTCTGAATGAGAATCAAACTGGTGAAATGCTAAACCCATACAGTGTGATTACGCCGGACTACGAGATAATATCATTGTGCTTAAAGAAATGTATTTACTCTGTTTGTTACAGCCCACCCAGTGGAGATGTATCCGTTTTTCTTAAATTCTATGAACACTTTTTGTCTTTTGTAGCTGATGGAGGTTATACGCTTATTGCTGAAGGCGATTGCAACATCGAATATGAGCAGTAACAATTATTCTTCCAGAGAATTTAGGACTGTTTTGGCTTCAAAGAGTTTCATTAATGTAGTTCAAATCCTTACCAGAGTAACAACAGGAAGTCAATCCACTTTAGACTTGTTCATTACCAATCTCTCCCATCCAAAAGTTGAGACCGGTGCCTTATCGTGTCCTATCAGTGATCATCTCCCAGTGTTCTTGTGCATGGAAGAGCCAGAAGGTATTGGCAGCGGCGACTTGGCAGCGGCGACAATATCTTGAAACGACGACTGAGCGCCGTTCTACTCTCTGTCGCAGATCACCGCCGGTACTGTTGAACGGAACCACAGACCAACAGCACATCGCACGTGCCTGCCATCGCACGTACCTGTGACTCGTTATCGTACGGAGCCGCACACGCGGCGTAACCCGACTATCACCTGGCGGCATTGCCATCAACCCCTACAAGCCTCACAGTTGGCGCTCCAGTCGACCACATCGACTACATATAAGGAACCACCATCAACACGCCGAACACTTGGCAGCGGCGACAATATCTTGAAACAACGACTGAGCGCCGTTCTACTCTCTGTCGCAGGTTAGTGTCCTGTGTGCTTTCTTCTTTATGCCGTAGTCTTGTCGCTGCTGCCAAGTTCGGGATTTGTTCTGAAATCTTTTTGTGTGTGCTTTTTATTGTTTTTGTTTTCAAAATGGATAAGAACCTGGCTAAACTTAAGGAAGACATTAGAGCGGATTTCCAGAAGCTAAAAGATGAACTGAGAATATCCCGTGAGGCATCCGAACGAGGCCTTCGCACCGAACTTCGTGAAATACGAGCTGAGCAAAGAACCGCAGCCCAAAGTATGGAATTCATGGATTCCACAATTGAAGAACTGAAGGAAAAGTTAGATGCTGAAGTCGCAAGAAACATGGCACTAGAAACTGAGAACGAGACACTTCGGGCTAAATGTGAGGAACACGAGAAAAGAATTGTAAGTCTGGAGCAGTACTCGAGAAACGCCAACATCGAGATCAAAGGCATCGAAAGGCTAGAAAACGAGAACGTTCTTGACATAGTCGCTAAAATAGGAGATGCCATCGAAGTCCCGATTACTCCTGATGATCTTGAAGCTTGCCACCGAGTGCCAACTCGCAATGAAAATGAATCCAACATAGTAGTACAGTTTAAGTCACGGGCAAAGCGCGACGCGGCACTCAGGAAGGCAAAGAAAGCCAGACTAACTAACGAAGACATAGGCTTCAGCGGCTCGGAACCGGTGTATGTAAACGAGCATCTCTGTCCTGCACTTAAAAAACTACTCGGTGCAGCCATCAAAAGGAAAACGGAGCACAAATGGAAATCTGTGTGGTCGTTTAACGGTAAAATCTTTGCAAAGAGAACAGAAAAGTCGAAGATTATACACATATCAGGAGAGCGTGACCTCTCAAAGATAACAAGCTCGGAAGCAGCTAGCTCGGAAGTACCCGCTTAGGCGCACAGTATGGATTATGTAACTTTCGCTTTACCGGAATCCATTAGACCTGTTTCCTTAGCAAGCGCCTCACTTCTACATTTGAACACCCGTTCAGCAGCTAATAAACACGATGCCATTAACAATCTTTTAAGTCAATTTTCCTTTCCAATAGACACCATAATGTTCACTGAAACCTGGTACTATGAAGGCTGTAACCCTCTTACGCTTGATGGTTACAAAGGTTTTTTCCTTAACCGCCCAGGCCGAAAAGGTGGCGGCACCGCTATATATACAGAAGCTTCTAAAAAATACGACCTTGTGCCAGAATATAGCAAGGTTACTGCGGATTATGAAATGCTGGCGCTGCGATCCAACAATGAAATTGTGTCGGTTGTATACCGCCCACCCGGCGGTAATATGCTATGCTTCTTGAATTTCTTTGAACAGTTTTTGGAATACGTCTCTGAAAATAGATTCCGACTCATATGTTCTGGAGATTTTAACATAGATGTTTTAGAGCAGAGTAATACAACTATTGACTTTACATATATATTGCCCTCAACTGGTTTCAGAAACATAGTTTCTACACCCACTCGTGTCACGTTATCGAGTTCATCAGCATTGGATCTAATTATTACAAACATTGAAACGACTGTTCACCATGCTGGTACAATCACGTCCGATGTCAGTGACCATTGTCCTGTATTCATGTTTTATTCAAGAGACCCAGACAAGAAAAAGAGTATATCCCGCGATCCATTTTGCTTTCAGTGCGTAACAACAGATGCCTTAGAATCATTCAGAAATGAACTAAGTGCAGTAAACTGGTCTTCTGTATTTGAAAAGACAAGTGCGGATGAAGCGTATAGCGTGTTTATCAAAACTTTTACATGTGTCTACACAAAGCACTTTCCCTTCAAAACAGCTAAGCCATCGAAGAAAATCAGAAAGCCGTGGATAACGCAGTGACATGCTAAAATGATAAGGCATAAAAACCATCTATACCATTCATTCCTGCGTTCGCGTACACCAGCGTCACTTGAAGAATTTAAAAAGGCCCGGAATAAACTTAATGCCGAACTAAAACGGGCTAAGCTTGCATATTATCACCAGTTATTTGCTAATGCTTCAGGCAAACAGCCAGACGTAGCCTGGAAAACATTAAACGAAGTCTTGGGCCGCAACCGCTCAGACTTTCACCCTGATAAGATCACTGTGGACGGCCACGAATTCACCGGCAAGTCCCTTCCTAAATATTTCAAAAGGCATTTCCTCAACATTGCTGCAACAATACAGACGGTGCCGCCAGACCAAGAACCAGGACAAGATGTAGAGTTTAGCCCCACAAATAGTTTTTTTATGGAACCAACAGACGAAACAGAAGTGCACAGAACTTTCAATAACCTAAAGAATAGTGCTGCATTGGACTGCGATAACTTACAGATTAAGCCGATAAAACATGCGTTAGATTTTCTTCTTCCCGTGCTGGTGCACATATACAACCTGATCTTTGAAACTGGCGTATTTCCAAGTGAAATGAAGCGTTCAAGAGTTTCCGTCATTTACAAGGGTGGTGATAAAAACACGGTAGAAAATTATAGACCAATAAGCATTATTCCAATCTTCTCCAAAGGACTGGAAAAAATCATGTTTTCTCGTCTAATAAATTTTTTTTCGTTAAAAAATGTCTTCAGTGAAGACTTGCGTGGCTTCAGAGCCGGGAGATCAACCGAAACTGCTCTCGTAACACTGAAAGAGTATGTACTACATAACATGGATCAGAACTACTTTACTTTAGGTCTTTTTGTTGATTTCACGAAGGCTTTCGATTGTTTGAGTCATAAAATCCTCATAGATAAACTGTCCCGGTATGGAGTTCGTGGTAGCCTCTAGAATTGATTAAATCGTACTTAAGCTGCAGAACACAGATGGTATGCCTGGGAAATCACCGATCCAGTTTTCTACCCATTAATAAAGGCGTCCCACAAGGAAGCCTCTTAGGGCCTCTCCTGTTTAATGTTTTTATTAACGACATTGTCCTCATTGACAGATCAGTGAAGTTTATCATATATGCCGATGACTGTTCAATACTTATGCCGGGGCCAGATGTAGGTATGTTGGTAAAGCAATGCGAAGACTTTCTTTTAAAATTATCCTTATGGACACAATCCAATGGACTGAAACTGAGTCCATCCAAAACCAAAATTATTGTTTTCCGAGCGAAAAACAAAAGATTTCAGGTTAATCACCCAATAAATTATGAAGCCCAAAATATTGAAATTGTAGAATCCCGCAAAATACTTGGAGTCACGTTTAGTAGTAACTTGAACTGGGACTTGCATGTTGAGAACATACGCAAGAAAGTATCCGCAGCAGCCGGGGCGATCTCACGCTGTCGAACATTCCTGCCTACGCAGATAAAGATCCAGCTCTATCACGCATTATTTGCATCCCACATCCACTATTGCAATTTTGTCTGGGGCACCACTACAGGTACCAATAAGCATAAAATTCTTACACTACAAAAAAGGATCATGCGATACATCGGAAATCACCCATACCTCTCGCACACTGGTCACTTGTTCGCAACCTATAAAATAATCCCCGTGACTTCTTTGTACGACTTCCGAATTTTGCGCAGGTTTTATTTTTCAAACGGCCCATTTCATGACTTTGTAATTGCAACCGCCTCACTACAGCGCCACAAACATATTCTTTCAACCAGAAGCATTGATAACTGGTACATTCCGCGCTTTCGAACTAATTATAAACATCAGTCACTAAAACGCAATCTCCCTTCGGTTCTAAACACGTACATATTTCCTACTAAGCCTACGATAAACCACTTGAGGCAGCAATTTCTTAACACATTATGACAAAGCTTTAAACACTACCTTGAATGTTTTTCACTTCAAAAATGTTGGTTTTGTTATGTCTAATGTAGTTGTTGCTTTTGAAATTAAAGATGAGTAAGCTGGTTTTTCTTTTTTTTATTATTTCTTCTTATACATGCAGTATGTTTTACTTTATGTGCCACATTATAAAATGTCTGACTTCGTATTGTAATTAGTATAATAATGAACTTTGAAAATGTTGTCTCTCCTGCATCTAGAATGTGCACTGAACATCTAATGTAATACGCTCATTGATGACTGACTGCACTATTGCAATACTAACTGCTTGTCTACCTACTTGATTTGTATTGCGTGTCCTCATGTATGAACATGTTAGCTTCGATTTTATATTTGTTTTCTCCCTTGGTGTTTGTATTGCCACGCTGGCCTGCCTTGTTGTGGTCTCTTGGGCCCTGTCAAGCTGCCTCGAGCAGCTTTTTGCCCAAGAGTTCCTACCATGCATATGGTGAAATAAACGAATTGAATTGAATTGAATTAGGTACCAGCGTATAACCAGTGTTACACTGAAAGCTTTTCGGGACGCTCTTTAACAAGTTGACCTGGCCCACATAGCTCACCTCAGTGATGCTAATGAAGTTTATAATAAGTTCCTTGATATTTTCAAACAACTATACCACTTGCACTTTCCCTCTACAACATATAAAGCCTCACGAAAATCTCGGAAACCATGGATCAACCCTGAGTTACGAAAATAAAAAATAAAAAATAAGCTATATAGAACATTTCTAACGACGCGTACAGTTGATGATTTGATTTAGGTTTTGGTTTTATTGGGGTTCAACGTCCCAAAGAAACTCGGGCTATGAGGCACGCCGTAGTGTGTGTCTCCGGAAATTCCGACCACCTGGGGTTCTTTAACGTGCACTGACATCGCACAGTACACGGGCCTCAAGAATTTCGCCTTCATCAAAATTTAGCCGCCGCGGCCGGGATCGAACCCGCGTCTTTCGGGTCAGCAGCCGAGCACCGTAACCACGGAGCCACCGCGGCGGGGTAGTTGATGATTTGAGGTTATTTAAACAATTTCCAAATAGATTAACAAAGAAATTGCGATCAGCACGAACGGAATATTACTCTGCATTTCTAGACGTCAAGAAGGGTCGTCATGATGTGGTTTGGACGTGTTTACACTCATTGCTGCAGCGTAACCAGGCACACGGCCATGTGCGCACTCTTAAGATTGATGACAAAGAACTTTCACGGACAGAGCTGGCAAATGCTCTCAACGACTTTTTCACGAAAAAGAGAACGAATGGGTCTGCGCGGGATGCATGCGAATACTTAGACTTTCATAACGATATACAATATTTCTTGAACCTGTCCCGACGGATGAAGTAGCATCGGTTATACTTAGCCTAAAAAATAGCAGTTGTCGAGTTACTGGCGGCATTCAGATAAAGCCCATAAAATATGTAGCCGATATTATAGCTCCAGCAGTGGCACATATTTTTAATTTTTGTTTAGCTACATCAATATTCCCAGAAAAAATGCAGATTGCTAAAATAACTGTTTTATTTAAAAAGGAGACATAAATGACTTGGGTAGATATAGACCCATCTCTGTGCCGCCTGTTTTCTCTAAAGCATTGGAGAAAATTCCACACTCTAGACTGAATAAATTTTTAGATAAATACAACTTGCTCACACCATATCAATTCGGATTCCGGAAAAACAAATCGACTGAACTAGCACTCTTAGAGCAAAAAGAATATATTCTGACACAGTTTGAACACAAAGAGCTCGTAATAGGAGTATTCATAGACTTCTCAAAGACCTTTCTTTAACTTGCTTAGCGAGGGCCTCGGTTCTGGCAGCCTTGATGCCATAGGAAGCATAAGAGGGTTCTCACGCAGCTTCCACCCTCTCCGTTCGATGACGTTCTACGTCACACCTGCGGTAACTCAGGACGTTCTACGTCCGCCGCTTATGAACGTGGGTGGCGCTGATGAACACTCTCAAGGTTAGGTTACTTGTAAACATAAATACCCCTGAAAACAGAAGATTTGACAGCCGTCGCCGTAGCTCAGAGGTAGAGCACCGGATGCGTAATTCGGAGGTCGTGGGTTCGGATCCCACCGGCGGCATGTGGCTGTTTTTTCTTCTGCTTTTCTAATCAATTAGCTTTAAGCGATAACATATTCAGTAATATTCTAAATTGATCAACACCACAAAATAAATAAATAAATTAAAAAAAATATCCTCTGCCCCTTGGTTTCTGTGGCTGTTGGCTTCTTTCATATTTCTTTGACCGGTGGGTGCCCGGCGGTGGGTTGGTTTCGAACCATCCACCTCCCGCAGCCGAGACGGGCGCTCAAACCACTAGGCCACGACTGCGGTGATTTTTGCCGCCGCGGTGGCTCAGTGGTTATGGCGCTCGGCTGCTGACCCGAAAGACGCGGGTTCGATCCCGGCCGCGGCGGTTGAATTTCTTTGGAGGAGAAACTCTTGAGGCCCGTGAGCTGTGCGATGTCAGTGCACGTTAAAGAACCCCAGGTGGTCGAAATTTCCGGAGCCCTCCACTACGGCGTCTCTCATAGCCTTAGTCGCTTCGGGACGTTAAACACCATAAACCAAACCAAACCATCATATTTCTTTAACTTGGTTCATCATAAGTTCCTTCTAGAGAAGCAATGGCACTACGGAATTACCAGGCTGCAGAACTAATAAAATCTTACTTGTCCAAAAGGAAACAAACTGTCAACATAGATAATACATATTCAGAAATAAAACCAATTTATTCTAGTGTCACACAGGCCACTACTTTTCAACATTTACCTTAATGATATTGGGAACGTTAGCCCAAATGTCAGGTTCATCATAAATGCCGATGATACTATCGTTTCTTTCTGCGGAAGTAACATTCATGACCTGATACAGATGTGCAACACGACAATGATCACACTGTAAAGATGGTCACAATCAAACTATATGCTTGCCCTACTGAAAAATCCGGTATGAATTTTAAACCGGAACCGCATACCGGGTTATTGTACAGGATTTGCGACACCGGATTACCGGAATATGCTGTATAAAACAGGACAGTCCTGTACAATACAGGACTCTCCTGTTTTGTACAGGATACTCCGGTAATTCGGTATCGCAAATCCTGTACAATAACCCGGTATGCGGTTCCGGTTTAAAATTCATACCGGCATACAGGACACTCCTGTATTCTACAGGCTAGGCCCGTATTATACAGGGGGGCCCTGTATCACAGGACAAAGGCAGGAATACAATGCTTAAAATATATCCCACTTGGACTAAATCTGCCCAAAAACTGGGCCATAAGTGTACATGCCAAATGCTGCAATATTGTCACGTTGTAGTGACGGCAGTCCAGCGGTCAGGAAGACACCAGAAAGACTTGCAAATGAAGCTCTGTATTTGGGCTGACTTGCGCCCGCGAAAGGAATGAATCACTCGGTGGCGGCGTAAGCAATAAGCGTGCTCGTCAATCGTCGAACTACGAATGTCCGCCGCTCGCGGCATCGCTCAATTTAAAACCGGCAAGGAATTTTCCAGATAACAGGTCAAGATCATCTACGGTAATCTGGAAAAACCTAGATGCAGCCTTGCATGGCTGCGAACAATCGAGATTAGTCTGGTCGCTTCTCGCGCCACGAACAAAAGTGATAACGACCCTTTCCTGCAGCCTTGAGCGTGAACGAACAAACACTACAATGATACGTGGCATTACCCCCCTTCCGAAGAAGCATCGTCTCGATGCTTTAAAATGAAAATAAACACGGAGAATGCTTCGAGAACTTAGAGTCCTTTAGCGTTCCTAGTAAGGTGTAAGGGCAGCGGTAAAAGCTTCAAGTCTGGCCGTGTCGTCGTCGTCGGTGTCATCGTAGTTGTCGTCGTCGTCGTAGTTGTCGTCGTAGTTGTCGTCGTCGTCGTCGTCGTTGTCGTCGTTGTCGTCGTCGTAGTTGTCGTCGTCGTCGTCGTTGTCGTCGTCGTCGTCGTTGTCGTCGTTGTCGTCGTCGTCGTCGTAGTTGTCGTCGTCGTCGTCGTCGTCGTCGTAATTCTCGTCGTAGTTCTCGTCGTAGTTCTCGTCGTAGTTGAGGCATAGTCTTGTGTTTTCGTCGATGGAGGACCTTAGTTCTTGCGCTCAGGCGGCTCGGCGATGAGCATTCTTCCCGACGCAAAAAATCTTCTGTTTCGGCTGGTCGCTGGCCGGGTCGGGGTCGTGGGGCGCCGTAAGAGAACTCTCGGATGCCCATTCTCATGTATGGGCAGTACCGGAGAATGTGACCGGCTTCGCCGCAGTGGAAGCATAGCGGGCGGCACTGGTCGGGTGTTCTCCACTCGTCGCATTTCCTCGGCCGGGTGCGACGCTCGTAGGACGGGCGAGTTGGGGCGAAAAGGCGGCGCTCCACCGCAGCTGGCTAAGGGCGATAGGGGCTTGGGTCCCGTCGTCGAGGTGCAGGACGGCGCACTGCTGCGGCGTAAGTCATGGCTGGAGGCTCCAGAGGCTGCGTGGTAGACTGGAGTCAGTTCCTCCGGTGAATAACTCAAAGGGCTGGCATCACGACTTGCAGGGGTTGTCCGGTACCTGGAAGGCTACCCCGCACCTCCATCAGATGTCACGTTGTAGTGACGGCAGTCCAGCGGTCAGGAAGACACCAGAAAGACTTGCAAATGAAGCTCTGTATTTGGGCTGACTTGCGCCCGCGAAAGGAATGAATCACTCGGTGGCGGCGTAAGCAATAAGCGTGCTCGTCAATCGTCGAACTACGAATGTCCGCCGCTCGCGGCATCGCTCAATTTAAAGCCGGCAAGGAATTTTCCAGATAACAGGTCAAGATCATCTACGGTAATCTGGAAAAACCTAGATGCAGCCTTGCATGGCTGCGAACAATCGAGATTAGTCTGGTCGCTTCTCGCGCCACGAACAAAAGTGATAACGACCCTTTCCTGCAGTCTTGAGCGTGAACGAACAAACACTACAATGATACGTGGCAATATACAGAGCCTCAGAAACTGGTAATCTGCGATTATCAGCGACTCGTATTGCAGTCGATGTGCAATTGTGTTATTCGCTCCCAGCTTTTACCAAATATTGGTAGCTTGGTGAGTATTATAATGCATCAAAAACTCCAAAAGATGTTTATTTTTTTCGCATGTCTTGAACCAGCTCACCGAGGTAATAATTTAACTCTTTGCGACGATCTACCGGCGCTGGGGTCTCTACAGGGTGCTGGCCAATGAAGTAGTCAAACGCACCTGCAGAAAAGAAAATATGATTGGTAGTACATAATGCCCCCAGCTTATCATTTAATTGGGCACTGGCACACAACATAATGCATTGAGCACTATGACATGCAACTTATGGCCAATGGCTTGTAGCTTTTCAGGGGTCATTGGCTTTCTGCCCACTGTGGAGGCTTCTGACTTCAGGTTCCGATGGCAAGCTTGCCCTGTAACGCTCCTTTCCTGGAGTTTTGGAGTCGTCCAAAGGCTGCGTCCTTGCAGAAACGCGAATCTTTGGGTGCCACCATAACTGCTACCCACGTTGCCGAAGGAATAAAAATTCCATTCCCTAGGTGGACCTGTATGCAATAATTACAAATGCATACCCCAGTAGCACAAACGGGGCACTGATTTTCGGGCCCTCGTGGGCCCGGACAAGCCACAGACAAGCCAGGCGTCTCATGACGCCAGGCCCTGAGCATTGGCAATGCTCAGTATCGTGAATGCACCTCACGCCTTCCATATTTGAATCAATAATGTATTGCAAATCTGCGTCGTAACATTGTTGGTGTGTAAACAGGTTGCTCGGACGATTCCGATGCTTGCGTGGTCATCCTCCATTTTTTGCGGCACACACCGCAGCATCGATGCGATGCGTGATGTTTGTTCAAAGTCTTGAGCCGCTCCCCCTCAGGACGCTTATCGATGATTGATCTCTCACGTATACACCATATGCCTCTGGAAAGAAAGAATAGAAACTATAAAACTTAACTTAGTCGTGTTATCATGAAGGACAAGCAATTTCGGTATGTAACTGAAAGAAAATTTTGCGCTATTTGTTATTGCCTTTTACTTATTGAGGTGTTTGTTAAAGTGCATTGTCTGTTATACTTGCAGCATTAAACACTTCTGTTAATTGGTTCCAATGTTTTTACTTGGGCTGCTGCATTGTGCCATTTGTTTCACGATGTTTGCCGCGTTTTTTTTTTCTTGAAATTCTGTGGGTGGGAAGATTATGGATGTGTGTCCCAAGCTTTCCACATTTCAAGAGTCACATTGAAGAAATTTTTCGAATATAACCCATTGCTCTGCTGATGTATCGTCAACCACAATAAAGTATTCCTGCTGTACATCAAATTGTTTTTCGTTTTACTGCATCGCGCGAAGTGAAAAAAGCACGCCTGCGCTATACCTATATGCGAATATTCAAGAAAGATCCGCCAATGGACGTACTCAACTGGACGTCCGTCGGCAGGCGAAACGTATACCTTTGAACTAAAGTGGCTGTTTGGGCTTGTTGGTTAGTGATCATGGTTAAAGAATGCAACGCGAAAAGACAAGGACAAACGAAGAAGTGGACAGGACTGGCGCTGACTTCAAACGGTACAATTTTCCTTTTGAGATGGAAGGAGAGGATCCTGGCCTTGCAAGTAGAGATCGCAATAAGATTCACGCAGGTTATGGCGGCATCTTGCTTGCTCGAGGTAGATAGAAAAGAGCCGAATGTAGAAGAAATCTGATGAACTAAAGTGGCTGTTTGGGCTTGTTGGTCAGCGATCATGGTTAAAGAAGGGTTTTTATGCGAAGCATACTACTTTAGCTACCACTTCAGCCCTTCACCGTGGTTATGCGCCTCCAAATTACGTGATACATGACGTCACACCACGTGACACGATGACGTCACGACAGTAGAGAAACGGGGACCCACCTCGCGCCGTCGCTGTGGTTGTGCGCCTCCAAATCACGTGACACGATGACGTCACGACAGTGGAGAAACGGGGGCCCACCTCGCGCCATCGCTGTGGTTGTGCGCCTCCAAATCACGTGATACATGACGTCACACCACGTGACACGATGACGCCACGACAGTGGAGAAACGGGTGCCCACCTCGCGCCGTCGCTGTGGTTGTGCGCCTCCAAATTACGCGACACGATGATGCTTTGCATTCTCCAGGCTTAACCAAGTTAAGCCTCAGCCATTTTTTTGGTCGGTGATCATGGTTAAAGAATGCAACGCGAAAAGAAGGACAAACGAAGAAGTGGACAGGACTGGCGCTGACTTCAAACGGTACAATTTTCCTTTTGAGATGGAAGGAGGGGATCCTGGCCTTGCAAGTAGAGATCGCAATAAGATTCACGCAGGTTATGGCGGCATCTTGCTTGCTCGAGGTAGATAGAAAAGAGCCGAATGTAGAAGAAATCTGATGAACTAAAGTGGCTGTTTGGGCTTGTTGGTCAGTGATCATGGTTAAAGAAGGGTTTTTTGGTCAGTGATCATGGTTAAAGAATGCAACGCGAAAAGACAAGGACAAACGAAGAAGTGGACAGGACTGGCGCTGACTTCAAACGGTACAATTTTCCTTTTGAGATGGAAGGAGGGGATCCTGGCCTTGCAAGTAGAGATCGCAATAAGATTCACGCAGGTTATGGCGGCATCTTGCTTGCTCGAGGTAGATAGAAAAGAGCCGAATGTAGAAGAAATCTGATGAACTAAAGTGGCTGTTTGGGCTTGTTGGTCAGTGATCATGGTTAAAGAAGGGTTTTTTGGTCAGTGATCATGGTTAAAGAATGCAACGCGAAAAGACAAGGACAAACGAAGAAGTGGACAGGACTGGCGCTGACTTCAAACGGTACAATTTTCCTTTTGAGATGGAAGGAGGGGATCCTGGCCTTGCAAGTAGAGATCGCAATAAGATTCACGCAGGTTATGGCGGCATCTTGCTTGCTCGAGGTAGATAGAAAAGAGCCCAATGTAGAAGAAATCTGATGAACTAAAGTGGCTGTTTGGGCTTGTTGGTCAGTGATCATGGTTAGAGAAGGGTTTTTTGGTAAGTGATCATGGTTAAAGAATGCAACGCGAAAAGACAAGGACAAACGAAGAAGTGGACAGGACTGGCGCTGACTTCAAACGGTACAATTTTCCTTTTGAGATGGAAGGAGAGGATCCTGGCCTTGCAAGTAGAGATCGCAATAAGATTCACGCAGGTTATGGCGGCATCTTGCTTGCTCGAGGTAGATAGAAAAGAGCCCAATGTAGGAGAAATCTGATGAACTAAAGTGGCTGTTTGGGCTTGTTGGTCAGCGATCATGGTTAAAGAAGGGTTTTTTGGTCAGTGATCATGGTTTAAGTATACCTTTGACCTCCTGTCGGACGGCGGACGTCTACCGGCTGCTTGCGGATGTTCAGCGGATGTACGGAACAACCGAAACAGACCTGTGTCTGCCGTCCGAAGGATATCGGTGGTTGCTTGGGAAGTTTATAATGAAAACAACTGTAGTTGAGGAAAGGTTTCTCGCTCCGAGGGGAGTACTCCCAACAGACCTGCTCTGGCTCAAAGGTTGGTTTCAGATCCAGAAACTGCACGGATCCTCGATGAGGTTCTTCGTGTGCAAGCTCTAGCCCCGACCCGTTGCGGGCACAAACGTCAAGAACGTGAGAAATCATTCCTGGGCCTAGTACCGAAAAATCGTCGACATAGCGGAAAATCCGAGTGTTGCTTCCGGCCAGCTCTTCCCCCAATAGTCTGCCAACCCTGCCTAGAAAAATGTTACTGAAAAGGGGGGCTACTCAGGAACCTGCGCGGACCCCAGATCTTTGCAAACAAACCTGACCATCCCACACTACATACATGCTGTTAAGGTAAAAAAAACCAACAGTTCCAGGAAGGACGCAGTAGTAATCCCACAACTGTTCTGAAAACTGCATTCATCACTGTCATCTGTGATGCACTCCTAGACACACGGCATAAGTTGAACATGAGGAAGCGAATAGAACAAACCAAAAACATCAACGCTAAAACCCAGGCACGAGGCAGGATTCTCTTTCAGGAGGACGTTTTTAAGGCCTTCCGAGCTGGGAGTAAGGAACGAGTCATTAACCTTAAGGGCCGATAGGTGCTTGGAAAGAAAGGTGGAAACGATTACCTGCCAAGAGTTATGCTCCGAAACGATAATGCTGAACTTAACGTTCGGTTTATGGGTTTTGGCTGCGAAGAAAATTTGTATTACAGAACACCCAGCCTAACGCGTGCCGGCGTTCTGTGCAAGCCGAGTGAGACGCGTGCCGGCGTTCTGGGCAAGCTGAGTGAGACGCGGCGCCGGCGTTCTGGGTGAACTGAGTGAGACGCGTGATGACGCGCCAAGTGACGACAGCAGTGGCTCTACAAAAGCGAGCACCTGCATGAGCGCCGCGGCAGAACGCATCTCAGCTGTTGCCCAATAAAGTACTACGCAGTGTTCTTTCGCTTCTTACTTGCCGGGACCCGCGAACACCACAACTGGCGACGAGGATGGTGGAAGCATGGCAAGACGCAGAAAAGAAGCGCTGAAGCTGGACAACGAAGTACAGAGGCAATAGTCTGCAGAGAAACGCTGGATTCAACCGCATCTACGACAAAAGGCGTCAAGAAGTCCGAGATGGCAGCCTCCAGTCAGATTGGTCAAGTAGAAGCCTTCGACGAAACTGTGAGTGACTGGCTATCTTACGAAGAACGCCTAATTTCCTTTTTCGCGGTGAACAAAGTTCCAGAAGACCTCAAGGTGCATACTTTGCTAAGCGTCATTGGGCCGAAGTCATACAACCTTTTGAAATCTCTGACCGCACCAGATAAGCCGTCAGAAAAGACGTTCAAGCAGCTAACTGCATTGTTTCGCAATCACTTCACCCCGAGAGTGTCTGTGATCGGAGAGCGAGCAAAATTTCACAGAAGATGTCAGCTGCAACAAGAAAGCATCGCACAGTACGCAGCCGAGCTGAGAAAACTAGCTCAGACCTGTGAATTCGGCACCTTTTTGGACGAATCGCTTCGTGACAGGTTTGTGTGCGGTTTATTCCGCATCGACATTCAGCGATACTTATTTGCAGAAGACAAAACGCTGACCTTCCAGAAAGCCGTTGAACGCGCACTCGCTTTGGAAGAAGCTAAGAAAAATGTTGAGGAAGCGCACGATAGAGAAGCTGTCGATGACTTCCACAAAATGAGCGCTGAAGACGCAGCCAAAACAAAGCATTCTTTCGAGTATTATCGCTGCGGCTCTGACCAGCATTTTTCCCGCGCCTGTCCGCACGTAGCAGATAAGTGCACTAACTGTGGCAAGAAGGGCCACGTTCAGCGTGCCTGCCGTGGTACCAAGCAGTATCCAACGAGTTTATGGAAGTGGATACGCACTCTTGAAAGTTACGACACGGGAAACATCGAGACGCTGTCTCAAAAAACCCGGCGTCCCATCACCGTCGATGTCGAAATTCAAGCTGTACCTTTGCGAACGGAGTTAGACACAGGCGCTACGGTGTCTGTAATATCAATACAGCAGTTCGAGGGACTTAGACCGCCTTTGAGACTCGACCCGACGGAACTGCGACTGCAAACGTACACAGGAGAAGTTATCCAGCCCTGCGGCGTTTTGAAAGCAGCCGTAAGGTACTACAAGGATCAAGTTTGTGACTTTCCGTTGTACGTCGTAGACTACGGCGGACCAGCTCTTCTTGGACGCGAGTGGTTCGAAACTTTGTGCTTGGAGTGGGACGAAATCTGCAGTTTGCACAAGTTGAACAGGTTTTGGTACGCAATTTCAGGAGCGGACCAAGATGGCTCAAAGCAACTATCTCGCAGCGCACCGGGCCAGTGTCGTACGAGGTCAAGGTGCAGACACCCCACAGATCATGCACGTAGAGGCGACACAAGGACAATTTGCTACGAGCCTAAGCTGCGAACACGCCGTCACCATTTGCGGTGGGGGAGGAGACCGACATCTGTTATCCAGAACTTTCAGATTGTCCGCCACCCTCATCAACCGCTGTCTCCGCAACTAGCCCTGCACCCGTGGTCAGCGAAAACAGCCCTACGAGGCGGTACCCTCAGCGAGTCGGGAAGCCGCCTGACCGATACCAGCCATCGCGACTCTCCAAATTGCGGTGGAGGAAGTGACGCGTGCCGGCGTTCTGTGCAAGCCGAGTGAGACGCGTGCCGGCGTTCTGGGCGAGCTGAGTGAGACGCGGCGCCGGCGTTCTGGGTGAACTGAGTGAGACGCGTGATGACGCGCCAAGTGACGACAGCAGTGGCTCTACAAAAGCGAGCACCTGCATGAGCGCCGCGGCAGAACGCATCTCAGCTGTTGCCCAATAAAGTACTACGCAGTGTTCTTTCGCTTCTTACTTGCCGGGACCCGCGAACACACAGCCCCTTTCACCTTTCTTGCTAAACCTTCTCTCTGAAGGTTTCTGAAGTAAAGCCACTGCCTTCTGCTTAAACTTAGATAGATTGGCAACAGCTCTAAAATTCTTTAGCACCGCATCATTTGCTTTCTTAAAAAACACAACATGGGTATAATCTTGTAGGATGCATTACCAAAGAATAAGAATGCAACCAAATTCAAGTATAGGCCTTACATAGGCTCTGTATAGTAACAATAATGTGTCGCGGCGTATCCCAAAATTTTAAGGCGAAAGCCTTTAATGCCTCATCGTTGTAAGCAGCAGTTGTCGACAGAAAATGTCACGCTTTTCAATTGGTAGAAATGCTCGTGACGTCACAGTGCGCGAATTTCAAATGGGGCCAATTGTACTTTGGCTAGTAACCATGCAACCATTCAAAGGGATCGTATAGTGATGCTCCAGGTAAGTGGGACTGAGTTTAGTTAATTGCTTAATTAATCAATTAACCTAATTAAGATAGAGGAGAATGAAGAGGTCAGAAGAGAGAGGAAAAGAAAAGAACGACGCGCGTCGCAGCGACAACAGCGTCCGCGGAAGGACACGCTGCTGAAAAAAACATAAGTACGAAGCCGCGTTCGCTCCACCACCACGCACTTCCCCACTCAGTTCGACGTTGCTCGTTTCATATACGTTGTGTCGAACATCCTAGACAGTTCCAACATTTGACAGGTGAATGACAGAACAAGATGGATAGAAATACAATAACATAAATATGAAATAGCCTAATTAACCTTTCTAGTTAGACCGCATAAATCAATAAAACCGAGAACGAAATTGGTCGAGTTGGGGAATCGAACCAGGGTCTCCGGAGTGCGATACGAGCACGCTAGCCACTCCGTAATGCCAGCTGAATGGTTTTTATTGGCGATTCGCGTCAGCCGGGCTAGAGCGCGTTTTCCTTTAAACACATTGTTCTTTATATGAACGCCCGCTATGTCCCGGATCGATATCCTCTCCCTCATATTCACGGCTTTGCGGCCGCCCTGCATGGCACGACCATATTTTCCAAGACTGACCTGGTGAAGGCCTACCGTCCGATCCTGGTGGAGCCTGCCCGAAGACTGCCACTGTAACACCGTTTGGCCTCTTCGAGTGCGTGCCCTGTGGTCTGCGAAACGGTGCTCATATTTCGACGCCTCATCAGAGAGCTCATTCGTGGCCTGCGTATTGTGTTCGCGTATCTCGATGATCCGCTGGTTGC
Organism: Amblyomma mixtum; assembly: GCF_055824585.1. NCBI lineage: Eukaryota > Metazoa > Arthropoda > Arachnida > Ixodida > Ixodidae > Amblyomma > Amblyomma mixtum. The sequence continues at coordinate 146,893,875 of NC_143019.1, forward strand.
CAGTTCCTCGTCAGAAGAACACGCTGGACACCTGCTCTTTTCACGGCTCGGGGAGAGCGCAGGGAATTCGCCCTTTGGAGAGCAAGGTGCGTGCCATCCGCGACTTTCCTCGTCCCAGTTCACTTCGCAAGCTTCGCGGGTTCCTAGGCTTCTTCCACCGACGTTTGTTATCGCAGTGCTTGCGCGCCTCGGCTCGTAACATGCGCTCGCGCTGGCTGCGGAGTAGAATAAACACAGTTGATAACTAGTTCCCGGCCTGTTCGCTTCGACCACGTCGCACTCCGTTTCATTTGTAGGCGACTAAGTCTCACTCCCTCTACAAACACTATTCAGCGTGACAGGTGCTCGCGCGCGGCTGCTTATGACTAACTTGACAGACGACAGAGCTCGTACACAAGTATTGTCCGCACGACCGCCACTGAATGTGGAGGTAAGCTTAACTAGGTCGGCAATTGTTGCTGCAGTGGCGAACTGGTGTACTTGACCGCGCATGATCAGTACGTTCAGCGATGCGTTGTCACAAGTCATTTCTGCGCAGGCTGCTTCATCGGCTTTAGGTACCCCAACCTGCTATGCAACTGTTGATGATGATCAAGCAACCGCCTCCTCCACGCCTGTGGGTCTCAGTGTCTCTGACCCAGTCTCCCTTTCTAACGCTTGTCAGTCAGATGTCCAAATGACATTTCACTACAGGAATTTGGCTCACTCCTAATCATCCATTCACAGTTAAAAATTTCTGCGTTTCTACAACTGATCGCCCAAACGGCAGGGGTGGGGGCTTGTTAACATTGGTTCAACGAAACAGCTTCATCGCGCTAAAGTGTCTCATAAATTTATGCGACCCGCCGGTCGGATACTTGCAGCTGAAATCGTTACTCCGCAGACCGCCCCTGTTACAGTGGCAAATATCTACTTCCCCGCAGATGTCCGTAGGACGCATGGGCTATATGCTCTACTGCGCAACAAAAAAAGAGCAGTTCTGGCCGGGGCCACCACTTCGCATCATATTGTAGCGTGCAACGCCAAAACGAACACCAGCGCAGAGACGAAAAACCTGCGGCGGGCCCTCAGTGGTTCGAGCGCGCGCGCGAGAGACAACTAACTTCTTCCTCTTCTAGTGCATGCACTACTTCTGTCTCTTCGAATGCATGTATCACTGCCCCCCTCTTCTGCAGCATCGACACGATGCGGCTAGGAGAGAAAAGTCACTGAAAGGGGAGAACACAGCTGCAGTGAACCGCAGTTCAGTCAGGTAGCCGGTCGTGGTAAGGCTTCATGCGAACAACGTGTACGACTTCAGTTCGGTGCGACCGGCGCGATGAACTAGCTGTCGGGGCGGGAGCAACTGCATAAGTCACATCACTGATGCGGCGCACTACTTCGTAAGGGCCGAAGTATCGGCGCAGCAGCTTTTCAGAGAGCCCGCGGCGACGAACTTGTATCCAAATCCACACAAGGTCGCCGGGCGCATAACTGACGAAACGGCGCCCAAAGTTGTACCTAGCGGCGTCAGTCTCCTGTTGACGGTGGATGCGTAGGCGGGCCAGTTGACGCGCTTCCTCAGCACGCTGAACGAAGGTATCTACGTCGAGGTCAGCGTCAGAGTCGCAGTAAGGGTCGACGGGCAACATAGCATCCAACGGAGTGGTCACCTGGCGACCGAAGACAAGCTGAAAGGGGGTCAGTCGGGTTGTTTCCTGCAGGGCGGTGTTGCACGCAAACGTTACGTACGGCAGAATGGTGTCCCAAGTTCGATGCTCGACATCAACGTACATTGATAGCGTGTCGGCTAGTGTGCGGTTGAGTCGCTCTACCAACCCGTTTGTCTGCGGGTGATACGCCGTAGCACGTCGATGGCTCGTGTGCGTCAGAGTCATCACGGACTGGGTTAAGCGGGCCGTGAAAGCAGTTCCGCGGTCAGTAAGAACAACGGCGGGTGCTCCATGACGCAAGACAATGTTGTGGACGAAGAACTGCGCCACTTCAGCAGCAGTGCCTTTGGCAAGAGACGTGGTCTCAGCGTACCGTGTGAGGTAGTCAGTCGCAACGACTATCCAACGCTTTCCAGACGAAGACTTCGGAAATGGACCAAGGAGGTCCATGCCCACTTGTTGGAAAGGGGTCTTCGGTGGATCGACGGGGTGAAGAAATCCGGCTGGTTTCAATGGAGGAGTCTTCCGACGTTGGCATTCACGGCACGTTTTTACGTAGGCCCGCACCGATGGGAGTAACCTGGGCCAATAATACTTTTGTCGAATCCGCGCGAGTGTACGGCTGACTCCAAGGTGGCCGGCGGATGGTGCATCATGACAGGCACTCAAGATCTCAGACCGCAGCTGTGATGGTACAAGTAGAAACACTTCTTCGCTGTTGGCAAAGTTGCGCTTGTAGAGAACACCAGACCGTAAAGTGAAGGTGTGAAGCCCTCGAAGAAAAACACGCGGAATGGGAGCTTCACTGCCTTCGAGGTAATCGATGAGCGGCGCCAACTCCGAGTCCGCCCTCTGAAGCTGCGCCATTTTGGTGGTACTAACAGAGCCCAGGAAAGGAAAATCATCGGTGGTTTCTTCGGTATTGATTGGAATAGGCGCGCGCGACAGACAATCCGCATCCTGATGCTTACGGCCAGACTTGTAAACTACTGTTAAGTCGTATTCTTGCAAGCGTAAGCTCCATCTAGCCAAGCGTCCTGAGGGGTCTTTGAGGCTCGCCAGCCAGCATAAGGAGTGGTGGTCGCTTACCACACGGAAGGGTCGTCCGTAGCGGTACTGTCGGAATTTGCAGATGGCCCATATCAGTGCAAGACATTCTTTCTCCGTCGTAGAATAATTGTTCTCGGAGCGCGTAAGTGTTCGACTAGCATAACTGATGACCCGTTCTGTACCGTCTTGCCACTGTATCAGCACTGCACCAAGGCCAACATTGCTGGCGTCAGTGTGGATGTCCGTGGCAGCATGCTCGTCGAAATGGCCGAGTATCGGAGTGCTTTGCAGACGGCTGCGAAGCTCGGTAAATGCAGCCTCTTCGTCGGTCCCCCACAGGAAGGGCGTGTCGTCACGGATCAGTGCGTTCAGCGGTTCCGCGATTTTCGAGAAATCTTGAATAAAGCGCCTATAATAGGAGCACAGGCCCAAAAACCGGCGAACGGCCTTCTTGTCAGTTGGGCGTGGAAAACCTGAGACGGCAGCGGTCTTATCAGGGTCCGGGCGAACACCTTGTGCGCTGACAACGTGACCAAGAAAGCGAAGTTCCTCAAAGCCAAAATGGCATTTCTCGGCTTTGATGGTGAGTTGCGCGGATTTGAGCGCTTGTAGCACAATGCCTCAGTGGACGACTCAGTGGGCTCGGCGGCACCGATCGGCGCACGATGCTAAATTGTGTGCTCTTCGTTCTTCAGGTATTCCTGGCGGTAGGCTCACCCGGCGATGGCATCTTTCCACCACCCTCGGGCCGATACACTTTGCCAACTTCAACAGGACACGCTGCAATGTTCCGCCCGGTCATCATGCTGGCACTAAAGCCGACAACGCAGAAGCACGTGGACGATATCCCCCGGCTGGATCACGATTTCGGTGCGACATCCGGGACACCTGCGTCATCCGGGACTTCGTGGGAAGCCTTTAAAAGAAAGAGCCAGCACAGCGGATGACTCAGTGGGCTCGGCGGCACCGATCGGCGCACGATGCTAAATTGTGTGCTCTTCGTTCTTCAGGTTAGTGACAAATGGTCCAATGTCAAATCTGTAAAGAGCAATTGCGTTGGTCTTGTTGTGCTGCCGAGCCCGCAGTGCTTGTTGTGCTGTTGCTGTGAAATGCTCTGTGTAGCCAAATTGTTGCTGAAGCTCAGCGGTGACGTAGAGGAGAACCCCGGTCCGGATAAATTGGATGAGATACACGCTATGGTGTCAGAGATTAGGGCGTCACAAATTACTTTACAAAATGGCTTGCAATGTGTGGAGCGTAGGCTGACCAAAATGGAAGCATCACTCGCCACATTGAGGGAAGACCATGAAAGGGTAAAGGAATGCGTGAAAGCAGTCAGCGACATGGAAAAAGAATTTACACATGTAAACAGGAAAATCGACGATCTAGAGAATCGTAGTCGAAGGAATAACTTGGTCATCTTCGGTTTAAAGGAAGGCGCTAAAGAAGACAGAGCAGCACTGGAACAAGCAGTCATAGAAGAGACATTTAAAGACATTCTGGGCATCGAGGTCCGTTCTGTAGAACGAATTCACCGAATTGGTTCTAAAAATGCCCGTCGTGAACGACCAGTTATCCTGCGATTTTACGATTTTGACGAAAAGATGGAAGTATTGCGCAATTGCTTCAAGTTGAAAGACAGTGCAATATCGATATCAGAGGATTTCTCGGCAAGTGTCCGAGAAACGCGTCGAAAGTTGTGGGAATCATCTAAAATCGAGCGCTCGAAAGGCGATAAGGTAGCCCTAGTGTTTAACAAACTCAAGGTTAATGATGATATGTATGTGCGGGACGACACAGAAAACAAGCGAATTCTAGTGAATCGAAAACAAAACACTGTCAACGGCAATACAAGTGAGCAGGACTGACACAAGAATACTACAGCACAACTTACAATTTTAAGCTTTAATGCCAGAAGCATTGTCAATAAAACTGACAAATTAGAAGAACTTGTTCTGTTGTATTCCCCCGATGTGGTCATAATCACAGAAACATGGTTGCATTCCAGTATAGACGATCATGAAATAATCCCTCCCTCCTACTCGCTACTTCGTTCAGATCGTGATGGCCGTGGAGGCGGGGTGGCGATTGCCATTAAACAAAGTCTGACATTCCACCAAGACCCCGGAATAGCTAATCATGAAAGTACTTGGTGCAATTTAAGATTTAACGAATCTTCGATATTAATAGGTGCCATATACAGACGTCCTGGGGAGTCTGAAGATTAATCTTCAGACTCCCCAGATAATTATCTTACGCAAATGCATGACTTCTTACATAGCAAAGTCAACGACCGGACTAAACTGTTGATAAGTGGGGATTTCAACCTTTCGGGAATTGATTGGGATACAATGAGGATTGGAAATAAAGAAGTGCGTAGCTGTGAGCGGCTCCTAGATATAATGTTCAGTCTCTCATTGACACAAATTGTTAAAGAACCTACTCGAGTGCAAGGAAACTCCCACGCAATTCTTGATCTTGCCTTCCTGTCAAAATCATTAAATCCAGTAATAACAATAGAAGAAGGTATCTCTGATCACAAGATGCTTGTATTAACATGCTGTAACTTCAGCGCGGGTAACAAACGCCGTAAAAGTTCTTCGATGAAAGCAGTGAAAGACTACAGCAAGGCTGAAGATGAGAGTGTAATAGACTTCCTTGACATAGCGCTAGATGATTTTTCAACCGGAGAATCCCGAGGACCAGTGCCCGTAAACAGCCTGTGGGTAAAACTAAAGAATGCGATTGCGCACTGCGAATCCAACTTCATTCCGACAAGACAGAAAAGAATTAAACGCAAAGCTCCGTGGTTAACACGTTCTATAATTCACCTGAAAAGAAAATTGCGTAGAAAGAGAAAAAGAAAAGGCAATAGATTAGAGGTGGTTGCGCTGTCAAGTCAACTGAGGTTGGAGATCAGGGCAGCAAGGAGGTTATTTTTTACCGACACATTAGCAAATTTCTTGAAAACACAACCGCAGAAATTCTGGCGATATTTGGCGGAACCAAGAGACCACACCAGAAAATTAGAAATTGCTGGCATAGTCGTCGAGGACGAACACGAAATAGCCAATTCCTTCAACACGTACTTCCAATCAGTTTTCACGCGAACAAATGCGGTAAGCATAGCTGAGACAACTTTTGATTCTCTGATGCCCGAGATAATAATAACTGAGGAAGGCGTGCTAAACTTACTTCTGCAGGTTGACACGAAAAAATCATCCGGCCTAGATAGTATCCCAAATCTGTTTTTGAACCGATATGCGCAGCAGATATCCCCTTTCCTGCATACTATATTCATCGAGTCACTGAAAACTGCCACGCTCCCTGCTGACTGGCTTCGCGCGAAAATAATACCCATTCATAAACACGGAAACAAATTAGTAGTTGACAACTACAGACCAATATCGCTTACAAGTGGTTGTTGCAAGCTTATGGAGCACATTATTAACAAAGCAATTATGAGTTACTTGGAAGAAAACAACTTATTGAATCCGACCCAACACGGTTTCCGAAAAGGGCTGTCCACAGTCACGCAATTATTAGAAATAACGCATGATTTCACGAGAGCAATCAATTCCCGAGAACAAGTTGACAGCATTTTTATTGATTTTTCTAAGGCGTATGACCGTGTTGTGCACTGTAAATTAATTCACAAACTAAAGCTCCTTGGCATTAATTCGGAAGTAATAGCATGGATAGAAGCTTATCTGTCAAATCGCACCCAATATGTGGTTATAAATAATAATGAATCGGAGAACCTCGAAGTAGTTTCAGGTGTACCGCAGGGATCCGTCCTGGGACCTTTATTATTCCTTATATATATTAATGATGTTAGCTCTTGTATTGTCGATGGGGTGAAAATCAGGCTTTTTGCTGAAGACTGTGTGATTTACACAGTCGTGCGGGGAGTTGAGGATCAATGGAAACTCAATATGTCATTAAATAACATTGCTCTCTGGTGCGAAACGTGGGGCATGAAAATAAACGCAGAAAAAACTAAGTATTTAAGTGTAAGTCATAAAAAATCGTTGTTAAGGTTTAGCTACACATTAGGGGGGTCCGTTCTCAGCCAAACAGACACTGTTAAGTATTTAGGGGTAACACTTACACGCACAATGAAATGGGATGTACATATTAACAACACCCGTGCAAAAGCGTTTAAAACACTAGGATTTTTACGAAGAAAATTAAGCAAGGCTCCTCCTGAAGTAAAACTTAAAGCCTACAAAACTCTAGTCCGACCAATTCTGGAATATGGTAGCATAGTCTGGAACCCGCATCAACAGTACCTGACAGATTCCTTGGAAAGGGTGCAAAATAAAGCACTACGATTTATCTACTCGAAGTACTCCCGGTTTGAAAGTGTCAGTGCTCTTAGAACACAAGCAGGCATTCCCACACTTGCGAGCAGGCGTCGCGTTGCCGCCATGAAGTTTCTTTTCATGCTTTACCATGGGTCGCTGCGTATCAACAAAGATCAGTATCTGCAGCCACCACACCGTCACACTAAACGAAAAAATCATGATAAGCACATCCGGCCATACGTCACACGGTGCAATACTTTTAAGTTTTCTTTTTTTCCGTCGTCCGTAGAGATTTGGAATTCATTGCCAGGGGATGTTGTTGACGACGATTCTGTGTCTAGCTTTGTCAATAAGGTAGAATCTTTGTTTCACCCAGTGCCATAAAGCGGAAGCTTTTCTATTCTTTTTTCTTTTTTTTTCCTGCTCTTTTCTACCGTTTGATTTTAGTTGGAATGATGTTCTGTTTTAGATAACAAGTTCTAGTGTTAATATATTTTACAAAGTGTTGTACATTGTGAATACCTTTGTAACCCACTGCCTGTATAGGCCTGTCAAAGGCTTACAGTATTGCTAAATAAATAAATAAATAAAATAAATAAATGCGCAACCGCTGCAAGTGTTGGTCAAAGGTGGTCGAAAATATAACGACATCGTCCAGGTACACAAAGCAGTACTGCCATTTCAAGCCGGAGAGAACAGTGTCCATCATGCGTTGGAACGTGGCCGGTGCTGAGCACAGACCAAATGGAAGCACTTTAAACTCATAGAGGCCGTCAGGCGTCACGAAAGCAGTCTTCTCCCGGTCTCGCTCGTCCACTTCGATTTGCCAGTACCCGCTTTTAAGATCTAATGACGAGAAGTATCGGGCATTCCGCAATCGGTCGAGTGCGTCATCTATCCTGGGCAGCGGGTAAACGTCCTTTTTGGTCACGCTGTTAAGTTTCCTGTAGTCCACGCAGAAACGCAGAGTATTGTCCTTTTTTTTACAAGAACCACAGGCGATGCCCACGGACTGGTGGATGGCTGAATGACATCGTCTGCAAGCATCTCGGCAACCTGATTTTGAATGGCTTCTCTCTCCACCGGGGAAATACGATATGGGCGCTGGCAGACGGGTCGCGTAGTCTCGTCAGTGATGATGATGATGAAAAGCCTTTATTTAATAAAAGAGGTGAGGCTTTCTTAAAGAGCCCCGCAATGGGTGGAGTCCCTATTCCGGGACCCCATTGGTCGAAGCCGCCAGCTTAGCCCTCTTGACCAAAGCCTTTTGGGCCTGAAGGTCCGAGCAGCCAAGCAGGGCCGCCTCCCATTCCTCTCTGGTAGGGTTGGGGTGGGGGGAGAGAGCTGAGTTGCGCTGGCAAGCCCAAACCATGTGGTAGGTGTCAGCCACCTCGCCACAGTGGCTGACACCTACTGATACGATGCTTGGCGAGTGGAGTTCGGCCGACATTCGAGCACGTAGCGAAACAGTCCGCAAAGTCTGCCAAGAGGTCCGACAGAAGATCCCTCTGAACCAACGGCAGGGCAGGATTTATTCTGACGGACTGAAGAACGTGATGTGGGCCAGCATGCTCCGGAGTGGGTCCTCCCACGGTGCACAAACCTGGAACCTCAGCAACGTCGTGGAGGAAGGCAATAGCCATGCCTTTGGCCAGGTGCTGATGTTCGTTGGCAAAGTTAGTCAGGAGGACGTGGGTGCGGCCGTCACGTAGTTGGACGAGACCTCTTGCAACGGCAAGTCCCCGCTTAAGCAGCAGTGGGCTATGGCTGTCCGCTAGGCCCTCGTAGTCGTGAAAGAGGTCATTCCGCACGAGCACCAGAACACTGCACCGCGGCGGCACCGTAACGTCGTTCTCGACAATGCGCAGGGCGTTGCTGCAGGGATCGCGGGAGTCAAAGCGCGCCACAGCCTGTTTGGTCGAGAACGTCACACGTGCCTCCTGAAAGTCAATCACAGCGCCGTTCGACTGCAGGAAGTCGATCCCCAGAATCAAATCTCTGAAACACTCGGGGAGTACGACAAATTCACCAACGTACGTCATACCACTAATCCCAACTCTAGCCGTGCACTTGCCCACAGGGGAAATTAGGTGGCCACCAGCGGTGCGAATGAAGGTCCCCGTCCACGGTGTCAGAACTTTCTTAAGTTCTCCAGCAAAGACATGGCTCATAACAGAATAATCAGCACCGGTATCGAGCAGCGCGAGTGCCATCAACTGTCACACGCAAATCGGATGCAGCGTATCTGATACTGTCGCTGCCTCTCGCTGTCCAGGTATCGTCGGCTCGAGGGTTTCGCGATGGAGGGTCTTGACACGTCCCGACGTCAGCGGCCTTGCCTCCAGAGGTCGCTGGTGTTAGTTTTCCCGACGCGGACTCGGCGAGCGACGGCCAGCAGAGCTACTCTGGCGGCCAGGGCTGGATGAGCGATAACGGAGAGGCGAAGGGGAACGCGACTCGCGCCTTCCAGAGTAGGCAGGGTTCTGGCGTGCCCATAGATGCTGCGCAATCTCATGCGGACGTTCGCCGTTCTGAGGGCAGGGTGCGTCGGGATGGAAACCGCGAAGGCCCACTTGGCGGTACGGACATGCTCGGTAGAGGTGACCGGGCTCCCCACAGTGGTAGCACAGAGGCCTGCGGTCCGGTGTACGCCACAAATCCGACTTGCGAGGGCGTGGCCCAGCTGTAGCAGATGCGGTTGCGGAATATAGGGCGATGTTACTCACGGTGGTCGCCGGGGCCATACCGTAGCCAGGCACGCTTGCGTGACATGTGCCGATGTTGCTCACGCCAGGCGTTGGGGTAATGGGACAGTAGCCTGTCGTGCGACGTACAACGGATGCGTACGTGGGTCTGTCATCGAACCGGGACGGCGCTTCGGGGACAGGAGGTGCCTGCGCAGCCTGTCGCACCTCGTCCCTGACGACTTCAGTCAGTGCTGCCAGCGGCGCAGGTGCAACCTGGGGCAGATGGATCCGTTGGAGTTCCTCCCGGACAACTGAGCGAATTAATTCGCGCAAGGTGTCTGCACTGCTGCCGAGACACGACGAAAAGCCTTCGGGCGCCATGCAGTTGATGTCCCGGTTGTACTGGCGGGCCCGTTGTTGCAGCGTCGTCTCCATCGTGGTCGCCTCGGTTAGAAATTCCGCCACCGTGCGGGCTGGGCTGCGCACGAGGCCCGCGAACAGCTCCTGCTTAACCCCACGCATGAGATGACGTAGCTTCTCCTCTGTCATGTTGTGTTCGGCGCGCTTGAAAAGACGGGCCATGTCTTCAGTGTACATGCGCACGCTTTCGTTCGTGCACTGATTTCGGGAGTGCAGCGCAGCTTCAGCCTTCTCCCGGCGGTCAGCGTTGGGGAACGTAGCCAGGAGACTCCGGCAAAACGTCTCCCAGGTGGGAAGGGTAGCCTCGTGGTTTTCAAACCACGTCCGAGCAGACTCTTCCAGGGCAAAGTAGACGTTATTGAGCTTGCGCTCGTCGCACCAGCCGTTGTACCGTGCGACCCGCTCGAAGGTCTCCAGCCAGTCCTCAGCGTCTTCGAACACGTCACCGTGAAAAGATGGCGGTGTTCGCGGTGGGTGGCAAAGGATCGGCGCCAGGGGCCTGGTGTCAGCGGCCATGGCAGTTGGACTCGACGGTAGAGGCTGGATCGGCGGCGGGGTCCTGGTGTAAGTGGCCATGTCAGTTGGACTCGGCGGTCGAGGCTGCGTCGCCCTTGTTGGCGGGGAAACGGGCCCAAATTCAGGCGACTCTCCGCGGAGACGGCGGCTGGGTCGCTGGTGAACCGGTGTGAGGTCCGTAGTGACGCTGTACGGATTGTGCAGGTCAGGAAGCGTTCCCAGCACCTCCACCAAACTGTAGCGTGCAACGCCAAAAAGAACACCAGCACAGAGACGGAAAACCTGCGGCGGGCCCTCAGTGGTTCGAGCGCGCGCGCGAGAGACAACTAACTTCTTCCTCTTCTAGTGCATGCACTACTTCTGTCTCTTCGAATGCATGTATCAATATTATTTGGGGTTTCAGAACAGACTACAGCGAGCACTTAGTTCGATCTTGGATGTCAGCCTCTGCTTTTACAACAGTCGCGCCATAACTTGCATGAGGGCAAATTCTCAATCAGCTATGGATTTTAGCATTAATGGCACTCAGGTATCTTCGTGGTCTACAACTGACTGGTTACGCGCAAAAATTTATCAAAATGCCCAGTTCACGAAACTTCTCGTCTGTTGACCCTCGCAAATCTTACGGGAGCCCTCAAGTATTAACTTCCGAGCTAGACGACAGTCGGCGGTCAATCTTTGGTTTGGTTTTGTGGGGTTTAACGTCCCAAAGCGACTAAGGCTATGAGAGACGCCGTAGTGAAGGGTCCGGAAATTTCGACCACCTGGGGTTCTTTAACGTGCACTGACATCGCACAGTACACGGGCCTCTAGAATTTCTCCTCCAAAGAAATTCTAGCCGCCGCGGCGGGGATCGAACCCGCGTCTTTTGGGTCAGCAGCCGAGCACCCTAGCCACTGAGCCACCGCGGCGGCTGGTCAATCTTTACAGTTAAATCAGCTGTTAAAAATATGGCTCCTTCGAGCTGGTAGAATGAAGAACGGCAAAAAGCCTATCGTCAGAGGAAAGCTGCATGGAAGACCCATAACTAGTGCCCAAAGAACTGGATAAACTGCAAATTCTTTGCAGCTTCTTTTAAAAGAACGATATCTAAGACTAAGGATGATTACAATGCCAACGTGAACACCTATTTGTCTAACCCAGTCAACTGGAAGTCTCTCTACAGATACATGGAATGTATTAAGGCGAAAGCCTTTAATGTCTCATCGTTGTAAGCAGCAGTTGTCGACAGAGAATGTCACGCTTTTCAGTTGGTCGAAACGGTCGTGACGTCACAGTGCGCCAATTTGAAACGGGGCCAATTGTACTTTGGCTAGTAACCATGCAACCAATTGAAGGGACCATATAGTGATGCTCCAAGTAAGTGGGACTGAGCTTAGTTAATTGCTTAATTACCCAATTAGCCTAATTAACTTCTCTAGTCAGGCCATATAAGTAAATAAAACCTACTAAGAAATTGGTCGAGCTCGGGAATCGAACCCCGGTCTTCGGAGTGCGAGACGAGCATGCTATCCACTCCGCCATGCCAGCTTTTTTTTTTCTTTTTTTTTATTTATTGCCTGACTTCGGCAAGAACCACAGTACACAAATGCACTTACAGAGCACAATGAGCAATAATTAACAACACTATCCGCCCGGGGGTGCGTGGCTTCATCATATTAAAACTCCTTAAGCGTCACCAAAGGCTCGACTCTTTCGAGCCACTCGGGAGCTTCAGGAGCAAGTTTCTGAACTTCAATATACTTATGCATGCACTCCCGAAAATAGATCCGTGCTGGCCGTGCATCAAGATCGCAATGATATCCTGCCATTCTGGAGCGCCAAATACAATGGAGGCCCATTAGCATAATGAGGTCAAATGGTGTCCCATCCTCACTCTCTACAGGCAAGTACCGAATACCATGAGCGTCGAGCGGAAATTCCTTTTTTAAAGTCCGTTGCAAGATGTCCCAAAAGTATACCCCCTCCCAACAGTGCAAAAAAACGTGGTCTATTGTTTCTGGTTTTTTACAAATTAAACAATGTGATCCCCAAGGTAGAAATAACTGCTTCCTTTCCAAGAATTCCTTTACTGGTAGTGTTCCGGTATGTAATTTAAAGAAAAAAGTTTTTGCACTTGGCGGCACCTGCATCGCCTTCACACGCTTAAGTACGTCGCGTCCCTGGCCTCCATTGTATAAGGCCCTGTACATAGGTTGTGGAAGAACTACATCGCACAAATCTTTATACAACTTCTTCCTGCTAACAGAAGATAAATATTCATACGAAAATCGAACAGACAGGAATCGTACACTCGCGACAACCTCTCTAAAGTAACCAAAAATACGTCCCGAGAAACGTTCGGTTGTGACAACAAAGTCCGGCAGTGCATTTCCGAGCCTTAATTGGCACACAGTGCGCAAAAAAGGATCGCTTACATCGCGCACAAAACAAAATCTGCTTACAATCTGCCGCAGAAATAAGTGTCCCAGACTCAGGCCGCCATCCTTCACCCGCCTAAACAAATTGGTCCGGCTGCAGCGTTCCCAGTCCGCAGCCCACACAAAAACGGCAAAGATCCGGTGCAGTCTCTGTACGTTCATCCTTGCACAATGCAACAATATACAATATTTCTTGAATACACAATATACAATATACAATATTTCTTGAATATACAATATACAATATTTCTTGAATATTATCAGGCGCTGTTTGCAAAGCAAGAAGTGGATGTGAGCGCATTCAAGGAAAAGTTTCTTGGCGCTTTGCCGCGATTAGGTGACGAACAGAAAGAAAGGCTGGAGCTGTCGATAACTGCGTCGGAGGTCGAGCAAGCGATAGAAAATTTGAACCTGGGAAAATCTCCTGGACCTGATGGGTTAAGCGCCGGTTTTTACAAAGCATATAAACACGAAATAGTGCCAGTACTGACAGCAGTTTTTAACGAAGCCTACAAAGAAAATGAATTGCCATGCCAGCTCGATGGTTTGGAATGAACAAAGGCACGTCTAGTGAATACGGTGTCTTCGCTCACTGCCATCCTCCTTCCTTCCCTTCCGGCGAGGTTTAGGTGTCCACCGAGATATGAGAGAGAAATACATTTCCTTTCCTCAAAAACCAATTTACCGACGAGGGAGGCGTAGAACCGAATGGGCGATGGCGTTCTATGGACTCCCTGGCAGCGTTGCAAGACGCTCTCGCGTTCCACTCTTAGAGGCGAAGCTTAACATCTTAACCACACATCAGTGACCACACTTTAGGTCAAAAAAGTGCACCCCCCCCCCCTGAATTTTGACGGGTGTCCACCGAGATATGTGAGACAGTTACTGCGTAATTTTCTTTCCTCAAATACAATTTTCATTTTCTTCATTACGGGCCATCTTCGTCTTTCTTCTTTCACTGCCACTTCCTCCGTTCCTCTACGGTGCGGTTCAGGTGTCCACCGAGATGACAGAGATTTACTGCGCCATTTCCTTTCCTCAAAAACCGTTGCGTTGAAACGGCAAGGCAACGGGTGGTGGCGTTCCGTGGACTCCCTGGCAGCGCTACAACACGCTGTCGCGTTCCACTCCTAAAGGCGAAGCGTAAGCTTAATTAGCAGTTAATTAATATTCGGGCGTTAATCAGCAATTAACCATTAATTAGTGATTTGTCATCACTTAGTAATGAGTACTCAATTACATGTGACGCCACCAGTGCCACAGAAGCACTGAAAGTCAAAGTGCCCCCTGAATTTTTAACGTGTTTCTCTCCTCTCGTATCTCTCAGTCCACAGTATTGCCCCCTCGGGACGGAAAAGATCAACTGGACTCACAGCTCATGGCCTTGCTGCGCGTTTTCGTGCTCGCACTACCTTTCGGATGCAGACTTCACCCAGGTCACAGTATCTGATTTAGTGTCGGTAGTTAATGGCCTGCAGTTCGCTGCCCCTGGGGTTGAGGGAATAACAGTTGGGATGCCGGAAATACTAATGCAATCTTGCAGATTGGCCTTTGTAAAAAGCCTGGATTCCACAAAACTGGCAAACAGCAAAAATTATTTTATCGCTACAAAAGCAGGGGAAGGGTTTTGATCTCGACAATATTCGGCCGATTGCTTTCACATCAGATTTGGTTAAGCTTGTAGAACGGGTAGTCTTCAGCCGCCTCACCCGCCTCACTCTTGAAGGGTTTAGCGAGGCTCACATTGGTTTTCGCCGTGGGTGTTCGATTTAGACCGCGCACATAGGCTTGGAAAGCCGTATTAAGGTTGCTATGAGGCAAAAAGAGGTATCAGCTCTGGTTACTTAAGATATTGCAAAGGCGTACGACAGCTCTGAACACAGCACTTTGCTTCATAAACTAGCTGATGTACAACTTCGTTTGTGCCTCTTCACGCGGTTAAGGGAGATCTTAAGGAATAGATCATTTTTTTTGCTCTAAGGCAACGTTAACTCTAAGACATATGCCCAGTCTAGAGTTGTCCTACAAGGCTCCGTTCTTCCGCCATTTTTGTTTAACATACTAATGCGTGATATCTCTATCCACACGGCCGTCAAAGTTTATGTGTATGCGGATTATATTGCTTTTTTCGCTTCTGCCAAAAATATTCATATCCTGCATCAATTATTGCAAGAGTATTTAAATGGTCTGGAACCCAGTAAACCACAAAACGTTAGGTGGACGTCAGCGAGATATTTACACTTGACTTTACACACCTCCACCAGACATCCATTTTAGTACCGTTTACCAAAAAATTATCTGAGGTTTAGCTTTGGTTAAACCCGGTAGGTTGCGTAAGCACAGCGCACCCGTCTGGAAGCATCCTGAGCTTGCCTTTTAGCAAGCCGCTGTTCATGCTCTTCATCGGTCTCTTCGGCCTGCTGTTTAGATAGATAGATCTTTATTTAGACAACAAGGTCTCGGATGCAGGGGCAAAAGGCAGATGCACTCTGCCTGACGGGGCCCAAGCACCCGACACAATGCTCACGACAAGCGGCAAAAGAAGCAAGAGCTTCATACACTCTCATTAGAAAAAACAACACATAATTATACAAGGTAAAAGTAGGAGGAAGGTGCATACTTTTGCAATGACATAATTAAAGTAAATATTTTCAAGACACATCACAACAAGAAAAACACGAGAATTCAAAGAGTTGACGGAAAAACAGGGACATCAAGAATTTTAATCATTCGGGCGAGAAAGGAGGTAAGCTTTAGCATTTCTATTGAATGACTTTTGGGAAACAGATTTCTGAATAATTTCTATGGCCTGTGTATGTTTATTTAGAAGACTGGGAATTAAATATGAAAGCATTTCGGTTCCATAGTTAGTCCTTACAAATGGTACTCTGTAACTGACGTGCCTTAATTTATAAGGCGCGTCACTACTAGAGTTTAATTGAACATATTTAGTGGGATGATGTTTGAAATCGTTAAACACATAAGAAAGCAGTTTCAACTCAAATAATTCATTGACTTTTAGAATAGAATGCTTAGTGAAGTACAAACCTGTATGATCATTGTATGCAAGGTTTTGCAACATATCGTATTGCTTTTTTCTGTAATGTTATCAGCCTCGTGAGGTTAGTTTTCGTTGTAGATCCCCAAACAAGTAAACAATAATGAAGATGTGATTGAATTAGGGTATAATATAACTGCCACTTCAGCCATTTCGGAACAAGGTCTCGAAGTTTATATAATACACATAATGACCTTGATATGCTGGCATGAATCTTATTAATATGCAGGGTCCAACTCAAGTGTTCTTCAAAGATTATGCCTAAAAATTTGTAGGAAGAAACACGCTCAATTACGCTATTTTTTAATGTAAGATTAATTTCACTGTTATCAGGCTTGTTACGTGCCTTAATTACAATAAGCTTTGTTTTATTAACATTTAACTCTAGTTTATTTATATTCAACCATAAAGACAATTCTTGTAACCATGCATTTGCCTCAGCCTGAATATTACTAAGATGCATGCCAGAAAAAAATACACTGGTATCATCTGCATATAAAATTATTGTGGGAGTTCGAGGGATGGCTATTATATCGTTGATATAAAGAATGAAAAATACTGGACCCAAAATAGACCCTTGTGGGACACCGTATATTAATTGACCAGGTTGTGATTGATGACCATTCAAACATGTATACTGAACGCGACCGGAAAGATAAGTACGGATCAGATTTAAGGCAACTCCTCGAATGCCGTAAAAAGGTAGCTTATAAAATAAAATATCATGTTTAACTAAATCAAATGCCTTCCTGAAATCTAAAAAAAGTCCAACTGTAAATTGTTTGTCATCCACATTAGAAAATATTTTTTCCTTTATACTAAGCAATGCCATTTCTGTTGACTTCTTCTCACGAAATCCGAACTGTTCGTTAACAAAAATTTGTCTGTCGTCAAAGAACTTACACAGTCTGATTTTGATCAAATATTCCAGCAGTTTAGAAAACAAAGGGAGTACAGATATAGGTCTGTAGTTGTTTATATTGTCATAAGGGCCACCTTTGTGTAAAACAACCACTCTGGCAATTTTCATACCATCTGGAAAAATACCTTGAACTAACGCGTTGTTACATATATGCTGCAAGGGCAAGCTAATTAGATCGGCAACAGCAATAATAGGCTCGGCCTTAATTTCATCTGCGCCTGCCGCAGTGGATTTGTCTAGGCTTCTAAGAAATGTGAATACTTCATGTTCGCTGCAAGGATTCAAGAATATGGAACTACCAATTGGAGAGGCAATATACTGAGCAATTTCATGATTTCTATCCTGCTTCTGAGATGATTCGCCAGAGGATAGGAAATGAGCATTAAACTTGTCTGCCAAAGCAGCGCCACTGTATTCAACACCATTGAATGTTAATGTGCTGGGAATATGGGTTGTCGCCCTTCCCATGAGGTCGCTCAAACAATCCCATATTTTCTTAGGGCAATTGGAGACTGCTGAAAATTTATTCTGATAATACTGTTTCTTAGCTTTTTTAATATCAGAGCCTAACTTATTTCTAAGTTTTTTGTATTCCTTAAGTATGACTGGATCTTTTGATTGGATGAATTTGTCAAAAAGCCTGTCACGGGTTTGAATTCGTCGATATAACTCTCTCGTAACCCACGGCTTTCGAGACTTTTTGTGAGTTTTTCCCACTGTCAAAGGAAATGCGGTATCATATTTGCTTTTTACTAACTGAAGAAAGATATTGTACGCTATACTAGGATTTAACTCATTGTAAACTTCGCTCCAGGCAGTGCTTTCCATCATGGATCTAAACCTAGCTAAGTTTTCTTGATTGAAACTGCGATATACTATCTGGGGAGTTGGTACTTGCTTCCTTTTTTTTTATCGCCCGAGGAAAAAAACAGAATATAGGCAGATGGTCGCTCAAATCAAATGTAAGCACACCTGATAGCACTCTTGATAACTCATGATTTGTAACACATAAATCTAATAATGAGTCCCTCTCTAAGGTTATTCTTGTTGGTGACTGAATAACATTGGTGCAGAGAAATGCATCAATGGTTTCACAAAAAAGACGTCGCGGGGAGCTGTTTGTCAAAAGATCAATGTTAAAGTCTCCAACCAAAACAACAGGGATATTTACGATACAAGCATATTCAAGAAGATCACGCACAAACTTGATAAATTCGGCACTTTCACTAGATGGGGGCCGATAAATGCAAGCGATCAGTGTTCCATGACATTTTATAGCAACCGATTCGTAGTGGGTATCGACAAGAGAAAAATCTGATAAAACTTCATAGTCAAGGTTTTCTTTAACATACAATGCGACGCCACCTCCTCTACGGTTTTCTCTGAACACGCCTTCAAACTTGTAGCCACGAAAGAAGATAACATCATTTTGATTTGTGAACCATGTTTCGGTGTACGCTAGTATATCAAATCTGTGATTCAGGGAATCCAAAGCTGATTGCATTTCAAAGTGCTTATTTTTTAGACTTCTAATATTCACATGAAAGACTGACATCCTGTCATTATCGTGAACAAGACAACTGCGCACCGCAGAGTTAAAAGATAAAGCATTGTAGTAAAGAGGCTGTGTTTGTGATGCCATCAAAGAAAAATAATGAAAAAAACTGATCAGTAAGGCGAAGTAGAGGCGGTGCCTGCTCAGATGATATTTTCCAAGTCAGCAACACACGCGATCCGTATTGCCGTTTCACCCTGGCACTTGCGTACAAAAAGCTTTCCATTACTGTGCCAAGCATATTCGTACTGCTTTTCTGTGGCCCTTGTCCTCATCATCCACATGAGCTTTTTGTTCTGCGCTGTTAAATTGTCAAGAAAGTACACTGTGGATTCAGCTTCCCGCATACTTTGCTTCTTTGCCATCCATTGGTCCTTCATTACACGTGAGGAAAAGCGAACCAGAACTGCCGGGGTTTTGCCACGTTTAGCGGGCAGTCTATGAAGGCCTTCAACGTCGTGCTCAGTCAACTGAGGAAGCTCTAGGTCCTGGGCTATAGCATTGATTTTTTGGAACAAGTTTTCATTTTTGGTTTGCGCAAGTCCATGTACTTCCAAGTTATTCCGCCTGCCGTACTGTTCCAGACTGTTTATTTGCTGTCGTAGTTCGCAGACTTCGGTGTTAGTGTTCTCTGACTGAATCTGTGCCTCAATCTTTTCAACCCTTTTCGATAAAGTGACAATCTCAGTGGACTGAAGCTGCATTTTGGCCAGCACTTCATCATACTGATCTGAAAGATGCTGAACAGACTTTTCCATACTTTCCACTGTCTCTTTTACCTGGAAAAGGATATCTAACTTCTGTTTGATTTCCGGTAGTTCACAGAGCTTTTTGTTGATTTCCATTAGCATCCTTTCTGTCAGAGACTGCTCCTTCTGTACCTTTGTTACAATGTTTGAGCCTCGAGCAGCTGAAACTACACATGTTTGACACTTCCAACTTTTTTTATCGATATCTGTCATTGCTTTGTAGGCAGCTTTCGTCGTATTAGAACAAGCGCCTAAGTGGTAACCGTATCGGCATTCTGAGCAGGTAAGGGACGAGCCCTCTGCTGGAAGTGGCTGATTACAAACCAGGCATATATCACAAACAGGATCACCCATAGCACTCGCGATGGAAAAGCATGCGGCACAGTAGAAAACAACTACAGCAACAGCACAGACTCAAGCGGCGGCGGCGTTTGGCAGAAGGTTTCTTATGACTTCAATAAGTGAAAGCACACCAACCTGCAAAGTGAAGGATTTGCAGTTACTCCGTGCCGCTGTTGCTTCCGCCACCGCCGCTGAGCAAGTGTGGGGGGCACAGGTGAGCCTTGTCCTTTTATATGCTCCTGGCTGGTGCTGCTTGTGTCGTTATCTTGCGGGGCCGATCGTCGTCGCTCTTGCCACTTTAGTTCACCACGTGTATCGCTGCAAGCCTGGCCAAGAACTGCAAAGTGAAGGATTTGCAGTTACTCCGTGCCGCTGTTGCTTCCGCCACCGCCGCTGAGCAAGTGTCAAGTTGCTTCCTGGCTGCTGCAAGTTGGCGTAGCTTCTCTTTCTTTTCATCGGGTAGCCTGTCGAATGAATCCAGGAAGCAAGCGAACGCCCTTTATAC
The DNA here is from genome assembly GCF_055824585.1 of Amblyomma mixtum. Taxonomy (NCBI): domain Eukaryota; kingdom Metazoa; phylum Arthropoda; class Arachnida; order Ixodida; family Ixodidae; genus Amblyomma; species Amblyomma mixtum. The sequence goes on from NC_143019.1 coordinate 146,914,058, forward strand.
CCATTATTCCCCTCTCCCTCACATCAGGCAAGAGAGCTAAAGCCCCTCAATGCAACAAAAGTAGCGAAAAGCTTTGAACTTTCCGACACTCCTCCTCTCCTAGAGCGCCGCCGGGTAATCGAGCCTCTCATTAGCTGAGGCGCCATGGTCACGTGTTAGCGCGCGCTTTTTGGCTCCGCAGCAGACGCCGGCGCCATTGCCGGGGCTTCGTTTCCTTTTGCAACACAGTTTTGGTACGGGAGCGTTTTTCCAGTTTTGATGGTGTCTACGCGCTGCGGCGACGCCGAGCTTTTGTTGCGCTTGCGGATGCAACAGCCGAGGAGGCAGTTGGGAAGGTTTTTCGTCATTCCGTCCGCAAAAAGCAATGCGGCTCGCCGAAAGGTTTGGCTGCATAGGATCGGCCGGGAAAGCATTGATAATGAGCTGGATCCCTGTCTTTACGATGCGAGTGCCGCTCTTCAGTTGTCAGTCGCGTTTTTTTTTTTTCGGGGGATTTGGTGTGAAGCGTGAGCGACTGCAGTCTTCGCACTTAATGCCGTCTGGCATGGTTGTAGATGGATTCGTTCGCTCGCGGGCTACGAGAGCCTCGCTTTTCGTTGTCTTAGCCCCGCCGTTCACGCTGCTGGCTCTGCTAGGCTCTGCAGGCGTAGCTTTGGAGTAGCGCGCGTTACGTGGCGTATTCGTGGTTGATGTTGGACTCGTTCGCGGGCTCGACTCAGAACTTTGGCTTCATTTTGTTTGAAGTCTGCTGTTTACGCTGCTCGCGGTGCAGGTCTAACTAGCTTTCATGTTGCGCGCACCGCTTGACGTATTTGTTTTGTTGCAGTTGGACTCCTTCGCGCACGAACTCGGTTCCAGAGGGGCGGTTCTTGCTCTTGAAGCCCCCGCTGTTCCTGCTGCTCGCGGTGCAGAACTAGCATTCATGCTGCGCGCACTGCTGACCGTAATTGTACTTGCAGGGTTTGTGATGTGCGCGCTATGGCTTACGCTTTGTAGCCTTGCCTCCGGCGGCAGTGGTTCCGACCCGGCTGGCAAGCACCGTCGCTGCCCCTGACGCGCCTGCAGACTTCCCCCCCAACACAGGTCAACGCACCCAACGTAGGGAGCCTGCATGCGCCTCACGAGAATAGGACAGGCGTGACGACTTTGCCGGGGAAGCTGAGTGCGGCGCATTCTCCCGAACAGCGCATTCCTGTGGACCGACGGAAGAAACACCGAGTGGCGGCGACGGCGGCAGGATGACGGCGCCAACCCACCGCCCACATGCACCTGAGAGGCCCGCGGCAAGCCAAAGAATTCGCGACTGAAAGGCGCCATGATCCCCCCTTGCCTGCACGTGTTTCGGTGGTGTGTGCGTGGCCACGTGCTGAGGGCGGAGCCTATGAAGAAGCTCGAGACTTTGGACTCGACCAGCGACCGGGGGTTCCCTGGCCTAGGGAAGACGAACTGAACAAAAACCTCAAGTAAGAGGAGCGACGCAGGGAGGACCAGGGAGAGCCAAGATATCCGGGCGGCCGAGATGGACCCTGAGCTGCTGAGGCCTTCCATGGTCCCGTGGTGGAAATGATGCCGCCCCTCCACTCCACAAGAAGCCCCGTCTCGTCACCGGGTGAGCAGATCGCCGACCCCCTTCAGGCAGCCACAGCTGACGATTAAATATTTTCCTTATCAGTCAGTTTTGATGTTGGCTTCTTCACTCCCACCCTCTGCACGAATCCCAGACGGCAACCAACCGGGTTGCGAATTGTGACCCCTCATTAGGGCCGTCACAGGTTCATACCAAAATCGGTCGTTACTGTGCCCAGGAATAGCGACCGAACGAACTATCGCTTAAATACTCGATATCTGTTTGGATAATACTTGAGAATGCATGCGAGGACCTCTGTCAAACATAGTTGCATACATTTTTTTGTGTGTTTTCAACTTTCGCGTGAAGCAACTTCCTCCACTCCACAAGAAGCCCCGTCTCGTCACCGGGCTGAGTGAATTGGAGTTTTTGTTTTCGAGCTCGAGTTTTTTTGGCGCTGCTTCGATCCAAAGCGATTAATGAACTGCGGCAGTTCAGACTGCTGCGCATTATGCATGGCAATTACACGATTGAAGACAGTTTCTTTTTATAAGCCATTATTACATAGGCTGACCCAAGGTGACAATCACTTAAACAAACATTAGAGTGGGTCGTAAAGCGCTGTAGCTGCGCGATGCAGCGTTCAAAAGACTTTTTTTGATTGCTGTTACTCAACCCAAACAATTAACCCTACATCAAAATTCTTCTCGTCACATCCGTGTAACAGTGCGCAATTAGGGCATCGTATTCACCTAGGTATTTACAAGCAAACAGTAAGAGACTACCATCAGTCGGTTCTTTTTAACGTTAGCCTGCGAAGTGTGCGAGATGTAGAGTAACTCCGAAATAACCGCTAAGTTTTCCTGCAATAAAAAAAATTACAACTTAGGTAAGTAGGAACCTACGCAGAGCCGATTGCACGAGCAAACGCGCTTTTGAGAGAATATAGTATGGCAGCATTACACCGCCATCCATTCATATAAAGCCTAGGCCGCACGTCTATTCGTACGTCGTACCACTTCCTATTGGCGGTGTTAATTTTTGATTAATATTGGGCAAAAGACGCTGGTCGAAAAGCAATATTCCGAGGATGTTCAGTGCTGTGCCGCGAGCTCGCTCGCGCATGGTATTTCCACCGTGTGCACCGCAATCAAAGCAATCGCAGTTCAAAAATTTCCGATAGAGCAGTGCAGCATAGTTCAGGGCAGTTGTTTGAGTATACCTATAATTTTTTAATCTCCCATACCATGATCGCATTGCGGCTGAATCGAAGGCCGAAAATGCAAACAGTTTATTCGAGGCGTAAGGCTAAATGGAGGAAGGCGATCCTCGTGTCACGTGACTTTTAATGACGTCATTCCAAAATGGCGTTTGTTTAGGTACATTTCTGGGTACTTTTTGTTGCAAAATTAGGTAAAAATGGCGTCGCAAAATTTTGAAACGTCCCTAGCCATAGTTTCTAGGTCGCTGGCGTCTCCACGGTTGCCACGGTGACCATCTTCACTTCACTTCACTTCACTTTAATACCTTAAAGACCCTCGTTAGAGGGTCTTTAAGTTGTCATCACCAATCGTTGTCATCGCCAACGCCACGGTTTGTTGACATGGCGGCGATGGCTGTTTACCGCGCGGTGCATTGACGTGTGGAGTAAGTGCTGCCGTGAAAGTCATCAAAGGTTGGTGCAATGACGAGTAATATTGACCGCGCTAACGTCCGGACTTGTACCCCAGTGCCCTAGTGTTGTCTTTATTATGCAAGTTTGCAGTGTGACCTGTTCCAGCCGTGGTATGATATCGTTTAGCAAGGCGGTGCTTGACTGAATCTGAGGTCACTTCAGTTCTCTTCGGCACCTTTCGGTATTGTATCTCGTGTTTGAACATTGCCTCCTCTAGAAGGAGGCAATGGTTTGAAGCATTGGATGAGTGTCGAAAATTATGTTTCCTTGTGTTGCGCGTAACTGATTCTGACCTCTACGTACTGATAGGATGAGCTCGTATGCATAAAAATGGTGGGTACTGCGAGCCATTTGGCAGTTGCGGTACATATATGCTATGTTCCTGGAGTCCTGCATGTGTGCCCACCGGCGACAAGCTATGCTAAAAAAAATTAAAATGTGGAAGGAAGGCGGACTGGACGTATACACGCTAGCCTTTGAAAGGACAACACATCTTCCGTCATAATGTTTGATATGCCTGCAGTGTCTACCCACCAACTAGCCAAGCTGTAATGGATTACTTCGCGTTGACACCCATGTTGCGCAAAGCACACGGTAGGCCACAGCTGCTTTGTACGACGCTGTAGCGTTGCCCACGGAGAGACTTAATTCACGCAACTCGACGCATCGTGCCACATGAACTATGATCCGTGCGCCGCTTTCTTCACTGATAGGCGTTTAGCGAATGTCGTAGTATGGTCACACCACCGAACCTTTGAATATCTAGAAAGCTGCTTTTCTTTTATCTATTTGGTGAAGTGTTTTTATACTCATTAAGTAGAACGTGTGGTTCTTGGTGTATTTCTTGTAACGTTCAGCATTGAAATAAAGCCAGACAAGGCCGAAACTTGTTTTGCTTGCTCTGTCATTTCTGTAAAGGTTTGTGATGAAGTGGGAGGCTTGACTTAGGCTTTCAGCATCCGCGTAGCCAGAGTGGCCCTTGGGTTTGTTTGGGAACGATGTTGGGTTATTGCAGGGTAAGTAAAACACAACACAGAAAGAAACGTAAACACTCCGGATGATCAGTCTCTTGCACTTTCTGTGTGTTACATTTTCTGAGCTTCAATTTCTAGACGCCATGAATGCATTCCAAATTTCACAGCTGTTTTTTCTGCTGCAGCAGTAAGTAAAAACACAGACTGATAGGCAAGTTGGTATGACATAATAAGGCAAAAACAACACACCTGCATAAGGAAGTTGCTGCGTCTTGTCTCATCTTCCTTCATCCTTGTGCAGGTGCACTGTTTTAGCCTTATTAGTAAAAGTATGTTGTACAGGGACGTTGGATGCCATGCATGCCGTAATGCGCTGCATTAACATTTGTAGCTAGAAGGGTTTCTTTTTGACATTAGCATTGTATAAGTGAATATAATTTGTGCGCATACATGAATAGCATGCTGGCTTGGCCTTATGTAGGCCACTGCATCATTACGAAGTGTATGAGGTGTCGCATTAATTGCACGCCTGCTTTTACTGCACGTTGCCAGTTTTGAGGGGGAAATCTGTTTTGTGTGGAGTCAGCAGTGACTAGGCAAGCGACCTTTAAATGCAAATAAGCTTGCTCCATAGATGGCAGCTCTGTGGGGCAATGGACACACACACAAAAATAGAGTAGCCATGACCTTTCAATATAAAGTGAAGAAGCAGCATAAACCAAACATCAATACGCCATGCATGTGACATGCTTCTCTGCATACAGTGAAGAGCTTAAAAATGCATGAAATGTAAACATGGCTTGTCTGCTTATATTTGGTTGTTCCTTTTAGAGGGAAGCATTTTGACAAATTTTTCTCTGGTTTATGGAAAACGTCTAAAGGAGTGTGGGATTTCAGTAAGGAAACATTTACAGTTGGCCACATAAGTTTGAAGTATTCAAATTAGAAGGTCTGAAAAAGCTGTGTGCCTTTTCTTTCTAGCTGCATTCTAATTTTCATTCTTCGCTTGGCATGCTCCTGAATGGGTGGGTCTGCTGGTTCCTGAATTACTGTTTTTGTATGTGTGCACAGTCAGAACATATGTATATCACGAGTATGAGGCAACATATTTAAAAGCACAATGTGAAAAGAGCTTGTGGATACATTTTTGAAGGTTGGCAGCTCAGTTCGCTGATATGTTTAGGTGCTTTTTATATTGCCAAGGCCCAGTAGGTATTAAAGGAGTAGAGACAACAAAATTTTAGTTGTTTCTTTCGGTTAGAATGATGCGCAGTACTTTAGAAAGACTAGACAGCTGCATGGATTGCGACAAGAGGCAATATATTTATAAATGCATTTTTTCTCTCGCACTGGTGTAGCTTAAACAACCGAACGACGACTGTGATGTCAGGGATGTGTTCAGGTCATGTGAGGCATACAAAGACAGCAGTATTGTTGCAGTTTCGTTCATTGTTATTTGCATCAACTCATACACAAACCTGTCTTAGAGTTGGAGTCACATAAAGTGAACAGGCAGCGATTATATCTCTTTTTGCATGCTTCATGTGACCTGAACATGTATCTGACTTCAGAGCAGTCATTCGGCTGTTAAAAACCGAAACCAGATGACACGAGAAAAAAAATTAAATTGTAAATTAATTAGCTGACAAAGTTAAAATCCACATGGTGGCTTGTGTACAGCATTGCCTAGTGCATCACTGTAAAGAGAAATGTGCCACCAAAAATTTGGTTTCTCTACTTTAAAGATGTAGCCCATGACATGTTTGTGGCAGACCTTTGAGTTCATCATTCTTTTATGAGAGTTGTGAAACTGGCTCACTAGAGTGTAGCATATCAGGAGTCAGAGTGTTACTGGAGTACTCTGACCTCATGGTGATTAAAATAGAAGAAAACTAGTTGAGTCCACAAAGAATGAGGTGCTCCTTTCAGAAGCAGAGCTGCTGTGAAGAATGTTCTATGAAAAGACAACCATCAGCTCTTTTCTACATTTCAGGTTATTATTTTCTTGAAGACCTAGTAATGGGTATTACAGAAATGATAAGAGGTATGTTACAGAAATAATTGGTACCTGCATATTAGCACGACAAGGGGTGACTAATAGAGTTTTTGTAGGGGTCTGTAGAATTTTGCCTCCATCGAAATTCGACCGCCACAGCCGGGATCGAACCCACGTCTTTCGGGTCATCAGCCAAGCACCATAACCTCTGAGGCACCGCGGCGGCCAGTGATTTTCTATTACTGGCCCTCGGTACGGTGGGTTCACGGTTTTGGGGTAGAAATGTTATTGGTGTATGCCTGTTGTGCATATATTGGCTGAATATTTTTGTTCAAAGTAGTGCAAAATTTGTGAGTTCAAACCAAGAAGGGCATGGGACAATTATAGTAATTTAGATGGAGAGGGGAGGTTGTCTATCGTTAACTTTTAGATTGCAGATATAGTAAACGTAGACGATACCTAGGCAACATGTAAGGCATAAAGCAGAGGCCTGGACTTTTGGTTGCTTATAATGTGGTCAGCCGTTGCCCCGCCGCAATAGCTGAGTGGTTAGGGTGCCCGCTGCTGTTCCCAAGGACGGGTTCGATCCCAGTTGCGGCAGCTATCAGTGGAGGCGAAATGCTAGGCGCCTGTGTACTGAGTGACATCAGTGCTCGATAAAGAGCCCCATGTGGTCAAAATTAATCCGTAGCGCTGCACTATGGCGTTCCTCATAACCCATGTTGCCTTCGGACGTTAAACCCCATATTCTATACCATACCATAACTTTGACGTGTTCTGAGTGCTTGACCATTTAAGCTGCAGTAATTGCTGAGCACTTGTTGAGTTTTCATGAGTATTTTTATGTGCAAATGCACAATATGTGACGGGGTGCATATCGACAATTACGTACGCATGGCACTCATTCTAAGACTGGCGTGCATGTGAATATTCGGGTGCATCGTGTAAATAAACGGAAGTTGCATAAATAGTGAACTAAATGTAGTGTCAAAATGTCAAAATTTTTGCTTGCGTGTTTTCTTCTTTCAAACGATGAGTTAGACATTGGGGTACATGGAGCACCCCATGGTATTCACCAAACGCATAATAATTAATTTATATTTGAATTTCTTCTTGACTCTGTTTCGGTTTCACCAACATAACGATGGCTGTGACGTGTAGTGGAAATTAGGTCGCGTGAGGTGCAATAAAACGGCAATGTAATTGCTGATACGTCGTTCGTTGTAATTATAGGTCTTGGAGCCGCCGGCTGATTAAAATGCTATAGTGAGTCTAAGCAACATATCAGCGTTTCTATTACTTTTCTCGTGCCTCTCGTGACCTAATGTTGAACTCACGTCACAGCCATCATTCGGATGATAAAACCGAAACAGCATGAGAGAAAAAATTTTTTTCTAAATTATTTATTGACAGTAGGCGAATACCACACGGCGAACCATGTATTCTAATAACTATTTCGTCATTTGAAAGGAAAAAACACGCAACAAAACTGGGCGTCTAAAGTCATTTCAGCACCGATTGAGAATGCCTTTCTTTTCTTTGCGTCATTTCTCACAAATAGATGAAATATTAGCGCGAGGGCCCAACAACTTTGTGATGGTGGTTTTTGAGGAAAGGAAATGGCGCAGTGACTGTCTCACTTCTCGATAGACACCTCAACCGCGCCGTAAGAGAGGGAGGAAGGTGGTAGTGAAAGAAGGAAGAGAAACAGGCGCAGTAGGAAAGGGCTCCGCAATAACATGCACTGACATCGCGCAGCACACGGTACCTTTTGCGTTCCGCCTCCATCAAAACGTGGCCCCCGGGCCCGGGTTCGAACCCGGGTACACCGAATAATTAATCGAGAGCCCTAACCACTGAGCCACCGCAGTGGGTAGTCAACATTTACTTTTGTAGGCGCTCATTGTCTCAGACAGCAGGTTCTAAATAAAACCCCTCACAATGGGTCTGTAGGGCAATAAAGGAAAAAAAATGGCTCAATGGCTGTGGAGCTCGGCTGCTGATTCAAAAAATACAAAAACCAGTGTGTTCTGTCGCACGTTGCAAACCCCCAGCTGGTCACCGTCAATCTGGAGCCCGCCACTACACCGTCTATCCTATAACTTCAATGTCTACTCGACACGTTAAACCCGAGATTACTAGTATTAACAAAAGAAGGATATATAAATTGGTGCAGCTTCTTTTTTTTTAGAATCCGCATATTCTTGTTAACGCGCGACGGAAATATGCAACGAAAGGTGGGTTCTTGGCAACAGTGGATATGTACTAATAAGAAAAAAATTAAATACAGATTACACAAAAGGGCAGTGCGGAAATACATGCGCTCCCTGGCATGCGATAGTGATTACGCCCAGAAAGATATTACTGCGATGAAGTGATTTCGTTATGTCCTTTCCCTGAAATAGTTCTGCTTCTAACAAAAAATTCCTGCCAGTCGCCAGCGCGCGGCTCTATCCGCTGTTCTCGCACTGCTCGATCTTGAATTCTCTGTCTGGCGACTTATATCTACTTCTCGCTGTCGTACTTGAGATTCTTAGTGTCTTACACGGCAGGCTTATGATTGTTGGCTTTTTTTTCGTGGAACTCTTGGGCGACAGAATACGTTGAACTTTCACAACAATCTACCTCAGTTATATCGGGTACAGGTGGGTGAAAGTTTTTGAAGGTGCATTTTTACAAGTGAATGCCCGGATGTGCGTCCACCGGAGTGCGCATCAAGGATGGGGGCTGCAATGCACTCATTTTTGGGAAAGCAGGCTATACCGCTAACGCAGTAAAAGGAACAACTAAAACAGTATGCATACTCTAACCTCTCACTCCGAGTGGGATTCGTACCAATGGCGGCGCAACAGAAAACTCTGTTTTTTATGGTGGTTGCATGGAATATTTGGAACCTCTCTGACCCTCCTTATGCCTTACTTGACGGCGTCTAATTCAGACCTTGCTGCCAACTATCAAATTTAGGGACGGGGTATCGCTAATCATGGATGAAGTGTGCATGACAACTGGTGGCAAGTCGGCCACATAAATGAGATTCCTGGCAGTAGGGAGAGCTCGCACTTGGTGTTCAACATCTCCGTCAGAGGAGGAGCTTCTGCGATTTTGTGGTCCGCAGGAACGTAGTTATCCGAGGAAACATCTGGTCGGCTAGGGATCCGCGAAGAGTTGCCAGAAATCTCCATGCGCCTGGTCACGCGTGTTTTCGAGCTTCTTCTATCGTTCCTGGGCTGATCCAGCGACGAAGTAGCACAGCGCTTGTGGCGCAGAATGCATCCGTTGCACTACCCGCTGTATGGCAATGCCTGCACATAGTAACGGCGCAAAAGATGGAGACGACTGGGCAAGCTATGCATACCACGTGACCGGCATGGCCAGGAAGGATTTCAGAATTATCAAATCGTTGCTGTTAGTTGATCCGCGACCATGGTCAGCAGCTTCGTTTTCGACGATGCCCCTTCTCACGCGCACCGCGCTTCTTCCATTCGGGATGCTTTGCGTAGCCGGCGAACGCGTAGGCAGTGATCGCCCTCGTAGGCCATCGACGCGGGTTTGGCCGGCGGTTACTTACTATTTCAATTTATTAGAGAGTTATAGCATATCATTACCGTGTTTACTTTACTGTTTACAGTGTTACCGGACGCCGGACTGTCCGGTTAGCGCTGCGCACGCCAGTGCCGCCTTTTAATTCCATTTCTGGGTTGACATGTTCTTTTCGGGGCGGTGTCGTGAAGGTTGAGAGGCGCTATTACATCTGCGTGCTTAGCGTAAGAACGACCTCTGCAGCTTCGGGGTAGTTCACCGCGCCACCTCGTTCGCTATAACCGAGTGGTGTGGCCAGAGTTGTTCGCTGTGTCTGCGACGAATTTCCGTTGCCCTTATGCATATTTTCACGGGAGCACCACACCCGCTCGAGCGTTCATTGTATCTGCGGCCATTAAAGTGGGCTGCACAGTACATCCGCTGATGATACACTAGTATCAAGAAGGTCTAGGTAAGGCTGTAGATGTACGGGTAGAGGAAGTAATGACCGATCGCAACATTTGTCATCTGCCTTGTGGAGAGGCCGTACCGGTAAGTAAAAGCGAAGAGTGAGAAAACCGAATGAATTAGCACAAAGTTTTCTCGCGAGCATGTCCAGAAAAGACAGGCAAGCACTTAGTCGCCTATTTAGTACAGCTGCCAGAAAGGGGTTGTTTGTAGTTTTGAAAATAAATGGCTGAAACAAGTTGGTGGAAATATGGTGCACGCCAGATCAACCACTCCTTATCACTATCAAGGGCGCACAAAATTCTGTTGACACAAAGGTTGCCTTTGATAGCGCCCCAGGAAAAGTCAAACTTTCTATGTAGTGCAAGTATATCTACTTCCTCGCACAATGCTGCGAGAATGTTGCACCTCAACGTCGCAACGAAGATGTTGCCAATTTGTGTCCGTGTAAAAATGAAGCGTTCTCAATCCATCCAAGCGTGTGTTTTTTTATCATACTCTTTTTATGAGAAAAAAAAAGGTTGTCGTCGTCATAATAAGTCAATGTCGTAATTTCTTACCGTATTATAGTGACAAGCCACGATTAGCTGTGTTTTTGAAGATACTGAGCTATAGGGGTATATAACGTGAGTCACAAAGGCGATTTAAATAAAATATGCTTGGGAAGTTCTGGATGTTAGGGAGAGCCAACGAGGCTCTCGTTGGGCGGCGGATTCTCGCACACTTATAGTAAAGGAGAGGGGACTGGCAAGTCGGTTTCGGGACGACGGAAAGGTCTCTGTCTGTATGTAGGTGCCAAGCCCGTTGTGCTGTAAGCGGTGCGGGCAGGGCACTATAATTTTAATTTCTTTTAATTGCCCACACTAAAGCTTGTATGCAGGTGCCGATACATGACAGTTTCGTTTCTCAGTAGTGTCCGGGAAAGTAGAAGGCGAGTGCGGCGGCAATTTTGGGGCCCCGTAAGTACACTGCGAACGATAAAGTCCCAACTGACTCAAACTTCAGGGGAGACCTATTAATTACTCGCGCGACGGGGTCTCCCAAACGGCTCAAGCAGGAGGGTTTTCTAGGTGCAAAATCCACCGGCTTTTCACCTTGCACCCCATAAGGTGGATTATAGTGTAAGCGTAGCCGATTTTCATTAATTTCGAGTTCATTTCATTTTGCGGTTCTTGCCGTAAATTCGTCTTTTCGTTGCGGACAATAAATAAAATGGGTAAAGTGAGAACACCTCGCATTAAACAATTTATTCATGCTTAAGTATAGTACAATTTAAGCATAGGCTTCGACCGACTCCCTACAAATGCAAACAGGGTTATTAAACAAGACACTTGTCTTCTCTACTGAGGGCAGCAATCGTGGCACTCGCGGCAATGCAAAGCCAAGTTGTACGACACCGCTACTTTTTCACCCGTCTGTGATGTTCGAACAAATGCCCACTGCTTCCCCACTTAGAAAGACAAGTCTCCTGTTTAATCACCCTGATCGAATTTGTAGGGAGATAGATGAGGCCTTTATGATCAGGAAGGAAGCAGATGAGCGTGTTGCTTCACCATCCATCAATTTCATAGATAAGGAGTCAGGCTTTCGTGGCAACTGCGTGAGGTCCAGGAGATATATGAGTGCCGTCTACTATGGAATATAGTCTTCCAATTTCGTTGAAAAAGATGTCATTACTCGACTATGATGTGCATGCCCAGTATGGTTTTTTAGTTTTAATCTTCGTTCTTCTCTTTTTTGGATTGTTCACTGTGGCCTACGCCTTCATATACTTTTCCGAGAATGTAATAACCATTTGTTAGTCAGCGTCTGTGTCGTCTCCAGTCTTCTTCTCGTTCTGTTTACTGTGCTGCTTAAGCATGAACCCTTACCAACTAGCCGAGTTTTATGTTCTCGTAAACAAATCTTTGCATTTTTTTTATTTTGTATACCGATATGCAGGAAAAAAGAAAATGCATAGCAAGCTTGACTGAAACCCATCTTCGTTCTACTTTTTTTGTCCTGAACCCGTTTGAACCCGTTTGAACCGGTTCGAGACGGTCCGAACCGGTTCGAACCGGAACGGAATGGCCCTCTGGATCCGAACCCGGAACTGTACCCGAAAGACGTGAACCCGAACCCGAACCGAACCCGAAAAAATGCCGGTTCGACACCCTGCTTACAGTATGGTAAAGTGTATTTTCAACCAATTGCAGCAGAAACACAACATTCATATTATGTTGTTGAAATACATGGTATTTGCTATCTAAGAAACCAAGGCAAAATGCACCTGACAGCGTTTGTGTTGTGTAGGCAATCATAATGCATCGTTTATATCAGTACGGTGGTAGAATACTGACCTTATAGCAGTGCTAAGGAAGCAATTACTCATTGACATCCACCCGAGCGCAGCCATATGACTACAAAGGTAAGCTATACAGCTTTCTCAGAAACTTCCCCTAATACGCGAATAATGAATTCTATGTCAAGATTCTTCAAACACAACGTTCCCACGGAACACGATGAGAAATCGCTCACGCCGTGCGCTGAACCACTGCCGCCATGGCTGACGCTCATGCGCAGTGTGCGAAACTGACGCATGTTTGTATCGCCTTTCTTATACTTAGTAGTCTGCTTGCTGTGGCACAAAAAATAAATTAATAATTCTTAAATTGTAGCATATTACTCTTTTCACAGCTGTAATCGCCATGCGCAGTTGGCGCTATTATTGATAAACTCGTTAATCCATTCATGCGCGTCACTAATTAGATGACGAGACATTTGGCTATTTTTTTTTTGCGGTCGTCCCCACCTCCCGCCGTTGCCAATCACAAAGCCCCAAAAGACCAAACTGGTCTTGTCAACTGTAGACTGTTTGGGGACATTGGAAGGACAACTGCGCCGCGTCGGCCAAATTAGATTAGAGCCAATTGGTAGCGCGCAGAAAGTGAAAAGAAACGGATTCCTACTGTTTGGTTGCTCAGTAGTACGCTTGTTAGGTATGGCGCGGGGCTGCAGCCGGAGAGCCCGAGCTTCAGCGCATCAACATGCCCGTCATATGTTGCTGGACACGGAAGCACCGGACCCCCCCTCGAGACAACGAACGGTTAGAAGTTTGATGTCATGTTTGGAAAATCCGAGATGTTTAAGTGACTGGATCGACTCTCTTGCCCAGACACCTCGGTAGCTGAGGGTCAGGGAAGTGATGAGAGGATTATTGTTGCTGTAAGGAATTTGTCTTAGTATGTCAGGCATCATATATTTTGCAACCTTCCATTCATGTGCTGCGGATAAAGTCACCCCTCCACCTACAACCTGGACGTCGAGGACCACCACCTGAGAATCTTTTGTGATGACAAGGTCGGGCTTTCTGTCCCCAAGAGATGTAGTGTAGATGGGCTCCTCCGAGACTTCGTAGCCCCTCTTGCGGAGGCTACTGGCCAAGTAGGCTGCCAGAGCATTGTGGCGGTGAATACGCGCCCCGTCTGTGCGGTGGATTTTCTGTAAGACATGGGTAAGTGTTTCAGCTGTTTGGCAGGCAGCTCTGCATAGTTTCGGGACGTCCTGCCCCCGCTTCGTACGGGAGAGATTCGGCACGGCATTATATCTCAGTTTGATGACGTCGATGAAGGCCCGGCCGCGCAGCAGGGAAGTTCCCTCACCGATCCACGCTGATGAGCTAAGAGCATGGGAAACCCCCTGCAGGGCCAAGCCGTCGTTGCTGTTGTGTAGTTGGGTTTTCCAGTATGTGTTATTGATAGAGGTGGTTTCAATCAGGGTGCCTTCGTAAGTGCACATCCTGTTAGACTGTTGTCGAAGGGCTTTGAGATAGTCCATCTGCGCGAGAGCGCGACAGACTTCGCTGGATGAGCCTGTGAGGTTTTTAATACATTTGTTGCGTTTGGCTGGGATTGAGGTCCGAAATCATGTGATGCCGAGTCCCCCGTACCTCACCGGAGCATAAAACGCCCCAAGCGGAAAGTCATGCGGCAAGCGGAGCCATTGACGAATGGCGGACCGGATGGTTTAATCGCATTTCTTCAACAACTTGGCCGGGATTGGCCCCAGGACCAGTTTATGTAAATAAAAGACGTGGGATTAAGCAGAAACGCAGAGCCAGGAGTCGTTACTGGGGATTTAGTGGGGCTTTAGTAAGACGGAGAAAATGTTCCTTGAGGCTGGGTATCACGGGGGATGTCACCATTCCAGTGGGCGTGAATTGGAAACCCAGGTACCACCACAATGTTGTTGCAGCAGCCTGGGGAATCCGTTGGCGTGCGACGAAGAATTGTTGGTCCTCGGAGAACTTGGTTATTTTGTTTTTAGCATCGGCCACCACCGACACGGCCAGGCACTTTGCAGGGTTGAGGCGCAAGCCCCGCTCTGCCAGGTACACTTCAAGGCTGTACAGCTGCGCTTGTAGACCGTGCGGGGTGGATGCAAACAGCACGAGGTCGTCAGCAAAGGCCATGGCACTGACCTCAAACTCCCCACTCCTGAAGGCAACCCCCCCGGAACAGTTTCGTAGCCAGTGGTCGAGTACAAGGTTGAATAGGCGTGGAGACAGGGGGTCTCCCTGTCTCACACCCCAGGACGGATGGACGACGCGGGTTTGTCCCCGAAGTTGAGGACTGTTGTAGCAGATCTGTAGAAATCCTCCACGTAGGCGACGAACTCCTCGGCGATGCCCTTCCGATGGAGGCCCTCCAAGATAGCGTCGAGAGTGACACTATCGAAGGCCTTCGCCCCATCCAGTGTGGCCATGTGTAGGTGCCGATAGTGGCGTCGTGCCTCGTAGAGGACCCCAGCTAAAGAGATGTTTTCGGCGCACCCATCTACAGGGATGAATGCGCGCTGTCGGAAGTCAAGGTCAACGGTAGCTAGAAGACGGTTTGCCAGTACTTTGTGAAAAAGGCGGACCAACACGGAGGACACCGGGATGGGCCTGAAGTCACCGGGTTGAGACGCATTTTGTTTCTTTGGGACAAAAATGGTGCGGGCTCCAGAGAGGCAGACTGGCAGCCTGCACTGGAGCATAAAGAGAGTGAGAAGGACTTTGATGACGGTAGTTGGAACAGCACGTAGATCCCCGGGACTAAAGCCATCAGGCCCTGCTGCGGTGCTGAGTGGTGGGAGACACTTTTTGATTTCCTTAGAGGAGATGGGACGCAATGGAGTTTTCTCTGGATCCAGACGGAGGTTGTCGATTCGAAGAGGTGGCACCAGACTGGGTTGTTCCATAATCCCTGCCCATGAGGACAGGAAAGCGGCAGGATCGGACACCTCAGTGTCCATTTCTCCGTCCAGGATGCCTCGCACGCACGTACGATACGATACGAATGTCAACGCGATGGCGGCGTCGACAATTTTACCGCGGTTTCCGCACCGCCGCCGGTCCGCAGCAGTCACGGCATGTTTCCTCCTGCACGTTGTGCACCAGTTCACGTCTGTTCAGAAAAAGTGCCGTGCTAGAAGTTCGTTTCGGTGGGGTCAGTCATAAATAAATAATCATAATGTTATCCTGCCTGAAACGCCTATGTCACAACGGGCTGGAGATAGAAAGAGAGCGTACTTAATAAAATGAAGAAAAAATAGCATTGCTATTAACGCGGGCACACGATATGTTCGCTGCAGCGCGACCCATGCTAAACTCGCAATACAGAGTTCATAGGGAAGTGGCGTTATTAGCCAGGAGAGCGCTTACCGGCATTTTGCGCATGCAGTGCACACAGTGCTATCAGATTAATATTCGCTGATAAGCCAGCTTCAATCTAATTTCACAGTACGTTCATTTCTGCGCCTAGCCGCCGCGGTGGCTCAGTGGTTATGGTGCTCGGCTGCTGACCCGGAAGACGCGGGTTCGATCCCGGCCGCGGCGGTTGAATTTCTTTGGAGGAGAAATTCTAGAGGCCCGTGTACTGTGCGATGTCAGTGCACGTTAAAGATCCCCAGGCGGTCGAAATTTCCGGAGTCTTCCACTACAGCGTCTCTCATAGCCTTAGTCGCTGTGGGACGTTAAACCCCAGAAACCAACCAAACCAATCATTTCTGCGCCTAATGACTGGTGAGCCACTGCAGCGTTTATTTCCTTCTCATCGTCCCTCCAAGCAGTAAAAAAACTCCCATTTGGTTTTTGCCCACGACTAGTTCCGCCCAGTTGGCCCTCAATTGGGAATCTTTGCTTCCCACTTGACCACTTATTTCCCAGTTGGTCCCCAGCTCCTTCCATTGGCCCACGACTGGGGAACGATGTTTCCCAGTTTACCAACCCATGTTTACCGATGTTTCCCAGTTTCCAGCAAGAGGAAAACGATGTTTCCCAGTTGCTGGAAAACTGCAACAATTTGCCTCCCCCTTGGCCCCAACTGGGACCAGTTGAATTCCAACTCAGTTTCAAAGGGGTACCATGTTGGCTTCCAAGTGCGTTTTTTTACCCATGCCGGCTTTGTTATTTGAACTACGATGTTATTAACGTAAGTTAAAAACATCATAGTCGAAATATGGGCAGCGCATGTAACATGGAGGCCATTATCATTAGGGTAACGGGCTGGATTCAGAGAAAGCAAGCACACCAGAGAGGATCAGGTCAGGTGGGCAGATGAGGTTTGGAAGTTTGCTGGGATAAGGTGGCCACTGCTGGCAACGGACTGGCAGGTTCGGTATCGAACTCTAAAAGCGGGTTCGGATAGCCGTTTCGTTAAGCTTTTTTACTTTACTTCGAAGTTTTAGTCACAAATTATTATTTTTTGACGTAAAAAATACTTCTTCCTGGTTTTTTCTCGTGCAACAAACGTTTTAAAGATATGAATTGGACAGGTTGTGTTGGACAGGTTTGAATCGTGTTGGACAGGTTGTGGTTTTGAAATGGGAAGGGTGTTTTTTTTTTGCTGTTCGATGAAGCTGCTTCAACTGTTATTCAAGCTATAAGCCACCACCAACAGGTTGCGAATCAACAAACACTTCTGTCTGTATTTTTTGAACTGCGACAACTGCTGAAAAAGTATAGTCAGGGTAACGATTATAACTGAAAGAGGACTGGTAGTTTCGGTGTCGAACTCTAAAAGAGTGTTCGGATAGCCGTCTCGCTAAGCTGTTTTACCTTACTTCAAAGTCGCAAATTGTCTTTTTGTGACATAAAAACTTGTTTTTAGTTGCTTTTTGTGCAAAAAAAAACGTTTCAAAAATGTAAACTGGCTTCCACAAACCACTCAACGTTTGGAGAGGTTGTGGTTTTCAAATGGGAAAGCGTGTTTCGTTTGCCGTTCGATCATGCGGCTTCAACTGTTATCAAGCTGCTTCAACGATTATTATATATAGAAGACTGGCAGGTTCAGTTTCGAACTCTAAAAGAGTGTTCGGATAGCCCTTTCGCGATGCTGTTTTACTTCACTTCGAAATTTTAGTCGCAAATTATCATTTTTTGACATAAAAAAAAACTTGTCTGTGCTTATTTCTTTGCAACAAACGCATTAAAAATTTGAACTGGCTTCCAACGTGTTGGACAGGTTGCTGTTTTGAAATGTTAAAGCGTGTTTTTTTTTTTTCCGGTCGGTCATGCTGCTTCCACTTTTATTCAAGCCATGAGCCGCCATGAACAGGTTGCGAATCAACAAAAACTTCTGTCTGTATTTTTTGAACTGCGACAACTATCAAAAGGTATAATCAGGGTAACAATTATTACTGAAAGAGGACTGCCTAGTTCAGTTTCGAACTCTAAAAGCGTGTTCGGATAGCCCTCTCGCTAAGCTGTTTCACTTTACTTCGAAGTTTTAGTCGCAAATTATCATTTTTTGACATAAAAAAAAACTTGTCTGTGGTTATTTCTTTGCAACAAACGCATTAAAAATTTGAACTGGCTTCCAACGTGTTGGACAGGTTGCTGTTTTGAAATGTTAAAGCGTGTTTTTTTTTGCCGGTCGGTCATGCTGCTTCCACTTTTATTCAAGCCATGAGCCGCCATGAACAGGTTGCGAATCAACAAAAACTTCTGTCTGTATTTTTTGAACTGCGACAACTGCTCAAAAGGTATAATCAGGGTAACGATTATTACTGAAAGAGGACTGCCTAGTTCAGTTTCGAACTCTAAAAGCGTGTTCGGATAGCCGTCTCGCTAAGCTGTTTCACTTTACTTCGAAGTTTTAGTCGCAAATTATCATTTTTTGACATAAAAAAAACTTGTCTGTGGTTATTTCTTTGCAACAAACGCATTAAAAATTTGAACTCCCTTCCAACGTGTTGGACAGGTTGCTGTTTTGAAATGTTAAAGCGTGTTTTTTTTGCCGGTCGGTCATGCTGCTTCCACTTTTATTCAAGCCATGAGCCGCCATGAACAGGTTGCGAATCAACAAAAACTTCTGTCTGTATTTTTTAGACTGCGACAACTGCTCAAAAGGTATAATCAGGGTAACGATTATTACTGAAAGAGGACTGCCTGGTTCAGTTTCGAACTCTAAAAGCGTGTTCGGATAGCCGTCTCGCTAAGCTGTTTCACTTTACTTCGAAGTTTTAGTCGCAAATTATCATTTTTTGACATAAAAAAACTGTCTGTGGTTATTTCTTTGCAACAAACGCATTAAAAATTTGAACTGGCTTCCAACGTGTGGACAGGTTGCTGTTTTGAAATGTTAAAGCGTGTTTTTTTTTGCCGGTCGGTCATGCTGCTTCCACTTTTATTCAAGCCATGAGCCGCCATGAACAGGTTGCGAATCAACAAAAACTTCTGTCTGTATTTTTTGAACTGCGACAACTGCTCAAAAGGTATAATCAGGGTAACGATTATTACTGAAAGAGGACTGCCTAGTTCAGTTTCGAACTCTAAAACCGGGTTCGGATAGCCGTCTCGCAAAGCTGTTTTACTTCACTTCGAAATTTTAGTCGCAAATTATCATTTTTTGACATAAAAAACTTGTCTGTGGTTATTTCTTTGCAACAAACGCATTAAAAATTTGAACTGGCTTCCAACGTGTTGGACAGGTTGCTGTTTTGAAATGTTAAAGCGTGTTTTTTTTTGCCGGTTGGTCATACTGCTTCCACTTTTATTCAAGCCATGAGCCGCCATGAACAGGTTGCGAATCAACAAAAACTTCTGTCTGTATTTTTTGAACTGCGACAACTGCTCGAAAGGTATAATCAGGGTAACGATTATTACTGAAAGAGGACTGCCTAGTTCAGTTTCGAACTCTAAAAGCGTGTTCGGATAGCCGTCTCGCTAAGCTGTTTCACTTTACTTCGAAGTTTTAGCCGCAAATTACCATTTTTTGAAGTAAAAAACTGGTGCTTGGTTATTTTTTGTGCAAAAAACGTTTCAAAAATGTTAACTGGCTTCCACAAGGCACTCAACGTTTTGGACAGGTTGCGGTTCTGAAATTGGAAAGCGTGTTTTATTTGCCGTTCGGTCATGCAAGCGATGAGCCGCCACCAACAGGTTGCGAATCAAAAAAATTCTCTCTATTTTTTGAACTGCGACAATTACTGAGAAAGTATAATCAGGGTAACGATTATAACTGAAAGAGGACTAGCAGGTTCGGTTTCGAACTCTAAAAGCGTGTTCGGATAGCCGTTTTGCTATGTTGTTTTACTTCAAAGTTTAAGTCGCAAATTATCACTTTTTGACGTGAAAAAACCTGTTTCTGGTTTTTTTTTTGTGCAACCAACGTTTTTAAAAGTGAACTTGCTTCCAACTTGTTGGACAGGTATCGGTTTTGAAATGGGAAAGCGTGTTTTGTTTCCCGTTTGATCAAGCTGCTTCAACTTTTGCTCAAGCTATAAGCCGCCACCAAGAATTTGCGAATCAACAAAAACTTCTGGCTGTATCTTTTGAACTCCAACAACTGCTGAAAAATAATAGACAGGGTAATGATTATAACTGAAAGAGAACTGGCAGGTTCGCTTTCAAACTCTGAAAGCGTGTTCGGATAGCCGTTTCGCTATTCTGTTTTAGTTTACTTAAAAATTTTAGTCTTAAACCCAGATAACCACATACCGCATTTAGACGTCTCAAATACAGCACTTGCTGGCCATTGTGTATGTCCAATAGAACTCCAAATATGTCTGCATAACACTGAGGGGATATCGACAGGATTATCAGAAATGCATCCGTACCTCTAAAATAGTATGAAAGAAGCCAACAGCCACAGAAACCAAGGGGCACAGGGGATTTTTTGAAATTAATTTATTTATTTTGTGGTGTTGATCAATTTAGAATATTACTGAATATGTTACCGCTTAAATATAATCGATTAGAAAAGCAGAAGAAAAACAACCACATGCCGCCGGTGGGATCCGAACCCACGACCTCCGAATAACGCGTCCGGTGCTCTACCTCTGAGCTACGGCGACGGCTGTCAAATCTTCTGCTCTCGGGGGTATTTATGTTTACAAGTAACCTAACCTTGAGATGTTACGGCTGGACATTTGTCGCATATAATGGATGTGCACAGAGTGCAGTTAGACGTCTATAGTGCTTCCTATGCATTGCAACAGAAACCTCATTGGTAGTATATAGCACCTAGTATTTACCTGAAGCCTGTGTATAAACTGTATTTAGGCTAGCTAATACGGATAACATGTAGGTTTACTGACAATCAATGTAGTAAAAGTAAACTATGTGATTTGAATGATGTGCAATAATTAGGATCACAATCCTCTAGTCTAGCTAAGGTCGAGAAAAAACCAACAACAGATGTTTATTGTAGATCAAGCTTTCCAGAGACTTTCCAGCCGCGTTAAATTGGCATCAACATCTTAATAGTTTAGAAAAATGTCTTACAACAGCATATAACACATTTTAGCAGTAAGCAGCAAAACACTTGAAGAAAACCCAAATGAAAAGGGATTGTCTTTACTGTTTATAAAATGAGCATACGATATACAGCTACTACACTACAGAAGAACGAAACATCAAAATGGTCACTTTAGTCAGTCAGCTCAGTAACTGTGCCTATTGTGCTTGGTAGGTGAGTATATAGAGCACAGGTCTCAGCAAAACACTACTAAAACATGCTAGCAGTGGCTACTCTTGCTATCACAATTAAAGGGGCCCAGAAACGCTACCTTAGTTGACTATTTTGCCTGTTGATCGCATACAGTGAGTTATAATGGTGCTATTAGCGTCGGTAATACCGCGTATATTCCGTTTTTTTAATATTTTAATATTAGTCTGGCAGTCTGGCAGGAATGACAAGGCGATTGCTCCGGAACACAAGGCCGGATTCAGTATGCAGCTCGTCGCGGAAGCTCCAGTAGCTGCGTAGCTCGGCAGTGACGTCAGCCTTGTCAATGGGCCACGCTGTGCTTGCATACTGGCGATGTTTCACCATGCTTGGGTCACGGTCCGTCTCCCGCAGAACTTGCTCCAGGCGCCTGTCTGAAGCTTGAAGACAAGCGATAGTGTTAACGTGGAAATGCGCGCACTGTTCTACGAGCTGTGCTTTATTAGGAAAACGTGATAACGCGTCAGCGATGAAGAGTTGTTTTCCCGGAGTGTACTTGACATTTATATGGTATTTTTGTAGGTTTAGACGCTTACGCTTCAGGCGGAGAGGGCACTGGCATAATGGCTTCTTGAAAATCATTTCGTGCGGCTTGTGATCAGATTCCACAATGACTTCTGGCTGCCCAAAAATGTAGTCTTTGAATTTTTCACAGCCGTGGACGATTGCTACCATCTCTTTCTCTATCTGCGCGTACCTTTCCTGCGCTTCTGTCAGCGAGCGAGATGAGTAAGCTAAGGGGTGTCTATCCTGCATTATCACAGCGCCAATTCCGTTTTGGCTGGCGTCTACAGATAGGGTGATTGGTTTGCCCTTCTGGTAATATGCCAATATGGGAGCCGTTGCTAGTGCTTCGCGCAGTGCTTCAAAGCTCTTTTGATGTCTGTCTTCCCAAACCCATGCGGCATTCTTTTTCAAAAGTTCTCGGAGCGATGCTGTGAGCGTTGACATATGAGGAATGAAGCGGGAAACGAAGTTCACCATACCCAAGAATGTCTGTAGCTCTTTCCGGTTGCAAGGGGCCTGCACGTGGAAAATATCTTCCAGTCTCTCTGGATCCAGGCTCAACCCGTCGCGCGTCAACACGTGGCCTAGGTACTTGACAGATTCCTGCAAGAAGTTACACTTTTTTTTGTTCAGTTTCAAGTTGTGCTCTTGACATCTTGTCAGCACATTGACAATATTTGCGTCATGCTCTTCTTTAGTTCGACCCCAGACTAGAATGTCGTCCATTACGACTGCTGTGCCAGTGAGAGACCTTCTAGTACTTTGTGCATGGCGCGCTGAAATATTTCGGGAGCCGAAGAAATGCCGAAAGGCATACGCAGGAACCTGTAACGACCGTACGGAGTGCTCATTGTGCAAATTTTGGAGCTTTCCTCATCCAGTTTTATCTGCCAAAATCCCGTAGCGGCATCCAAAGTCGAAAAGTATTGTGCTCCACACAGAGACGGTGCAATGTCTTCTAGCGTTGGCATAGGATAATGTTCCCTCAGCAGCGCTTTGTTCAAATCAGATGGATCGAGACATATGCGTACCTTGTCATCATCATCATCATCATCATCATCATCACTTATTTTACCCTTAAAGGCCTCTGTTGAGGCATTACATAAGGGGGGGGGACAAAGCAAATGCAACTGATTAATACAACAAAACATAATGCAATACAATAAAATGAAAAACGATACATCACAATACAACGTTGGTCAATAATGAAGGGCGCAAGGCTGAATTAGGCGGTAACAACAACAACAACTACAACAAGAAAAAGAATAAGTGTAACTGGGTGAAGTTTGAGCAGTGTCTTTTATTCAGTACAGTGATTAATTAATGCCTGTCGAAATTTAGTAGCGTCGCGCTCGTTAACAATGTAGTCGGGTAGCAGGTTACAATTTTCTATTGCAGTTGGAAGAAAAGATTTATTAAATGCCAAGGTCGATCCATGTATACGTTGAATGCTGAGGAGGTTAAACAGGCGGCGCGATGTTCTGATGGGAGCTAGTAATAATATGTCACGAAGATCAGGAAAATTGTAATATAACTTATGAAAGAGGCAGAGTCGTGCGATTTTCCGTCGGAGCTCTAGTGGCGGGATGTTAAGTGAAGATTTAATACTGGTGATACTGCTGTGTCTATTGTAATTTGAGGATATAAAACGGGCTGCTCGGCTTTGAACGGCTTCTAAGGTGTTAATTAAGTATGCTTGGTGAGGATTCCATATAGCCGCCGCATAATCAAGTATGGTACGGGTGAATGTTTCGTATGCTAATTTTCGAACAGAAGGAGGGGCTAGGTACAGGGATCTTCGGATGAGGCCAAGTGATTTTGATGCTCTAGATGCTAGATATAAGATGTGTTCCGACCAGGTTAATTTGCTGGAGATAGTGATTCCAAGGTACCGATATGATTGGACTTGGGTTACTGTGTTTGACAGGAGTGAATATGCAGATCTGATGTTGGAACGTTTTCGCGATACTTGCATGAATTGGCACTTTGAGACATTCAGCTGCATAAGCCAGTCGGAACACCACCGTTCTATTATGTGTAAGTCATTCTGAAGCGATAGTTGATCCCTGTTAGTGACAATGCGACGATAAAGGATGCAATCATCCGCAAAAAGCCGAATAGTGGATGAAACACCGGAAGGAAGGTCATTAATGAAGATTAGAAAAAGAAGTGGGCCAAGAACGGAACCTTGGGGAACGCCAGAGATAACGTTAGTAGTGCCTGAAGGATGATTGTCGATTACTGTGTATTGGGAGCGACCTGTTAAAAAGCAATGTATCCATGATAAAACGAGAGGATCAATGGACAGTCCGGAGAGTTTAGACATGAGGCGAAGATGGGGCACGCGATCGAAGGCTTTAGAAAAATCTAAAAAGATAATGTCAGTTTGGAATGAAGAGTCCATATTTAATGGGAGGTCAGTGGTAAATTCAAATAGCTGAGTTTCACACGACAGACCGGAACGAAAACCATGCTGCTTAGTAAAAAAGAAATTGTTCTGATCGAGGTGTGATGCGATATGTGAATATATGACGTGCTCTAGAAGCTTACAGGCAATGCATGTAAGAGAGATTGGGCGATAATTGGAGGGATCTGATCTGTTACCTGCTTTAAACACCGGCACAACTTTGCTTATTTTCCAATCTTTCGGAAGCAAACCCGTAGACAATGACTGCTCGAAAATGATTTGAAGGAATAGGCTAGAACTTTCCTTAGCGCTCTTAAGAAATTTTGCAGGAATTCCGTCAGGGCCTGGTGCTTTCGACGTTTTAAGCCCATCAATTATTTTCACAATGCCTTCCGCTGCAATGTGAATGGGGGGCATTTGGGGAAAATTTGAATTGGGAACTGGTGGTATATTTTGAGGGGGCTCATGGGTGAACACCGATGAAAAATATGAATTCATTGTATCTGAGCGGAGTTCTGTGGGAACAGATGCACCACGTTCGTCAAACAAGGTGATATCTCGTGAACGGTGAGTGTGTGGTGCCAGTAAGGACCAAAATTTCTTTGGGTCCTGATGAAAGAATTTCTTTTTACTGTGTCGTAATAACCGTGTATATTGGTGAAGACATGCCAGGTATTTTTACCATTTAGAAGCGAAAGTAGAATTTTTCGCTTCACGGTAGAGGCGTTTCTTTTTATTCGATAGTCTTCTTAGTGCGTTGGAATACCACGGTTTCCTATCATCACCGCGAATACGTATGAGGGGAACTGAAGCATCAATAAGCGATAAAATTTTATTTTTATAGAGCAGCCAGTTTTGATCTATTGTTCGAGCAGGAGAAGAATTTAGGAAGTACGGAAAATACTTATTAAGCTCGGAATTAATCTTAGCGAAATCGGCTCTTTTGTAACTACGGATGTATTTTATTGGCGGTTGTTTCGTGGGGATTGGAATAGAAAGATCACACAACAGCAATTTATGGTTTTTGGTTTTTGGGGTTTAACGTCCCAAAGCGACTAAGGCTATGAGAGACGCCGTAGTGAAGGGCTCCGGAAATTTCGACCACCTGGGGTTCTTTAACGTGCACTGACATCGCACAGTACACGGGCCTCTAGAATTTCTCCTCCAAAGAAATTCTAGCCGCCGCGGCCGGGATCGAACCCGCGTCTTTTGGGTCAGCAGCCGAGCATCATAGCCACTGAGCCACCGCGGCGGCCAACAGCAATTTATGATCACTGAGGAAATCAACACATGACAGTGACTGGATAAAATCTGGATTTGATACCAGGATAAGGTCAAGAATATTAGTGCCCCGGGTTGCTATTTTAACTGTTTGCATGAGGTTAAATGTGAGTACCATGTCAAGAAATTCGTTGGACTGACGAGAAGGTGCATACAGATTGTTCCAGTCAATGTCTGGGAAGTTGAAATCCCCACAGACCACATGTTCAGCATTTGGAAAGCGAAAATGCAAGTTTGAAAGGACACTGCAAAGATCGTCAACAAAGGTACTATCGGAATCAGGCGCACGGTAGCAAGCAGTGAGGATAACAGTGCTAGAAGGTAGAGATATTCGGACGCATGTTATTTCGTGGCTACAAGTAATCTTGACTGGAAATGAAGGTATACTAGATTTTACAAAAACCAGCACTCCGCCTCCTCTGCGCCCAACCCTATCAAGCCTATGAATAGTGAATAAGTTTTCATCGTCAAGTAACTCGCTGTTATCAACGTCAGAATTCAGCCACGATTCCGTAAAAATGGCAATGTCGGTGTCGTTGTCATGAAGGAGGGTTTCAATGGCCTCTTTTTTTGATAAATAACTGCAGATGTTTGTGTACATTACTGACATGACCTTATGAGCAGGTATTCTATTCCGGCCAGACTGTTGGTGAGGGGGAGTGGAAAATGGAAGCATAGCCGTCAGCAGTGAGCGCTATGATTTAACCTCTAAAACAGAATCGGATTCGTTATCATAGATAAATTGCTTTTCATCGATGATAAGTTTGTCGAAACGCATCTTGAAGTTTCTGTTACATTCCTTGCCAAAAGCGTACAATTTCTGGCGGGCTAATCGGACTCGGGCTGAGTAGTCTTCACGTATTGCATAGGTTGAATTTTTGAGCTGCGGTATAGCTGACAAAAATTTGGTCTTATCTTTAAAATGAGAAAACTTAGCAATAATTGGACGGTTCTTTCCAGGCTTGAAACGGCCCAGTCTGTGAGCGCGTTCAATCGCGGTGTCACTGATACTGATGTCTAGTTCCTGTGAACAGAGTGATATTATATGCTGTTCTGACTGTGTCCATGTTTCGTCACTGGCATCTGGAATCCCAAAGAATATTAGATTAGATCGGCAAAGTCGATTTTCCGCGTCATCACATTTGTCGTTTAGCTGTTTAATGTGCGTGGTCAATTTCGCGATTGAATCTTAGTCTGCCCTGATTGACTTCGGATTTTCAACGCTTTTTTCCAGTGCGTCTACGCGCAAAGAAAGGTCGTTTACAAGTTTGTCAAATTTCGTTTGAGCTGTGCGGATGAGCGTAAGCTCTGCGAGTACGGAGTTCTGGGTGGCTTCTAATCGTGCTATTGCGTTGGCAATAGTTTCAAGTGTGACATCTGCATGACTGTCGACAGGTCCGGGATTCAGTTCGACATCGCCTGACATAATAAGCTGTAAGTAGACAATACACGCGTTGAGCGAACACATGCATGCGCAGCGTAACATCCTACGACAGGCGTCGCGAATGCCAGGGGGGCACGACACCGCTATAACGAACGGATCACTAGTGCAAACGCAAGTAGCGTGTGGTAAGTAACTGACCTGCATCAGAGAGGGCATTTTCGTGACCAAGTTCACTGTGGTGTCGTGCCCCAACTGGTTCCAAGGCGTCGGTGGCTTTTGTAGTGACCGGGTAGCACCTCCCAGGAAGATAGCTGAATGATGTTGCCAGACGAACGATGTGGAAAGTGCTGGAAGCGGCGGCCGGTCAGTGGCTTCTTCTTCAAGATAATGCTTGGCCGGTAGGTTCCAGGCGGATCCGTTGTGGTGGTTCGGCAGGAAATAGCCGACGTTGTCGTGACAGACGAAAGCGATGCTCCAAAGGATAGCCTGCATCAGAAAGGGCATTTTCGTGACCAAGTTCACTGTGGTGTCGTGCCCCAACTGGTTCCAAGGCGTCGGTGGCTTTTGTAGTGACCGGGTAGCACCTCCCAGGAAGATAGCTGAATGATGTTGCCAGACGAACGATGTGGAAAGTGCTGGAAGCGGCGGCCGGTCAGTGGCTTCTTCTTCAAGATAATGCTTGGCCGGTAGGTTCCAGGCGGATCCGTTGTGGTGGTTCGGCAGGAAATAGCCGACGTTGTCGTGACAGACGAAAGCGATGCTCCAAAGGATAGCCTGCATCAGAAAGGGCATTTTCGTGACCAAGTTCACTGTGGTGTCGTGTCGTTCTTTATGACGGTAACCATGTGGCTGGACCACTCGGTTGGCTCGGTCACCTTGGAAACTACTCCGGCTGCTTCCATGCGGTCCATTTCCGCCTTTACTCTGTCCTCGACTGCGAACGGAATCCGGCGTGCTGCTTTGACCACTCCTTGGGAACCTTGCTTGAGCTTCAGGTGGTAGACGACACCCTTGAGCTCGCCTAATCCGGAGAAGACGTCTTCATACGGCTTGACTATGTCGTACAGCTCTTGGCGCTCCAGTGAAGCAATTCGGCGAATCAAGCCTAGCTTCTCGGTAACTGAGCCGCTAGGAGTCACGGGTATGTCGTCTTCCATTACGAAGAATGTCGTTTCAAATGTTCCCTCGGGTCCGGTCACATGAAGGTGACTACGTTTCGTTGCTTTTTTCTGAAAGCCAAAAAATGTGTTTAGCCCGACAGCGCAGTTTTCGAGTTGCTTTTGAGTTATCTTCTGCCGCTGGCTGCGTGATATGACCGAGCAATTGGCTCCTGTATCGAGCTTGCAGGCAACGGGCGTTTCTTCTATTTTCACGATTGCAGTCCAGCGGCCGTCTTTCTTGCTTCTTTGCGATAAAGTTTCCAAACAGAAATTATCTGCATGTCAGTCTGAATTCGCTTCTAGTGACGCCACTCATTGCTCTTTCACGCAGAGGTTAGCGCTCTTCGTTTTGCACGCAGCTGCAAAATGATTATCTTTTGCCACATTTTAAGCACGTGCGTCCCTTTGCAGGGCATGTTTCACTGTTGTGAACACGAGCACATTTGTTACAGCGACTTTTCATTTGGAGGACTGCAGTGACCTCCACTTGACTGTTCTTGCTGGAGTGTATTTCTTCACTTTGCACTTTGCCGTGTTCCCGAGCTCGACACATTTCAACAGTTTTGGCCAAGGAAGCATTTTCTGAAAGAAGCGTTTCTTTGAAGTTTCTTGTCTCTCATTCCCAGGATGATTCCGCTTCTTAGCATACGTTCTTCCAGGTCGCCGAATTCACAGCTTTTTGCTAGTACACGCAGCTCCGTTAACCCATCGTTAAAATGTTCGTCTTCCTTCTGGTCACGCTTTCGAAATCGAAACTCATGATAAGCTAGGTTTAGTGCTGGTTTGTAGAACGCTTCAAACTTTCGCTTCAGTACAGCAATGTCGCTTTTATCCTCTCCAGCATCAAATACGAAAGTGCTGTACGTTTTGCGTGCGTCTTCTCCAATACTGATGAGAAAAATGGCTGCCTGTACCTCTTTCGGTTGTTGGTCCAGGTAGGTTGCAGTTGAGAAGAGCTCGAACTCTTGCCTTCATGCTTCCCAGCTATGCCAGACATCTCCCGCTGTATCCAGGGCCTTCGGTGGTGGCAGCAGCGAAGTGACGGGGGTGGCAGGCAGGGCGCGGTGCTGCTCGGCGTCTGTCATGGCTCTGGTCCGATGCAATTACCCGGGCCTCCCGGATTGCCGTGCGTCTGCCGTCGGTTACGTTGCCCGGTTGCGTTGCGCGGTCGCTAACCGGCCACTTCTGACACCATGTGGACACGATGAAGCATGGTGCATGAATGACGCTTTATTCATTCAAGAAGGCGAGCGGTTATATAGGCAAGCGGTTAGATAACAGAAATGGGGCGGCTTCTGTCCGGCTAGGCGCGTGTGCATGACTTGCATTAGGTCACAATTTTGTTCTCAGTCCCTGCCAGCCCGTTCACTGTCTTTTGAATTGTCATGCTAGATTTTTTTTGTGACAACTCCTGTTTCTAGTCTGTCTACAAGCTTTTGCTTGCATACTGTTTCCAGTTTGTTTTTTCACGCATTTATAACTTCTAATAAATATGCTGTCCCGTAAAGACCCCTTGGCAGATCTTGCTTGTGCGCTTGAAGTCAGCAGGTCCTGTACATGGGCCACTCCAATGGGCAACAAAAGCGACGAGGCCTTGCAGCTCTTGTTTTGGCTCGAAGTTAGTAGGTTCACTGCTCAGCTGTGCTTAGGCCACTCCGCTGGGAAACAAAAGCGACAAGGAAACTTCAGCGCTGTGCCCAAAATAAATAAAATACCTTAAACTTCTAGCATGCTGAAAATTTAGTTCCCTGAAACTAGCTGTGTGGATCCTATACTGATTACAAATGAACAGGGTCCAGGCATGCTTGGACATACTATAATACAGCATCAACGCTAACTTTTACACTTTTAGAAATGAACAATGGAGCCTGTTTCCTCATGTGATCTTTCTGTCCTGCTTCCTTGTACAGTTTCCGAATGCCAAATTAATAGTAAAAAAATCAGAACACACCACCACTGGTTTCGAATTTTTCAGAATATCCATTCACCAGACATCACAAACGCAAAATGCAAAACATAATCTTTACATCTATGTGGCTCTACAGTAGAAAGAAGGTGGGCAAGATTAGATTCTCGACAGCATAAAACGAACAAGCCAATCCAAAAGCAGCCTTAATCTGCTATAGCAGACACAAACAGCTATCCTCTCCTCCAGCCTGCCCCTTGTTCATTTTATGCCTTATCTCTGGACGTCACTTAAAATAAAACAGGCAAAATATCTCGCACTAGTTCACAAGCCAGCTATTTTGTAATGGCAGTTTGGCTGAAGTGAACAAAGAAATTTTTCACATGGTTATCTGTCACGTAGGCACTCCAACTCATAAAACACTGCAGTTGACTACACAAAAGTTGTGCTTCAAAATCAACTCAGTCATGAAATAAAACCATTTTTTTTTTCTTTTTATTTGCCCGCTTAAATGCAGCTGTATTTCAGTTGGGACAGACACTGCAATAATCTAATAAGCTGAATGGCTTGCCTTCTGGACTGTCGCAACACATGTAGGCAATTATATGCTTGCATCTAAACAGAATGTTCTTGCAGCTTAAATTTTTAGTTACAAGAGTAATAAGGTATGTGAAATATTAGGGTATGGCTAAGCTTCACCTTAACAGTAGACAAGATAGCGTCCGCACTAGTAGGCACTACGAGCGCCATCAAAAGTGCTCCCCCAGTGACTAGTACTAACTGTTTATTACTAACTGTTTATACCCCGTGTGATACGTCATCACTCCACAGTACCCCCAGCTGCAAGCACGCCTGATGGAAACTCCACACATCATTACAGCCAGCTCTTTCCCTGATGGCCCCTGTGCAAAAATTACGCTTTCTGAATTTATTAATTTTCAATGTTGAATCACACCATCGATTAAAATTATCGGTGAACAATCTCTATAAGCGAACAACGCATCCGCTAGCTGGTCGCTCTTGCAACGCGCTCAACCGACAGCACTTCATTGCCTTTGTGTTGCGTGCCGACCTGGCATGCGAAGGGCCTGGGTTTGAACTGCAATACACGAATTTAACGAATTACCTCTATTTTACGAAATACCCCCCAGAGCAACCTCCTCGCTAATTTTACCTACATTTGGACCCTCCCCTAACTTCATTTGAAATTTCTGGGATTTTTCTCCGAGTGATGGAAGGGTTTCCGGGTTTTCAGCGGAACGAGCTCGTTAACTGCAGTGTTAAAAGGCGGATTCTCTACATTTTGAGGCAAAAGTTTTGTAGTCTTGGGTAAGAGACTCTAAGTTCTGACGATAAAAATTGGTTGTCACAGTTGCACTAGTACAAAATTCATGGGACACTATCGAGAACTTCTAAATGGAATCTTCACTGCTATAAAATCAGCACAATAGCAACAGATTGGCGTATGCCCCATGCATGCAAACTGCATTCTCTGCTCATTTTCAGTTTTTGTTAGAACCGCTGAATACTCCCTTGCTGGACATTAAAATGTTTCCAAAGTTCTATCAGAAAATATCACGCGCCATGTGAAATAGTTGCACTACTTCAGCGCATGTAAAAATATAGCACAAATTTGGCAATAAAGTGATAACACACAATGAAAATTTTGAAGTATAGGAAAACTGAGTGAAATACCTTTCCACATGCATCTCAATGACTCGCAGGAGCATGGCGAAGCCAATCCCTGATGGCTCAACAACGAATTCACTGCAGTTCTGCACAGCAGTCATGGCAGCTACCAGAGACCACATGAAAAGTAATGAGCATACCAAGAATGTCTGCTTCATGGTTGTAAATTCAAAAACAGCCATAGAGCAATGCTGAGCATTCAATTACAAATTACAAAAACGAAAAGCAAAACGAAACTTTCTAGCTTCAGCCAGAGGTCTACATAGAAAGAGAGGTTGCTTTCGCAGCCCACATTTCCTACATTTACGGAGTAACATAAGAAAGCAAGGCAGTATAAGATATGTGAAACAGGGCAAAATAAGGGTACACATAACGGGGAAGAAATAAACTGCAATGAATCGACTGACTACAGATATGTACCTTGTTGCAGTTAGGCGGTGCTTGGCCCTTGCAACGGGTCGATGCAACCTGTGCGACTTTCCACGGCTGTAGAAAGAATAATTAAATGAGATTTCCAAGATGAAACAAAGCGTTAGACATCTTATTTCAAGGATTACAAAAAGGTGGCTCCTCCCGCATCTGCACTCCACGTTTGGGGGGCACAATTAAGTGTCCACCGTCTCTGCAGAAAATTATCTTATAAATTTATTTGATGACTAAGTTGTACCTTACAGCAGTTAGGCGGCACTTCGTTCTTGCAACACACCGTTTGAAAATATCTGTGGTAAATCACATCTCAATTGAGGTAAAAGAGAATCCATCATCAAACGGCGGGCAACTTAATCCTCTGCGTGAATTACGGACAGGTGGCTATTTCAGCCGCTAAAATTTCCCGCCTTTTCGAGTAATCACGACAAAAGCAAGGAAGGTAATGTGGCCGTCTTCGCGTACACGATACAGGTTACAATTAAAGGCATTCACTCAAAACGGCACCTTCTCTGGACAAAATATCCTGATATAACACTCGTTGTTTGATGTCTGATGGAGTACCAATTGCTACAATTGACCATACGACAGGGCAAGCAGCTATCGGTTCATTAATTTTGCAAGACGACGCAAACCGTGGCACTTCGATATGGCTCTGGGTATAACAAAGAGCTGTAAAACTTACTGCATCAACCTTGGGGTGACAGAAACTTCCCGCCTTTTCGTCACACGAACAATTCGCACATTAACAATTAGCGGGAACTCATTTTTTTTTAAACTGGAAAGCTTACGAGAACGTTGGCGGAGGCGCTCGAGGCGCTGCACGGACATTTTTGGTTTTGGTTTTACAGGGTCGGATACTAATTGGCTATGAGGCCGCCGCGGTGGATGGCTCCAGATGATTTCGAACATCCGGCCGGAGTTCATTAAGGTGCATGGACATCGCACAGTACACAGGCGCAAAGCTTTAGTATACAAAAAAATTCAGGGTATAAAAGAACAAATTAACGAAAATTTTCTCAATGAAAACTTTAATTCCAAAAACAAAAAAAAACGCAAATGCAAAAAAACCCTAACTGAAACCAATTTAATAATTGTGAGCTGCGTGCATGCATGCATGCAGGGCGTTGCCCCTTTCCCCCTTTTGCGTGGACAGCGTAGTGCAATGTGCTCTTAGTGCTTTGTGCCTCCAAGGTTTCTGCAGACAGTGATATGATTTCTCCATTAAAAAGAGATTTTTTTCATATAGACATGGAATGACTCACACGATGGCGTTCTGCGAATAGTGGCTGGCAATAAGGTTCAAAAGCGCGTATCTTGCCCAAACCCGATCAACCGTGAAGAAGGTATCCAAAAGCGTCGGCTTTGTAATCAGTATGTGGTTCCAGTCGGGTTCGGTTGTTACCTGGATAATGCGTAGCGCTGAGCTTAGCAGAGATGTATCACGGCCGCTCAATGGAGAGCGCACTGGGTGCGGCCCGTCGCGTCGCCCGAAAGAGCCGTATTGCACCTAGTTCTCATCGCCACCGCTGCGGCGCCACCGCTCCGGGACGAGTCCGGGCGGAGAGCTGCGCGCAGCGGACGAGGCAGTGCTTTCGTTTAGGCGTCCGCGCGGTAGGCGCTTTATAATTTTAGCATTTATGAGCTGCGTTTCACACATTATGGTCATGCCACGTGCAAGTTTGCTACTGATAGCATGATAGCGGCATGTCACCATCACTGCGCTTTTCCAAATCGCACGTGCATTTACACCGAGAATCGAGGCAGGAGTGCGCTTCGCCGAGTCGTCATCCATTCAGTTACGGGCGTTTCAACCACTGTAATAACTTATTACAACAAGGTTTCGGGCCACTTATTCAATGTTCACTCTCTGTAGACTTACGTTTGTGGTCGTAACGTTCAGCATTATAGTTCAGCCTGTTGCTCCGTTTTCGCTGAAAATAGTTTCAAGTGGGTACCACCAAGTACGAGGGCCATCCCAAAATTAAGGTTTGCAGTTGTTTTATAAATCGAAAGATGTGTTTACTTTAAGCAAATTACAAATCACTTAAAAGGGACACCATTCTTCTACTGGGGCAGTTTTTGTATGCCCATGTCATACCAGCTCGCCGCTATGCCGTTGAGGAAGCGTTTGACCGCATCTTTCACTTCGTCATCATCAGTGAAGCGCCTTGCAGCGTGATGTTCTTTTAGCTTTGGAAACAAGTGGTAGTCACTTGGTACCAAGTCCGGACTGTAGGGTGAGTGGCTGATGACGTCCCATACAAACTGTTCTAGAAGAGCGATGGTTTGACAGGCAACGTGGGAGCGAGCGTTGGTCCTCTTCTGCGATTTTGAATGAGCCAAGAAGTCTACCAACAATACCCATTTTCGATCCCAAAACGCAGTTGCCTTTGCCGGCAGCCTGTGTTCGCTTGAATTTTCGCGCCTTGGGCGAAGATGAGTGCCGCCACTCACGTGATTCTTGCTTGGTCTCAGGCGTGAAGTGTAATGTCTAGGTTTCATCACCCGTAACAAAAGAATCCAAAAAAGGTCTCCTTTTCATCTCCAGAACGCGGAAGAAATTCGCGGGAGGAGTCAACGCGTTGCCGTTGATGGTCGTCTGTGAGCATTCGCGCAACCCGCCTTGCGCACACCTCCCGATATTTAAACTTTGCTGTCGAACTCCTATGAATAGTGCTTCTAGAAACGCCAGGAACCAAAATGCAGAGTTCGTCGAGTGTGATCCTCCGATCTTGCCGCATCATTTCTTCGACCTTGGCGACTGTCTCATCAGAAATTGTCGGTCTTCCGCTTCTTCGTCGTGAATTCCAGTGCTACCAGCTGCGAACTCCCTACACCACTTGCGCAAGTTTTTAACATCCAATGCAAGACTCTCCGTACACTTCCGTCAACTGACGATAATTTTCGATTGGTTGAACGCCATTTGCGTGAACTTCGCTCCTGGCGGTAGCGACAAACGGGAGCTCCATTTCTAATGGTTGCCGGGCCAAGATTGACAGTCCCTTTCGCGCTGAGTCATGGCTTCTTTGGAAGACGGGGAACAATGAACATAGCAGAGCAGCCACGCATATAGTTTCCCTGCGGTCGCAGCACTTTGGAGACCTTACTTTTCGGATTGCCCTCGTAAATGTACTGCTGACACAAACAGTTGCAAAAGAAACAACACAAGACAGCCAGTTAAACCAGACTCCAGCAGGCTCGGCCAATGTTTTGCGTTTTATTTTGAAGCCACGTGATGTACCGAAGGAATTCAAGCCTATTTTACAAGCGAAAAACTTTCCTCGAAAGCGGTTTATGTGCAAGTATGATTTTTTCCACCGTAAGATTGATGTTTTCTGCCCAACTGGTCAGCAGTGGTCGCATTAGTTTAGTTAGAAAGGCTTTGCAGATGTCCTCGATGTGACTGCGGTCTTCTCTCTCGCAAATCAACTCCGGACATTGCTCAAAATAGGGATGAAGGGCTGAAACCACCATGTTGCATAGCTTGCTGCTTCTGCGGGAACTCATGGTAACCGATCTTCGGATCTTTTCTTTCATTTGTGGTGCACAGCGGCACGCAGCAGTTGCGTGGCATGGTGTCGCATGCGCTTAGGACGCTGTCGACACAGGCACCGATGATAAGCTCGCAGAACTAGCAGAACCACGCGGTCATGCAGAGCAGTTACAGCGAAAACACACGCCAACACAGCCAGCGCACTCCTTCCGCGTCGTCTGGCCGTCTGTGCCAGCGGCGACTTGTCACGGAGAGGTGGCGCCCCCGCGGAGAATAACGGCGGAAACTTGAACTTCTCCCAATACGCGCTTCCCCAGCCATTGAGGCGCGACGCGGCGGGCCGCACCAAGTGCGCCTCTATTGAGCGGCCGTGGATGTATATATATGTGCGATATTGAGGAGGCATATATCCTGCGTTGTGTGGCAAGTTTGGTCGGCCACGAGCAGCCGGACATTGCACATCCCATGCTCTTTGTTCGTGGATGTGCGGAAGATGTACAACATCATGGCAAATGCGACATACCATGGATGTATGCCATGAAGTGACGCATACTGTAACGTTCAGTGGCAGTTATATTTAGACATAGACATTTGGATCTATCTGGTACGTCGGATGGAGGTTTGTGGTTAACTGGGAATTATCATTTTTTAACATAAAAAACTTTTTTCTGGTTATTTCTTGTGCAACAAACCTTTAAAAATTTGAACTGGCTTCCAACGTGTTGGACAGGTTGCGGTTTTGAAACGGTAAAGCGTGTTTTGTTTGCCTGTCGATCATGCTGCTTCAACTTTTATTGAAGCTATAAGCCGCCCCCAACCGGTTGCGGATCAACAAAAACTTGTCTGTATTTCTTGAACTGCGACAGCTGCTGAAAAAGGGGTAACGATTGTATCTTAAAGAGTAACGATTATAAAATGGTAACGATTATAACTGAAAGATGACTGCCAGTTTCGGTTTCGAACTCTAAAAGCGTGTTCGGATAGTCGTTTCGCTAAGCTGTTTTACTTCACTTCAAAGTCGCAAATTGTCTTTTTTTTTTCACGTAAAAAAACTTGTTTCTGGTTGTTTTTCGTGCAAGAAATTTTTATAATTTTAAACTGGCTACCAACATGTTGGACAGGTATCGGTTATGAAACGGGAAAGCGTGTTTTGTTTCCCGTTTGATCAAGCTGCTTCAACCTTCAAGCTATAAACCTCCTGATTCACGCTATAAACCTCCACCAAGAATTTGCGAATCAACAAAAACTTCTGTCTGTATTTTTTGAACTGCGACAATTCCTGAAAAAAGTATGGCAGGTTCGGTTCCGAACTCTAAAAGCGTGTTCGGATAGCCGTTTTGCTATGCTGTTTTACTTTACTTCAAAGTTTAAGTCTCAAATTGTCATTTTTTGACGTAAAAAAAACTTGTTTCTGGTTATTTTTTTGTGCAACAAACGTTTTTTAAATGGCAAGGGATCCTGCCGCACGCGTGTCAATAGCGAGGTAGGGGGCTATAGATCGCTCGTGATAAGCACAAAATTACGTCATAACCAAGTGACAATCACAGGAAAACAAAAGGGCGCACAAAATCGACATAAACTTCTAGAATATTCAATTACAGCTTAAATGTTCACCTATAATAATACAATTGTTAGGTTTTGTTTTTGAATTTAGTTGATATGTTTTTAAAGCGCATGAGTTAAGGCGAGGCGGTGGCCACGGCTTGAGGCGGAGTTCGCGCATATGAACAGTAGAATGAATTTCGTCCAGACCGTCGGTTCGACGGCAGTTAGTTCGCCCATACGGAGATACTCGATGCCGAGCAAGGGTACGACAGCGTACCCCATGCTGTCCTTTTACCCATGTTTTATTGCGAAAGCAATTCTGCTCACAGTTTGAGCCCTTCAGCGTAGCGCGGCGGTGGACACGTTTGACCTTTAGCGTGACCTTAGACGTGATGTCATGCAAGCTGCGAAAAACCAGGGCCCCAGCTCGGCTCGTCTGCGTAGAGCGGCGGTAGACACGGCGGGCGGTGAGCCTCTCGCTTCTCCCACTAGAGGCGCTGCGGTAGGAGTGACGTCGCACCATCTGTGGAAGAGAACGGTCCCAACTCGTGCCGTCGGCGGAGAGCGGCGGTAGACACGGCGGGCGGTGCGCCTCTCGCTTCTCCCGCTAGGAGCGCTGCGGTCGGAGCGACGTCATACTAGTTGTATAAACAGCTCCAGCTCGTGAGGTGGTGGAGCGATCGCGGCTTCGGCCGCTTATTTGTTTTTTCAGCAGCGTCCGCTTCGGCGGACGCGGTTGTTGCTGCGATGCGCGTCTTTCCTTTTCTTTTCTTTTTCTGTTTCCTCTGTCGTTTCAATTTTCCTCTATTTGCACGCGGCAGCCGTGATGGCTCGGCTCGAGCCAGTCGGCAGGCCCGTGCAATTTCCTTTTCATCCTTCCTTCAGTCACAACAACAACAGCCGTTGGCACAGGGCGGCGGTAGACACGGCGGATGCGGGCTGAAGAAACGGATGAAATTGCTTTCGTAATTTCCTAGGAATACGTACCCAAAGTCAAATCATTAGCTTGACGTTGTATTCCTGGACTTCAGCAAGGCATTCGATAAGGTTACTCATTCCGGTCTGTTATTCAAACTTGACGAGCTGGGTTTGCCACGAACTGTAGTTGACTGGGTATCGTCTTATCTTGATAAGCGCAAGCAATTTGTTGATTTCGAAGGGCACTATTCCGACGTCCTCTCTGTCAATTCTGGTGTCCCGCAGGGCAGCGTCCTAGGCCCTCTTCTTTTCTTAATTTATGTAAACGACTTAACCTCCGTCATACATGAAAGCGTCAGTATTAGATTATTTGCGGATGACTGCTTGCTCTTCAAGGCTGTTAAAAATATCAATGATCAGGCTGTGCTTAATGAAAGTCTGAATGCTGTTTCCAGTTGGTGTGATCGCTGGGATATGAAACTGAATCCTGATAAAACTGTTTTCATGCGTATCACAAACAAAAAGTCTCCTCTTGCTCACCAGTACACTATCAAGCAGATCCGCATAACTCAAACTGACTCTTTTAAATATTTGGGTGTAACGATTACAGAACATTTAAGCTGGTCCGCTCATATTGACAATATCTGCTCCTCGGCGCGCCGCAAACTCGGCCAGTTAGGACACAGACTGAAATATAGCCCCTGCCATGTAAAGCTTCTGGCCTACACCACACTGATCAAATCTAGATTGCAGTACGCATGCGAAGTTTGGGACCCTTTCACTAAAAAAGGCATTAGCAAACTTGAACGGATTCAAAGATCAGCAGTTCGCTTCATATATAACCGGTACCGACGACATGACTCCCCATCTGAATTAATGAGAATCAACAAGATCAAACCCTTAGAGTACTGGAGAAAACTAGCAAGAATTAAATTCCTCTTTAAACTCTACCATTCTCAGTTCCGTCTTGACCCTTCATTGTATGTGAAACCTTCAACAACTAGAGTAACAAGGCATTGCCATCCGCATAAATTATCTCCTTTGTTTGCCCGCACCAATAACTTTAAATATTCTTTCTTTCCTCGAACTATAGCAGAATGGAACAACCTACCCCCTCATGTGTTTGTACCCGAAAATGTGCTTTCCGCCATTGAACAAGTACTTGACCGTTAACTATTGTTTGTTGTTTGTTGCGACTTGTTTTATTTTCATGCTCCGTATCGCTTCTACTGCATTCTGCTGTTGGCGTCGTCTTCTGCTGGTCGTCGGAGTTCTCTGTATGTTTATCCCACTCCTGCTTGGGCCTTCACGGCCTGCAGTATTGTATAAATAAATAAATAAAATAAATAAACAACAAAAGGTAATCCATTAGCTTGGCACCAATTTACCTTCTTTGGGCTCTCCCCACTGAATCCTGGCCAATCCCCCGTCGTGGGTATGTGCCATGCCACCAAGGCAACAACGACAACAATTTCCGGGCTTAACCAAGCTGAGCCTCTGCCAATTTTTTTACCTCTCTGCCGGACTCGGACCTGGGGCCTCCGGAGCATCTGCTAGCCGACATTCTACGTCTCTGTGAGGAAAACACGGTCGTCGCGCACTTCGGGTCCTAGATCGGCCCCATCGCAGTGAAGTCTGCGCCAAGGGTGTCTGTCGTCGCCACTCGTATATTCTGGTTTGGTTTGGTTTATGGGGTTTAACGTCCCAAAGCGACTCAGGCTATGAGAGACGCCGTAGTGGAGGGCTCCGGAAATTTCGACCATCTGGGGTCCTTTAACGTGCACTGACATCGCACAGTACACGGGCCTCTAGAATTTCTCCTCCAAAGAAATTCCACCGCCGCGGCCGGGATCGAACCCGCGTCTTTCGGGTCAGCAGCCGAGCACCATAACCACTGAGCCACCGCGGCGGCCACTCGTATATTCTATATGGCGAGCATCGAGCGAGAGCTGCTTAGGTCGCACATTGGTTTCCGCCTCAGCTGGCATGGGTGACGACCGCGGACTGCCGGGTAAAGCCTTCGCGGACGATCTAGTACTGCCTGTGGATTTGCAATTTGCAATTTCTGCTAAGCAACTGCCAGGACGTGATTACTCGTTCAATATTGCTGTTCAATATTGTTCAATATTGTCCTTATACACATAAGAAGAAACCTTCCGCGAGGGGTCCGCATAACAACTTATGCCGATGATATCTGCATCTGGACCGCATCACGTTCGCGCTATATTACCCAGCAACGTCTTCAGAGAGCGCTATTGCACATTTCGATGTACCTGGCTTCCAGAGGTCTTCGTTTCTCGCCAGAAAAAAGAGTGTTGCAATGGCGTTTACAAGAAAAACGATGACCTGATATCCGCTGCTCCTAGGCGGACGATCGCTACCATATGTACGATCTCAGCGATTCCTGGGTGTTGTAATCGACTATAATCTGTCATGGTCACCTCAGATCTAAAAACTCCACGAGAGGATCACTGCAGCATTGCAAGTGTTTAGGATCATGGCGGGAACAAGGTGGGGTAGCAACTGCCGATCAATGCTTCTGCTTGAAAAAGCCTACGTTGAAGGAACCTTGCGCTACTGTCTACCAGTGCTTCAAAGATTATCTACATCAAGCAATAAGACTCTCGTTGCCGCACGGAACAACTGCCTGTGAATATGCCTTGGCCTCCCAAAGGGTTCCTCTGCATCAGGAACAGTAGCGGAGGCAGGATGTCTCCCACTAGAGGTGATTGCCGCCCAGGAAACTATGCGTACCCATCTCCGCCATGTCCTGCAAGGAAAGAAGCACTTCCTGCACCGTGTCCACCTAACTCACAGCAACTCTACCTTTGGTCAGGCAGTGCAGCTCCTGCCCCTCCCTACTATTAATCAGCCACAGAAACTACTACCTCTGCCCTTTCCTCCATGGACACACTCTCCTCTAAAGGTGAAGAAGTTTGTTCCAGGTGTGAATGCAAAGAGCCGCATTCCACAGGCAGCACTTCTGCAAGCTACTCTCGCCTACTTAACGGAGGAATATAGGCAGCACACCCACATATTCACCGATGGTTCAACTACTATAGAAACCTCTTCTTGTGGCTTTTATGTGCCCTCAACAGGCCATGCCCTTTCTTATCGGCTGCAGCAGTGGACATCCTCTACGACAGCTGAGCTTCACGGCATTAAGGAAGCTGTTTCTTACATCCTGCGCCGAACCGCCGGCCGTTGGGTTATCTTCACCGATTCAAAAGCATCTCTGCAGATCCTGGCCAACCTGCTGAAGAAAACGAATCACCAGCCAGTTTCCCTGGACATCGGGTATCTACATCATTTAGCTATTGCCGCAGGCCACTGCATAACATTTCAGTGGGTACCTGCTCACTCTGGCATTCAGGCTAATGAAAAAGCAGATGAAGCGGCCCGTAAGGGCCATCAACATCGGAGATACATTCAAACTTTTTTCACGAAATCTGATGCGTCCCAAATGGCTAAAAGTTTTGCTTCCGAAGAAACGTATCGGAGATGGAGTTTGCCGACACATCAGTACCAATTTCTTCACTCAGTCGACCCACATCTTAGATCAAGACTCTCACCCAGAATTCCTCGACATCTGCAAACACTTTATGATCGACTTCGTCTGAATGCTACCCAGAATTCCTCGACATCTGCAAACACTTTATGATCGACTTCGTCTGAATGCTGCATATACAAACGGCTTGCGAGACCGTTTTGGACAAATGAACAGTCCGCATTGTGAAAACTGTGCCTCGATAGAAACTGTAGAACATATCCTGCTTGAGCGCCCTGCGTATGCTAACGAGCGTGCGTACTATGAACATTGCATGCAGTATCTCTGCCCAGTGCCCCTAACAATGGACGAAGTTTTAGGTACCTTAGCCTCCCTTAGGCAACAGAGACTTGCAATGAACTTTCTATTTACATATTTAAAAGACATTGGACATCTCGATAAGCTTTAAATTCACTTGCTCGTTACCTTCATGCATTCTTCATGCAGTGAACTTCGTCAGCCCATTTGTCGGACTAAGCACTCCATCATTCCATAGGTTACATCAATACTCGCCATTGCATCCTTAGTACCCATTTCATGGCCGCATTTTATCTTCGTTTTTTTTACCTCTTCCACAGTTTATAGTTCCGATGTCTGGGAGTGGAGATGCTCGCTGAAAATCCGTTACAGCCTTCAAAAAGCTACCGACAGGCTGCCCTTACCTTCCGTGGCGCCGATTTCATCAGACAGTGGAGAGCACGCTATGCTGAATGTGTGGGCAAGCAGACAAAACTGCGGAACACTTGGCTCTCTGCTGCCAAGGCCCTTCTAGTCCACCACGGATGACAAATTATACAGGCGTCTGGGTCTCCATTTCGCACCCAGGTAGAGGAATTGGACCGCGATCAGAGCAGCAAACGTAATGTCCGAGCCTAGGTGGAGACCATCGAGAAGCAGCTTGCTGGGTGGTGGGGGTTGTGTAC
This sequence comes from Amblyomma mixtum, assembly GCF_055824585.1. Classification (NCBI taxonomy): domain Eukaryota; kingdom Metazoa; phylum Arthropoda; class Arachnida; order Ixodida; family Ixodidae; genus Amblyomma; species Amblyomma mixtum. Next base: position 146,956,416 of record NC_143019.1, read on the forward strand.
CGACGATACTACCCAGACTACACCAAAGATCCGTAGGGCGTCCCAAAAATGTACGCACGTCCCACATCCCTAACAGGACGTCCCTGGGACATCCGTATGAAGTCCGCACTGGGATTATCCCGGAAACAGTCGCGGCTCGAACGTTATACGGACATGACGTCCGTATAAACACCGCGGTGGGATCATCCCGAAAACAGTCGCAGATCGGGTGTTATAAGGAAGTGTTTATATTCAGGGGGTCTGAATCGTGCAGATGGCCGTACAATTCTCATGAGCGCTCGAGTGGCACGCTGTCCTTTTGCGACGTCTTTGGCTAGCGGGCTTGATACAGCTGTTTGGAACAAGTATAAGCGCAAGATGTCACAAAGTAATACACAACCCAGTACTTATTTTTTGAAAGATCCAAAAAAACCGTTAAGAATAGGACGAAAATAAGCAATTCCAAAAGGGCCATTAGCTGAATACAGAAACCCCAAACTTTAAAACTTCGAAATTAGGGAAGGGCGACCCAATTACTCTAACTGAACCTGGCTCAAACAGTCTAATTCCCGTTTTGTTATAGCTATCGAGGGTGTGCTTACACAATCTTCTCCTCCAAGCTCACAACTTAACCACCTTAACGGTAACTGTATTCCCGCCTTCTGACCATAACAGACACTGACGACGACAGTGACACCACAGCAAAAACAACTGGCCACCTGTTCGTGCTCTTAGAGCAGTGATCCTAAAAACTAATAACACACATCCTTTTTTGCAGTTATTTTTTGTTTTATTTAGGATCACAGTTTTATTTTTGTCTAAGGTGCATGTTGCATCAAAAGGCTCTTTGCTCATTAGCTCAATGGCACCACCATCGTCATCGCACTCCTGAAACAATGCAAGATATATTTGCTTAGCTTGGTGGTTCGAGGCGTGTATTAGCCAGTTTTGCGTTTTTTTGGACCAAAATTTCAGGTAATTATTGACGTTCCTACTGCATGATGGTTGCGTAACGAGTGTATTTTTTTACGTATTCAGCAAGGTTCCAGCGGTGGGAAACACGGATTGCACATGCGGCAAGTGAAAGTAAGTGGCAGTAGGTATAGTCCTTGCCTGGTGTGTGAGCCGTGTAGCGTGATTTCTAGCTTTTGATAAAACATTAAGTTGGGCTAGTTGGTAACGGCTTGAAGGAATCATATTCTTCGCGGTAAGAAACAGACACAACACCAAGAGACACACACACACACAGGACACCCGCTAGACTTCAACAATCTTTACTGGACACTTGTACGATATAAATATGTATCACTGAGCACACGCAGGTGCCTCGTCATCCGCATCAGGTCTAACTACGCCCTCCCCTCTCCTGCAAGGCATACGGTTGCGCAGGTAAACAATCTCTTTTTCTTCCAACGCCATTGAGGGAGTGCTTACACACATGTCGCCCGCCTCTTGAATACGAAAGGCTTCGATAATTTCCATTTCTTTTTTGTCGGCTCCCACATGCATCACAGACGTAGCGTCATATACAGGGATACAGCCTTTACAACTTCTGCAATGCTTCACCAATTCAGCTCCACCGGCCTGTGATGAAACATACCTTCTGTGCTCTCTAATCCTATCGTTGACACACCTTCCGGTCTGGCCTATATATACCTTGCCACAGGCAAGTGGAATGGTGTACACCACTCCCGTTCGGCAGGTTACAAACTTCATTTGGTGCTTTTTGCTGCAACACGGCTTCTTTGTTTCTCTGACTGCTGAACATAATCGTACCAGCTTTTCAGGGGCTGTCAACAGAACACCAACACCAACACTTTGGTGGTGCCAAAGTGAAGGCAGGTGAAGAAAGACTTAAGCGGCGGGTCGCAGTCCCGTACGTCCACAGTCTATCCCACCGCATCAAAAAAGTTGCCCAGACCACTGTTAACTTGAGAAATCATGATTTTATTTTCTTGGTCTGATTTCGGACCTAATTCTGTTTTGATCTAGAGAAATCACATGGCTGTGCAAGATGGAGACACTGCAAGAGAAAAGACATCTCGCATTCTGTGAAGTATTCTAACATCTGAACTGGCTTATAGCTACAGCTGGTATGGCCCCAAGGGAAGAACAGGCTCTGTGAGCTGAATATATGCAAAATCATGTGCAGTAAGTATTATTTGGAGGAAGCTATTTCAAATTTTAAAGGAACACAGATATAAAATTTTAAACTCAAATAAGTGATCCGATCTGTGTCCTGGGCACAAAGGATTTTACTATTCCGAATTCTTTGATTTCACTGATTCCACATGCTAAAAATCATTGACAGAGGAGCTGTTAGCCAATGCTGACATCGATCATCTATATATGCACTGGTTGGCAGAGTCACTAGCAAAACATGGGGTAAGTCCTAACCATGCCATCACATGATGCCATAATCGACTCCAGCACTGGCATTGACCTGACAGAGACCAAAAGTACTCATATAAAAAAGTTTAGCTGTTCACACTGTGCACTAGATATTTTAGCTCATTTCCATGATTAATAGGCTTTTACGTCTCATTAAAAGCAGAAAAATGAACACCCCAAAACACTCTGTCTATATCCCTTTAAGACTTCGAATATAAATGAGATCACAGAATCAATATCTACATTACGTTTTTTGTAATTGAATTTCTAGGTCTTGGTAGACATTCATGATGAGTTCCAAAGCGCGACAAGACGGAAACGAAAGGAAAAGAACACACACGACAAGCGCTTGGTAGGAAGGTCTTGGCAGGATTGCGTCAAGACCAGTGATATTTGCTTTGAAAAAAAAAAATGCCAAATTTTCATTGTTTATTTTCAGTCTGAACATTCACGCACTTCACAACTAGCCACATGGATTTTTGTTGTCATCTGGTTCATTGGCTCATTGATGCAGTGCCATGAATGTTACCACAGGTTAGAACAAGCTAGAATTACAGCTTTCATAGTGTGCATTTGGGATTGTTTTCATACTGCCTGCACAGAAGGCATGGTCCAGCAATGGAATTGGTAATCAGATGTGTAGAAATATGCCATCCTTTAATACTCAAGCCTATGCCTTTGCCTGCTGGTTCAAAATTAAGGAAATGCAGTAAAGTTTGGCTACAAAAATTTTTAAAGGTGAGATATATTTTTCTATAAAAATATACATAACATATATACCCTTCGTTTGTATATAGGTTGCCTAACCGACCAGCAGACCTCAACTCAGGCACAGCAAACTACGCTGAAAGAAATCGAAAAGGCAGCCATGTCATGGTTTCGGCACGCAACTGAACGGGTAATGCGCAAGAAAACTGGCGAACAAACCTGTGCTCCTGAGCAAAACTGAATGGTGAGTGTGTTGCTAGTGTGCTACATTTTTTTGTTGATATTAACATCTTGGGTCGAGGATTTTTCATTCGAAACTGTTGATATTTTTCCTGTGACACTGTTCTGAGAGGTGATTGATTTTGAGAGAGCACAGAATTCAGTAGATTATTTCAATAGATACTGTGAAAAGTTCTTCATATCAGCCTGTGTAGTTAGGTAGAATCATGAAGGTATCTTGAAGTTAACTCGGGTATTCTTAGCCTGCTACGTCCTCACGCACCTCTCTTTACTTGGCCGTCTGTTTGTGGTGGTTTTACTCCTGGAAGTATGTACATTTACTTGTGCAAGGATTAATTCCTTGCCGCAAGTACCATTTGGTGCCAACACCATGTGAAGGTGCTGCAATTTGAGTATTGTGCTGCAAGTTTTTTTTTTTCAAATGCAGTCAGTGATTGAAGAAAAAGGTGAACTGAAAGAAGTGTCGATATGTATAGGGTTTTTTTTGTCTTCCTTCCAGCAAGGCAGCCTATTTCAGCATTGGCCCAGGTGGCAGGATTTCTGCTTTACATGTATACGTGACTCTTCTTTTCGATGACACTATAGCAGAACCGAAAAGAAGACTGCCTAGAATGAGAAGCCAAACAATATGTTGAAAACATGTCACTTTATTGATACCTGGCATTTGTAGTATACTTAAGTGTCTAGAAATGCGATGCTTTGTGCATGAACAATATTTTTTTTTCTCTGACCAAGCTGGGCATTTTGTTGCACATCTGAAATTTGCTTGTATCGAGCTATAGTTGCTGTTTTGGTCTCTAGTCCCACTATGCTTGTGTAAATTTGTTCCTGACTGCTACTACTAGAGTTATTTTTCACCCCCATAGTGCGTTTGTATTGCTGTTCGAGCAATGGCTTGTAGCAGTCTTATAACTTGTTAATGTTAATATCACACTATACGCAGCATGTTTTAGATTTTTTTTCTTCTGGCCGTGCTAGTTGCCTTAAAGCCTATCTACTCCTTATGCACACTTATACATGCTTTCTATTTCTAGTCCTGTGCTTGCTGAAATGTGATTCTGAATGGTAGTTCTTGTGTCAATATTTTAACCTCTTATCTGTGTGCATGTATTGCTGTTATAGCAAAAAAAGGCTAATTTGTAATTTAATAATCTTTATTGTTTTGAGTGGGACAAGCATAGTTCCTGTACCTTGTAGCAGTCAGACAACCTGTCTTATTTTAGTCATTCCACATGCATCTTGACTGAAATGTTTATCTTCTGACCGTGCTAATTGCCTTGAAGGCCACCTACTACTTATGCACAGCTATATACCTGCTTTTATCTCTAGTTGCATGCTTGTTGAAATTTGATCCTGACAGATAGTGCTTATGCTATTATTTTAATGTCTAATCTGTGTAGTTGGGTTGTATTGCTGTTATAGCAAGAAAAGGTCATTTGTGTTTTAAGAACACTGATTATTCTAAATAAGACAATATTTCCTATGCCTCATTTTAGCTATGCTACGTGCAGTGTGATCGAGATTTTTTCACCTTTGCTGCGTATGCTTGTATTGTTGTTTCAGTAAAAAAAAGTTGCATTTGTGTTTTTAGTTCATTTTTTGGCGTTTTACATCCCAAAGCGACCCAGGCTACAGGGGATGGCACAGTGGAGGGCTCCAGATTATTTCCACTACCTGGGGTCCTCTAGCATGCACTGACATCGCACAGTACACTGGCCTCTTAACTTTTCGCCTCCTTCGAAATAGGACTGCCATGGCTGGGTTCGAACCCGCGTCTTTTGGGTCAGCAGCCGAGCACCATATGACCAATGAGGCACTGTGTGGCATATTTGTGTTTTGTTGCGTTCATTGTTTATAAGATAGTCATATAATATTTATGCCTTACAGTATGCCGCTACTGTTTATTTTAATGTCACGCCCTTTGCAGTGCAATTAATATTTTTTATTCTGACCAAGATAATCATCCCGAAGCCTGTTTAGACCTTACATGACTTATATGTATATACCTGCTGTTTTAGCCGTATAGTTATTTTGCATCTCTCTATTTTGCAACTCTCCATCTGGGGTTGGCTTGGCTACTTATTGTATTGGAATCCTACTGCTTCAAGTTCGAAAACATGATAATTTTGGCTCATACTAACCAGACAAGGTAAACAAAATTAATGAGGCCTATTACACGCATTGCGAAGGAAGGTTTATGTGCACACCATCCATGACCTTGCTCTCAATAACGAGAAATGCCTGAGAGGAGCTGTTAAAGCTGTGTTAGTGCTTCCTTTATGTGAGTTGTCCTGTTTCATGTGCTGTTATTAAAAAATAAAATTCAGCTGTGAATCAGCATTCGGCCTGATCATCAGCATGCCCCATATATTTGAATAAAACTATTTTAGCCAAAGCTTTGTGTTTTAAATCACTGTGCAGCATAATCCAGGCCTGTGTTCTAACTTTGTGTCGTTTTTACTATAGCATCGCTCTCGGCCATATGCAATTGGCCGAAATGCCAGAAGCGGAAGCTGGTTCTGTTGTGGCTATGAGGCACTGCTTGTGCTTCTGGTATTTTGGTCAGTCATGCGTGACCAGTAGCAACACTTTTGAAAAGGACACGAGGCTATATTGGGTCCCGGCGAAGGAAATAATAGTAACGTATATAGCTCCTATTGCAGTCCTGCGAAGGTCCTAAAAATGTACTCGCCAGACATCCGAAGGACTTCTTTCGGCGTTTCATTTCGGATGTTTTCAGGATTTTTTCGGGACATCCGCGGGATGTGCATAAAGTCCTGCCGCGGACTTCCCAAGGACGTCCTTAGGATGTAGGTGTGTTTTCTGGGTAGGAGCACCTCTGCAAACACTGGTTGGGGGTGTCATATGGCAGCAGTCACTGAAATGGCCACCAAGCTTACGATGTGCTGCTGTCATTGCTGTTCCGGGTGTGTGTGTGTGTGTGTGTGTGTGTGTGTGTGTGTGTGTGTGTGTGTGTGTGTGTGTGTGTGTGTGTGTGTGTGTGTGTGTGTGTGTGTGTGTGTGTGTGTGTGTGTGTGTGTGTGTGTGCGTGTGTGTGTGTGTGTGTGTGAGAGAGAGAGAGAGAGAGACTGACTACGAGAGTAGTGTGCTGTCTGCATGTGTTTGTGCACTCTGGCTGGGCACCACACCAGCTGTGCCCGTCTGATTCAAAGGACAAGGCCACAGTCATCATCAGGCTGTCTCGACTAACTCAGCTCTCCACTGTTCCAGAGCGGTGAAAGAATTATCATGCAGGATCTCAGAAGATTTGGCGTGCATAGCAATTTCATGGAGTGCAGTTTCTAATTCCGTACAGGGTTTCAATGCCGCACTGCGCTCGGTGCCGCTGTGATGCTTCAAGCTATTGAAAGCAAAGAAAGTCCCCTGTGCCCACCCCTCAAAATTGTTTTTTTTAGGGGGGGGGGACGTTATGAAGTATCCGTGATGCCTTCAAATACGAAAGATCTGAAGTGCTCTGGAGCCAGACCGTTTGTCTGGCTTTCATTAGTTACTGTCACATAAAGCAAAGTGCAGATCTCAGTGCATATGTTTCTGTAAATAAGCTATCTAGCAGTATGGCCTGGAATAAAAGCCTCTCTATCCAACTTTTGTTTTTCAAACGAAGGCATCCTCTGACTGACCCTTTGCGCGTCCTCGTGCGCTCACCAACCCCGACCATGAATCTTGTCAACCGATCTTTTGGTCTTGAGCTGTTGCCTAGCAACAGTTACACCACATTAAGTGTGTGTGTGTGTGTGAAATAAATAATAAAATAAATATTGCTGCGACTGGAATTTCAGCCTGCAGCGGCGCGAACAGAGCAGCTCTAGAGCACGATGAAATAACAGCGCAAGGAACGGGACGAAAACACGAAGGAAGAAGACACGGGCGCTGACTAACAACTGAAATTTTATTTCGAAACAGGACACATAGCCCGGCATCTTGCACTTCTGAACTTCTCTAGAGCACTATGCTATCGCGACAGCCGACCACGCAACGCACTCTGCATTGCACACTGTCGTCTTCATCCGCTTCCAGGCGCGAATACATCAGATCACCTTAGCCTCGTCTAGAGCTTAACCTAGTCCTTGCCAGACTTTCCGACGACCCAGCAAAGCAAAACCATGAGCCAATCAGGCTGAACACACGCTTTTGCACGCCTGTTCAGGTGAACTATGTGAAAACCCTATCCTTCTTTTTCTAGAATTAGGTCATTATTTCTTGTCTGACAGGGTGAGAACTGCAGTTGGAAATGGTGCATTGCATATCTTGGTTGCACATATGAGGATATATAAGTGAACTCTTCATATAAGTGAAATTCATATAAGTGAGCTCTTTTCTGAACCTACATACGTATCAACGCGTGTCGATCACACATACAAAGTTCGCGCCCCACACTGCCGTACAAATCTGTTTTCTGTCTCTTGCTTGCCAAAAACTATAACGGACTGGAACCGCCTTACCCCCTCCATTGCCTATATTCAAGATCCTGTGGCATTCAAAGAAGCACTAAAATTTTTTTTGATTGTCTAGCCTGCTTATTTCATGTTTTTTTTTAATCACTTGTTTGCTGTGTCTGGAGCATTTTGTTTCTTTTCTTAAGCCCTGCAACATATGTTTTGGTATTCATTTATTTCCAAATACTGCAAGCAGCAGTGCTGCCCAAGCAGGAGTGCCTGTACGCGTGTGCTTTATCTCTTTTTTTTCTCAAATTGTTTTGTTGGAATTTTGTTCAACCCCTGTACCCACCCCCGCTGTAACGCCTCCCTCCTAGGCCTTGAGGGTAAATAAATAAATAAATAAATATGCACTGATGTAAAATGTGTAAACTGGGTGCAGATAGCTTTGGATTCTGTTTTTCGAAATGCTCGAGCTGGTTCTTGTAGGATATTACCAAGGAAAAGCTATGTACCACATTTTCCTAGCTTTGTCTTTGCAAGTTTTTTTCTTTCTCGAGTCCTTTTTGCAAAACTATTTTTCCTGCTGCTGTTCTATACACTCCTCCAATTTGAACCACTGGGCCAGTGGGATTACCGCGGCATGTGGCTAGGTCAGTAGGACTTCAGTCAAGGAGAAATTCAGAAATCCTCAATTGCTGTAAATTGCACGTGCACCCTAAAGAACCCCAGCTGGTCGAAGTTAATCTGGTGTCCACCGCTATGCTGTTCCTAATAGCTCACGTGTCGCTGAGGGGTGTCAAGTAACATAGTTTGCAATTTAATTTTTTTTTGCAATTTCTAGGGAGCTCAAGTTAGTCTTGCGTCTGTTAACGTATATTTCCCTCCATAGGAGAGTAGGAAGACATTTACACCCATTCGTGTTTAATTGTTATATACGGTGGGTGAGTGGTGCCATAGGTAGAGCACAATACTGCATGGGAACACTTAATTTCCTCATCCTCATATAGAGACCAAAGAAAACGCCTGAAACATATCTGTTCTAAGGCACTTTAGCTGAGTCCCAGAGCCAAAAATAGTGTGCTGATATGACTAATTTTGCAGTTCTTATAGTCACTTCAGTATGCCTGCAGTGCCAAATTTAAGAGTAGAACTTTGCTCGGTTGGCGGAAAGACTCTTCGGAAAGCTAAAGAAAAAGGCTACACCTTCTCCTCAGGGGCACCAGGAAGAGACACAAAAGAAGGTCGTGTCCATTCCGCAGCTGCTCGGTGTGTCTCATCGTCTAAAAAAGATCGCAGCGTGACACAACGTGCAGGTGGTGTTCTCCGCCAATCATAAAGTTTCGAAACTGTTTGCTGCAGTGAATAAGAAGCTGGTACCGGCCTCTTCGAGAAAGGAGGTTCAAAGGTGCACTGTGCCGCGTGCAGACAGGTTCATTAGTTGCAAAAAAAGGGGTGGTGTGTAGGGTTCCTTTGTAATGCGGAAAGATATAGTCAAACGGCTAGGTGCTGAAACGTCAGATTGAAAGAGTGCGAAAAATTCCCTTCACAAGGAAAAAATCACCTTCTTCTAACCTCGTGCTACACTGCCGCGAATGCAAAGAACATGAAGATCATCCTTGCCTGCCAGACTTACATAACACGTCGATAGCATGCAAGAGTAGTAACCAGATAGGAAGGGAAATTTTCGAAGCATATTGCATCGCTAAGAACTCTAACGCATATTGCAAAACCGTTCCTTGCTTTGCAGAGAAACGAGACAGCATTCCTTAATAAGTGCCTTTCCTGTGCAGTGTTATTCTTGATCAAATAATTGGCAGCGCTAGGAGACGAGGACTAGACGAGACAACAAGGACGGCGCTGAACTTTATTACCAACGAATCGTGCGAAAATTCGTTGCGAACCATCATGCAAACATTCGTTGCGAACATTCGTGCGAACCGTCAAGCCGATAGGCTGAGCAGTGCCGGTTATCCGCAGCACCTTCTCATTTCGGTTGCTGAAGGCGTGCTCAAAAAGTTGCGCACTGACGTGTGTAAGTGTGACGCCCACGCGCAGCGTAGGCATAAGGTAGCTGTGATACCTTACATTCACAAGCTCTCACACAAGCTGAAAAAGGTAGCGCAGCGGTACGACGTGAAAGTCGTCTTCTCTGCTCCTCACAAGCTGTCAAAGCTGTGCAAGATGACGAAGCAAAAGAACTGTGGAAAGAAGCATCGGCGGCCCTTTGTTGAATGCGCAGAAGGCGTAGTATACGAAATTCTGTTAAACTGTGGTAAAACTTATGTCGGCCAAACTGGGAGATGCGTGAATGACAGGTTGAGGGAGCATGCTAAAAATGTAGAAAATGTTCTTAAAGGAAAAGATTTTGATGGCCGCGCACTGCATTACGTGTGAAGAATAATAATGGCAGCGTTTGGGCGAGTTGGTTAGACATGTTAAGAAACATGTTAAGAAACATGTGCATGCGCAGGTGATCTGAAGTGTACATATATTCTGCTCTCGCATGAAAATAAAAATCAGTTGGAAGTAAGCGCTCGTGTGTCTGTCTCTTTCTGTTGTCCGTTGTTTTTATTGCGCTTTCCAGGTTTAACGTGTGAAGAATGTTCCCCAGATCTTACTAGCACCGTCATAAGAAAAAAGAATAATCAACGTGTAACGCGCGAAATCATTGAATCGGAGTTTATATATAATCGGGGAGAAGCATGTGTTAACTCCGCTTCTATCACTCTTTCTGATAATGAGCTGACATATTTGCGCATGCACTGACGATGATGCCGGATTGTTCAGAGTGCATATATGTTCGCACGATTCGTTGGCAATAAAAGTTGGAAGTTCAGCACCGTCCTTGTTGTCTCGACTAGTCCTCGTCTCCTTGCCCTGCCATTTATTTGTTTAAGACATGTACCAACAAACCTAATCTTCCACGTTAATTCTTGATGTTTTTTTGTTTTTCTTTGTTTTAAGTTTCATGCGTTTTCACCTTGTATATTTCCTGATTTTTCCATTAAACCTTCAGTTGTTAGACAGTGTCTGTGCATCTCTTTTGTCGGTCCTTTGTCTGTTTTGGGCTGGTCTTCAAGATGAACTACATCCAACTCGCCCAATACAGCGTGGTGGCAAATTTAAAGCATGAACAATGTGGCTGCAGAAGCAATGTTTTTATCCGGCTCAGCCCAAATTTACGGAAACTCGGTGCCTTCAGGAAAACATCAACAACCCATTAGTCTATGAACTCGGAGCAAATTTTTATGTTGAAGTGTTGATGTGTACAAAAAGAAAATGTCTGAGTTCACGATACCATTTTGTAATTGCTCTGTAAAAATTAATCATGTGATGTGACAAAAATAAAATGCTGTTTTTTAGATTTAGTTTCACGCCCCTTCCTAAAACAAAAATCACATCTGGCATGAAAAGCACTCTGCACCCCATCGGCACTAGTTATGAATATGGGCATGGGCCAAGCAGGGGCAGGCTTATGGGTCACTCTTGGAGGAGGTGGTTTGAGGGGAGGATCCCATTTGGACCATGTATTTACGGGGGCTTTTTTGTCTAAAAAATAGGGTTCAGTTCTTTTTGCCTATGTAAAATTTCTTGCTTGGGAAAGAGTTTCCTCCCCATCCTGGCATAAATTCGCCCCTAGAGCCCAGTTTATGTGAACAAAGGCAGTTCTGGCAATTTGGAAATTCTGGGCATCAACAGCACCCTTTAGCCCAGATCACTTCCACCTTTTAAAATATTGTGTGAACTGTGGCGGAGACCATCCAGCTTATTGTTGTCCAGGTTTAGTGTGGAGAAAGGAAGACAATACCATAAGGCTGAAGGTCAGAGAAACAGTTTATTTTTTAAGCATGCACAGGCACATGACACTGTCTTCAAAATTGTGCCTCTCTATATGTGTTGATATGTATAGAATCTTAAGTCAGAGAAAACATTTAATTTTATTAAGCATGCGCAGGCATATGAGACAATGTTCAAAACGTGCCCTCGTGATGTGTTCATATGTATAGAATAATAAAGTGGGCCAGGGAGTCGCACTTTTATTGAGATGAGTAGTGAAGCGCAGTTGGCAAATATTCTGAACTGAGCCCTTTATCTGGCGGGGGGAATTTGAATTAAGGACAGCGCAGTGAAGCATGGAAAGTAAAATGACAGGGCAACGATAAAGAGTTTGAGCAGATCCTAATGGGTTAGGGAGCAAGTAGGAGGTAAGGAAATGCTAGCTGAAATCAAGGAAATGTGCATAGCGAGTAATGAGGAGTACGGACAACTGATGATCCATTATACTAAAGGAATGAATTCGCAAGCAAAAAGACACAGCAGAGAGTCAGGTGGGCAGGCGAGATTAGTATGATTGCAGGGATAAGGTGGCTGCATCTAGAGCAGGAGGACATGGTTAATAGGCGGGATATTGGAGAGGACTTCATCTTGCAATGGATGGAGTTCACCAGGCGGTGTTACATCAGATGCTTCTAAGGATGAAAGTTATGTGTCTAGAATGGGCATGCTTCCTTGTGCTAGCTTTACTGGTTAGCAATGGAGGCTCTGGGAAGCAGATTACTGCAAGCAACAGCATTTTAATGGCACAAATATAATATGTTTCATAACTAGCCAAGTTTGACATTGAAAAGGCAACTGCATAGGTTTCAGAAATTCGAAGAGCGAAGAGCAGGTAAAGCATGCGAAGTCCTTTCGGGCGAATATTTGAAATGATGATGTAAATGCTGTTTGAAATCCTGACGGCGTTCAAGCTTCTCCGCAGCGCATGGCCCCAAGTGGGGGGGCGGGGGGCGCATCATGACGTCATCAAAGGTACCACTACATTTCCAATGCATAAAGGCTTGTTTTCAAGGAAAACAAATCCAAGGTCATCAAAGGCAAAGGTCACCTACCGTTGTTCAGCAGCACCCAACAAGGCACGGCAGGGTGTGGTCGACGACAGCGAAAATTTGAAATCTTGCCTTCCGTGACATCACACAGTGCTGACTTACAACTAAATTTATTCATGGAAAATACATGTATATATACATATGGCAAGATGCGCGAAGGCGGCAAACTGGTAAAATGCGTCAAAAAAAGTTGAAAAAAACCTAATAACGTGTCGAGCGCTTCGCCAAGTACGCCCGTTCTTTGTCAGATAGCGCAAGAGAAGGGGTGCTGACGCAAAGGTCACCCAGAGCTGATATCCTTTGGGCCTCAATTATTTCCCTCGTGGTTCGGTCCTTGCTTCTTCTGAAAGTTCGGCACTTATGAAACATCGGTTTACACACTTCCTGATTTTCCTTTGTGCATTCAGAGCAGTGAAGCGGCAGGTTGCGGTCTTTGGAGGTAGCCAAATCATTTTTATGTTCCCTTAATCTGTCGTTGAGGCAACGCCCTGTTTGTCCGACGTATATTTTTCCACAAGAAAGTGGAAGTTCATAAACTATCCCTTCAGTGCAATCTAAGTACCTGTTTTGATGATTTTTCTTGCATGCAACAATTGGCTTTGTCGCGGGACTACTCATACGACTAAGGATGGAAAGCTTACACGGGGCAGAAAAGGCTACCCGAATGTTTGAACGCTGCGCTAGCTTCTTTATGTTCAAGAGAGGAATAAGCCGGGCTAGAATGTGCGAGAATGTATGCATATAGGGAATTACTGCCGTCTTTTTCTGCTTCTTTGATGACACTGTCTCGGGGCTATGTTCGCCTTTTTGTTCATGCTTGAGCAAGGCCTCTGCAACAGATATCTGGAAATGCTTCGGGTAGCCTGCTGACGTTAGAATCATGGTTCACCAACTAGCCTGCACGTCTAACCTTGTAAGCATCACACCAACCTTCTCTGCACTCCTCCGGTGTTGTGAGGCAACGTCTATAACTTAATCTTTGATTATGTCAATATTTTAAATGCTGACGCCAAAACTGTTGGCATGCTTTACCTACAGCGTCTATAGATTTGAATCCTTGAGTAGCGTGGAATTTTCAAAAAGTGGTGCAGTTGCCCTTTAAGATCAGATAAATATTGTCGCGTGCACCAGTTGATCCTGCCGACGCAGCGCCCGATGACGACAGCGGCTTCCTTGGTACTCTCACCGCCTCCGACCTACTGACTCGGCAGAGGGCGGACTCGGACCTTCGCCCTCTCATTGACGCCCTTGAAGGTAGTGATACGGCTATACCTCGCCACTTCTCTCGACGTCCTGGCTCCTTCTGTTTGCGGCAAGGTCTCTTGTACAAGAAGAACTCGAGAGGCAACGATAGACCTTACCTTCTCGTCATTCCAGCCGACCTCCGATCTGACGTTCTTTTCGCCTGCCACGATGAGCCCACGTCTGGCCACTTGGGCTTTTCACGTACGCTCGCCAGAGTGCGGAACATGTACTACTGGCCTGGACTTTCTGCTGATGTCAAACGATACGTTAAAAGCTGCCGAGAATGCCAGAGCCGGAAAACGCCACCACTTAAGCCGGCGGGTTTTCTCAAGCCCGTTACTGCCCCTCGCGCTCCGTTCGACCAGATCGGCATGGACCTCCTCGGCCCTTTCCCTTTGTCGCAGGGCGGCAATAAGTGGATCATAGTTGCTACCGACTATTTGACTCGCTACGCCGAGACCAAGGCGATCCCTCGTGGCACAGCTTCAGAAGTCGCAGAGTTTTTCATGCACAACATCGTCCTGCGACATGGCGCTCCTTCGCACGTGATTACAGACAGAGGGACGGCGTTTACAGCGCAGCTAATCGACCACATCTTTCGGCTGAGCTGCACAACACACCGCAAGACCACGGCCTACCATCCGCAGAGCAATGGCTTGACCGAACGATTAAACAGAACCCTAGCGGACATGTTGTCCATGTACGTAGATGTCCAACACAAAACTTGGGATGAGGTCCTGCCGTATGTCACCTTTGCCTGCAACACCGCCCTGCAGGAAACTACGCGCTTCTCCCCGTTTCACCTTGTGTACGGACGCGAAGTCCAGAGCATGCTTGATGCCATGCTCCCGTGCCCAGGGGATGACCAACTCATCCCAGACGCCCAACAGTTTGCCCAACGTGCTGAAGAAGCTCGTCAGCTGGCCCGCGTGCACATCGGGCAACAGCAGAGCTCGGATGCGCGCCGTTACAACCTTCACCACCGACAGGTTGACTACAAACCCAGTGACCAAGTATGGGTGTGGACTCCTGTTCGTCGCCAAGGCTTGTGTGAGAAACTGCTCTGCCGCTATTTTGGCCCTTACAGAGTGGTACGGCGTGTGAGTGAGGTTAACTATGAAGTGGTTCCGGACGGTGCTGCGCAACCGCGACGCCGATAGCCCGACTCTGACATTGTGCACGTTTTGCGGCTTAAGCCGTACTATACACGGTAATGCAACCGTGCTGATGTTTTCGCGCGCTTAAGTTGCGACACTTTGCTTGTTTTTTTTTGTTTATTTTTTGTTTCACCCTTACGTCGACAGCGACAGCGCTCTTTTTTTTTCATAAGGGGGGAATAATGCCGCCTAGTATTGCCAGGTGGCGCATACGAAGTAGGATGACGACGAAGAAGTAGGGCTCGCGCCGAGTGGAATCTGTCGCTTTTGTTGCCCCAGCTTGCCTGGCTTTCCCTTTCGGGCCTGCTAAAAAGCCCCCTTCGTCGGCAAGTACGCTACAGTCTGGTACGCTACAGTCTGGTGGAGGTGCCGGGTACCTGTGAGCCCATGCAAGAGACCCCTCCAGGCAGCCGTCGAGCCAGCCCTGTACCGCTTGACACCCCGGTACATCGCTTCAGCCGGAGGATCCAGGGACTGCCATCGGAGGTTGGACCATTAGAGAGCGGCGCCATGGCGACAGCCGCACCTCCTCCTCTGCAAACCGCTGCTGCCGCGCCATCCCACTACACCTTGCAGACTCCGCGGATTCCCAAGACGTTCCGTGGGGAACTTTTTGAGGATGTGGAGGACTGGCTCCTTCACTTTGAACGCGTAGCTGCGTTCAACCAATGGGACGACGCAGCCAAACTCCGGAACGTTTACTTCATCAGCGCCGTCAGTCTGTTTCTCTTGTCCTCTGTCCGTGTTCGTAAGCGCAGGTTTTTTCTACAATGGATCACCACCAACTCGCCCAATCCTCAGTTCTTCAGCCTCGAGGATGGTGCTCGCACCTGGTTTGAGACCCGAGAGGACGTTTTAATCTCGTGGCATGAGTTCTGTCGTCGGCTGCTCGAGGCCTACACAAGCGCTGATCGTCGCGAACGAGCTGAGCGTGCGCTGCAATCCCGGATCCAGCTGTCGAACGAAAGCGTTCAGATGTACGTCGAGGACATGACGCGCCTTTTCAGAAGAGCTGATCCGGTCATGCCGGAAGAAAAGAAACTCCGGCATTTGATGCGTGGCGTCAAAGAGCAGCTTTTCGCAGGCCTCGTGCGCAGCCCACCATCGACCGTTGCTGCATTCCTTACAGAGCCCACAACGATGGAAAAGGTGCTGCAACAACGTTCTGCGACCTACGACCGGCCCGTGCATGCTGCTGCTGTCACCGCATCGTTTGCTACCTCCGGGAGCCACCCTGAGGATCTGCGCGAACTGATTCGCACCATCGTGCGTGAAGAGGTCCGGAAATTTTGCAGCCCTTCGCAGCCAGCGCTCGGTTCGATTTCTGCTCTTGTTCGCGAAGAGGTGCAACAGGCGTTCAGGGCTCCTGCTGTCGAAACACCTCATCTACCAGGAGACTGCCACCGCCCCACCTATGCTGAAATTGCGAGGCGCCCGGCTGCGGTTTCGCCACCACCGTTTCCGGTAATGCCTCCTGAGCCGCGGTCCTCAGTGCCACCAGTGCGGTATTTCGACGATCGCCGAGCGCCCTTGCGGAAGGCCGATGTCTGGCGCACACCTGATAACCGGCCACTTTGCTTTCACTGTGGAGAACCCGGACATCTCTACCGTCATTGCTCTTATCGGCGCCTCGGTCTGCAGGGCTTTCGAGCCGATTCGCACAGACCCCGGTTTGGCCATCGGCCCCCTGCCATTGAAGACTTCCTAGCGGAACAGCGAATTTCAGCCCGCGCGCCGCATCAGCCGCGCTCATCGTCTCCGAGGCGCTCTTCCCCGAACCCCCACAGCTCCTCGCGAGCAGCACAGGGTCGCTCGCCCAGCCCTCGCCGGGAAAACTGAGACCAGCGACCTTCGGGGGCGAGGTCGCTGGGAGTCGCTGCGCTGAAGACCTCCCGCCGCCGCCGCTACGCTCCGACCGTGAACAGATAGCACCGTCGTCTGACCAAGACAGCTGCGTTTCCTTGGACATACCTGTTCTCATTGACGGTCACAGAGTCAGTGCATTAGTGGACACCGGGGCCGACTATTCAATTATGAGTGATAAATTAGCGACTCTCCTAAAAAAAGTGCTTACGCCTTGTTCTGTAGTGCATCTCCGTACTGCCGGTGGTCATCTCGTTACTCCAAAGGGTATTTGCACGGCTCGCGAGATTCAGGGATCTACGTTCGTCGTCAGTTGTGTAGTTCTGTGCAATTGCTCCCGCGATCTCATTATCGGCATTGACTTTCTGCGGGAGTATGGTGCTGTCATCGACCTCCGCCAACGAATCATCACCTTTTCGACCGTAAAGCGACCCACCTCGCCGAATCTTGCCACCGCAGTGCCGCCCTTCGTGTTTCTGCAGACAGTGTCACGTTGCCGCCACGGAGCAGTGTTTTGGTTGAAGTCACCTGCAACGACTTGCATGACGCAGAAGCTGTCGTCGAGGCTAACCGTTCACTCCTGCTTACTCAAGGCATCTGCGCCGCTCGCAGTCTACTGACGCTTCGTGGTGGCCGGTCTGCGCTCCTGGTCACTAATTTTTCTAATGAGTACCGGCACCTTTTTGCAGGAACTGCTATCGCTTCTGCCGAACCTGTTACCGATATTCCCGTTTGTTTTGCGTCCGCGGCAGCCGGCACTGACGAACCTTCCCTTGAAAACGTCGACATAAACTGCCACCTGTCTCGGGAGCAACGACTGGCTTTGGAACAGCTGCTGAAGGAATACAAGTCGTGCTTCGCTTCCTCCTCGAAGGTTCGTAAAACACCCATCACGCCGCACCGCATCATCACTTATGACGACGCTCGCCCTATACGACAGCAGCCTTATCGACAGCAGCCTTCCGCTAAAGAACGGGCGGTTATCCACACTCAGGTTCAGGAAATGCTTGACGATGGCGTTGTTCAAACTTCCCAAAGCCCGTGGTCTTCACCTGTAGTCCTTGTTAAGAAGAAGGACGGCACTCTCCGGTTTTGTGTCTACTATCGCAAACTGAACAGTGTGACCAAAAAGGACGTCTACCCGTTGCCGCGCATTGACGACTCGCTGGATAGATTACGGCGCGCTAAGTACTTCTCATCCATTGACTTAAAGAGCGGCTATTGGCAAATTGAAGTAGACGAACGGGACCGCGAAAAAGCCGCCTTTGTGACTCCAGATGGCCTCTATGAATTTAAAGTGCTTCCTTTCGGTTTGTGCTCCGCCCCGTCTACGTTCCAACGGATGATGGACACCGTCCTCACAGGCCTCAAGTGGCAAAGCTGTCTTGTTTACTTGGACGACGTCGTAGTTTTTTCGGAAACATTTGACCAACATCTCCAGCGCCTGCGGGCTGTCCTCGAAGCCCTCCGCTCGGCAGACCTTACCCTGAAGCCCCAGAAGTGTCATTTCGGTTACGAAGAGCTCAAATTTCTGGGTCACGTTGTGAGCGCTGAGGGAGTGCGGCCGGACCCCGAAAAGACTGCCGCCGTCGCACGTTTTCCCGTTCCGACCGACAAGAAAGCTGTCCAGCGCTTCCTGGGTCTCTGTGCGTATTATCGGCGCTTTATTGCGGACTTTTCCACGATTGCTGAGCCGTTGACGCGCCTCACCAGGAATACCACCTCCTTTGTCTGGACCACTGAGCAACAGACCGCTTTCTCTACGCTTCGCCAGCGCCTTCAAACACCTCCCGTTCTTGCGCACTTCGACGAAGATGCCCGAGGTCCACACCGACGCCAGTAACATCGGTCTTGGCGCTGTCCTTGTTCAACACCAAGAGGGCCTTGAGAGGGTTATCGCCTATGCTAGCCGTACTCTCTCCCGCGCCGAGAGCAATTACTCCACGTCTGAAAAAGAATTTCTTGCGGTCGTGTGGCCCACCATGAAGTTTCGCCCTTATCTATACGGCCGCCCATTCAAAGTGGTCACCGATCACCACTGCCTATGCTGGCTGGCAAATTTGCGAGACCCATCTGGACGCCTGGCACGCTGGAGCTTACGGCTCCAAGAATTTGACATTACTATTGTCTACAAGTCCGGCCGCAGACACGAAGACACGAAGACGCCGACAATATCAAGCATAATTTTGAGTGTACTCTAAACACAATAGGAATGCTATGCTTATAAAAGAGTCTAAATGTTTCAAATTGTTTGGTAAGCACGTCAGAATGCGTTATAATTTTATATGAAAATTGTACGACAACTCTGTATCAGTCTGAGCAACATGAGCAGTATTAGTTTATAAGACTACTAAGCCGTTTGTATCGGACGTGTTGCGTTATGGTAGGACAGATTTCGTTACATCACTATGATATGGGGAGGGCATACAGCAAGTGCAAGCAGTAAAGGGAAAAAATAAATTTACATACAGAGCACGAAGCAGAGGAGCGGAATAAAAATTCCAAACGTGACCACCTATGGTAAACGTTCACGAATGTTCATTAACACGCATAGGACGTTTCGCTAAGAAAGGACACGTGCAAACTGAAATGCATATATCACACACTGGAGAAATACAAAGACGCTTACAGAAAATAATCTTGCAGTGTCCAGAGACTTGGTTTTTGTACTGAACAACCTGTTGAAGTTAGTTTCTTTATTAATCATAGGGCTGCATGATGATCATTTGTCAGCCAAATCCTGTAAGACTGAAGCAAAGGTTCCAATGTACTTATTTTCAAAATTTATAAAACGGTGGCGAGGTTGGCTTGAGATACGACAGTTGTGGAAGGATATATGGTCACGGTGAGAAATAGATTTTTTATGTTTGATGGCTTTGCTGTGTGTAATGTAAACCAACATCAACTATGCAACACGCAGTGTTCTTTTGCAACATGTAAATTTGATTTTGGCTAGGGTAGCTTGAATAGTACTTCCCAAGTTAAAGGAATGCTACTTTTCCTGTCTGAAAACATTAGAAAAAGGGCCACAATTGGGCTTTATTGCACGAAGCAGGTTTCAGTTATTGGATAGCGGACCGAATCACCGGCCTGTTGAAGAAATTGTCTGCTAAAGGACTCTTTTCCAAAGCATTTAATGCCACAAAAGCTAAAAGCAAGGCCTGTAGAAAGCTGGCGTCTATACCCAGCGCCATCCACATGCAAGGTGCATGCTCTAACTTCTAAGCCACTGCCTAGCTATTACTAGGCAGTCTTACAATTTTATTTGTTAGGGTAATTGATAACTCAAGCAATGTACTTTTTTGAAGGAAAAAAATTTGTATCAGGTACCTTATGAGAGTAACGTACATGAACATTTCACTTCTTGTCAAGGACATGTGATGTTGTGGCACTAGTGATGTTGTTAAGGGGCAGGCAAGATTAGCCTTGCACTGAAAATTGCGGAGTTGGTCCACCTGTATCGCGTAGTCAGTAAACAAAATACAACTCCTAGCACTGCTCTATCACAAAAGGAACTGTGAGATTATGCTTGTGGAAATATCAAAAACAGCCTCGTCACGTTGAATAGTATTTGCTTCTCTTTCTCTGATCCAATAGAAATGACACAGAGTATTTTATGTGCTGCATGGGACCCTTGTTTTGCTGAAGGGAGAGAGAGAGAGACAATGAATACAGAGAGGTCTGCTTGGTTGTTAGCGCAGCATGCTACTCCAGGTGAGGGTGAAAGAAGAGAAGAAGATAAGAAGAGGGTGAAAAAGAGAGGGAAAGGAAAAAAATAAAGGATGAAAAGTGAAATATAGCGTTGTCAACACTCACGCACTCACAAACACATAATTATCAATGTGTGTCCACCAAACCCATCTTCCTAAGAAAAACTAATAACGCTTTTGTCCCTTGCGCAGCCAAAGCCATATCACTCCAGGGTCCAAGAACATGCTCCAGTGCACGGGGCCATCCTGACAGAGTCCTAAAGCACATAACAGTGCCTGGCAATGGTTAATAAAGGTTTGGCAGCTGCACACCACATGTCGGGCACAGAGGGTTACCTGATGCACCAATTTTATGAAGATGACATTTAGTAAAGGGAAAGTTCATGCGAATTCAGTGCAGGCAATGTCTATCTAAATTGCGTGGCATGCGGAAGCCACTGTCGATATGAAGAAGGGGTCTATACTGACGCTGTGGATCACCCCACAGAGAACGTTGCGTCTGCCAGCAATTAGTAGCCAGCAGACTCACGCCATCACAATTGTCGACGTTATATCTAGGGCTGATTATAGGGCGGAGGCTTGAGTAACAGGTCGTGGTGGGTGCTCCACACAGTGATGTCATCAGCCTACAATAAAAACTTAATTTCAGACAAATCATGTAAGCGCCAAGCAAGGGGGATAAAAGTAATACTAAATAATGTTGGCGATAACACAGATCCCTGGGGTACGCCACGAAGAGGCACGAAAGTTCCAACGGCCTCACCACTGAGGCGTATGGCAAAGTGTCGGCCTTCCAGATAGGATTTTACACAATTGCACACCCTAACGGGGAAATGCAGCATGTCAAGGGATTCCAGGATAGCAGCATGACTGATATTATCGTACGCATTTTCAATGTACAGGGTCGTCCACTCTTAGTTTGTGGGATCGTCATCACGCGAGTGACGGTGTGCTAATTAGGTAGCACTTCGCCCACATATCGCGAGTTCGGGCCGGAGCAAGCTGAGGGCACTGCCAGTGTTTGGTGCGCGCCTGCGCTCTCGCTCCGAAGGAAGGAAGGCGCAGTTATTTCAGAGCACAAGTGTTTATTACACAGAAAGCTGCATTACATAACACTGCACTAATCCCCAGACCTCGGTGCAACCCGTAGCCCCGCCGCAGCACCCGAAAGCGGGCCCGCGGAGCCGCGGGCGCAAACCAAAGAGTACATACACGCGGGACAGCACAGCTAAGGGCGATCGCATGCCGCGCGGCCAACCAAAGCGTTAAATCGCGCGCAGCGCAACACGAGGGAGGATGGGGTCTACGCGGAGCACATCTTGACGGCGCAGGTCGCACATCGATGGCTCATCGCGCGTCGTCACCGGCAATGGCCCGGCGATGACGGAGAACCAGCCAAATCAGGCCCTACCGAATCCGGAGCGCGTCGGCGCCGCACAGGCGGGCTACACGACTCCAGAGGTTCGGGCCTGGACTCAAGCATACATACTAGATGTGCATGTTAAATCACCCGCGTTCATGGGCCCCCGGCAAAGGCCGGGGCACCCGGGAGCCAAACTCTACGCACCTTTCTGCTGCCCGAGTCGGTGGCGATCTCTCCGCTCATTTCCCGCTCGGTACCTCTCGCCGAAACAACGCCCCCAACTGTCACTCAGGGTGACCCAATGGGGACGCGAGGTCGAAGCGGGAAGAACGGAAGGGAGGGTGATTTACTGCGGTTCTCGACAGAGCTTCCCTTGAAAGGGAGGACAAGAAGCGTGGCTGCCCGCATTCCGCTCGCGGACACCCCACGGGGGGTCTCTCTAACGAACAAAACGGCGGAAGCGGGCGCACACTCGGGTAGCCCAAGAAGCTCAATCCCCACAAGTTAGAATGCGTTAGCGCATGGCCGTGCTCTTTGGAGGGTCACTGCGTCCGAAACGGCTGCGCATCGAAGCGAAGTGGCAGATGACGCGAAGCACCACGTCCAGGTACACCTTCTCCTGCGCCACTTTGCTGCAATGAGCGACTGTGTCGCACGCGGTGGCCCTCTGAAGAGTGCGGCTATGCGCTAGCCCATTCTAACTAAGAGTGGACGATCCTGTACATGCCCAGTACGGTACGTACTACATTGTGACCGCCAGTCCATCTTCTGTACCTATGGACGTCCGAAAGCCGATTTGGGCGGGGTGATAGAAACCATGGTGCCCAAGCCACCACGAAAGTCGTGTGGCAAGCATTTTTTCTGCAAGCTTGCACTAAGTGGGCGTAAGCGATATAGGCCGGAAATTACCAAGGTCTGTCGGCGGCTTCCCCGGCTTTGGGATGGGGATCACAATAGCCGATTTCCAAGTTTCTGGTACGACGCCTTCTATCCATTCCTTGTTGATGGTGGCGAGGAGTTGAGGGAGTACAGCGGAACTCAGGTTCTTGTACACCTCGTACGAAATGGAGTGCGGGCCGGGTGCAGTCTTCCGACGGGCCTCATCTATTGCTGCAAACAACTCGGGCATGGAAAATGGGCTTGCGATTCCCTCGGCGTCGGCTGTAGATGGTAGCCTATCGACCTATGCCGGAATGCCAGCCAAGGGGGCTCCTGTGATCCTTGGAGGTAACACATCATACTTGGGGAAAAACTTCCGCGCTGCTTCTCTTGCGAAATCATCTGGAGCTAAGTTAGCAGCGAAGCATGCTGTGGCCGCTGCGTCAGGACGACGGGAACCGTGTTCCATAGCGCGAAATGTTCGCCACAGAGAAGCATTCGATGACTTTGTCGAAAACTGCTCACACCACGCATACCACTGCCTTCGGGAGAGATCACGTTCATATCTGCGAACCTTGACCGTAAGGTAATTCAGCCTTGTGCGTGCTTGTGCAGAAGCCGAGTCTAGGGAGGCTGCCCTCTCCGCTTGTCGGCAAGCAGCCCACAAGTTAAGCAGACCCACATCCGGCGCCGGGCGATTGACGTCTGTCCAGGTAACAGTTATAGCCTTATTAAGCGCAGTTTGTATGCAGTCCATAAGTAGTGTAGATGACTGCAGAGAGAGATCTTCGAGGGTGGTGCGAAAGGTGTCCCAATTGACCACAGAACACCTACAGCGTCATCGGCGGGCCCGTAACGGATGAAGACCGATGATGATAGGGTGGTGATCACTACCCCAGCAGTGAGGCTCCAGGTGCCACGAGGGAGTGCCGGGACCGGACCACCACGTAAGTGAAGTGACTGCTTGGGCTTGTCGGTCAGTGATCATGGTTAAAGAATGCAGCGCAAAAAGACAAGGACAAATGAAGAAGTGGACAGGACTGGCGCTGTGGATACCCCGTAGAAGTGGACAGCGCCAGTCCTGTCCACTTCTTCGTTTGTCCTTGTCTTTTGGCGCTGCATTCTTTAACCATCACCACGTAAGGTCCGGAGCATATGTTGGACTGCGAGCATGGCGTACAGCCCGCGTTGCTGAGTGGGGATGGTTGAGTAAAACAAACAACGCATCCGCAAAGGCGTCCCGCACACGCCTACCACGGGGGCTTGAAGTGGGGTATCCCCAGTCTGGGTGAGGGGCGTTAAAGTCACCACCGACCAAAATAGGGCAGCCTGGGTGTTGTCGTCGGAGAGCTAATAACCACCCTAGATTATTGCGGGAGGAAGCTGCACCACCACCACAACAGTTGCCTTGGGAAACTTCACGGCCAGCGCTACTACCTACTGGTATGAGGTACACCAGTTTTCCAGGGAGAGGCGAACTTGAGGAAAGCGCGTGTCAACATATACCGCCGCTTTTCCTGGAGGCGCTGCAGTGTGCACACGACGGTCGTTCATTGAAGGAGGCATGTGACGCGTGCCGGCGTTCTGCGAGCGAGACGCGTGCCGAGCGAGACGCGCGCCGGCGTTCTGTGTTAAAGTCCCTCAATAATTTTAAAGTAAGGAAACGCTGTTATCCAGCCGCCGACGCCAGCGATTGGACGATCGACGACATGTGACCTTGCTCCGCCCCTCGGCGCCATGAAAGCTCCTGCGCGCGAGTGCGCCAGGCCAGCGCTTGCCAGGCGAAGAGCGCGAATAAAACAATGTTTTATTTTGCTAACAAGCTGTGTTTCAAACTCAACAACACTAAGCAAAACAAGAACCGTTCTTAGATTTGCAATTAAGTTTGCTCTTCAGTCAATTGTCCTGCCGCAAGGGTGCGCTATTGACGGAAAAACGTCGGCTAGGTGGCGCGAACTGCCCCTCGATTCAAAGGATTCAGCCTTGTTTATCCACCCACCCTCCATGCATCCACCCACATATGTATCCATCGTGAACATGGCAGCCAGAAAGAAAAACAGCTGATTCCGCGGCTCTGCAGCTTTTTTTGCACGTCGTCTAGAATCAAGGTACTAACCGGATGTCTTAAGTGCGCAGAAAAATCTGTTTGAAGGCGGTGATTACCGCGAGCTTGCCAAGATCGACTTGCAAGGAGCGCTCGTCTGGAAAATCGACGAAGACTACTTTAGCCCCGCCCGCACCTACTATCGATGACAAATGTGCTCTAAGGGTGACGTGTGGTTCTGTTTATTTTTGTTTATAAAATACCGGACGACCATGAATCATCACACTGCAGCAACTTCCGATAGACGGGAGCAGGCAGGTGCAGGTGCTGGGAGCTTGCAATCTCAGTGCGGGAAATGAGAGCCGTCAAGCCCGGTTACTGTGGCAACAATCACTCATTTCCCTCGTAACCAAGTGATGCTGCTCACATCGGGCTAAGCACTTGATGTTCCTTTCGTATGATGCTCAGTTGCTGTGGTATTTTTTTTTGTGCCTGTGCGAGATGCAGAAATTGTGATGTTTATGCTCCATTTAATTTGTTTAGAGAGAGAGGCAGCACTTGATTTGGTAAATTTGTTATTTTCACCGAGGGTGAAATGAGCTTGTTCCATCAAGGTCATTTGCTGATCTTCTTACTGGTCAGGGGTCAACCAGGGAATAAGTAGGGTGGCTGTATGGCTTGTGTAAAGGCAACAGGGCGGAAAGTTGAGCCAATTGAGTGTTGACTGGTACACAGCAACCTGAATTTTCCGCAATGACTGTGTAGAGGCAACGTTCAAGTTTGCATATGATCCAGGGCAGTGATGTAGTGTGGAGGTGATACAGGTAGGACAGTGCAGTAGTGTGCAATATGTTATTGCATTTTGCAGAGCAGGTGTTGGCATCGCTGGGTTTGCTGAGGGCAGTGTCTGAAGGGTTTTACATACTTCTCATAGCTTCTAACATGCACTTTCTTTCAGTTCAGGAGAACACTTTGGTTTTTTTTAAATCTTGGTCCCTCGTAGCTGAGGCACGTTGTATATAGGCCCCTCCAATAGAGAAAGGAACAACCAGTTTGTACAAAAGACGAAGCATTAAAGTTGAAAAAGGATATTAAATACCAAGAAGAAAAGTAGCCTGAAAGCAGTGTAAGGTGTACTTGTTGCACACATTATGTGACAGCATAAGGAACTTGTCAGGCCATTTGTCAGTGTCACAGTCATCAGGGGCAAGGCTTCATAGTGTTGTCCTATTCCAAAACAAGCTAGGTGTCAGTTATGGGGGCAGTCATTGAGTGCTGAAACTTTCCTATAATGGAATTGCCTGTATATCTTCGAGCTGTAGACCATTGCATTCCCAGTAATGGTATTGCTTGTTTTGTTATTGTAAAACAACCTCTACAAACACACCATCTTCTCAGTGATGTATCTGTGATGTTGACGCACCTTTGTCTATCAGTGAAGATTTTCTAGTCGTTCAGCATTCACTGTGGCCGCTGCACCTTACAATATTTATTATGAATTTTTTTACAGCATTCTCCTTGCTGCAGTTAGCTTTTACTAAAGAGCGAAACCCCTAATCACCTACCATCAAGCTAAAAGCTTATCTTTGGTATTTACGCATTTTATACATGCCAAAATATTTTCAAGTCCTGAAAATGCATTATGTACACTGTACCATGCAGTACTTAGTGAACAGGCACCCTCTGTGTGAAAGAAAACAGGAACTTTGAACTCAAATTTTTTTCTTAATTGCACTTGAAAATGCCATATGATCACTGTACATCAAGGTAAAGTATTTATTTGTTTCTTTACCCTAAAGACCCAGAAGAGGGCATTACATAGGGGGGAATGATTAAAAGAAAGCACACATAACAAATCAACTCATAACAAATGATGGTAAATATACAGAAGGCAGAGTTTGGGTAACTTTTGTTTAAGTGCGGTACACATTGAAACCGCAAAATTCAACACGTTCAAGCAAGTGAGTAATAATTTGGGCAAAATAAGTACCGTATTTACTCGCATAATGCTCGCACTCGCATAATGCTCGCACCCCCCACATTGCCTATCGAAAATTGGAATTTTTTTTTTCCTCGCATAATCATCAGATCCCCAACATCACTCGACAGAACTAAGGAAAAGTGCATGCACTATCAAAATATAGCATTACCAAACTAATGATAAAATGACTAACAGATACAAAGGAGCGGATGACCCAGCTACAGCCTAAGACAACTACAGCTCAGATAGGAAAGAAAATGATTACTTCAAAGCAAAGCGGAATCTTTGGGCTACATAAAAACATTCAAGAGAGCGAGAAGGCGAGAAGGTGTTTCGTCAGTTTTGTTCCGCTGGTACCGCCGCACGTTATCCCGAGTTCCGCGCATAGTTCTGCCATTTTGCGAAGACTTTCGTAGGCCTCGCTCAGTGCGTGCTACTTTTGTCACCGTGCTCTCGGTGCCGCTTCGCCATGGGGCGATACGCAAGCTACACCGCTGCCTTTAAGCTAAAAGCTGTCGAGTACGCTTTGGAGCACGGCAACCGCGCTGCCAGCAGACACTTCGGAGTCAACGAGTTTTGTGTCCGCTACTGGAGACGGCAGCACGACAAGCTCAAGGCAACCAGCAAGACTCGGCGTGCCTTCCGTGGTCCGAAGACGGGAAAGTTCCCTGGGGTTAAAACTGCACTCCTGGACTACATTAAGGCTCTACGGGCGGATGGTTGCGCCGTGTCAATAGAGCTGATGCGGAACCAGGCGCGCGTAATTGCAAGGAAAGAAGGCATCTCGGCGCAAGATTTCCGGGCAAGTAACGGGTGGGCCACGCGGTTCATGCGGCGCAATGGACTTTCGCTCAGGAGGCGGACGACGCTTTGCCAGCGGCTACCTGCAGCCTATGAAGACAAGATTGTGGACTTCCATCGCTTCGTGATACGAATTCGGCAGGAAAAAAACTTCTTGCTCTCCCATATCGGAAACGCGGACCAAACGCCCCTCAATTTTGATATGCCGAGCAGCACTACAGTGGAGCAGACAGGTGCGCGGTCTGTGCACATAAGGACGACTGGTGCCGAAAAACAACGATGCACGGTCATGCTAGGCGTGACTGCGGACGGGCGGAAGCTGCCACCATATGTGATTTTTAAGCGGAAAACCCTGCCAAAAGGAAAGCTGCCCTCCGGAATACACGTGCGGGTGCAAGAGAAAGGTTGGATGACGGCAGAATTGATGATCGACTGGTTGAAGACGGTGTGGGCACGGCGACCGGGAGCACTTCTTTGTCCGTCGCTTCTCGTTCTTGATAGCTTCCGCGGTCACCTCATGGACTCTGTTCGCGCGAAGTTGACGGAATTGCGTACGGACATCGCAGTAATACCAGGTGGCCTCACATCGATGCTGCAGCCTCTGGACGTGTCTTTGAACAAGCCGTTCAAAGATAACGTTCGGAGGCTGCATGCAGAATGGATGGCCGAAGGCCAACACGCTCTTACGCCGGGTGGCAAGATAAAGAGGCCATCTGTGGAGCTGCTGTGCAGCTGGGTAGCAGATGCATGGAGCATGATTGGCGCTGACGTGGTCGTGAAGAGTTTCAAGAAAACTGGCATTTCCAACGCCCTGGACGCGACAGAAGACCACTTGGTGTGGGACGAAGATGAAGAGGGTGAAGCTGAGGAAGCCGACGAAGCAGCGGCCAGCGATAGCGATGGCAATGTCGACGTGGACTCCGCGGACTCTGAGTGATGGTGATGTTGCGGGCGGCCAGCCTTCGCAAATAAAGTGTTTCTGCAGCTAGTGTTTGTCGTCTCTGTGGTTTTAATACAAACGTAAGTCCTGCTTGTAATTGAAGTTTTGGTTAAATTTACAATAGCTGGCTTGAGAACCCCGGTTCACAGCCTATTTACATTTGCTTTCAGCACTCCAAAGCATTGTTCAAAAATTTTCCCCGCGTAATTATCGCACCCCCTAACTTCGCACCGATTTTCTGCGAAAAAAAGTGCGAGGATTATGCGAGTAAACACGGTAACTAAAAATACAATGGCACAAAAAAGAGGCTCCGGAGCTGTTCAGCACACAAGAAATGGCAAAGCAAATAAAGGACGGCCAAAAAGTCACGGACACGGTAAATCATCTAGCACTCTATGACGCATTTTCCGTGTTCAGAAATGTTAGTAAAGCTGTTTGAAAAGATGATAATTCAGTATGGCCGACAATGCTGGATGGCAATGAGTTCCATTCATTTATTGACAAAACCAGCGGTGACTTCTGATATTTTAGTGTGCGAACGAAAATCGGACGTACCTTATGCGCATGATCCAGGCGAGCTGAACAATGAGGTGCAGGAAAGATATGATTTCGGGAGAATGGCGTTTCGCTATAGTATAAGGTGTGAAATAATGACAACCGGGCGAACTTTCTACGTGTAGCAAGAGGTTGAAGATTCATGGCTTGCTTCATTGCTGATACGCTTTGATGACGTGAGTAGGATGACAGTATGAATCTGACGGCTTTATTTTGTACTTCTTCTAAAGCATTTGTAAGAATCGCGTGGGAGGAGTTCCATATAACAGAAGCGTATTCAACAGATGACCTGATAAGCGTTGTATAAGCGCTGTGCCGTGTTTCAGCGTTCGCCAGGGGTAAACGGCGTTTCGAGAGACCAATTTTTTTAAAGGCTTTATTAGTTATGTATTCAATGTGAGCATCCCAGGTTAAGTTCTGACTGAAAAACACTCCCAGATATTTTATACACGACACGGAGTCAATTCCACTATTATTTAACCGGTAATTATTCTGTGATGTTCTGTGATGCTTGTATATACACTGCTTCTACTGCAATAAGAATGGTCATGTGAA
Organism: Amblyomma mixtum; assembly: GCF_055824585.1. Classification (NCBI taxonomy): domain Eukaryota; kingdom Metazoa; phylum Arthropoda; class Arachnida; order Ixodida; family Ixodidae; genus Amblyomma; species Amblyomma mixtum. The sequence continues at coordinate 146,986,113 of NC_143019.1, forward strand.
ATGCTGTGGCTAAAACAATAAACGCTCTTACTGAATGTATGTTGCACTAAAAAAAGCATTGGTGGTGCTTTCTCATTCCAACAACCATCACAAACATTTAGTGCCTTAACTCAGCACTGCACTCGTGGTTTTATGCATGTCCATCGCACAGGTAATGACCACAGGCACAGTACTAAGGCGGAAAGTGATAGCAGGGAAGGGGCAGGTGGGTCAATGTAAGCATTGGCAAAAGAGAGTGCACACTGATGCGTTTAACACACAGGGTGAGCTGTTTCAACACCTGTTCTGCTTTCAGAGAGAGACTGCAACCAGCTGCTGAGGGACTGGGAAGTATACTGGCAAACACACTGCCAATAAAGTGGCAGCTGGTGGGGCACTTGTTTAAACACAGTTATAAAGGCTTGTATTTGGCAAACCATTCAGACCACTAGGCTGGCTGTGGTCAAAGGCACAACCACATCACACAGTTGCTCACACACTTGCAGATGCGTGTTGTGCACCGACACGAGGCAATGACGGTGGCAACAGAAACAGTGGCTGTGATATGACTCTCCACGCCAGCATGGTGAGTCATTGCTTGACGCTAGAGTTGCCACCGCAATTGTCCCTGCACCATCTCAAGGTATGCCTGCCTCTGGAAACGGGTCGTCCTAAGAGGCCGAAAATACAGTAGTGCATCGGTCTCCCCTGGAGGTAGGCAAGGAGGGATCCTGTCTCTACTAAGCAGCCGGCATGCAGAGGTAGCCCGTTGTTTCTAGGTCAGTAGCAGTGTCGCCTGTGCACTCGGCTGACATGGATGCATCCAAAGAGAGGTGAAGTGCAGCACTCGCAGTGATGATGCACACTGTCCGCTCCCACTGGCGGTGGTGCGTACGGTGCCTTTGAAAGCACAGGAAGTAGCGATTCGGCCCATCGATGCACTGCTCAACCGCATATAGCACAAAAAATGTGGCATGTTGTACAGGTCTTCAGCTGGTCGGGTCTGTGATGCCACGCCAGTGGTGCAAGCAGCCATGGCTGGCTCCAATGTGTAGACACTGTCTCCTGCATAACAAAAAATGACGCAGTTAAGCATGTTCCTTCTCGGTGATCTCAACAGCCTTACAGGACGCTCTACTATACAATGGAAGACTCATGCCAATAGCCCACAGCCAGGCTCTGCAGAATATTATATTCATGAGTATACAGACAGCACAGGATGGTGATGTATAAGTGAGCACTGCTATAAGGTCAGTATTCTACCATCCTACTGATATAAATGATGAATTATGATTGCCTACACAACACAAACGCTGTCAGGTGCATTTTGCCTTGGTTTCTTAGACAGGAAATATCATGTATTTCAACAACGTTATATGAGTGCTGTGTTTCTCTTGTAATTGGCCAAAAATACACTCTACCATACTCTAAAGTGTCTGCACTGGTGTAACTAGCCAGGCTCATTCTTGTAGCTTTAGCAGATCAGGGCAAATGCAGTGGGCTGGAGGGCCTTTTTACAGCTTACTCAGAAAAAAACTTCACCATCGTCCAGCAGGCCTTCCTCCGCCTCGGAGTGGCGCCAGAAGACAGCGTCGTGGAAGGATCCGGGTCAGCGCGTGTCCACGGCCAGAATACGCATGTTCGCACCACAGATCTGAGAAAAAACACGCACAGCACGAACTTACTCTCGTTGCCGAGGCCAGCACTTGTAGCCGAACTCATGCGGTCGAAAACAGAGGCCAAGGTCTACTCACTCATGTGAGCAGCGTAGAACCCCTTGCGACTTGCTCGCAGCGCTGGCCCGCGGCTTCTTGATGGCGATGAGTGTGTCATCGACACACCCGACGCAGCCGGCGATACTGCCGCGGTGAAATTTTAAGCGAAGGAAGCCCTGCTTCGCCGCCGCCTTCTCTTCGGGTCTCGCCGGAAAGCGAACACATCCCCTTCTGCGACCCAACGTTGACAATGGTCTCCGCCACCCACCGCAAACACACGGTCGGCTGAACTACGCCGACGTTTGCTTCATTTCCCACGGCGCCTTGAACCCACGGGTGGTGAAGAAGCGCAGCGGGCACAGTACCTACCTGCTGATCCACCGACAGCGCGCTCACCCGCACACTCCGAGTTCAACGGCGAGGTCGTCGCACAGCCATTGTGCACATTGTGCAGTCTCCTTGAAGCGTCGAAACAACTCGTTTCGCACGTCAAAACCGTCTTCATGCACCCTCCTACACCGTTGCTCGCGCGGAACAGCCGCCATATTCGATCACAAAGTTTGAGAGCGGTTTATGAGCTGCCTTTTTCGCTCTCAAGTTTCAGCCCGCATAATTAGGTGCGCAACGTCACCACTTTAGCCGTGTTCACTACGTCACCGTTGACGCAAAAAACGCCGGCCAAGGCCAACCAATGGGAGCGTTGCATATGGTGGCATTGTGAGCGTTTTAGTAACTTTTATTATAGACTTTTATTAACTTTTATTATTTTATTGTGCAGAATATGCCCCCTGGGCAATGGCGTGCTTTACAGTCTTTGAATGGGCAGAATCATAGGGCATTAATTCCTTTCGTACGCGAGGGCAATACATCCAGCAAAAGCTTTCGTGTTTAAGGGTGATGTTAATGTCTAAAAACTGCAACCTATTGCCTTGGGCAAGCTCATGGATGAAGTCCAAACCTTTTCCAAGTACTTTAAAAGCAGATAAAACTTCTTCCACTGTTTGTGAGTAAAATGACGGAACCTGTTTTTTTTTTAAATTATAAAAAAATCGTCAGCATATCCTAAAGTTTCCAGCACTTTGGCTTCGTCAAAAGTATCTACCAATGACCTCTCCAGCTCCGCAAGAAAGATGTTATACAGCACAGGAGCGACGCAGGAACCAATACAAATTCCCCTTTTTTGAACAAACAGCTGGTCTGCAAATGATACCAAAGTGCAAGACAGGTAAAACTCTAACATTGCCATGAAATTCTCAGCAGAAACACCTGCAGCATTTTGGAAAGGAACCACACCATTCTTTTCAATGCATGACTGTACAGCAGCTAACAACTCAGTCTGTGGGATAGAATAGAACAGATCGACAACGTCAATAGAAAACATATAGCCTGAAGACTTGTTGTCATGCAAAAATTTAACAACATCAAGAGAGTTCCTGCAAGAAAAAGGGTCTTCGACATCGAAACTATTAATTCCATGACTACAGCGCAAAGAACGGGACAAGAAGAAGGACACAGGCAGAGACACAACACAGCGCTGACTTACAACTGAAATCTTTATTATCTGCCAGCCTGAATAAGTACCTAGCAGGCGGTGAAAAATGAAAAGTAATAGACACAAGTCATGCCGCGGAAACAAAAAATTGCAAAAAACTGAAGATTGCATAAGCGCGCCATCTATACTGCTGTCAGGAAAAGAAAAACGCTACCTTGAATGTGAATGCTGGCACGCGTGTGCTTTAGTCTGTTTTTTTATTTTTTGAATTTTTTGTTTCGCCGTGTCGCTGCGGCATTGCAGCAGCGACACGGATGAGCCATGGGTTATAGTACGCGCTGAGAAAAAAACTATGCTTTATTCATTGACTTATTTATTTCCTTATTTCCACGCCGCGGTGAATTAGTGGTCAAGGCGCTTGATTACTGAGCAGGGGAACCCGGGTCCTAGCTTCGGCGGCCGCATTGCTATTTAGGCGGCAAGCATCATTGCTTATTGAAGAAACCCATGTGGTCCAAATGATCCGGAGCCCTCTGCTTCGGTGTCTCTAGCGGCCTGACTCCCCTTGGGCCAAAAACATAGCTCTAATTTTATAGCTATATTTTTCTCATGCGATAAAATTCACAAACTAAAGCGCGTTTGGCTTTCTTTTTGATCAGATGACCGGAACGTCACGTAAATGAAACAGCCACAAAAGCTCGCGAGAGTTTGTAAATCTCATCTCATAATCACATCTATCCCTCCTCGCTTCTTCAGCCTGGTTGTCGTGACAGGTGTTTTGCCCTGTAAGTTCGCACGTTATCTTCTGCTCCGCCAGCAAGAGTAAGATTCAACCGGTCTTAATTGGCCATTGATCGTTCGTAATCCCAAAACATACCCATACACTATTAGAAATGCATTCGCAAATAACATATTAGTTTAGGACGCTTATAGTCTGCAAAACACACACCGTGAAATACTCAAGCCTTTTAGCTTTTCGTTTCTGCTGAAAGGCGACCAGTTCGACTATGAGTTCAACCTGCAAGATCGCGTTCACTAAACAAATGGCATCCCACTGCTTGCTAGGTTGCTTTAATGGTTATACTTCCCGGCGGCAAAATATAACTGAGTAAAATCATGGGGGAATGCAAAGTAGGCTATTACGCGCGTATGCAGCCCTTTTTATTTGGCTCTCGGAACTTCAGAGTTCATCTTTGCGCACGTACACGAGATCACAGTCCAAAAGACGGGCCTGATGAGCACTACTCTTAATCACTTCCTTCTGGGTTAAAAAGAACCAACTTTCTGCAAGCCACACTGTGGTTTTAGAACCTTTGTCGGCCAGTTTCTTATCGGTCTAGTAGCGGTCTACGTGCTCAGAGTGAGCAGTATACTCAAGCGTTACTGTGAAACGGGCCGGGCCGGGCCCGGGCTGGGCTTCACTCCGGGATTCACGGGCCGGGCCGGGCTCGCTAGAGCGATAATATAGCGGGCCTGTGCCGGGCCCGAGGTTGAAGCCGCGGGCCTGGGCCGGGCTCGGGCTCCAGGTCTCGGGCCCGGGCCGGGCTTGGGCCTCAGATTGAGGCCCGTGCAGTGCTCTAAATACATCACAATCACGTGAACAAATAGAGCAACGAGCATTGGTCTAGCGGAATCAAGATCATCAAACGCACAATATGCCACGTGGTGAACTCCGAACAAAGGCACCCCTGAGAACCGAAATGAAGCAAGTCACGAATTATCTAAAAACGATACTTCTTTGTCAACTAATGCCAAAGAAGGCTGGCTGATACACTGCGATTCTTTCTTCCGTGTGAAATAAGCTTCCATAATCTCCCTGGTCAATTTATCCCGGTGTCTAAAAATTTTAGTTTTTGTGACCAAAGGGCGGCAGTTTTTCTATTTCTTTTTATCATTTTCCTTCCCACAATCGCGGCAATGATCTTTCAGATGAGAGTATCTGGTGTCTGATAGCGAGTTAAGTTAAGAGATCAGTACGTCACTGAACTTTAATACCGCCGCTAAAATTACTTCAATAGCTAGAAATCACGCTACACGGCTCACACACCAGGCAAGGACTATACCTACTGCCACTTACTTTCACTTGCCGCATGTGCAATCCGTGTTTCCCGCCGCTGGAACCTTGCTGAATACGTAAAAGAAATACACTCGTTACGAAACCAACATGCAGTAGGAACGTCAATAATTATTTGAAATTTTGGTCCAAAAAACAGAAAACTGGCTAATACACGCCTCAAACCACCAAGCTCAGAAAATATAACTTGCATTGTTTCAGTAGTGCGATGACTATGGTGGTGCCATTGAGCGTATGAGCAAAGAGCCTTTTTTATGCAACATGCACCTTAGACAAAAATAAAACTGTGATCCTTAATAAAACAAAAAATAACTGCAAAAAAGGATGTTTGTTATTAGTTTTTACGATCACTGCTCTAAGAGCACGAACAGGTGGCCAGTTGTTTTTGCTGTGGTGTCACTGTCGTCGTCAGTGTCTGTTATGGTCAGAAGGCGGGAATACAGTTGGCGTCAAGGTGGTTAAGTTGTGATCTTGGAGGAGAAGATTGTGTAAGCACACCCTCGATAGCTATAACAGAACGGGAATTGGACTATTTGAGCCAGGTTCAGTTAGAGTAACTAGGTCGCCCTTCCCTAATTTCGAAGTTCTAAAGTTTGGGGTTTCTGTATTCAGCTAATGGCCCTTTTGGAATTGCTTATTTTCAAGGGTAGACGTGCAGGCTAGTTGGTGAACCATGATTCTTTAAAACAGCGCAAAAGACAGGGACACAGATAGAAAAGACACACACAGCGCTGACTTACAACTAAATTTATTCATGGAAAATACATGTATATATACATAAGGGAAGATGCGCGAAGGCGGCAAACTGGTAAAATGCGCCAAAAAAATTGAAAAAAACCTATTGACGTGTCGCGCGCTTTGCCAAGTACACCCGTTCTTTTTCAGATAGCGCAAGAGAAGGGGTGCTGACGCAAAGGTCACCCAGAGCTGATATCCTTTGGGCCTCAAAATCAGGAAGTGTAAACCCATGTTTCATAGGTGCCGAACTTTCAAAAGAAGCAAGGACCGAACCACGAGGGAAATAATTGAGGACCCGTCAGTACGAATTAGGACTACAAGTCATTTTCACCGGCTGGAATCGTGACCTTTCCTGGTGCGTACTCAGTCTCAGTTTACTCATTGAAGTGTATTTTATGCTATTTTTGCGTTCGTAATGAAAAAAATTCTAACGCATTTATCGGCACGTTACATTTTTACGCTCACTTGTTTGGCTGCTTTGCCAAACTCGCTGTGTATTGAAACAAAGGCTGGTGATGTATGCAACTGGCCTCTACTACCGAAATGTGGGCATGCGTTCGGATGGTGTGCCGAAGTGCGTGTGCAAGCACACTCCGCTCCTCACGGCTGCCTTTTAGTGCTGCAAGGGCAACCTTTGACGCTTCATAGACTTGCCTCGGTAAAAGTGGCGTAAATTACTGGGTGTGTTTGTTGTGGTTGCTGTGCTATTGTCTTGTCACCTATAAAAGTGAACAATTATGCTTTCTTTTGCCGCATCCCTGACTTATTGGGCTCGGCAGAAGAGTATTGATGCCACCGCAGCTGTTCACCTGACGATTATGCTCAACGAGAAGATTCAGTGAAAGCGCCGAGCGCAATAAAACACTGACGCACGCGGAAATCATCTGCAGTATTTTGGGCTCCCGTGATGGCCATGTACTCGCTTACTCAACTGTATTTGAGCTAGCTGGAGTGCTTGGACGTCCCGACGACTCCATAGGGAAGTCTGTGGCTGGGATGCAGTAGGTCTCCGTTCCATCTGAAATTGAAACAGGTGTCAGCAGCATCTCGTATTGCAGCTGGTTCCAGTCGCAACTGGTTTAAGGAACAAATTTCTAGTTGCAACAATTGGAAATGTGTCCCTTAAAACAGTTGGACTGGAACCAGTTAAAAATTTTCACCTGGGTATTGATCTGTGCATAGTCAAATTCTCTTTATATAGACGTCTAGACTACGTAGACTGGGCGTACTTGTTCACAAATATCTGATAAATGTCGAGCGTGATGTCTGCAGTACGTACCTACAACGTGAACTGGACCCCAATTTTCATGTTGTAGGTACGTAGATTTTTCGTAAACGGTACTAAAATGGATGTCTAATGGAGGTGTCTAATGTCCAGCGTAAATATCTCGCCGATGTCTATGTGACGTTTTATGGTTTACTGGGTGTATGTGGCTTCAGCTCAACGCCTGCTACCACCACAGAAAGCCATAATTGAGGTAAATACACATGTTGTATTTGAATAATGTATGGTAGTAAGAATGTGGCTAGTATGCCCAAAAATGTTCGCAGCTGCAGCTTTGAGTTTTATTTTCTTAAGTGCATATAACATACGTGCGTATAACGCAGGATGGTGTATTGAAGTGCTGAATGTAGCTGCTTATTCTGCGTAAACATATGTGCACATATATTTCAACCATCATGCACAGCAAATTGTTGTTGCTCTCAAATGCAAATCTGCTAGTTGAAGCAGAGCTGCTGCTGGAGTCTATCTGTTTTTACCTGAGAAAGCATATTTTTCTGTTGTTTTTTTTTGCAGTCACTAACTCTCACCATCACCGAGGCTCTTCAACTGGAGAAAAGTACCAGTGGGCAAAATAAGAGTGCTGCATGGAAGGCAGCCCGCCGTCAACGACTGACCGCATCCAACTTTGGTGCAATTATGAAGCGGGAGAACTGGACAGTGAAGGGGCTCAAGAACTTGACTGCCGAGAGGGACCTGTCACGAGTGAAAGCAATCCAGTAAGCACCCATTTTTACATGTAAAAATAGTCTTGTGCTCAGACTAATCCTTGCATGCACTGCTTTTAAAATGCATCAGTCTTTTAGCGTTACCTGTTCGAGTGTGTTACATTTTATGACACCTTTTTCTTGTATGGACACAAGCCGGGACATTGGCTCTGAAGTAACAGTTTGGTTTATGGGGTTTAACATCCCAAAGTGACTCAGCCTATGAAGCGTCCTGTAGTAATGCATCACATAATCACAGGAAGAGGCCATTGAGGGCTGGTTGATGTGCCATGAAGCCTTTAGCAGCGCTGTGAACAAACACTGATAGCATAAAAGCACGCAAAAGTAACGAAAAGTTCAGTGCATGAAATTAGTCTTTATTAATATTTAGTGCTCCCTGCTTTTGTACATTCTTATTCAAACTTGGACATGAAAAAATATTTCTTCCATAATGCACAGGTTATTTCATCATAAGTGTTCATGCCGTCTTGTAACAAACTCGGTTCATTTTGACAGACACACATTCGAAGGCACTTCGATACAACAGCTTCAATCTGATGCAACAAAGTTTGACACAATTATAAGATAGCTAATATTGTTCGGTATGGGTTACTTAATGATCATATTTCTGCTTTCACTGGCAGCCTTTCTGTGTGAACTGGAGATATTGTTTTTCAATGCAGTGTGGATGACTATTTTTGGTATCTTCATTTCAGGTACGGCATTTCAAATGAGCAGCAAGCCATACGCCGATACGTGACGACAATGCAGGCACGTGCAGACTTTTTATTGTGGATTTGCTGTACGTCCAGCTTGCCGGTGGCTGGGAGCCTCACCAGATAGAATAGTGTGGGACCCAGAAGAAGGCAGCCATGGAATTATTGAGGTCAAATGCCCTTATTCATTGAAGGATATGGATTTCCCAAACCTAGAAGGGTTCATGCCTTGTGAAGGACGTGACCGGAGTCATCAGGCTTCATCGCCAAGGTTTTTATTACTATCAAGTTCTTGGCCAAATGGCACTAACTGGCCTCACATGGGCAGATTTTGTTGTCTATTCACCACATTTCATTGTCATCGAAAGGATAAGGTTCGACAAAGCTGCTTGGCAGCTATGTAGAAACAAGCTAGACAAATTCTACTTTGACACACTTCTCCCATATTTGGCAGAACAATAAACGGTCATCAAAGGCCGTGGAAAATGATAACACAACTGCTTCACTGTCTATTACATTTCGACACGAAACATATACAAGTGATATTGATGTCTTTTATTCAGACAACAAGGTCTTAGATGCAAGGGCAGATGTGCTGCGCCTGATGGAATCCAGGTATCCTACACATTGAATAGAGCATGCAGCAAAATAAAACATCATACAGTAACATCACTTATACATTTGCAAAGAAGGGAAGAAAATGCGTACATCTACAGCAATGAAAAAGACTACCAAATAGTGCCCATGCACTATCCTGTATCGTTGCACCCTATAAGCGGGCTCTGGAGATTGGTCAGAAATGCACAAACAGCCCACATTTCATTGATGATAGGCGCTATGGTCAGTGGAACGGGCCTGTCGAAGATGTGGAATGCTTTGATGCGCTGAATACGCCTCTCAACATGAATCCTTAGTTTTGCAATTTCTTGAGTTTCGGTTACTTCTGCTGTGAAAAAGTCCCACCGTAAAAATGGAGGAGTATTCAGTGCGACACCAATCTTACTAAGGAGGTCATCTATCTTAAATCCCTTGTCAGCCATGACTGTCTCCAGGCTGAAACACGAGCTTCAGAAATCCACATTTCTGCACCAAGTCCTTGTCAGAAATCGACCCGGCAAATAGTTTCGACACAAAACTGATAGTCCCATCTGGTGCTATAGCAAGCAATGCTTTAAATGTATGTGCCGACTTGTAGGTGGAGAAAGTTTGCGACTGCAACACAAGAGAGCTTGGGACCTCGCACCTTACCTCTGTTGCATCTATGATTACTCTAGTACTTGAGTACCCCTGTGTGGTAAACACAGCTGGCATTTATTCATTTACTTCTTCTCTGGACATCCAGAGGTTAAGCTGGTCTATCTGCAGGTACATGAAGCTAATCCAGGTCGTGCACAACCTGGATACTGTTGCCATTGAAATCTTAAACCTGTAGACCAGGTGTTTTTCAAGCAGCCCAAGACGAAGCCTCACGAGCACTAAGAACAGCTGTTCTTTGGCAGGCAGAAAATGGGGCCTTCCAGCATTGTTAGTGCCCTCCTTATAACTCCTTGACCAGGCCTTAACATTTCCGCAGTTCTCCCCTGGGTCAAGGAAATCATAAAAGCTTATGAAAGCCTCATGGCTTGGAAGGCCCGTGTAGAATGCTATGTATTCAGGGCTGTCTTTTAAACATTCAACGGAAAATTTGCGACTCAGTCGTTTTTCAAGCTGCACATTTTTAGCTTCTACAAGCTCACCTTCACGTTGCAACCTGTAGAAAGAGGCTTTTGCTAAGCTCAGTTGCTCTGCCTGGCCCTTAAGCTTTGCCTCAAGGGTTTCAATATGTGCCATCAGAGCTTCAACTTTTTGCATGAGGTCCGCCATTTCCCGCGAGCACGCACACTCGCACGCAGGGTCGTCACCGATGCTGCTCGATGAGCTGGCCTCGGCAGGAATGCTCCCGTCGCCCATTTCCGCCGCCTCCGGTGACAACATCGGTGGGCGGCACAAGGTCGGATGTAGCGGCACTAGCACCGTTGGTAGCAGAGTTTATGCTGCATGATTGCCTGCTTCGAGGTTTTCTTCTCGGCGGAGGTTTCGGCGCAGAGAAGGCAAAGACAGTCGGCACAGCATCTTGTCTGGGAAAACGCCGATTCCCCGCTACGTTTCGAAGATTTCGAGGCATTTCTTGCAAGAAATGCCTCGAACACACTTTGGTGAATTTTTTCACGTTGAAAAACTTCCCCTCGTCACGTTTAATGGCAATCAGCCACCTCTTCTTCCAATAAGCGTCCCGTGGGAAGCAATAGAAGGACACCTACAACAAAAGAAATAGACGCAAGGTCACGCACGAACTAAGTGCATGAATGAGAAAAGGCAGATAATGAGTGTACTTGCCTTCGAGCCGTTTTCGTCGAGCACTCCTCTTTGCTTGCACAGTGGCACACAGCAGTGAACGGGCATGATGCGGGTAGTTCTCAACACAGCGGTTGAGAAACGCGGGGAAAGCGGGCGATTCCGCACGGACGGCGTCGCGTCTGCGTGCGTGCACGGATGCTACCGGAGTGGCTCGGCAAGCTAATGGCGGCAGCTAAGGCTTCGCGTTTCACTCGATAGATGGCCACCTGCACGATTGGGACCCTCTGATTATAAACACTTCCTTATAACATCCGATCTACGAATACTTTCGGGATGATCCCACCGCGGCTTTTATAAGGACGTCATGTCAGTATAACGTTCGAGCCGCGACTGTTTCCGGATAATCCCAGTGCGGACTTCATACCGATGACCCAGGGACGTCCCGTTAGGGATGTGGGACGTGCGTACATTTTTGGGACATCCTGCGGACGTTTGGTGTTGTCTGGGCAATTGTCCCCTTGAGTGAGTCGAAGCTTGTGGTCGGTGAAGAACTGAACGACTCTTGGTGGACGACTCATGTCTAGCTCCTTTGACGGGCGCGGTCCTGTTGGAAGTTGCGCCTCTCCCGTCTAGCTTTCTGTGTGTTCTCTGTTTCGGCGCTACAACCATTTTCTGGAAATCTGTTCAAGTCATCGACGATATGTGCTCTTGAAAGCTTCCTTGATGACTTTGTCAATTGTAGTGCAGTGCGAGAGTCACTGAAGATAACCCACACTGTTGGCAGTTGTTGCAGAATGTAAGTAAATGGCGCTCCTAGCAAACCACAAACCTCTCAGAGACGTCTAGCTAGACGTCTCTGAGAGATTTGTGGTTTGCTGGGCTCTTAGAGTTGCCAGCTTGGTAGCAGTCGCCGAGTCGCTGTAGTTGTAGTGCACGCCAATTGCTGGAAGTGTCAGAGGCATCAGTGTAGATGTGGCGGTGCACACTGTAGCAACCATAAATGTGCTCAAGAGCAAAGTATTTAAGTGCAGGATCGGGGGGTGTTTGTTTTTATTTTAATGCCAGACACTGTTGTCTTGATGTGCCATCCTATGTACCTCCAAGGTGGGGAGGAGGTTGTGACAGAGTACTGGTATTTTTATGGGAAAAGGTCAGAAATCAGAAACTTCCTCTATGTAATACTCTGTGAATGGATGGTTAAGTGCAGGAGCCACAAACCGCACCTCGGCACGAAGCAGCTCCAGGGTTAACAGTACTGATGCAGATAGGCGTCTGCTCTCTGCTAGAGTACCCACTCTGGAGGTGTTCTTGGGAAGGCCAATGCTGATTTGCAAGGCTTTAGCTTGCATAGCTTCACGGATTTTAATATTTGCTTGCAAAATACCCTGAAGAGCTGGGAGACTGTAGCGAAGGCCTTCACAGAGCGCTCCATACAGTCGTAGTAATGAAGGTGCAGAACAGCCTCTTCTGGTAGTGGAGAGCATACAAATGATATAGGCGCAAGAGCAGAGCTTGACTTTCAGCTGTTGCACATGTGGGGACCATGATAGCTACCTGTCAAACGTCACCTTCTGGAATTTATGGCTTGTGACGTGTTTTATTGGGGTACCAGCAACTTTCAGCACGTAGCGCGAAAGATAGCGCCTCGAAAATGCAATCGCTGAGCTTTTATCTGGCAACATGGCAAGACCGTGCTGACTTAAGAATGATTTGATGCAGCGTTTTGCCCTCTGTAGTCAGACATCCACAATGCGCCTATTGCATCCGGAACACCATACATGTGCATAGAAGGAGAGTTCAACTGTAGGTGGTAATCATTTTTCCAAGCCAACAAGTGAGATATTGAAAAGGTTGTGACTTAAAATCCCCCCTTGAGGTACTCCGAGAGATATTTGATACAGATGTGTGTCACCTTAACTTGCTGACGTGAAAATCCATCTTTCATGCAGATAGTCACCTAGCCAGTCATACATTCGTCCCCCAATGCTAACTTATTGTAAGGCTGAATGAATTGCCTCATGTGTGACATTATCAAAGGCGTCCTTCATGTCAAGAAACACAGCAATGGTCATAGACTACTCTGTTCTGCTGCGTTTGACACAATTGGTAAAAGCAGTAATGCTGTCAATGCTTGTGCATCCTTTTCGGAAACCAGAAGTGGTCGGAGGGTAAATTCCCCTGTTCATCTGGTCCCAGGTAGAGCGGGAGTGTACCATTTTCTCCGTCGGCTTTCCAATGTAGCTTAGAAGCGCAATGCGACGGTAGGCGCTTAAGTGAGTGTGAGGACTGTGTGAGATTGCAGGTTGTATTTTACACAAACACAAAGGTACAAACAATAAACGAGGCGGCTTTTATAGGAAACGAAACCAATTTCAGTATGGGCTTGGAAAAAAAGGAAAGAAACAAGAGAGCAACGCAACAACACACGGAAAAAACACACGGGGGAACAGAACAGAATCCTTGCGAAAAATACAGGGAAAAGAAAGTCAAAAAGGAAAGTCACACTACTTGTCTCTCATACGAGCATCGAGCGAGGAGGACTGGCTGGGTGTCGGGCAGTCAGGGAGTCTCTGGGCGTTCCAGTGTCGATGCACTGTTGCCGGCGTTTCTCCGTTGGCCTTCAGCGCTACAGCAGCGTCAGCGTCTGTGGGCTCCCAGCACGGTTCCCAGGTCTGGTATCCCGGAAAGGCCACGTAGGCGCCAGAGGCGGCCTGTTTGGAGCAGCTCACGGATGGACGGAGAAGAGTGGCGCCTGGGCCTGGTGGTTGAGGCTCTCGACGATGGATGTCCGGGTCTGGTGGCCCGGACGTCTGCGGCTGAGGCCCAAGCCCGGAACTCGGGGAGCCAGCAGAACTCGTCCACGTCCGTCGCCCACCGCGCTCTTCTCTTCTCTGCCACGTAATCATCTTCTACCTGTCCCGGCGTTCCCCTCCGCACGCGCTCCTCGTGCTTTTTCTTCTTCTCCTCACAAACGACGCTGGATGGCGCTATCTCCTTACAGTGAGTTGATAGTATTCCAAAACCCGGGAAGAAACTTGAAGTGGGCAACCTCAGGCCGATATCGCTAACGTCCTGCCTGGGGAAGCTGATGGAACATGTCATATTAAACAGACTCCAGGAATACGCAGAGGAAAGGGAGGTATTTCCTGAAACGATGCTAGGCTTCAGGAGCAAGTTGTCCACGCAGGACGTCATGCTCCAGCTCAAAGCAGACATCATAGACCCGCCCAACAAAGGGGGCGCCAAAACTATACTGGGCCTAGACCTACATAAAGCCTTCGATAACGTCAAACACGAGGTCATACTAACTAATCTGGCGGAGATTGCCCCTGGAAAGCGGACCTACGACTACGTAAGGGACTTTCTAACCGGCAGAACCGCAGAAATAAATCTAGGAGACATCCAGTCAGAAACTATTAAGCTGGGAGACAAGGGAACTCCGCAGGGCTCAGTGCTCTCTCCTTTCTTATTCAACCTGGCGTTGAAGAACCTACCGCCGCTATTGAAGACTGTCGAAGGTATAAACCATACGCTATATGCGGATGACATAACAATATGGACGCATACAGGAAACGATGGTGAAATAGAACAAAATCTCCAACACGCGATCGATATTGTCCAGGATTACGCGGAATGGGCATGACTAAAATGCTCGCCAAGCAAATCCGAACTTCTGGTGATCCGGGGGGCTAGCAAACGCGATACCAACGCAGGATACATTCACGTACTGGTAAATGAGACTCCGGTAGCCAGAGTTGACAAAATCAGGGTCCTAGGACTTATAATACAGGACAATAGAAAGAACACAGAGACAATAAACAGGCTTAAGTCCACAATTAACATGACAACCAGGCTCATAAGGCGAATAGCTAACAAAAGACGGGGAGTCAAAGAGAAAGATCTCTGCCGAATGGTTCAGGCTTTCGTGATAAGCGGAATAGTTTACGCCGTTCCCTACCTCAAGCTAGGGCTGGCGGAACAGAACAAAATAGATGGGATCATAAGGCAGGCATACAAAGCAGCATTGGGGCTGCCCCACTGCACTCCTACGGAAAGACTTCTTAAACTGGGGATCTACAACACCACCACGGAACTATGCGAGGCACATATATTTGCGCAATTGAGGAGGCTTGCGACCTCACCCCCGGGGAGAAAGATCCTGAGCAACCTAGGATTACATGATAGAATTCCGGAAAGAAACGCGCAAGCAAAATTACAGACCAAAGTTAGAAAATTACTCACTATTAAACCACTTCCAAAAAACATGCACTCTGCTTTTCACGAAGGCAGGAGGAGAGCCAGAGCAAAGGCCCTTGAAGCCAAGTTCGAAGGCTCGGAATACACAACCTATGTAGACGCGGCGGAATACGAAGGAGGCGACTCCTTTGTGGTCGTGGCCGTGAACGACTCGGGTCAAACATTAACGGCCGGTTCGGTCAAAACAAAAACTCAGGGACAGCGGAGGAGGCGGCTATCGCCATGGCAATGGCCAGCACCAAAGCAGTCATCATAATTAGCGACTCCAAGGTGGCTATCAACAATTTTGCGCGGGGTGTGATCTCCCAGGAGGCAGAACGAATATTAAGACATAAAGACTGGGACCAAAGAGAGGTGGAACTAATATGGGTGCCGGCACACTCGGGGAACAGGGGAAACGAGTTGGCTCACAGTATAGCTCGAGGTTATGTCAGCCGAGCAGTGAGCCGGGTTGAGTCCCCAAATTTCACGAGAGATGCATTCATATCATTTCACGAATACACCAATCAGTTTAAACTGGAAAAGAGGATCTATCCGCCACCAGACAAAAAGCTCGACAAAAGCCAGGAAGTAACGTGGCGTCGGCTCCAGACGCGAGCCTTCTTTAGCCCGTCGAGACTAGCACACATGTGTCCAACACAATACAACGCTACTTGCAAACAATGCGGCGAGATAGCCGGATATGACCACATTTAATGGAGCTGCAAAAAGGCGCCGCCACCGGCGGACCTACTACCAGTCCCTTCTCTAGAGCGGTGGGAGGCTATACTGGCCAGCTCAGACCCGTTGACGCAAGTCCGGGCCACTGAGTGGGCTCACAAGGTCGCCAAGAGCCATGGGCTCGAAGCCACCAAGTATAATGCCCACTAGGGCTCAGTGCTGACAATAAACGTTTTCCAATCCAAAAATCCAGGGTTGAGGTAGAGTGTACTAGAATAGGTTGAGTGGCGCGACCCGCGCCTTCGCGCATGCTTTCGAATGACGCTCCGCGCGCGGAAAGCTATGCGGGGGCGCTGCGGTCGAGGTGGATTGGGAAGCCCCGGCCGCACCGGGTCCCACTCGGAGAGATGTGCTGATGGTGGCGTGAGTGCGAAGCGTTGTTTGTTGTGTTTTGCAATGAAATTCTTCACTGAGATTGGCTGAGATTCACTGAGCGTGGCTGAGATTGTGAGGTGTTTAATATTCCGAAGGACCGGCATCGGCACTGCTACGCGCCTGGCTGTCGCACCGGTTACGCTGGTGTGGAAGCCACTCGGAAACTCTCCTTGTTCAGCGTGCGAAAGGACGAAGCCCGTAAGAAACTGTGGGAAAAGAATTTACATCGCGCCCACAAGCCGTTGGATAGCAAATGTGCTATATGTGAACTGCATTTCGAGGACCGCTATATTCTCCGTGAGTACGTGCACATTGTGGGCGGGAAAGAAGTGTGGAGTGCCGGCGCTCGCAAGTGATGCAGTGCCTACAATACTGCCAAATGCCCCTAAATGCCTAAGCAAGGCGGTCCCGGTCGAACGTGCGCCTCGCAAAAGGGAAGCGTCTACAAAGCTGGGTGCAAGGCGAAAAAAAAGGAGGGAAGAGAGCCCATGCTCGACAACAGCTTTACAAGATGAACTAGAAAGCAACGATTGCGGCTCGCCAAGCATTGATGAGGATAATTTGAATCATCTTAAGACTCCGTCAGCCAAGTGGTCATTACACCATTTCGAAAACTTCGAAGGCACCGTATATGCGCTCACACACCTGGAGGCGTGCACTGGAACAGTGCGCTCGGACAGAGCGGTTCTTTTCAGCGTCAGTAAAAAGAAGGATGTCTCCTTCAAGGCATTTCTCGGAGGGAAACAGGTTTCCGAAGGAACTGTAAGAACTGTGCTTGAAGCAGAAGAAGCCCTCCTTCATGCCTCAAGTTTAATTACATGTTCTGGTGCCATTTGTGCGTCAACAATTTTAACAGAGGATCTTACAAAATCACTCCTGCAAAAAAACAGATGTCAAGCAGGGAAGTTTATACAGCAAAAAGTGCATGGTGACAACAACAACAGAGGGTAAATATTGCTTCATCATCTTTATTGTCAGTTGCATCGATTTGGGCATTATTTTCATGTAATGCTGAACAGGGGGCTCGCTACAGGCTAAAAATCTAAAAGCTGCAAACATTCTCTGTTGTCAAAGAGCTCGAATCATTCTTTTACAGTGCTTTTACTGCCCAGGGATAGAAGCACTGGTTCAGTCATTTCATTACCTATTCCTTGCTTGCAGCATATTTGTTGACTAACAAGATTGTGGCTGCACATTCTTTCTAGGAATGCCCTGCATGTCCTGTCGCTACCTGCGAAAAGCTCTTCTTACAAGAATCTCCTGGCTGAAAAATCAACGTGTCAAAAAGACCAAGACCGCTGCGCAGAAGCTGAGGTCCACTTTACAAAAGCACCGGCGGCTGTCCAAGAAGGTGTTCAGCCTAAAGGGGCAAATTGAAAGAATGAGATCTAAGAATGCCACTATGGAAGAAGATGTACTGAGGGAGAAACTGGCCATACAGTGTGCCGAAACTGTTAATGCGACCGTCGTGAAAGAATGAGATCTAAGAATGCCACTATGGAAGAAGATGTACTGAGGGAGAAACTGGCCATACAGTGTGCCGAAACTGTTAATGCGACCGTCGTGTCGGCTGCTAGGCTCGACGGAACGCTAGTTCTTGCTTGAGTTTCCACAGCGTACACAAAGCAAATAAAAACTTGCATTTGCAACATGACGACGGCATCGATTCAGACTTGTCTAGGTGATCGCCGCGGTCGAAACAAGTTCAGAGCAGCGATTGCGCAGCGCGTAATCCGTCCCAGCAGCAGACGCTCCGAGCAAGCAATTCTCTCGGCAGTATTTCGTTACAATTGGGAGGCACTTAAATTGTCTTCGCGCACAAGCAGTCTGATTTTTAAAGGATGCTGATGCAAATCTGTGTCCGTACTGTATGAACAGCGTAACCAGCCGCCGGAGTACCACCAAAGCGTGCGGCGATCCGCAACTCCGCAAGCAGGCGACAGCAAGCCGACCAAGCCAGGTCGCTCGCAGCGCCCTCTGCCCTTTCCGCGCGCCTCGCCTCACGGACGCGGCTGTGGTCGGGCCACTCAACCTATTCTAGTACACTCTAGTTGAGGATAGGTATGACACCCCACGAAACACAAAAAGCGCTAATAGACGTCTAAAAAAAGTCTCGGAAGAAAAAGCTTGACATCTAAAAGAAGTTTCATCTAAGCAGTTTTTTAGACTTAGACGTTTACTAGCCCTCTATTAGCTCTGCTAACGCTACGCTTGTATACGCCTAGAAAACTTCTGAGGTAGAACTTTTCTAGAATTTTTTTAGACGTTCCTTTTTTTTCAGAAATGGGTGCCTGGATTATTTTACGTATTTCAAGACGGATTTTAGTGCTGCCTTTAAACCCTCTAAAGCTTTGAAAATAGTATAGTTCATTTTTCTGGTATACACCACTCAAAAAAAAACTCAAAGCTGATTTGCAATGACCCGAACAATGAGCCCACATTACAAGGGATGTAAGGCTGTAGTAATGAGCCATAAATGCATGTGCTAGCTCACTTTTCAGTCACTGCGTAACTCTTTATTGAATCCAGTGCATACACCCACACAAAAAAAAGAAAAGGACCAGGAAATTAATGTTAGAAGCCATGGAGGAGGTAGCTTCACTGGTTTGGCTGACATTACAACGGTAATAACTTGGATGGCTGGGAAGTATCGAGCAGCAACCAACTGTTAAATCAAAAATTGATTCGGCCCCGAGCCTTGTTCAGAACGGATGCGTTGATGAGCAAGTTGCTGTGATGTGAATGGCAGTGAAGAGCTCGCTAGGTGTTCCAAAAATTGCTTTTCTTGCAAGGAGGATGCCAACTAGATGGTAACAAGGGGAAGTCAAATCCAGCTCTGTTCAGCAGCCTGCAGAAGTGAAAAATATTAGAGTAACCAAAAGCACAGTCGGTCAGGTGCATGTAGAATGGCCAATGAGGAGTCGGAAGCGGAGTCGGAAGACCAGGAAATGGCAAGGAGTGACAGCACAGGCAATAAAATAAGCTAACCAAAAACATAGATGCATATGATGTCATTGCAAGCGGCATTTCAGCAGAGTTCTACGGCTCACCATAAACTCAAGAAGTCAATCACTGTGGACGCCTTTAACAGAAGCAAAATTCAAACAGCGTGCATGGACACTGAAAGCCAAGCAGTCAATAGCAAGTGCACTGCCTTTCTGTGATGCACACTGTACTCATAGAACCTCCTAAGCTGCATCTTGCAAACAGGCTTTCTCTTACCTGCAAGATGGGGCTGAATCAAAAGTGGTTGATGGTTGACATCTTGCACCGTTGCAAGAAAACATAGTAGAGATGCTGCTGTCCTGGTAATACCTGCATCACTTCAGTATACACCAGAGATGGGTTAAATCTTGGACCTTACCTTGACATCCACACAGGGGCACATCTGAAAGATAAGACAAATAAAAGTGCGTGTGTATAAGGTTCCTAACACTGCATTGCCAAACAAGCCCTTTCTAATCTGTACGATGAAGCTCAAACAGCGAACAAGAGATTACTTACACCACTGCACAAGAAGCATTAGTCCAGATTCCCACCTCCGAACTGAAACAATCTCCAGGCCAAGTCGTCTGAACAACCAGGTACAAGGTGCTGCGATTACTTTGCGTTAAACTAGACCAGGTCCTTGCTCCTCCGGCCAACAGTTGGAGTTCTAAAGGTCAAACAAATAATGGGGCTTGTGGAATGAACATTAGCAAACAGCCTAGACCTATACAAGAAATCATGAGGTGAAAGAAAAGGTGTTAGATGCAAGGCGTGCTTACCAAAACTTGAGAAGTTAAGCAGGCAAGGATGTCCTCTGAACACCACCGTTGAACAGCCTGTACCCAAATCGAAGCGTCCACAGTGAAGCTGAGACAATGCCAGCTGTGCACGGTGCAATGGTTTTCCAAAAAATAAAAGCAGCCATGCCTGCAAAGAGCCGTACAGTAACAGTAACCGTAGTACTTCACTGCACGGTCAAACAGCCTGCACACATACAGAGCAGCACTACTGAGTTAACTACCTTTGTACCGGGGCTCTCGATCGTAATGAAATAAAAGCTTGACGCAGTTAAGATAACCAAAGTCTTTTTAACGCGAGTTTCACTGACGGAAATCACAGCAAGGAGAGTTGGAGCACACAGGTGGCCAGATGAGAGTCCTTGGCAAGAATAAAACCCTGACAGAATGCAATAGAGCACAGACTTTAATCAAAGTGTAGGAAAAAATTCGCGTCTTATCAACGTACGCTTAAACAAAGCTGGTTGGTTTGAAGCTTTGTTACATTCACCTTGTCACTGCCTTGGTAAAGAAAGCAACTCGCATGCGAGAGCAGCCTAGCTGTATCCACTTAACAAAAGCTCAAATACATGCAAATGCCCTGTTTTAATACATTAAACGCTGCACTTTGGCATGTAAAGCACTGGCTGATACTGTTTTGTGATTTGTAAACCAAAGGAGTGACACACTAGCCGACCGTTCAATCCGGCGCGTCGCCCTTGCTTAGCCAAAGCAAGGGCGACACTTTCACCACAGAAGAGAAATGGAAGGTTACTTACTTTCGCGGAAAACGAGGCTCACTTTTCAGTGCAACACTGGTAGTAAACGATACCGCAGAAAAAGGGGAAAGTGCAAAATGCAGCGGCGTGAAGTGCCAACCAGCGCGGAAAAAAGTGCGCAGCGAAACGTACAATGTGCGCAGTATCCACTTCGCGCGCGTAGCTATCGCTAGCCTCTGCAACGCCAAATCGCCAAATAAAGTACTAAATTTCTAAACGTAAAAATAAACAAATCATCAAAGAACCAAACAACCAAACTGAATCTAATACTTTCATGTAAAACTAAGCACTTTCAGCTTGCAATAAGATTTATTTCTGCTTGAAACGGTTAAAACCAATTAGGAAACTAGCCTGCATCGCCACCGTGCGGAGCGACACCAAGCAGCAAGCTGCGGCGTGACTCAAGAAAGATCATGGAGGAAGAAAAACTAGGAGGGACCATGACGTCACAATCTTGAAGCCTAGTCATAAAAAATATAATGGAAAGCATCATGGGAAATAGGCCCTCACGTGACAAGGCAGTGGTAGCTCTTAGCCGGATTTCGGTTTCGGTTTCGCTCTCTCGCTGTACGAGCAACTGCGCGACCATCTGCTGGCGTTCACTGACGGCTCCGTGGTGAGCGCAAACTGCTCGCTCGCCGCAGCGGCCACCATCCCCGAGCGACGCGTGCGCTGACTGCGGCGCAGTGGAGACATCGGAGCACATGCTCCTTCGCTGTGCCGCTTCTGCAGTGCCGCGTCGCGAGGTTCTCGCGGCCTGCAGGGCGCTGGGAATCATCCCGGACAGTCTCGAAGCGCTCCTGTGGCCGCGCGGCACTGCGCGCACCCGTGATATTCTAGCCTCTATACCCGTGACAGAACAGTGGTGAGCCTCTGTGCGTTCATCGAGCAGGCGGGCTTGACTTCCCGCTCGCTCTTCGCCAGGTAGTGCACGCGTGACACGAACGCTCTGTGGGTGCTACCTCGGACGGTATACGCAGCCGGGCGCCCCACCCCGGCCGCTAGTGCAGTGTGGCGCGCGCGATTAGTCCGATACAGGACGCTACGAGCGCGCGGCTATGTATACATACAGTTTACTTTTTTGTAAGTGATTGTGCGCAGGGGCCGACGTAAAGCCGCCGGCACTCTCTCTCGACAGCGAGAGTAATACTTCACTGCTTCATTTCACGTCGGAACCGCGTATGTGCGCGAGCGTATTCGGCGCGACTTATGCCTCGAGAACAGCGGAGAACGGCGGGCCCATGGGTGAGCCGAAGTCCGCCTGCCCAAGAAACAGAATCGTGCGCAGCGCGCCGGAGCGCTCGTTAAACACGTCTGTCCGCCGCGAGCGCTCTGGAAGCCATTGCGCCCTTTTTTAGAGGCTAGTTTTCTTCGCCTTCTCTCGAGTTCTCCGCTTATAGCATGCGCTGAAATAAACGCTCCGTATGCGTCTATAACGACGAAAGGAATTCCTCTCCATTCTCTTCATGAACCACAGTTGAGCAGTCACGATCGAGGCCGCAGCCGCACCCTTTGATGAAAACTTTACCTGCAGTTTTCTACAGTGCACACAAAAACTCGAGTGTAATCAACAGAAGTGTTGAGACGCGGAGCCTTCAGACAACCTCGAGCTCGGTACGCACTCCGCCAAAGCTGAAACACAGGCGCTGCGCTTCTGCGGAGCATGGACGTTCACTAAAAAGCACCGCTGGCTGGCAGTCTGGTAACTGTGGAGGAGGGCCTATTTCCCATGAGTCAGTGCGCAAAAGGGCCCTCGGCAGCGGCGTCAGAGGAGGATGGCTTGCAGAGGCTGAGCGCACTCCCTCCTAGTTTTTTTACCTCCATGCTGTAGACGCCCGCGCCGCGGGTCGCGCATACGCGCGCACTAAAACATACCGGAATCAAAACATGAAGGACCGGCTCGGAGAGCGAAAAACTGAGGAAGAGAACGACTTCAAAACACTCGGCTTGCGAACGCTGGCCGCGTGACGTCATGCTCCCTCCTTAGTTTTTTTTCCTCCATGCCCGCCCCATAGCTCGGTGGAGAAAGAAGATAGTGAGGAGAGCCGAGCCAACTTCCGGTTGCGGGGCGGCTTCACAAAAAGTGACCTGAGGGCATGGAGGAAAAATTCCTCCATGCCTGAGGGCATGGAGGAAGGAAAGAACTAAGGAGAGGCCCTGACGTCACTTTTTGTGAAGCCGCCCCGCAACCGGAAGTTGCCTCGGCTCTCCTCACTATCTTCTTTCTCCACCGAGCTAAGGGGTGGGGTTCGCGCGCGGCTCGCAAGCACTTCGTAAAAGAAAGGCATAAAAAAAACCGCGCCGCTCGCCGCTACAGTCCTACACCTCCCTCCCCGCAAACACGCACCTAGGCACAGACCGGCGCATAGGTGCGGTGAACCTTTTCCGACGCCAGGGGAAGAAAGACGACATTGCGCGCCATCCTTCTCGGGCTACCGCACACCCGCCGTGTGGCCTTCGAAACGCAGCTTAGGATCGCCGAGAGCGGCTTCATGTTTCTGTGCTGTTTGGTGAGGTTCGCAGATCAAAACAGCGCTTCTTCGCGTGTCGAAGCGCGGTTCCGGAGTGCCACCTTTTCACGAGATTCATTTCAATGCATCGATCGCTCTGCGTAACGACACCAAGTTTGACGAACAAAATATCAAATGAGCGGTTATTTACCGCATTTAAAAGCAATCCTAGATGCGTGCGTAACGTCACGACGCCAGGCATGTAGACTAACACGCAAGGCTAAACACACCGTGCCAGCCCGTCCGCTGCCACCAATAAACACTCGGGCCCCTAGCAACAACGACGCTAACGACGCCGTACGCCGTTGCTATAGTAGGATACAACTTAAAAAAACAGCAGTTGCTAACACTGGGCCGCGGTTCGCGGCGTCCTGTATTACTCCGCTGGCCAACCGCAACTGTAAACGACATCAGCTTTTTAATGCTTGACTATATCAAACAATCCACATGTCAAAATCCTAGAGCTCATAATATTTTTCTTGTGATGAGCTTCTTGTTTTGGTCACAAGAAACGTTTAAGCAGCGGATTACTTTTTCATCGTGGAAGAATTCTGTGCGCGGAGGCTGAATGTGGGCGGAGCTTCACTGCAGACTTAAGTTGTATCCGACTATAGTGGCCCGAGTTTTCTTAGCAACAACGACAACGTTGCTAGTGGCCCGACTTTTTAAGCCTAAATTTTGACGAGACTTTCGCCACATTCTCGTCAATGCATTGGGAATACGAAGGGCCTCTCCTTAGTTTTCCTTCCTCCATGCGTGAGGGCCTCTCCTTAGTTCTTTCCTTAGAGGCCCTTTCCACAAAACACCATGTGAGAAAAGTGTGGAGGAAATCACGTGGTTTTTTCGCAATCTGGACGCCATCTAGTCCGGGCAGCTTAGCAACGGCGTTGTAGTTGCTGCTTGCAAACCGGGCGATAGCAGACGGTCGCGGCGTAGCATTTGCGGTGCGGCGTAGGCGTACTTTTCTCAACTGCTCGAGTTTGTTTTTGATCGTGCTCACAGGCTGACGTTGGCGCCGTTCACTCATATCTCAGGTGGAATTCGCTGCAAAACTCTCGTTGTTGCGTGCATTGATTTCAACGTGCTCGGCGACCACGATCGCACGGGCATTTCGTCTACTGCGTCACTGCTCGGAGCCGTCGGGAGACTACCGCTGCTCACTGAGGAGCACTCGCGCTGTCCGTTCACCAGTGATTCAATACGCCATGCGCTAGAGAGGTCGTCGGCGTATTGTGCGGACGTTTCACGTCCTGTGCGTGCAGTGTGCGTGTACCATTCGCGCTCCCGTTTCCATCGGCAGTGAATCCTCGTTGCTATGAGGCGTGTTCTTGCAACGCTCCAGTGATCGTCACTGGTGTTAATGTAACTGTCATTTTCGTTTTTCGCGATTGCGCTTGTGTGAGTGGCGGGGGCCATGACATGGGCGGAGGGCGATATTTTAAAGGAAGCATGCAGCTGCGCTCACTTTGCAGAAACTTTATTACCCGCCCGTTTCAAGCGTGTAACGTTTGAAGCGTCTAGAGAGCTCTAGCTTCTGGGACGTGGCGGGCTCAAGTGTATTCGTTCATATCGTGGCCAAGTCTGTGTTTCTGGTCGCGCGCTATGCTTAGACCGGTTTCCTGTTGCAGGTTTGCAATTGCTTTTCTATCTGATGTCACAGTCAAGAAGTGCGAAAAAGCGAAGCTCTAACTGAATTTGGAGGCCTTTTCTCACGTGTTAATTGTGCCCATGTCCTGTGATTGTGTTTTTTGGGGTAAAAAGTACTTAGTGGACCCACATGTGCGCTGAATTTCATTGATGTCTGTGGTTATGTTGAAGAAAACTAATTTGATGCATTCGATCATTACGTACAATAGATCAACTTTCATTTTATGTGTTGTCATCACGAGGAAAGTGTGCTGCTATGCAGGGACATTAGAAGCTAGTATTTCATCAAGTAGCGAAAAGCGGTGCGTACAGCTGCAGCTCTGCACATTAAACATGAAACACGGCATTGAAATGATGTACAACACCGTGAAACTTATACTGCAGCCACTGGGTACTCCTAAACTTCTAGAAGTCTGAAAAGCTACAGTAATATATATTATGCACAATATAGATCTGTGGATATGTGAAACATGCTATGTTGTCATTATGGAGAGGGGCAGCCACATTTTAAACATTTATTTCTTGGACTTTTTTCATTGAGAAAAAGATGTTCAGAATGGTTATCCTGTGTAAAATTTCAGATAAACCCTCCCCTGCTGTCTACTATATGCACTTTGGCCCTCTCTGTTTCTGTCACCTGCGTGAGTGGCTCTTGGAGTTGTGAATCAAAAGTCATTGCTGGCACGGCCACCAATACAACACGTTATGATATTACATTTTGCGTTCAGGGTCAAGAACTCAAACTTTTTAGTATACTTGCCCATCCTCACTGCTGTATACGAGAAAGCATTCCTTACATCACCAGCCGCACGAAAACATATTGCTATGAAGGTAAGTGTAGTATTTATGGCCAATAACAAAGTACTGCAGAATTTTTCCTACCCTCACTGCTGCCAGCACAAGGCAACGTTGACATAGCCAGCTTCCCAAACATATGCAATGGAAGCAGATGGCAACATTCAGCATCAAGAGCTGCATTAAAAGGCAGGTTGAACACTAAGGTGGGGTGTGACCATTCATGGCAGCATATTGTGCACGACTCAGCCGAAAGCAGACAAGTGCACACTCATTCAGCATAAAACTGAGAGGTTTGTGCTATCCTCCAGAGAACGCGATTAAAGTGCGGCCAATAGCGGCACACTTTTATGCGAGCATAGCATGCAAACAACCCAATATAAATAACCTTGCTCAGGGATCTCATGCATGAACCTCTAAACTCATTCTAGCAAAGAAGGATTTTTTTTTTACAACCTCATGAGCACATTTGACAGCGGTCCACTCAAAAATCATTATGCTCTCAAATAGAAAGTGTTGCAGAGTACCATTCAAATATAAGTCTCGTGCAAGCAAGCC